>NC_143540.1:2011061-2648389 GCF_031878675.1 Megascapheus bottae
TAGTGAGTCAAAACGCGCTCATTCTTGGTTCAGCTCCAAGAGAAATTTGCAAGCAAAATGACTCGCGCTTGCATTTCTACGCAGCAAATTAGGTTTTGTTGTTTGTTACACCGTGGTATGGTTTTGTTTTTTGTTTTGTTTTGTTTTTTCAAATAGGAACTATTGTCTGGGCCAAGTTTGAGGAGTTTAGGCTCTGAGGCCGCATCTCTGCTGACAGGTAAACCTTTCCACCTCCCGGCTCCCCCAGGCTGTCAACGAAGATAACCACCCCTCATTTAAGTGGGCCATGGTGACCTGAGTGGATGACATAGGAAGACAGCCCTGGCAATACACGCAGAGGGGGAGGATTCATTACCTTTCTGTTCTTCTTCTTTATTTGGGTGCCCATCCTGGGGTTTGAACTCGGGGCCTGGGCGCTGTCCCTGAGCTGCTTCTGCCCAAGGCTGGCGCTCCTGGCCTCTGTGGTCGTTCCATGTAGATAAGAGTCTCATGGACTTTCCTGCCCAGGCTGGCTGTGAACCAAGATCCTCAGATCCCAGGCTCCTGACCTGCCGGGGCCTACCGGCAACAAATTGGGGTTCCCGAAATAGGGGGCAGGGACTGGAAAAAATAGAAGAGAGACAAACACATCAGGTCCGGAGGTCTGCAGCCCAGGTAAAAACTGCCTGGGGTGGCACGGAGGAGGCTGGAGACTGATCTTGGGGGGTTGTTAGAAGATGCACTTGTGGCCGAGAAGAGGGAGGGACTGCCCCATGGTTTTGCGGGGCCAGAGGCTGGCCCCTCCTCCAGTTTCCCGAAAACGGGCGGCCATTGCGATCTGTTCTTGACCTGCAATCTTTAGCCCAGTGCTTCCCTTTACCACAGCGTGGACATGTGCCAGGTGATTTTTCTCTTTGTAACCTGGCCTGGCGTGGGCATTGCGTCATCCAATGTCCTATTTGTCCACAAGAGAAGCAACGCCCTGGGGGTCTAGCATCCCGAGAATGCCGCTGACCTCTATATTTTAGAAACTCAGTAACAGTCTTTCCTTGAGGAGCGGCGGCTAAAGTAAGGCCTTGTACATGGGAGGGTCCAATATCAGCACACAGTGAAATAAAATCCGTGATTCCTCCCTTGTTCCTATGGGGTCTGATAGCAGCCTGACAGGCGGCGTTGGCATTTTCATAGGCTGTGTGTCTAACTATAATCTTCCTTGCGTTCTCATCTTGTACTAGGCGGTCTGCAGTTTCCATTAATCGAGACAAAAATTCTAGATAAGGCTCATTCGGTCCCTGTTTAACTTCCACTAGATTTTTTGTACGATTGGAATTATGTAACCTTTTCCAAGCCTCTCTCGCCGCAGCATTTATTTGTAAATAGGCCTCCTTTGCATAACCCAATTGATCTTCGGTGTTTTTATAGGTTCCCTCTCCTAACAACTGATCAAAAGTGTAAGGCAGGTTCTTAGACCCATTTGTTTCAATTTTAGCCCGACACTGTGCAGTGAACTCTGTCTCCCATAATAAGTACTCTCCTGCACTAAGGCATGCTCTGGCAAGCCGCTTCCAGTCATTCGGGCATGCAATACCAGCACACGCAGCCTCCAATATTACTTGAGTAAAAGGGGCAGTTGGCCCATATTGGGAGCAGGCATTTTTTAAATCCTGTAATAGTTTAACAGGAACAGGCTGATGGTATACTTGTTCATCATGATCAACTAAACCAGGGAAGCATCGAGGCCCTGAAATACCTTCCCTCTCTCTAGCAGCCTGAGTCAGGTTTAATTGCGATGCACTGTGCCTGGTTGTAGTGCCTGTTAAAAGGGACTTGTTGCTAGGGCCTTTAGGCTTGCCTAAAGGTTGAAAAAGGGATTGAGGCCGTAAGGCTGCAGCCGGAGGCGGTGGGTGTGAGGGGTAAGGTTTAGAATCAGACACCATAGTGGCCTGAGGGTCATCTTTCTTTCCTACTTCTGGGGGGGCTCTCTGCTCTATCCCCATTTTCGATAGAAGATATAGGATTTCTTCTAACTTCTTCTCCATCGTAGCCATCCGGCCCTCCTTTGACTCATCATAACTTTCCTCCTTGATATTCAAACCTGAATTCTGATACTCAATATCTACTGGTTGTTGTTCCCTTTTCAAGATCTCACTTAGACTCTCTTGGGCTGTGGCATATGGCTCAGCCTCAGGTTTTTCAGAAGGGTCCTTTAACTCATAAATTTCCCTTAATTCAAGATTAAGTTCAGCATTCTCATGTTGAGGATCTATGCATTCATTTACTAGATTCCATACATCAATAGCCTCTACTGGGGTCTTTTTGGGGCCATATACATTATAATATTCTTGAATTCTTTTTCCTATCCGCTGCCAGGTTTTTTGGAATTCCTCCTCTATAAACCTCGGGCATGCCTCCTCGACAAACTGTAGGAAGCTCTGAAGCACCCCTTTTTCCACCCACGTTCCGTGGGCTTCAAGTAGGTCTGTTAAGATCGGTAGATATAACCTATGGCTATTAACTTGACCCATAATTTTTACTCCTGACTATACACTCTCTTAAAATCCTCTCTTATCAGTCCTATGATGTGTTACTCACCACAGCGGGGTCCTCCACCCTTGTCCCAGATTTTCAGGGTCCCTGTTCGGGCGCCAGTTGCCGGGGCCTACCGGCAGCAAATTGGGGTTCCTGAAATAGGGGGCAGGGACTGGAAAAAATAGAAGAGAGACAAACACATTGGGTCCGGGAGGTCTGCAGCCCAGGTAAAAACTGCCCCTCGTTTATTCTCCACTCCAGCTTCTATCCCTTCTTGAAACCAGGGAACTTCCAGCTGTTACATTCATATGGTAAATCTCAGGTTATTTAAGCAGAATAAGGCCAGAAAACAAGACAATAAAGCCATTGTCTGATGCAAATCAAGGTACAGTTTGATTCCACTCTGGCTCCCAGCACTGACCAGCTAGGGCTGTGCCTGCTTCCCCTTTCTTTAGCCATTACCAGGGCTGTCGTCAGGAGTCCTGACGACAGGAGGGCTGAGATCTGAGGATCCTGGTTCAAAGCCAGCCCAGGCAGAAAGTGTGTGAGATTCTTATCTCCAGTAAAGCACTAGAAAGCCCGAAGCGGTGCTGTGGCTCTGAGTGATAGAGCGTTGGCTTTTGGGTGACAGAGCTCAGGGACAGCGCCCAGGCCCTGGGTTCAAGCCCTACAACCAGCTCATTTTTTTCCATATATTTTTATTATAATAGAAGGGTTACATTATGTTCTCCAGATAGAAGGTGCACTACTTCACAAACAATGACACCCTTTCTCATGTCGTGGTCCCCATTTCCTGCCCCTCATCTTGATTTCCCCTCTTCCCTATCCAATTTCAAATAACCAAATACGCATATTTCCAATATCAGATAACAAGGTAAAATACTGTAACAATATGAGATAACCAAGGGACAGCAAAAGAGATGAGAGATAGCATAGTACATTAAGGACAACAATCACTCATTATATGGCTATGTTTCTATATCCTAGAGGTCTTTTCATTTAATGTCATACTATATGGCCTTATGTATCTAGGTTTTGTTCTATGGTAAATCTCTGCTAGTAGAGCCCAAGGTTTCTACTGATTATGACGAATGAGGGAAACCATTGAGCCTAAGTTCCTTTGAGTCTGGCTTACTTCACTTAATATGATTTTTTCTAAGTCTTTCCATTTCCTAACAAACGGGGCGATGTCATTCTTTCTGACAGCAGCATAGAATTCCATTGTGTACAAATACCACAACTTGTTGATCCACTCATCAACTGAGGGGCATCTGGATTGGTTCCATATCTTTGCTCTGGTGAATAATGCTGCAATGAACATTGTTGTGCTAGTGGGTTTAGTATGTCCTTGTTTCTGGACGGTTGGGTAAATGCCAAGTAGTGGAATTGCTGGGTCATAGGGGAGTTCTATGTTTAGCCTTTTGAGGCACTGCCACACTGCTTTCCATAGTGGTTGAACGAGTTTGCACTCCCACCAACAGTGTAGTAGTGATCCCTCCTGGCCACATCCCCTCCAGCATCTGTTGTTATTAGTTTTCTTGATCCTGGCCATTCTAACTGGGGTGAGGTGGAATCTTAGAGTTGTTTTGATTTGCATTTCTTTTATGACCAGAGATGTTGAGCATTTCTTCGTGTGTCTATAGGCCATTCTTATTTCTTCTTCAGAGAAGACTCTCTTTAAGTCTTTGGCCCATACAACCAGCTAATTTTAAAAATACATATTTTTAATCACTTAGTTCAGATTCTATTTTGCACATTTAGATTTTCCATGATATCCAAAGTGAACCACTACCTAATAATTTTGACCAAATTAACCTGTTCAGAGAGAGAGACTTATACCTTTATTTTTTGCCTGGATTTACCTATTAATTACTTGGTTTGGGTATGGAGTAAACAAAACCTTAAAAAATATGAACCTAAGTAAACCATTAAAAACTATTTGTTTGTCCAAGTCTCTCTGTGCCAGGCACAAATCTCTCTAATTCTGCCTTCTGGTTCTCTAGCTAGAATTCAAAAGAAGTCAATGAGATTGACTCAACTAAATTGCATGGGCAAATTGGCAAGAAGCAGTTACATTTAAAAATGCCTGGTGCTCGATGTCTGTAGGCCGCTTAGCAATGAGGAGTTTGTAGCATCCATTGATTGGTGTTGGAAAGGGGCGGGATTGGGAAGGGGCGGCCTCTACCAGGAGATCCACCGCAAAAGCCCTGGAACCTTAGCAAACTTCCAGTTCCAGTTCCACGGGGAGAGAAGAAGAGACCCAGGGCAGTGACCTCTCTTGGAAGGAACGCCCGCCAGGCCACCCACTCTCCCCCGGGCGTGAGACATGGCCGTGGTGCGTAAAGAAGGAGGAGCCAAGACACTTGAAAATAATTGAGAAGCGATCCCACAGCTGTTTCACAGGAATATTGCTTATAAAACTAATTAGCAAGCGCAGCTCAAGAAACTATTGCTGTCGGAGGCGAGAGAATTCCTTAGGAGGGGGTATCAAGACACTGAAGAAGGTTTCGCCCACAGCACTCCGAAACTGAACCACAGAGGTACCCTCGCCAAAAGCCACAAGCATGGCCGGGGACGGGCAGTTATTCCCTCAGACAGCAAATCACCTCATCTTGCACCACCGTCCCTAAACCAGGAAACTCAGTCGACCTTTGGCAACACAGCCCGGCCACAGGCTTGGGGACAGTGGGGAAGGTTGACTTTCTCTATGTGTATGTCGACAGCTCCAGCTAGCCGTGAGGATGTTTCCACGGCCCGTGTATCCCAACAGTCACCTTGCCTACGTTAAAAAGAAACTTCCAGAGCCAATGGCCTCTGTGCTTGTCTGTTTCCAGGCCATCACAGGTCGAATCTTGTTTACGATTCCCCTTCCTGGCCGCCCAGGGCTTCCAAAAACAAACTTGCTTCCGTGTAAATACACCGAGGCGTGTGTCCCATCCCCCTGCAGAAGCCTTGATGAGATGATTCCAGTCAAGAAGAGAGACGAAGGGAAGAGACTTCTTCTCATCTCGCTACGGACTTCGTTTATAGAAAGAAACCAAAGAAAAGTCTATTTTTGATTGCAGGCTTTTCCCCCTGAAAACAACCTGCTGGCCTCACTTGCGAGTGTCGAGATGACGCGGAACTGAGAGCTGATGCTCGGTGCAGCAGCGCAGTGCTGTTCACTATTCGGGAACACGTATTTTGAAACCAGGCTGAGAGTTTCGACGAAAGTACTAACCCTTCCAAGGTCATGAGACTTCAGCAAGAGGAAAAGCAATACAGGATTCGATTTTAGACCTGTCCCGGGCTTTGATCTAGTGGTAAGGGTGTATTCAATCTTTGAAATCAACCCCTCTTTGGAATGAAAGGGGGAAAAAATTGTCTTGAAGAGACTACAGTGGGTTGTATTCCAAACGGAAGGACAGGCAGCAGAAGAGCCTCTCCTGAAGGGCTGTCGTCAGGCAGAACAGTCGTTCTTTGGTTCCTTCTTCAGTCCCCGTGGGCCAGGCCTCCTTTTCCGACCTGTGAGGCGCGTTGTAAGTCTGCACGTTAAGACGGCCATGTCTGTCCTGTGCCACCTGCATGGATAAAGACTCCCACATGGCTTACAGCTTGGCCCTGTTTTGGGGGGGTTTTTGGCACCATAAATAACACCCAAAGACTCATTTCTACCCTAGCAGCTAAAGATAGCTGACCTGAGCCCATTCAAAGCGGCGATGGCACATCTGTCATTGATTAAAAGCTCCACTTTTGCTCTTTCAAGATAAACAGGAAGTTACACATTTTCTTCCAGCCCTTGCTAGAAAGCTTTCTCTGGTTCAATAGCACTCTATTATTATGAATAGAACATCAATGTCATTAACATAAGAATCCCTTAGAGGCTCATTTGAAATGAAACCATATTTAATTGTAGGTTATTCTTTTAGTCCCCAAGATGCTGCTAAGTTTCCAACTAGGGATATGGGATTAGTCCAAAAAAACAGAGTAAACTTATTTAAAAACCAAAATGGTGTCACTCACCAACTCTTCCATGTATAGTACTATTTTGATTAATTGGCCAAAACAAAGAGAAAAAGAAAGATTAACCAAGAGGAGATCATGAAGGACTCAAGGCGGGGGGGGGGGGGGGGGGGGGGGGGGGGGGGGCAAATTCCCAGGAGTCTTGGATTTCCTAACTTTCTACACAAAATGGTGTGTGTCCTTTGGAAACAATGTTTCGCTAGAAGGAAAATCCTAGATGGATGTTAACTTTTCCTTCCTGAGTATTTTGCTGGTGGCCTAAGCCATCTGTTGCAATCCTAAAATCCCTAGAGAGTCAGGGTCAGGGGTCAGGAGCCGGTGTCACAGAACACACCCCGTCTCAGGTCAGGGGGACTCATGCATTTGTATTAACCAGGGCCCTTGCCTGACATCTGCATAGCTCCAGATGTGTGCAGAGGCACAAAGGACCATGGCGTGTGTCTCTTCTCCCAGAGCTCTAAATCGCTTCGCTTTTCCACACAGCCACGGGGCCCGGGCTTTGAGTGTGCCCGCCAGGCCGTCTCACCTGGGGGTTGAGGAGACCAGTGAACTTTCTCTAGGAAACTCCAGTCCCTGGGCTTTCCAGGAAGTGGTTCTATCCAACAGTCATTCTTTATCCAGGGTGGGAAGGGAATTTGACCCTTGTGAGCCAAGGTTTCAACCCACCACAAGGCCAAAGCTGTACTTCTCCTTTTTCAGAAATCTCTCTTTTTTTTGTATCTCTTATAAGTAGATGTTTTAATATGCAAATAGAGGTTTTGATATATACATTATTTTTAGAAGGTAAGATTAGCATACTTCGTGTAGGAGTGTATACGTGTGCATGTGTGAATGTGTGAATGTACATATTTCTCTGTGTGTGTGTGTGTACACGTGTGTTTGTGCTTCCGTGTTCTCTTTTTTTATATATATTCAAGCTCGTCTTGAATTCTCTGTGTAGTTCTTACTGGCCTCAACTCCTGATCTTTCTGCCTCAATCTCCACAGTGCTGCAATTACAGGCGGGCACTACCAGGCAAAAGCACTGATTTGAGCCCGCTTTTAAACCAAGAGCTGCTCGTGTCTGGCTAATTTAGATTTACGAGCATCGTCGCGCTGGCTTCACGTGATTATAATACATTATTAAGCATACTTAGGAAGATTAATGATTGCCTGCTAGCTTGCCCTTGATATCCAGAGTTTACAACAAGCATGATACCGCAAGTTGTCATTTGTACTGGTTTTCCCATCTTTCTCACAAAAACTTAAAAAAAAAACCCTACAAATATTCATAAGGGGGAAAAAAAGCCAACAGTGACTTACCGTCTAATCTGGGCTTAGGCTGCTCTCTGGATATGTCTAGTCAACTGAGCTTGGGGAAAAGAGAGAAATGGAAAGGTGGTTTCCTACCTCCAGGCTGCTCCTGTGACTGAACACTGCTAGGGAGCTTTTAACCTCTCTGTCCGAAGTCATTCCCGCGCCCTGGTGACAGTCATTGTCTTTCTGGGAGAGAAATGATTAAAATGGCCCCGGGGGGGGGGGGGTCATGAATACCCCACCTCTTGTCCCCCTCGGGGTCTGCCCAGGCAGGAGCATCTTCCCGTCTTCCCGGGCTCTGATCTTTCGGAACAGGACTCAGCGTGGTAGTTTCTGCCGTACAGGAACTTTTCTTCGTGTCTCTTCAGCTGGGATCTTCCTTATCTTCCGGCCATCTCCTTGTCTGTGCGCAGATTTCTAATCATTCCCTTCCTCCGTTACTTGTGTTGCGTGAAGGTGTTTTATAATCAGTGCAGGGTCCCTCACCCTCCTCCTGGAATGCCCCACATCTTGTCTGTTCTAAGTGAAGAGATAAGAAAAGAGTAGCATATTCTAGGTTTGAAATACTGAATTTAAAAAAAAAAAGGATGATTTTCTTCATCCTACTTTGTTTTTTTTGGTAGTTCACTGGAGATAAGAGTCCAGACTTTTCTGCCCGGGCTGGCTTTGAACCACAATCCTCAGATCTCAGCCTTCCTGAGTAGTAAGGCCTGAACCACCAACACCTGGCTTCTATATTTATTTTTTCATGTATGAGTAATGATTTGGAGACCTAGAATTATACTGGGTATTACCAGAACTGGCCTGTTGAAATTGTATGTGTTTGATTCAAGCCTTCCGACCAAGATAATCAAATCTCTGCTTCTTTGGCTTACGTTGTTACCACAGTAACATAAGGCCTCAGAAATTCCAGTGACCCATGGGAGGGGGTGGGGGGAGGCTTTCCGCTCCGTCTCAGCTCCTTTCCAACCGGAGATCTCATTTATTCTTCAAGTCTTCTACATTTCCATTTTTGTGAATATCATGACACTTTGAAGTTGTGGCACTTAACCTTTAGTGTCTCTTCAAGAATATTTAATATGGATTTATACAAATTCAATTAGCATATTGTTATTGAAGGAGAAAAGATAAAGCCAGAAAGGGGAAAAAAATGACTAGACAAGGATGCAGAGACTCTGGCTGATTTTTATACTGTTTATGGGAATGTACCATGGCTGGGCCACTTCAGCAAAAGGGTTGATAACTTCTTTTAAAACTGAACAGGGGGTGTTGAGGAGCTGTGTGAAAGGAGCCCTGAGCACAGGCTCAGAGTCCGCAGATCTCAGCAGCCTAACCTGTGACCAGCAGAAACCATAAAGCTCTGCGTGTCCTTCAGCAGTGGACAGCCAAGCAGGCGGCCATACCGCGGGAAGAGCCAGGCCTGGTAGCGCTCGGACGTCATCTCAGCCACTGGGGAGTTGGAGACGGAAGGATCACAGTTCAAAGCCAGCCCGGGCTAGAAGCGATAAGACACCCACCTCCCCGTGGGGTTGGTGGTCACATTACTTTGGAGGCAGAAGTAGGGTGTCCAAAGCTTGCCCCAGATGGCAGCAAGCGACCCCATCTGAACCATGAAGCTCAGAAGAAGGGCGGGGGCGGGGACATGCCTCAAGTCCAACAGCACTTGCCTAGCCAGGGCACGGCCTTGTGTTCAAACCTCAGGGCAGCCAAGAAGATAGAAGGAGCCAAAGGAATAGAATATTGACATGATCCCCTCAGCACCCTGAACACCAGGGCAGTTACACCGGGCGGGGGGCTCAAGTGCATCCACTGGTATGAAGACAAAATAACAGAAACAAGGCGTCTCTGGTGGGTGGCAAGGGGTGTGTGTGTGTGTGCATGTGTGTGCATGTGTGTGCATGTGTGTGCATGCGTGTGCAAGGGAGGCGTGACCCCCCCCGACCCCCCGGTCCCAGGACCCGAGCACGGATCTGTTCAGGATCTGGCGTGATGCAGCCGTTCTCAGGCCCCTGTCTGCTAGATCCCCATCTCCCCAACCTGCCCCACCGCCGTGGCACCAGCAGAGGGGAGGGCGAGCGTGCCTGCAGGGCCTGGGCAGCGTGCTCATGCTCTCTCTCCCCCCCCCTCCCCCAGGCCTCCGGGGCGCCATTGCCTTTGCCCTGGCCATCCGGAACACAGACTCGCAGCCCAAGCAGATGGTTCTGACCACCACGCTGGTGGTGGTGTTCTTCACGGTCTGGGTGCTCGGAGGAGGGACGACCCCCATGCTGGCCTGGCTCCAGATCAGGTGAGCCGAGCCGGGACGCGTTCAGGCATCGGGAGACGAGGGCCGGGCCATCTTCACGACTGCTCTCGGGGGTCCAGATCTCGGGGTTCCCCCTCATCTGATATCGCTTGTCTGTGGCCTCTCTTCTCGGCACGTGGCGAGGCTGTCTCCACACCCGTGGAGGCGTCCGGGGGCGGCTGTGGGTGTTGTGCAGAGCCTCACGGTCGTTGGTTTGGCGGGGGGGCAGTGGTCCCACCGCAGGGTTTGGTTTGGCGGTGGTGTAATGACCGTGCCAGCTCGTCCCACTTCTGCATCCCGGTTCGTAATACCATCTTAAGAAAATCCCGATTGCATTACACATTCCCAGCTCCCCGTCTCTGGGTGGCTAGACCACATTGGACGGGGCCTGGCTTATTTCCAGAGCGGTGTCTCATTCACCAGAAGCCACGTGGGGCTCTCCACAAAATACCAGAATGGAAGCAAACGGCAACGTCAGTAAATGATTCAACCATCCCTGTTTAGAACACGGTTTGTTGGCATGGTTCACACGGCCTTCCCTTCTGGAGGCTGTAGTATTTCGCTTAGGTTTTTAGGTGCATACTTTGGTTGTTTTCCCGTCCCTGTGAAATTTCCGCTCAGGCACCACTTAGTAGGATGCTTTGTGTGAGGTTAGGAGTCAGCATTACTAATGCGAATGACTCTTTGACGGAAATGACTTAACGAGGTAATGCTTCTACACTCGGAAGAACACACGATGATTTCATGGGTGATTATGTCACGTCTGAAGCACCATTCCAATTTCTCGTTTTGAAGCAGCTTCGTTTTCTTTTTGAAAATAATAATCATAGCAAAATAGGTTTCATGTAGCATTGGCAGTAACTCAGATGTTGGCTTCTTAAACATTCTAGAAGCACCAGGCTCCCGTAGCTCACACCTGTGATCCTAGCTACTCAGGAGGCTGAGATCTGAGGCTCGAGGTTCAAAACAGCCTGGCCAGGAAAGCCCACGAGACTCTTTACCTCCAATGAACCACCAGAAAGCCAGAAGTGGGTCTGTGGCTCAAGTGTTGAACACAAAGCTCAGAGATAGATAGTGCCCCAGCCCTGAGTGCAAGCCCACCCCCCCCACACACACACACAACACGCATACCCACAAATTCTAGAAGAGAAGAAAAGGTTTCTTTAGCATCATACTGGAGGATTTCACATTAAGAAGACAAACAGCCGTGGCCTGGCTGTGCTGTGAGGCAGGAAATAGAAGCCATCAAAGATCAGGTGTGGGGCTCCACCAGCCCCAGGCTCACGCATGCTCACAAATGAACGCCCGAAGTCTGTCTTTCCCACAGGACGGGACTCTTTGTGCCCGCCTCCCCCCTCTCCACGACCCCAACGTGTGATTGACACCCAGCTAACACCATGCCTCAGGTATCAACCCGTTAGTCAGCCGGTGAGGTTGGCACTCTACCCTCTGGTTAGTCCACTGTGCACATTCTAATCCTGGCTCT
This sequence comes from Megascapheus bottae, assembly GCF_031878675.1. NCBI lineage: Eukaryota > Metazoa > Chordata > Mammalia > Rodentia > Geomyidae > Megascapheus > Megascapheus bottae. Next base: position 2,022,637 of record NC_143540.1, read on the forward strand.
TTACCAAGAGCCGTCTGTGAGGGGCTTTCGGGAAGGCTCACACCCCCAGGCCACGCAAACCTTCAAGTAGCAGCCGTCTGAGGAATATACACAGAGATAAAGAGCTCTGTCCTCTAGTCCTGTTGTTAAATGATGGAGAGCCGCGCTAACTCTACTTGCTTACATCCAGACTTCCTTTATTACCAAGCAGAGGAACTCTCCATTTAGCATATGGGGGTGTGTATATATCAAGTTCCTTGATATGCGTCTCCTATTCGGTTTCTGTGTAGAGGCCGAGCGCTGTGCATCTGTAACAGTTTTCTTTGTCGTGTATTAACGAAGCAAACGAACACACACACACTCTAGAGCTGGAACACATAGCTGAATTACGGGATATTTAACTAGAGTTTAAAAAGAAATTAACTGCCGGGAATCCAACGCCATCTCGAAACAAATTGCTTAAGACAGAGAACCTAACTTCCCATTAGAGGCAAAATGTGCCCTCCCGCAGACTCCCTTGCCCACTAAGCCCTCTTGGCTCACAAGAACACCAAAGGCGTGCTTAGAAGGGCGATCTCTTCTCTTCTTCTCTCCCCTGCTTACCTCGTCATAACTTTTCTTAACCACCCTTCCCCAGCGCCGCAGACTGGGTTTCCCCTAGGAACGCTTTACTACATTTTTCTAAACACACTTTTGGTAGACTTCAGAAATGTTTTGGGGTTTTTTTTTAACTTCCCAAATCCAGATCTTTTATAAATTGTATTTTAAGTCATAATAGGACCGCTGTCTAATTTTATCACTGATTCCTGGGAATTATTTCCAGGATTAAAAAAAAACAGAGCCGTGGGAAAGAAGACCAAAATTGGTCATTTAAGTTTGTCATTGGATATATGAAAACGGAATGATCCGAGAGCCTTATCCGTGACACCGAGGTCGACGTGTCCCAGGAAAGGCCCTGGAGCCTGTGATGGTTTTCTTGGGCTGGGTTCCCAGCTGTGGGATTAGGAGGCAGAGGGTAGGACCATTTGTAAGCTCCAGCCATTGCCAAATTGCTTTCCAGTAAGCTGATTCTCATTTAAACACCAGCAACGCAATCCCTTCTTTCCTTGGGGACTTTTCAATCTGTGTTTATTAGTCTGGGATTTTTTCTTTTTTTAAATTTGAGGACACCTGACGGTGTATTGCGATTTTTCGTCCCCATTCTGGAAACTCACTTCCGTGCAGGCAGGAAGACGGTCCCTTCTCCTCCGGGACGCATTGCAGGCAGGCTGCACGGGTTTGTGCCGTCTTTGCCGGGACTCCTGTACCGGCCGGCGGACAGGTGTGGAGCGTCGGGGAGGCCCTCGCCGTTCGCGTTGTGCCTTCCCCATGTACGGAGAGTTTTCCAGACCCCACCACGCTGCGGGGCCGTGCTCCCTCGCCAGTGGCAGCCTCTGGCCCCACATTAGTTCCTGCCCCTCCTTTTCTTAACGTGTCTCCACAAATACTTCCAGAGATCTCCTTCTATGCCAGACAGCAAAGCAGCCAATAGAAGAGACAGAAATCCCTGCCACTGTCCAGCTGACAGGCCCCCATGCCCATCGCTCACCCCTACCCCGTGCTTCCTAACCTCTCCCTCTAATCTGCAGGAGAGGGCAGGCGCGGGCAGTGTTGCTGCTGTCTGAAGGCCCAGCGCAGTCTTCCCTCTGTCCCTGAAGACGCCAGCGAAAGGACAGAGGTGGTGGTTTTTCCTCCCTCCCCTCCCCCATCAGCCTTCGGAGGCACGGAAAGTCTTAGGCGATTGTGGCTTTAATTGGTGTGTTATTTGGGGGTTTCGGTAGGACTGGAATGTTTGTCTTTTTTTTAGTTGGGGGGAGAAAGGAGAGGCTGGAAAGCATTGAGATAAGAGATTGGCATTTCAGGGCTGCTGATCAGAAGCCATTTAGGACAGAAGTCACAGGGATGGGTTCAAACTCTTCTTGGTCGGGTCCTGGCCCTGCCCCGCCCCACATCCCAGCAGGTGAATGCCCAGGCAGTGATTTCCAGAGCATTCTCACAGCGCCCACGATAGGACATGGCTGTGGAGGGCCAGATACGCGAGAGCGACGGTATCGCTTTCATTTATTTTTGTTCACTATTTCTGCTTCTAATCCAATACAACATCCGGCAAGAATCTTTTTCTTTTCTTTCTTTCTTTTTCTTTTTCTTTCTTTTTTTTTTTTTAAATCTGTCGCCTTTCCAAATCCCCAGTCTGGGCACCACTGCAGAGAACCAAGGCAAAATGCCCTCTGGGCTATGATGACATCTGCTCAGTTGTCACCAGGCTTCCCGGCCTATCTCACAGCCTCCAGTGAAATAAGATACTGGATCTCACTGGCGCCATGTTGGCCAAGTGGTGAATGACAGAGACCTGGGTTTAACGGGCGCCAGTATTTCTTCTCTGCAATGCTTTCTTGTCCTGGTCTCATGGCTGGCACACACTCCGCTGATACCTTCCTCGCGGCTGCTCTGTCCGTGTGAGAGGTGGTGTTTCGCTGCAGAAACAGCTAGGCTCGCGGTCTGCACAGTTTGCACACACACGTGCTTGTTTCTCACTCACACTTGAGCCTCTGCTGGGCTCACCTGCGGCTCAGCTCACCTGGATTGGGGAGGGGTCGCGGGGTAGGGAGCCCCCTTCTGCAGCATGCTCTTGCTGTCTTGATGCCTCCTTATCCTGGAGAAAGCAAGCTGGAGGGGCAGCCGTGGAGGGGAGAGCCTGGGTTCTGCCGTTCTGTAAGGTTGCGTTGTGTATGGGCGATTTCTCTGACCATCTCTGACCATGGCAAGACCTCAGCTCACAGTGGGCCGGCCTCTCCTGCGACCCTGCTTTTGTGAGGGAAATGCAGGCAGTTTGCCAACTCAGGGGGAGGCTTTGGGGACTGGGCTGGGCTTCTTCCTCGTCTATACAGGCTGCTGTAGGAGTTGATCCTGAGTGTTTTCAGGAAGTCAGGAAAAGCTTTTAGGCACAGCTACCCCTGTGTTGACAAATCACAGCTATTGTTTTGACCTCGCCGGCAGTGTAAATTCGGAAATGAAAAGGCCCGGGGTGTCTGGGGAGGGAAGAAGGGAGGGGAGCGTTTTAAGTCACTGCCCACCCACTCCAGAGCAGGAGGCGAAATGCAAGTGAGTGACAGAAGTAGCACAACTCCAGGTGAAATACTCGGTCTGTGGAATTTGTTTCCTGGCCAAGAGAAACACAGTACAATGGCTTCTAGAGCCGAGTGGAGAATTCATACTTTTTCCTTCCCTCTAAGTGACTGTCACTCTTTTGAGGAGGGGTGGAGAATCTAACATCCAACTAAAACAGGACAGCAGACGTTCTAGTCGTTAGACCTTTCTCATTCTCCCCACGCCCAGTGGCTGCCAGCCGGCTGTCTGTCCGTCCACTCAGAAAAGAGACCGAGGGGCCTGTGGACACTCCACACCACGCAACCCGCAGGTGCTGGTTTCGACTGGAGGTCGCCTGTGAATTTGTTTCTCCAGCTCGATTCTGACGGGGACAGGAGCCCCCGAGGCTTATCAACCTCACGTTAAAACCTCCATCAAACAGATAAAACGAGGCAGAGCAGCCGTGGGGCTGTGCCCTCGTGCACTGTGCACGGGAACCACGCGTTCCGCACAGCAGGCAGCCTTGGTGTTGAGGAGAGGAGGAGAGCTCTGGAGATCGTGGTACCAGAGGCGGTAACCCGCCCTCCCCTCTCGCCCCATCTTCTTCTCCCTCGCGCTCCCTCTTGGCGACTCCCCTGGCCCCACTGAGAACAGGCTCTGGTGAATCACCACGAGCAAACCGAGCCTTCCGCCATGACTGCCCTGTCCAATTGTTTTGCCTGCCTAAGCACATTTTGCTTCGTCCATTTGTCAAGCTGAAGGCAGGTTGTTTTATGAAAAGGGGATTTAATTAAATGGTTTTTTTCTTTCCCAGCCCGGCCTTTGCCTTCTGCATCTGCATTATGCTCGTGTCATATTTTCCCTGGAGGGCAGGAAAACAATTGAGTGAAAATGAAGGATCCATTGATTTATCATTGAAAGAGGAAATGGCAAGCTAACAACCCCCCTCTATAATTTTCTAGTGACTGGAAAAAAGGGCCCAACCCTTGACCTTAAATGTCCCCATGTTTCCCAGCACACCTGGCCCTTTATATCCTCCTATGCTACTCACGCTGTTATGTTTATAGCCTGGCTCTTGATTGGAATTATTTCATGAATGCTCTTAAGAGCTATTTTTCTTCCCTGAACAGAATAGGTGTTTCTGGTAAGTAAAGTCTTTTCATTGTCTGGCAACTGGAAGTAAGGGAAGGCTCTCTCTCCAGATCCTCATGGCTGCCAGGAAAGGGGGGCCTCCCCCTCCTCCCCCATCCATTGGAGTGTCCCTGCAGAGGGGTTTTCACTTGATCCGCTTTCCTGCCTGTTGAGCTGCCTCAGGCCTCAAAGGTTCCGCGAGCGGATACCAGCTGTTTTCTGGGTTAAAGCCGTAGATCTTGAGTTCAGCCTTGGGGTCCCAGCCCGTCTGGAGGTGACCAGTGAGACTGGTTTACCGCGGGGGCCACACCTGCCACTTCAGAAGGGCTCACACAGCAGGGCTGCCCAGCCAGGGCGGGGTGGGGCCTTCTGGAGGAAGTGCTCCTTGAGGGACGCGTGAGCGGCCTGCAGGAGCGTCCCAGGCAGCAGGGGCCTCCAGCGGAGTCAGGCCATCTCTTCCCCCGGCCATGGGCATTTGTGTTTTCTCTGGTCGGTCCACTGGGGAACACACCAGCCGACCTCTGGGGATGAATGCATTTCCACTCAGTTATCCCTGCACCGGGGTCCCCTCCCTCCACTGTCTCTTCTTCCACCTGTGATTTTTGTCCGTGATGGGCTTGAACTCGAGGCCTGGCGCAGTCCCTGAGCTCTCCACCTCAAGGCTAGCGGGCTACCACTTAGAGCCACAGCTCCACTTCCAGTTTTCTGATGGTTCATTGGAGATTAGAGTCTCACGGATCTTTCTGCCCCTGGCTGGCTTTGAACCATGATCCTCAGATCCCAGCCTCGTGTAGTAGCTAGGATGACAGACGTGCGTCACCAGCGCCCAGCTTTTTTAGAGGTTACTCCAAACTCTCACTTTACAACCTTGACTTCGTTCCTCTTTCTCTCGAAGGAAATAAGGGGCTGTGGGACTCTGTCACCGCCTTCCACCAAGAGAATAAGGGGTATTGATGTGGCAGAAAAGAAAATGGCTTAAAAACCAGAGGCAAACACGAAGCCTCCAGGTCTTGAGAGGCTTCTAGTAAAGTCGTCTAGGGGAGACAAGAAGAGTCTAAAAGTGTCACACGTCCTGTGACAGCACTGCCAAGGCTAATGAAGGATTTTAATAAAGCCTATCAACACCAGTGAAGTGTCTCCTGAACCAAGCGGGCTGGTACACGCGGGTTTATTCCTCGCCACTCAGGAGGCGGGGCAGGAGGCTGGCAGACCCACGCCAGCCCGGGAAAGTGAGGCGTGAGACCCTACCTGAAAAGCACAATCTGAGGAAAGGTTAGGGGGTTCAGGGCTGCAGACAAGGGGGTTTGGCTTGCCAGACAGGGATCATTCATGAGCAGTTGAGAGAGGGGCTCTGGTGGGACCACGTGAGCTAGAAAGAGACACGGGTGAGGTGAGGACATGGGGGGGGCCTCTGAAGACCCGGGTGATGCGGCTCTGCAGGGAGGGACCTGACTCAAGGTGACCCTACCGGGACTGAGTCCAGGTGAGAAGAGCTGACGCTTGGCCCAGGGGAGCAGGCGTGGAGGGGGCAGGCTGGCAGAGGCAGGAGGGTCAGCAGGACTGGGCAGGATGGTCCTCTCAGACAGGACAGGGCCAGCAGGGAGATGCCGGGTGATTCGTGTTTGTGAGCAAACACTGGAGAGGAAAATTACAGGGTGTCCTTGCCCAAGTCCTCCAGCTCTGAGCAGCCCCGGGAGACGCCAGCGTGGTGACAGCCAGCCGGGCTCTGTCACAGCAAGGGTCACCTGGGAGGCTCTTGTTTTTGTTTTTGTAAATGGTATTGGAGTTTGAATCCGGGGCCTTGTGCTCGCCTGAGCCGGGTCACCTGCCCCTTTTGCTTTATTTTTCTAGGTAGGGTCTGGCATTTATTTATTTTTTTGCCCGAGGCAAGCCTGGAACCATCATCCTTCCACGGAAACCCTCCGGCACATGGCTGATTTTGCTGGGAGGTGCAGAGGGAATTGGGGGGGGGGGTCACCCTCAATGAAAACCACCAGGCAGAGGCGTGGCAGGCATTCTCAATGGCAAAACCACCATGGGCCAAAGACCAGGTGCCGTCGCTGCACTCGCTGGTTGGTTTAAAAAATGGTTAGGAGAGACTCACTCGGTGCCTCCCCTCCCTCGGAGAAAGACAGTCGAGAGACGTGTGTGGACGGAGCACCGGCCAGCCGTCTTCCCGTCCGTGGCGCTCGGGCGTTGGCTGCCGGCGCTCGAAGGGTTAAGAGCTATCCCACTTTTTTTCTGCGATCAGCTCCCGATTAATCTGGCAAATGCTATAAATCAAGGGCCAGTGTGGGATTGGACACTAAATGTATTGGACGTTATTATAAAAAGAGAAATTGGGTAATTTCTACTCATTTCTATCTGAAAATGAAAAACCGCCCGGGGTGATGAATCTCTCTGATCTATTGAAATGCCCAGTGGTTACAAAGTCCATCTCCATCAAAGAGACGAGCAGAGTCAACACACCGTACGTGTGACCGCGTTTTCTAAATAACACACTTAAAAAATAAATAAAAGACCACCAGTCCATCTGAAACTGGAGCCCCCAAGTCAGGGTCAAGGGAAGCTCTTGTTGGCTTCGACCCTTTGAGGAAAAGAAATCCTAGCATCTCTTCTCAACAGTAGAGAGAATAGAATGTCAGGATCTACGACATCTTGCTTCCTGAGTGGGGTCATGTCTACCTCCACGCCCGTGTTTTCTGGTGCCCGGGTGTTCTGTCATCGCAGCTCCGTTTTGAGATACAATGCCTTCCTGTGCTCAAAGTCCCGGTCCCTCTGTCTTTACGCAGGGGTACAGGTGAAGACGGAGGTGGGTTGATAATGATTAGAGTTCAGTCATCCCCTTTTGCAGGAGGCCCTTGGTAGTGGAGGGAGAAGATTCTAGAATCGTGGTAAAGCATCTGAAAGCAGCTTCCTTCTCTATGGATGCCGTGCACACGAATAGCTTCAGTGACGTGGCAAGATACCACTGCTCAGGCTTAGAGCCGTGTACTGATACTAGTTGTCTCGGACTCAAAACCATTACACGAGTTATTTGAGTTTTGCGTTCGTTTTGTGGGCTTTAGCCTGCACAGAGTGACCCACGGCACATTCCCCAGGGATCTCTCCGGACAGCTTGGCAGAGGCCTGAGGAAGGTGCTCTCCCATCTTCTCTCACTATTTGTGTGGAACACTATGTGTGTACATGGATCGTGTTTATGTCTGGGCCTTGCTGTGTAGAAACGGGGGCTCGGAGAGTCCAGCTGCCCAGTTCAAACCCAGTCAGTGCCATATAGATGGTCTAGCCACCGTGCCGTCCCTCGGCCCTGGGTGCTTTTGTGATCACAGGGCTTGTCACGGAGGGTCCTTGCGCGAGTCAGATTCACACGGTGTGTGGGTGCACAGAGCTGGCAGGAGTCCTTAGTGTGGGGGAAGGAAGTACCCACAGAAGCCTCTGCATCACGCAGCGACGAGCAGGAACCGAGGGAGAGCTCAGAGGAGAGGAAAGAACGAACCAGGCACTGAGCTGGGTATTTGGTAAGAGGGGACCTGGGGAGTTCCTGTAAGACAGCTAAATCAACCTGGACTTGGCCACTGGCCACAGGTGGGTGTCATGCCTGCCCCTCGAGGAGACTGAACCTGAAGGGCTGCTCCAGACACATTGTTTCTTCAGCAACTCATATCCTTACAAAGAAAATTTTTGTGCTACAACCTGCGTCAATAAGAGCTGGTAAACAGCTAATTACATTATAACGTGGGTTAAAAAAAAAAAAACATTGTTAATTATAATAAAAGGAGCAACAGGCCAACCCTAATTTGCCAGTTCATACATCTGTGAAGTTTTAAATGGGAAAATTACCTCTTGTCTCAGCAAGGATGTAATTGATTCTTGGGCACTTAAGGATATAATACCAGTTGCTGCCTGGTTCTCTTCCTTCAAAGAGCTGACACCATTATGTCACTGATATAAATGGAATCTTGAAGGTGCATCAGAAATTCTGTCTTTTGAGAGGGTAAGGGGGGTTTTAAAAAAAAAAGCCATTGTGACTGGCTGGCGTTGGTAAGCGGGCGTAGTGGGGTGAGGTGAGCTTTAGAATCAAGGTTAGTCACTTTTCTACAGAGTGCGGGAGGAAGGGGGGGGGGGCTGTCTTTTTTTTTTTTTGTATCTTTTTTTCCAAATCTGCCCTGTGGTGAACCATACAAAATGTTTTAAAGTCACGCTTTCAGAGGCTGTCCAAGTGCAGAGGCTTTGTCAGAGGCCATCTGCTTAATGTTGTCCACGCAAGCTACCTGGAAAGGAACTCGGGGTTCTTGAAGCTGAACTTGGGAGAGTGGAAATGAACTGAAGGGAGAAAAAGAAAAAGAACCCCCCCCCAAAAAAAAAAAAACTTTGCATCTTAAGATGACTTGCAAAAAGGACTCGCCTCACTCCCTCACCCCAGACCCAACGTCTGTTAATATTGTATTCTTCCAGGCGGGAGTAAAGGGCTCAGGCGAAGAGCTGACTCAGAGGATCCGCCTCTCAGTGTTTCCCTGCCAGGGGTCCCCCGCGTGTGTGTGTGTGTGTGTGTGTGTGTGTGTGTGTGTGTGTGTGTGTGTGTGTGTGTGTGGAGTGCACGCACATGAGTCCCTGCATCTTGGGTTGCACTTGGCCTCGCCGTCGCCAGCTTGAACCATGGAAAGGAGGCAGGGCAGAGGACTCCAGGCTGTCCCCTTCCCCCTCCGTTCCAGAGCAGAGCCAGGCCTCCACAGACAGGGAAGGCATTGTTAGAGCTAGCTGGGATGTTGTGAACATTCTCACCATCTCCAGAAGTGAGGAATCCCGAGCGGCAGGCATGTGAGAGGACTGGGTAGGCCCGACCTGGACCCTGGAGAAAGGCTGCCTGGGTGGAAGGCCAGCTCTGGGGGCGGCTGTGTGGCTTCGGACAAGCTCTCTGTGCCCTCACGGCCAAATGAGATGACTGAGGCTGCATCAGTGAGACGGGGCTGGGTTCCTTGGTGGCTGTTTCTTCTGTTGTTGGTTGCTGTCATTTGTTTGCCGTACCGGGGCTTGAACTCAGGGCCTGGGTCCTGTCCCTGGAGCTTTCGGCATTGAGCCACTTGACATTGAGGTCTACGTAATGGCCTTTGGGAGATTCACTGGAGATAAGCGTCTCGCAGACTTTCTTGCTGGGCTGGCTTTGAACCGTGATCTTCAGATCTCAGCCTGCTGAGCGGGTGGCTGGGATTTCAGAGCGGGCGCCGGGCATCTGGCCTGGCTCATTCGTGTTTCACACAGTTTCAGATTCAATGTCATCTCGAGTGCTCTTTGCTCTGCCAAATTATTAGACCCCGGTAGGGTAATGAAAAGGAAAGATAGTACCAAAGCCGCCTAAGCCACAAAAATGTGTTCTTTGTTCAATGTGTTCCACAAATTAAATTACCATAAGCCAGTAATTTACACGTGCGGTCTCCAGGGAAAGGGGCAAGGGAACGAAAACAGGGCTGCCACAAGGTGAGAACTCTCGCATATTATCCTCTTCCGCCGTGAGCGTAATGTGTGCCAGGAAGAAATGCACCGTGGCTGGGTCTGGAAGCAGACGCCATGCACTCATCTCTGCATGCAGGGCCCGTGGAGCAGAAGGCGGCTGTGCCTTCCTCACGCCCGCCCGTTTTCACTTTAAATTCATGATCTCCCACGACGTTGAGCAAAGCCGGGACTGGACAGCCAGCGTTCTGTGTGACCGCGTTCCAGTTGATTCGGTGTTGATTGGACATCGATCTCATTCGAGACTCTGAAAGAAGGGTGACGTAGACCCGGAATCTTCCTTCGTGGTCTCGAAGGCCTGGGAAAAGGAGGCGTGGGGAGCACAGGTAAGCTGAGGGAGCTGGGGAAGATGGGGACTGCGGAGAGAGGAGGGACGACTCCTGCGTCCAAACCAGAGAATGAAGGTGACTGCGGAAGTCAGAGACGGGGAGAGGACAAGATGCCGGATGAGGGCAGAGGGGCGTCGACACGGAAGGGGCTGGAGAGCTGCGGAGAGTGTGCAGAGCCTGGGGTGAGGACAGAGCCTGGCATGGGGGGCTCGGTGAAGCGAGGACGATGGGGAGACGTGGAGGGGGCGGGGCTGTCACACCTGCAGCCCACGAAGGTGACCCGACAACCGGGCTGTGGCTCCCGTGGCAGTGACCCCAAACCCCAGCACCAAGAAAACCCTGAAAAAGATGGCCCAGAATCTGTGTGCGTCTGAATCTCATCACTTGAGTCCTGAATGCGGGGCTGGAAGCAGATCCCAGAGGACCGTCAGGGAGGTCAGGGTGGGGGATCCCGGTTGCCTGGCCCCCCACCAGCAGGGGAAGGGCCTGGCTCCCCGTCCGTCCGGGTGGAAGCCCTGGCTTCGGGATTCCCTTGTCCTGACGACGGGAGTGTGCGATATGAAGAGCTAGCAAACCCCTCCTGGTGACTGAGCCAGAGCACACGGGCACACACACACGCACGCACGCACACACACACGCATGCACACACACACACACACGCACGCACGCACATGCACACACACGTAGGTAATGAAAAATCAATGAAGCCTCTGTAACCAGAAGGAGAAGGAACAGGCTGAGCAGCCAGCGCTGGCAGTTTCATTTATAATAGGACCGAGGGAAAGAGAGCGGGAGAGAGAACATTAATAAAAAGCAATTAAAACAAGGCTATAATTGGGACACGGAGAAGGTTCTCTGGAACTCAAAGTGGTATTTCTCAGTTTCGGAAATTCGATGGACAAATAATAAAAAGAATGTTCGGTACGGACAGAGAATAGAATTCATGTTCGGGGAGGCTGAGTTAAAGAAATATCTCAAGACATAGATTACTCTGAAAAGTAGAAACCATGTGGGGGGGGGAACAGGCAAAAGAATTAGAAGCTAAATCCCGAGAGTCAGCTGTGTTGGCGGTGAAGGTAACAGCTGCATGGAGCGCGATAAGCCGAAAGAAAAGTATTCCTTAAGCTGAAGAAAACTGAGATGGCCAGATGACAAAGGCCCACCACGAACGAGGACACCTTAGACATCGTGTGTGCAAGTCCGTATTCAGAGATTGCATGCACCCCGGAATATCAGATTATCATGAGAAAGTACCTGGTCTCACATGCCTTCACCATATTGGAAAATGTTACTTGAAGACGGGATAGTGGAGTACAATAGAAGAGATAAGGAAGAGCTTCTGGCGCTGCAGCAAAACGCCTGACCCCATTCGTTCAAGAGCATTCGAGCTCGTGGCCCGTGGCCCGTGGCCTTCTTGATTCACCATATCACCCAAGACAAGTTCAGTTTTGAAGACAGTTGAGTTGGCAATGCCAGAAATGTGGAAGGCCGTCCAGGGCTCTGCACGTACCCCTGCTCACCCCACATTCCCGTGTCGCTAGCCTGGGGTGCTAGATGGAGACTCTGGGTAACCAATACCACAAATGCCCATCCCAGAAACGTGCGCCCACAGTGCAGTGGTCCTGGGAGACGAGGCCCTCAAGGATGGAGCTGGAGAAGAAGGAGCAAGGCCACAGGTTCCCGCAGGTCAAGGCCTATCTGTCATCGTGCAGTCATGCGTCCTCGCGTCACCAGAGTATAAGTAACCATGGAGGAAGAAGAAAGCATTTATTGAAGCCAGGCGTGGTGGCTGGCGCCTATAATCCTAGTTACTCAGGAGGCTGAGATCTGAGGATCGAGGTTCAAAGCCAGCCCGGGCACAAAAGGACCTGAGACTCTTATCTCCAATTAACCTCTAGAAAACGGGAAGTGGAGCTTGGCCCAAGGGTAGGCTGGTAGCCTTGAGCTGAAGAGCTCAGGAGCAGTGCCCAGGCCCAGAGTTCAAGGCCCATGACCCACAAAAAAAAAAAGGAAAGCATTTATTGAGCACCAGCTGTTTTCCGACGGCTGTGCTTTTGGCGTTGTCTTCCTCACTATCTGCAGCACACCAGCTCTGCAGAACATGCTTCGTTGCTCCGTCTTTATGCATGCAGAACTTGGGTTCTTAGGCGCTCTGGGGGGTTTGTCTGTCTGTTTGGAAGGGCAAATCGGGTTGGGGTGTGTGTGTGTATGTGTCCCATCTCACACAGCCAAAAGGCACAGCCAAAATTCAAACCAAAGCCACCCTGATCCCCAAACCATCCAAAGCCCTGCAGTACATGGGGAAGCCTGGAGTGCAGACTGAGGTGCATTGAGGAGCTCTTTGAACAGGGAAAGTGGGTGTTTACTGTTAACCCCGAGCAGACTAAAGAAAGCATCACCACCATCTACTCCAGAGGCCAATCTGCTCTGCCTGTGAAGCTACGTGTCGGGTATTTTACAAACAACTTTCAGAAGAATGGGGAAACGCGGCCTCATGCAAAACCTCCATGAAGGTGTACACAGAGCAAGGGTATTTCTCTCTCTTCTGCTTTCCTCAGACAAACAGAGAAACTGGCAGGCAGACAGATCTGTCTGAACTGACGGTCCCATCCTCGCAGTGCGAGCAGCTGCTAGCCTGTCATCGACCTGGGAGGTCTCCATTTACTACACGCTCGTTCTACGTTTCAGATCCTTCACACACAGCTCACAGTCCCTATGCACTACACAACCATAATGCAAAAAATAAAAAAGACCCGAGTGATTGTTGGCAATCTTTTGATTAGTCATAACTTACTTGAAGGACCACAGAGCCACAAAACGCTTCCCAATGAGAATAATGAACCCGCTGAGTTATGTAATTTTCTCCCGACCATCTCCTTTGTAACGTTTGTGTGCAGATTAGATTCCGTGTGTGTATTTACACATCACCTCGTAAATAACCTGGGCAGAAGCATGAGGAATGATGAAAGCATAATGGATATATCCTTCCAGAAATGGGAATACTGCTGAGTGAGCCCCTCCTACTGAAACCCAAGCAGATGGCCTTGTCGCATTTGATTTCTGCCTCTAGAATTATCCTGATCACTTGTTCTCTTGACTTTCCAAGCTCCTCGAGATGGTATCCTGTTTGGGGAATGCTCTGGAGTTGTGCTAATATTAGACAGTCCCTGTGACCACGTCCTCAGAGGTGGGGTCCCGCTCTCTCCCCATCTGCCTTCTCATCCACTCAGCGTGTGAACTAGCCTGTGAGTCCAGCATGAAGCGCGAATGCTTTAACCTCTCACAATATGAGTGTTTCACTTCTGGCACGGCGAGGCAGGCCAGCCAGCGCTCTGGCCCACAGCTCGCCGCCGTGGGTCTGGCCAGGAAACAACCTTATTTTTCCAGTGATTTACTTGAATCCCGCCCAGCAAGAAATGAAAATTATTTTCTTCTCTTTTGATGAGTCACGGCCTAGCAGCAGCTTCCCAGCTTAGCCCTTAACTCTCCTGTCAGCTTTCCTTTTCAAATGGAGATACTTATGCATTTTTAGCAGAAAGCAAGGTTATGCATTATTAAGACTATTATTTCTGACTTTACTCTTTGGGGACTAGAGAAGAAACTGGTTTTTAAAAGTAAATATATAGGTGATACATGTAAATATGTGGGTATGTATATATTACAAACATGAGTAGCAAATCTTATTAATATCATCTGCTCTTATAAAATGTGAACTGCCCCAGATGAAAAAACAATCAGATTTCAATGGTTAGTTTGTGAGATTATAGATTGCATTCTCCTTCCAGCTGTGGGATTCAGCAATGTTTGAGTAACATCCATTTATCCCCACCCTGTTTTAATTTCAATTTTCGTGATTTATGAGCCTTGGTCAAGCAATCTTCTTTGGCTGTTTTGTGTTATTTTAAGTCCACGTGGCAAATCGCCTCTTCCCTGCAGCAGGCTGGTCCTCCATGGCTGGAAGCTGTCCACGTACTCGTGCAAATTCAGTAGAGAACCCAGTTGCAAAGGCTCTTTAATGGCCAATTGGAGAGGACACTTTCTGAATGCTTCCATTTCATTATTTTTAATTGCTAACATACATGGTGTCACGATCACTTGTTTGCACCCTCTCCCCAAGCTCCAGGTCTCACGTCCAATAGGAAATGATGAGCTTTGATTCTGTATTGGCAGTGAGACAAGGTCCCCTACTAAATAACAGCTCAGGGTTGCTTGGGGGGAGTTTCTGTGTCAAGAGAAGTCCCTCGCACTGGGGCTCCTTCCCTTCTGATCACAGCCCAGCTCGGCCTGCCCAGCCCCTCTCCGAGGAGAGCTAGACCGCGGTTCTGTGTGAATGGAGGGGGAGGCAGGTACACAGTTCTCCTATGGTCTGTGTGACTCTCCCCTAACCACGATAATCTCCAGGTCGTAGGCTCTTCTTCCTCTTCTCACTCACATCCCTGTGGACCTGGGATTCATCCCTCAACTCCACTTGGTCTCATACCAACCCCCAAGGCATGCCCTTCAACCTGCCTGGTATTCAGTAGTAAACTGGGTCTCTCCTCCCCGCACACAACATGCTCAGCCTGACAGCTCACTGGAATTTAAACAAGCTAATCCACTGGAAAGCACGGTGTTTCTGGAGCTGTGTGTTTAGCTCTGATAAATCCCTGATGGCTGGGTCCCGGCATCGGGTGAAAAGGCTTGGAGGAGAATGCCAGATGCCTTGATAAGCCATTGCATCTGTCTTCTCCCCAGAGAACGGCAGTGTGCTTGTGGCTTCGATCAAATAAAATTAGTCTGCATATTCTCTACCCAGTGCCTAGCTGACCTTACGTATGACCTGAAATTAGTTTACATGTTGGCAGAGGGAATCAGTCCAAACTTAGGGGACTTTTTTTTCTTTTTTCCGAACACAAAGCACAGGGTGTGTGTGTGCCTGCGGGTTCTGGCTTCTTGATGTTCACCCCTTCCCACATCCCCGAAGGCATTCCTAAACTGTCAGACTCGCACAAACTCTGGCCCACCCGCTCAGCCGTGCAAGCCAGCCCACACCTCAGTTTCAGCTCTCAAAATCCACTGCCAGAGCCTGACAAGGGAAATCGCGCCCCCGTCCCCCCCCGGGGCTGGCTCGGGCGTTGGGAGACGCAGTTGTTGTAGTGGACAGATTCCCAGTTGCTGACCTTTACGTCCTCTGTATCTATGGTTTATAGAAGAGCCGTATGGCTTCCTGTGGACGTATGTATGTCTGTGGGTCACTGGACAGTAGGAGCGCTGATGATAAGACAATCAGCAGATTCTTCGTGAGCGCCCTCCAGCTGGGAGCTGCCGTCTCCCGCTCTTGATAAGCAATAAAAACTCACAGCAAGCTTAGCCCGGCCTGTGCCAGTCCTCACGTACCCTGGAGAGCACTGAAACTCGAGAGGTTAAGGACCCGTACCGCAAATGGCAGACGTGAGATTTGGGCCTGCGTGGCCCCCTGACACCAGCATGGAAGCCCCCCATTATCCTGTCCTACGAATCGAGGTGACTGCGCCCACCTACGTTGGCTTGCTTTTCCCAAAACAAATTTAAAGTATTTGAATTGCTCCTTGGACTGGGCGACTTCATGTCTCCAGCATCAGGGGAGAGGGAGGGTTCACGTTACTAGATACTCGGCGGTGTCTTTCAGACGTCCCCCATGGTCGAGCTGCATTTAGGTGTTCCAATATTCCTGACTGAAAATGCCACTTCTTGCCCCTGGCCATGCAATATCGTTCTTAAGGAAAATGTCTTCTGTGCTCCCCCACTCCCCAGCCCCTGTCAGCAGGGACTTGAGAGAGACTACTGGATCCGCACAATGAAACCCAAGTCCCCATAATACTCCCCTGCCTTTCCAGAGGTGCTGGGTGATAAGAATCGGAAAGGGTTTTGTTGGCTTTAATGGGAAAAGTAAGCCTTTTGTTGATGACTCGCCTGCCTTTTCCTCTTAAGAAAAACCCAACTTCAGAGCATTCTTTTCAGTGGTGGCTGGGCATGGCTGCCCCTGAGGTGTAACTGTGTCTAATGAAATTCGCCGGAGAGTGGAGGTTGGGTAGAACAGAGGTGCTTTGGGGCACCCAGGAGATGGGTTTTACTCTGAGAACGGAGCCGGGGCAGAGCTATCCCGGGGCCCTTCTGCAGGTGAGCGTCCAGCTCACCGGAATCTCCACTGGAAGGCCAGCCAGGCCGCCCCCATGCATCCACCCTGGCCGGCTGCTTTTGAATTCTTCCCTGGCTGTCCATTCCTCTGGGTTTCGATCTTTTCCTGGGGCCTCCCGTGGTTATTCATAACCCTTCATTGGCTTCTCTTGTCCTGAGGTTTCACACGCCTATCCTCCCTCCCTTTTCAGTGCTCCCTTCCCACCTCCCTTCCCTTCCCTCCCCCCTACCCCACTGGGACCCCAGCCCTCCCCCACGACATGGCTCCTTACACGTCTCTGCTGCCTGCCACAAATCATCTGTCAGTCCCAATCTAGGAATCCCGCTCTCCTTGGCAGGCAGGCATTGCTACAAGGTCACAGATCTCCTGGCTCTGGCTGAGATGTCCAGGCTTTGTCCGCAGGACCCAGGGGGATTGATTCGTTCGGTCTGATCATCCAGTTGTGCAGGCCCATACCAGATGGGAAGGGGTAGAGACAGAGGGCAGGACGCTGGCAGGGCATTGCTACAGCCCCGAAACCCGGCAATCTAACCAGCAGATACAAAAATTTAGATAAGAAAGAGCCATAATAAATAGTAACAGGGCCTCTCGGCCTCACCTGGACAGAACCTGGGACTTGCTTTGGCTCAGGGAACTCTGCCACCGTCTGCGCACCCACGGGCATGCCAAGCGGGACGCCAAGTGCCCTGCCGGGGACCGCACGTCAGTGTGGTGGGGGTGGCCTGCTCAGAGGACTCAGGACCTCTCTTCCAGCCGGGCTTCATCCTGGCTGCCTGGGCTGGGGTGGGGGGGGCAGCGTTCTGCCCGCCCTCCTCAGGTTTGCATCTCATTCGGGTCCGGCGACGTCTGGCCCACGGGCACACGAGGCTGTTGCCTTTCCCACACAGGAAGGGTCCTTACCAGGCTTCTCCTTGCTTTCACAGAGTCGGCGTGGACCTGGAAGAGAGCCAGAAGCCGGAGCCCTCCTCACACCAGGCAAGTGAGGCTTCTGCGTGGAGGGGGAGCGGGGCAGGGGCGCTCTGCTCCGTGACTGCACGTAGCCAGGAGGCTCCTTATTAACGGGGCTGCCAGCCAGACGCGGGTACCAGGCACAGGGATGCGGCCTGTGGGTCGTTTGGGCCATGTGAGCAGCGCAGCCAGCACGCGCTTCTGCAGGGAAGGCTGCGAGGTGAGCCGTGAACCTGACTGTGGCGTGGAGTTTCACCGTCACGGCGGGAACCCTCGCCACAGAGCTGAGCCCGGCATCAGGCCCACGCAGTGCTCTCAGAAAGCCAACCAAAGTCAGCGCCAGCGCCCGTGGGCTCTCACGAGGAGCGAGTGAGGTCTGGGGTGGCTGGCTTATTTTCAAAGCATTCTCCTCATCTGTAGGTCGAATGATCTATTCGCTTGCCTTCAAGTAGAACTTTTATCTACATTTTAGCCTTCCCGTAACAGACAGTTTTCTCTCAAAGAAAGAAGAAGAAAAGCCATCAAAGAAAAGCCTCCGCCTTCCTCTTCTGTCTACTATTTTACAGTCACATATAATCCTAGGCCAAAAAAAAAAAAAACCTTCCCGCCAGCCAGGGTGTGTGGAAAAGGCCAGCGAGGCAGAGATGGAGGCAGGGGTGAGAGATGGGTGTCTCGAATGTCACCAAGGTCACAAGTTTGGATCCCATGGTCGTGGGCAGGACTTGATGGTCTCACCTTCCCAAGCCGCTGGGAAGCTCGCCACACGGCTTTATGGAACGCCCGCCCTCAGAAACCCAGAGCCTGGATCAGACCACAGGTGAAGAGGAAATAATCTGTTCTTCTGCACGGTCTCCATTAGCTCGAGCTCTCTTTTCCAAAGCTCCTTGTTTTTATCAGTAGCTGTATCACTGTGTGTCAAGCTGAAATGAGGAGTCTCCTTGTTTGGGAGGTGATTTTGTCAGAGAGTTTTGTTTCCTCTTAGGGGTTCAACTAGGCCTAAAACAAAGAGCAGCCTCCTGTTTTTTCCCTCTCTGGGCCTCTCCAAGCGTGAGAGTTCACCAAGAAGAAAATGACCCACTCATTTTCCAATGACGAAGTCCGTTCCCTGGTTTAAGGAGAAAAACAGAAAGAAATCAAATTGCCCACTCATTCTTAAATAGTTCCAGAAACAGACGATGATAAGGGAGCCAGAAATTGGCACGCGAGCCAAACGTTCTGCTTTCTTAAATGAGAAGTTGAAATTCGACACGCTTAAATCTCCACTTCCCACTTGGAGCAGCAACACGTGTGAGGCTCTGAGTGGGTAAGTGTGCCATTGTTAGTGGAGGGCACAAAGCCCACAGGCTCCTCACGTTCTGCCTCCTCTACTTCCTGGAAGATGCCACCACTTCCCCCCGGAAATAAAGGGACTTGAAGAAGAAGTATTGCTGGTGATGAGACACACACACACACACACACACACACACGCACGCACACACACGCACACACACACGCGCGCGCACACACACACGCACGCACACACACACGCACGCACACACACGCACACACACGCACGCACACGCACGCACACACACGCACACACACGCACGCACGCACACACGCACACACGCGCGCGCGCGCACACGCACGCGCGCGCACACACACACGCACGCACGCACACACACGCGCGCACACACACACGCACACACACACGCACACACACGCGCATACACACACGCACACACACGCGCGCACGCACACACACGCACACACACACACGCACACACACACACGCACACACACACGCACACACACGCGCGCGCGCACACACACGCGCACGCACACACGCACGCACACACACGCACGTGCACACACACACGCACGTGCACACACACGCACACCCTACCTCTGATGGCAGCCGTCCCACGGCCGCCTGGACGGTCCCTGGGGCCTGGTGGCTGTGTGCTACCTCGTCAGATACCTGCCCCGGGACGGGTGCCTGGGAATGCCGGCTTTCCCACAGGCTGCATTCATCTCCAAACCCCGGGGCCGAACAGAACACTCACTCAGCTAACTCATTTATTTCTACTCATTTATGGACGACCTTTCCTACCCAAGGTTTCAAGTCCTCAATAACTTCAGAGAAACAGATGAAGGGATCTAGAACTGGGCCAACGGACCTGTAAGACACCCCCGCTGGACGTCTTAACAAGGACCAGCCGAAAAGTCAAGGCTGGGTCATCAGTGGATGTGCCCACCTGGCAAGAGACACGGATTTCTTTTTAAATATCACTGATGTTTTATTCTAATTGGAACCCAGTGTATTTCCTGACACCATAGCGCCACAACCTCTCCAGTCACCCAAGTAAAATAAGGTTAAAAAAATATGACACACGCTCACATCTTCCCAAAATGATACCTGATTCTAATCGTACGTCGCTCCTCCCGCCGACAGACACGTCCTGTGGATAGCAATCCTGGACGCTGACCTCGGGGCCTCACTTGCCAGGCACAGGCTCGACCACTTGGGCCACGCCCCCAGTCCTTTTGCTTTCCGTGTGGTTTCCAGACAGGCTCCCACACTTTCACCCCAGTGGGCCGCAACCCTGTGATGTCTATCCCCACCCTGCTTCTCCCGGAGCCACCGCCAGCTTCCTGGACACTTTAAAGTGCAGGACATTCCTCGAGGGCATGTTTTGAGCGGGGAAGGCTGGCAAAGGGATGGGTGGCGTCTGAGGAAGTCCTTGAGCCAGGCCCTGAGAGCCTGGGGAATCTCCAGTGCTGAAGTTGAGAGTCTTCGGGGTGCCCGCGACGCCCTCGGAAGCATGAGGGGCGCCCTGCCTTCTCGGTATGCTTTTGAGTAGATGCGGCTTTCCTCCCCGGGTCTCTAGGAGCATCTCCGCGTCCTGTCTCAGCCTCTCCATTTGCCCTAGCTGCGTCCCCACCGACGGCCTGTGGCTCTGGCTAGGTGGACAGAGGCAGACTGCAACCCCCGTGCCAGGCAGTTGTGTCCACCATGGATGGAGACACTAGCAAACCCCATTTGGGAAGCTATATATGACCAGGTGTGAAAGACCAGAGACCTTAATACCGGTGAGGGGACAACGGGAAGTTCAGATCTGAACGTCACCGGGCCCCTCGTTTCAGGCAGAAGGTAAATGGCAGCCTGAACGTAGGCTGCATTCTCTCCTTTCTTGTACTCCTTTTCATCTGTAGGGAACAGACACGGCCGGGCGCACGTTTCTCGGGGCTGAGGGTGGCGTTTTCTGTCCAGCCGTTTATCACTGGCTGAGGAAGGGCAAGTCATGGCTCAGGTGAAAAAAGAACCCGGGAGCGTGGCCGCGTGGGAGAATGCTTGCCTAGCGTTCACAAAGACCAGGGTTCCATTGCTGCACAGGTACCGACATGCAGAAAAAGCTGGAAGTAGAGCCGTGGCTCAAGTGGTGCAGTGCTAGACTTGAGCAAGAGGAGTTCAGGGACAGTGCAAGGCCCTGAGTTCAAGACCCAGGACTGGCAAAAAGGAAAGGAAAGGAATGTCTCAATGCTCTTCATAAGCTACAGCGAGCTGTTCAAAATCAGCCTTTTGAGGCAAGCTATCGAAACGAAGGTAAGGATGATGAGTCAAAGGACAAAGAATGGACTCGTGTAACAGTGACATTCATAAGACAATATGTTGAAAATGAACTTGGGAGGGGCGGGAGGAGGGATAGTGGGAGAAGAACATGGGAAGGGTAACAGTAATCAAGAAGTAATGTACTCACTGCTTTATGAATGTAACTGTAACCCTCTATAATAAAAAATAAATTTAAAAGTACCAGTGTAACAATGATCAGACCTCTGTCATGTCTTTAGCAGTGACCTTTTAGTAATCCATAAGTAAACGCCATCCAACTCTGACAAAAGTAAACTGTGAAATTCCCAGCGCAGCCATCTGACAGAAATACCATTCTATGGATGTCAAAGAAAGTGGCATTTTTAGCTACCTCATAAAATTAAGAAAAGCAAATATCGAATCTCACTGGAAGTGTCTCATCTGCACAGTAAAATCTCAGAGCTGCTTTGCCATTGGAACGAATACGCCTACACTTAGAAAGCTTTCTTAACGTAGCGTGATTGGAGTGTGTGTGCGTGCGTACATACCACGACTGGGGCTTCGCCTCAGCCTGGGGACGGCCCCTTGGCCTTTTCACTCAAGGCTAGTGCGCTACCACTTGAACCACAGGCCCATGTCTGCCTTTTTTTTTTTGGTGCCCAGGCTTGCTTCATGCTCTGATCCCCAGATCTCAGCCTCCTTTGCCCCTGGGAGACAAAGTACGGTCGGGAGCCACCAGCACCCAGCCTGCCGTGTGTTTTTATATTTATCTAATGCTTTGCTCCCTGTCGTCTCTCCAGGAAGCCAACAAGGCGGGTAAGCACGCCACCAGAACCGAGAGCGCGCTGCTGTTCAGGATGTGGTATGGCTTTGACCACAAGTATCCTTGGTCCACTGTGACCCAGAAGCACTGCCTCTGGTGGAAAATTGCCTTGATCTTAAAGGTGCGGGTTCCCTGCTCCTCGAGAAGCCAGAAAGGTAAGGCAAATATGCACATGTGGTTTTCTTCCCCCAAAGATGAGCGTGGAAAGAGGATTCCTTCAGAAGCTAAAGGAAGACATTGTGGAGTCGGGACCCGAGAGCTCTGCAGAGCTAAGGCCCGTTCTCCGGTCCACGGTGTTTGGTGTTTTTCTGTACTCACTGGATTATAGGTTCCAGTGCCAGTGACAGCAATCATACCACCGGTTTTGTGTTTTGTGTTTTGCTGTTCTTTGTGAAGATCTTCCTTCTGGTTGGTTGGAGGGGGTGACTGGAGGGCCGGCACCCCCTGTGTGCTTTCATTTCATGCTGTAAAAAAAGGAAAATAAACAGGGGTTCACCCTACTGTAAGGTAGCACCGCGCTCGCTGCAGGCAGACGTGAGGGGGGCTTTTCCTCCTAGATCAGAGTGGTCAGTGGGAAAGAGAGAAGGAGGGGCCCAGAAAAGGGATTTAGAGAGGAGGCAAAGAACAGGTTAAGCTGGGAAGGAGGTGGGGAGCAGGGGCGGGATGGGACGCGAGGGGAAGAAAAGGAAACTCACATCACAGAAATGGCCAGAAAATGGGGAGAAAGGACAGTTTAACGCCAAGGGACCAGGGCTGAGCTCAACCAGAGGAAAGCATGGTGTGGACTGGAAAATGATTGTGCAACAGGAGAGGGCCTGGGGGGTGGCGGCCTGGACCCGGGGTTGGGGCAGAGGCTCTTGGGGTGAGTGCCTTGTGGTCTGTGGGTCTTGTGTCTTGCTTCCTTCCATCATTCTCGAATCCCTGGCGACCATAGGTTTATTATCTTCCTGAGGTCTTCCTGATTTCCACCCGTGGCAGATTTCGAGGAACAAGGGTTTTCTTCTTCCTCTCCTTGTTCCTATCTGATCAGCAGATCTTTGGGCACGGGTGAGGATGTGACTGAAAAGTACACAGAAGGAGGCAGGTCACAAGAAGATGGCAAGTCAGGAACGGGAGAGCAGACTTGCTTTCCGGATTCCGCATGGGAAAATATTAACTCAGGGATGAGAAAAATGGAGGTTGAAGCCCGCTCGACCTTTTAGCTTACAGCCAGGGACACTAAACTCAGGTGATGTCATCGTTTCTGATCCTGCCTTTGGTGGGGGGGGGGTGTTATTTCCATACAATTAAGGACAGGCTAGCAAAGATGAAAGCAGATTTATGCTCTCGCCCAGGTCTCTCCTTCTGGTAATTTGTCCTCCCATGCATTCATTCTAGAAATTGCCGTGCAGACATCGCTGCACACATGTCTATTTTCCCCTAGACAACAGAAGCTTTGTGTCCTATTTAGGTTTTGAATTTATACCTGGAGAGTAATAGGAAGCCAACCAGCGTGGGCTGTGTGACCTCCTGACAGCACTGGATTTTTAGAGACAATCCAGTTGGCATTCATTGTCCATAGAACCCAGCAAGGCAGGGCCCCCCCCCAAAAAAAAAACACCTCTGAGTTTAGTTCAGCCACAGCCAGTACTGAACCCCTGCCCATGCCTGGCCCAAAAATGCTGAAAGTAATGGAGTACAGGTTGTAGAGAATTATTGGCAGGCCTGGGTTGTAACTGAATGGTGGGCCATTCACCTACTGGTGTTCAAGGCTCCCCCACCCCATTTAAAAAAAAAAAGAAGAAAGGAAGGAAGGAAGGGAGCTATGGATACAAGAATAAATAAGTCTGCAGACAACTATGTCTGCAGGGACTCTCCGGGGGGGTCAGAACCAAGGAAGCCATTTGCCCATGTGTAGAGAGACATACCTACGGACTGAGTTCCAGGAATTGGAGTGTGAAATTGTGGATTCTGGGGAACACATGTTGTCAAGGACATGCCAGTCTCTCTGTGGAGACTGGAGCAGGAGCTAAGGCCGCCGCTTGTTTGTTGGTCCACGTGTGCAGCACGGGGTGTAAACTCAAAGCGTGTTTCACTACTGGAGCTACTTCCACGCCGCCAGCCCCTTTCCAGCTTCGCTGTGTTTGAGGTGGATTCCCCCTTGATTCCCAGACAAGCCTGGGCTGTTTGTGTGGCTCTGTATTACCAGGGTGGCAGGCCTGTTCTGCCACATCCACACCCCACAGGTGGGGCGACAGGTGCGTGCCACTCAACGCTAGCCACTGGTGGAGACGGAGTCTCGCAAACTTTGGTTTATTCTCCCTGGGACTGGCCTTGAACCCACTCCTCTTGTGTGTTACTTTACCTGAGAAGCTCATGAGCAATGAGCGATGGTGAATCCCTGTTCTGTGGCGCATTGCGGGTCTCATCTTCATCGTACATGGGGGCCGAGAGTCCACTCCGTCAGGGACTGCAAGCGTGGTTCCCTGTCCTAAGAGATGGACTCACGCTCGCCTCGTTCAGAGGGAGCAGACGCCTAGCCTAGATACCAAACTCCCGAGGCACCACTCCCCTGGGGAGTAAATGACTTTCCCCGGCCCAGGCACAGTCGCCAGCGTGTCCCTCCTCTCCTCTGGCTCTGGGCTGACTCTGCCCACACACATGTCTACGTGAGCATCCGGCCTTCTTCCATACTGTCCCCACACCCCCAGAGTGTCTTTCCTTCCCTCCTTCCATTCAGCTTCTCACTGAGACCCTCGCGGCTCCCACCGTATCCTTCCCTCGTCCTCTCCTGCTGTGATTTTTTATTTTTTACTAGAGGACATCCTCGCTCACCTCCTCTGATCAGGATGAATGCCTTCTGGGGGCCAAACCTCAGGCTCCTTTTGTACCCAGCTTTGTCCGCGGGTCACAGGAGCAGTGCCTGGCTCGATAAATAATTGTCAATCGAATGCCTGAATTGATCGGACAAGGAGGCAGGCGACACTTTCCAAACTTCATTTGAGATATTGATGTAGCAGGAGAACGCCAATTAATTATCTGAAGGTCACTAAGTGGCCCAGCAGATAATTCGGGGGTTTCACCTGCGTGACAGCTCAGTGTCTCGCCCAGCCCAGCCCCGCCCAGCCTCAGTGTCTCACGCCTAGACAGGACGAGATGCCCTCGGCTGGCCTCTTTCCTTCTCTCACCTCCTTACACACCCATGTGCACACACACAGGGAAAGAAACATTTGTTGGTCATCTCTTGTTGAAATGCCACCCCCAGGATTTCACAGGTGGAATTTAGTGGGAAATGGGATTCGTAACACCTTCACAAGCTAAAGTTTTGAATGAGGTTGTGAATTTCATACAGAGGAAGATGAGTCGAAGGTGGAAAGCAGCCTGATCTCTTCAGAAAACGTCATAAATGATCCAGAAGTTAGAATGACTTTGGTTCCTCAAGTACAACTGATCCAGAATGAGGGAGCAGCTTTGGAGTCATGCTTGAGACGGGGCGGGGGGGGGGGGGAGACCCTCGCTGGGTGACGCCCTGACTCACAGTCTCCTAGAAGCTGGAATTGGCATCTCCTTCGTCATACCTTGAGATCTCTGATGTGCGCGCTCAAGTAGATTCCACAAAGTGGAAGAAAGGCTCGGGGCTCCGTCTTGTCCATTTTGAGGAGTATGACAAGGGAAGTGGGACCCGGGCCCTGCCTTCAACCACAGTGTGACAGACGAGGCTGGCTCCGTGACAAAATAAGGAAACAGCACCACGGTGATTCCATAGATCTGCCGGGTTTACTCGCGGTGGGATTTTAATCCTCACAAGTACACATTTTGTTTTGTTTTAAACATTCCTCTCTTAAAACTTGACCGAATCCATTCTGCCCCCACGCAGTCATGCCCATGTGAAATCGCAGGTGTGAGTATTGCGAGAGCGATCTCCATGTAAAATCATGACCTCCCGCTGCAGGGGTTTGCCCTTCTGATTCCTCCACGCACCGTGCATCTTTGATTGGGGTGGTGCTGTGGCCTGCTGAAGGACTCCAGTTTGCCTCACAGAATACCCGGAGAGGAGCAAAGGCTGCTCCTATGGGAAAATGAAGGCGATATAAAAGTCCTTGTCTCCTAGGTCTGATGATTGAATGACGACCCAAAGACAGTGCTCAGTAGAGGCCAGGGTTAGGTTATCGTTCTAACCAACGTGATACCTATCGTCTCTCATAGGTAAGAGACTGATTTATAGGAGGGATTTCCATGTTTATTCTCATGGTCTGGGAGCGACTTGATTTTCCACTCTTGGCTTTCCTGGCAAGGAGGTTTCTGTGTTTGTTTTTGTATTCCGTTGCCACCGCTGCATTTTAATACCATTAGAAAGCCTTCCATCTCCAGACGCCGGCCGTCAGAAGTCCTCCCGATTCGATGGGGAGCCAGCAGCTGTGGCTGGATGTGGAGCTGCCGCTCCCACGGTCTGGGCCCTGCTCGTGCGCGCGCTTCACGATCTCGAATCGTGACGGCCCATGTCTCTGGAAGTGGCCCGCAGATCCCCATTTTGACATGCTGTAATTGCTCCACAGTGGGTGTGCCGCAAACCTTTGCTGATAAGTATTCCTCCCGCGCCTTCCTGCGGAAAGACGCTCTTCCCGGCACCTTCCAGGCAAAACTGTGCTGGCCATTAGCGATGCCGTGGTAGATTGCAGATGTCTGGGTCAGATGCCAATGACTTTACGGGGGGATTAAAAAAAAAACTCGCAGTAAAGACTGCCAGAGATGCGTACTGCTTTCATGTGGCCAGCACTGGAGTTAGTCCGAGGGACGGTGGCATGACAGGGCCAATAATACACTGAAATTCGCCCCGATGGTTGCCCCCCCAAACAGACATCCCCCCCAGCATGAGGACAGAAGTGGTCTCATGCTGCTTTAAAAGACATTTTGGAGCACTGGCCCTGGGTTTTAAAACATAATCGCATTAAAAGAGCAAAGTATGACTTCACTGAGTCTTCAATTTCTGCTAGTGAAAATGTTTCAGTGGTGTGACTGTGAGAGGAAGGGCAACAGATCAAAAACAGTCCACAGCAAACAAACAAACCCACCCATCCCTCAGTTTACCCTTTGCTGTTCTCTCAGCTACCAAATAGAGCTTGTAGAATTGCTGACCAAGGCTTGAAGTCAACAGATAGAAGGTGCTTGAATGAACGTGCTTTCCAAAAAAAAAAAAACAAAACACTATGTGTTCCTAAACTGTAGAGTGCCACGGCCCCCGCCCACCCCGCCCACCGCTGGAGGCCGACTCCATGGGCTTTGAACTGTGGGGGAGACGCATAGGAGAGTGTGCCTTTGTGCACAGGAAACAGGCGCATCCTGAGATGGCTGCTTTTGACATCCCTTGAAATCATTTCCTTGGAATTCCTTGAAGTCCACCAGTATATGAGACTGGGCTGTTGCCAGTAACTGCAGCCAGGACTGGTTTCTGGCCCATACAGGATGGGGGGCGAGTCTGTGCCTCACCCTGGACCACGTACAAAGCCTGCAGCCACCTGGGCCTTCTCGGGCATCTCTCCAGCAGGAACAAGTGCCACCCGCCACATCCCAGCCCCAGTGGCCCTGCTCTGGTGGCCCAGGTCCCACGCCCTTTGCCCCTGCCAGTGCCAGTCACATAAGGTAAAGGGCAAAGGCTAGCCGTGTGCGGGCTTTGAGTGCCAAAGGAGAAAGGGCTGCCCCATCTCAGACCAGTTCCACGGTGCACGCCCAGAAGCCTGGCCTTTGACAGCTTGACCATTTGTCTGTCTTCTCCATTATGTTCTTTTTTTGCCCCCTGAACACTGAGTCTGAAGTCCTGGGGTCTTCTCTGCACTGAGCTGTTCTGGAAACGCCCATTCAGGATAACTGGTCATTGGCTAAGCATTTCTCGAACATCAAGTGCTTCCTCAAGTGGAAACGATACTAAATTCAGTGACGGGTTATAGGCCTGAAGGCCCGGCTAAACAAAGCATTGTCTTACATTTTTATTCGGTCTAAATTCTAAACGATTCCCCACGACAGCGGAGATGGCGGGGGCTCCGTGCCTGCTCGCCGGCTTCAGGCCCCTCTGAGGAGTCTTTGTCCCTGGGCCGTGGCTCCCACAAACTTCGCTCTTTGAAAGTGTCCCACTGAGGTCTGCACTTCCTCCCTGGCCCGGCCTGCTCAGAGCTGTTTGTTTGTGTTCCTGTCCTGGAACTGCGGATTCAAACCCTCTGCGTGTCTAGCTGGCCTCTTTTTTTGCAACCCTTTGAAAAATGTCACCATCGGGCTATTTGGAAGCCACGGGCGCGATTCAAATTGGTTTTCCAGATTTTTCTTTTGGCCTCATTGCCTATTTTCCAGTTCCATGCTGGAACTTTCTGAGGCTCGAAACCACGTCGCCGGAGAATTCCAAAGCAAGCACCACCTCCTGGCATGGTGCCCGTGTGCCCATGTGTGTGTGTGTGTGTGTGTGTGTGTGTGTGTGTGTGTGTGCATGCGTGCACCCTGGGCTACGATGGGAACTGTGTCCAATAGGGTTGTGAACAAAGGACTTAAAAGCTTCCATCTGAGCTGGCGTTGGGTCCTTCTGGAGGGACTTAACACCCTCACCAGCAAGTTGAACGAGGAGAATAGATAGATAGATAGATAGATAGATAGATAGATAGGAGTTCAGGAAAAGGAAGAAAAAGCCATCTCTTGTGTACTTGGAAGAATGTAGAGCTGTTGCATTTGAGCTGGAGTTGGGTTTTATCGGAGTAGTCGTTGGCAAGATGGAGGAGAGAGAGGAGCTGCCTGGCTCTGGAGCAGAAGGAGGAATAATGCTGTGACACCCTGCCTCTCCTGCACCCAGAACCCAGGAAGTGATTCATAGGACGTGCGTATGAGAGAGGCACACGTGGTGAAATCAATATGCCGTCATCGACGACGGTTCAACCTCAGATCTGGCTCCTGGCTGGCCTGCCTTTCCCTTCCTCCTGGAAGAAAGAAGGAAGCGGTTAGACCGCCTTCCTGACAAGCCATGGACTTCTAGCCCGACCCCCTGCGTCGTCACGGGTTTAGAATAAGACGTGGAAGACAGAGTTAGAAACAGCTTCTAGACTCACACATGGTGTCTGTAGCCTATGTCTTGCGTCTGGAAGGAAGGTTTGAGAGGAAGCCACACCGCTATGGAGGGCCGCAGGTAGCAACCCTGACTGGCTTTCTGTGATGGCACAGGTGGAGAAACTGAGGCTCAGGGAAGTTAGGACTAAAACCCAGGGCACAGCTGGCCCTTCTCCTGAGGCCCACTGCCCTAGCCTGGGCCCGGCCATCCTGGACCTCAGATAGCTGTGGTGACCTGTGGTTTCCTGCGTTGCTGGAAATAGCTCCGTTTCCTGCTGACAAATGGTCTTCCGGGGAGCGTCGTAAGCTGGTTTTCCTGTCTCCAGTTCTCTGTTCCTTTGGAGTCATCTTCTTGGCTTTCCCTGTTCTTAGCTTTCTTGTCGCATTGTGGATGCAAATCCAGCAACACTATGTCCGCCCCTCACCACCACCACCGGCTGAAGTGGTACAGAAAGCCCCTGCTTTAGTAAAGCCAAGTGCAATGGCACAGGACGGCGCGGGCGTCCCCGGGCAGAGCAGTCTGAAGGCTGAGCTGGCAGCTGGCACGCGGCCCCTTCTGGGTTCCCGCGGCCGCTCGGGTCAGCATTCCCTCCCACGCCAAGTTCGGGCCCTTGAGTTGTTTGGTGTGTTTTGTTTACTTAAGGTTCAGTCAGTGGGGGAAAAAATTCCATTTCCTTTCCTTTGCCTCTGTGAAGTAACTATTCATTTTCTGTGCCGGACTTGCAAAGGGAAAAGTGAGCTTCTCCTAAGCCGTGCTGTGACTTAACTGTGTGGTGACAGGTCCGCTGGCAAATTTTGTGAAGTTGGGGTATAAATTATTTTCTCGCCGTTTCTCTACCTAGTTAGCATTTTCTTTCTTCACCTTTTCATTGTATTCATGGGTTTAAAAAAAAAACTATAACATAAAAAGGCCACATACTCGTGAAAAAAAAAGAAATGACACTTGAAGATGATTCACATTTATTTTTTTTCCACGACATGAGGAGACTCTCTTCTTTTGTTGTTAGCTCAGCTTTCAGTTCACTACCAATAATGGAAAAATTCAATGAGTTTGCCATTGAAGTGGTTTTTTTAGCCTCTTCTATAATTCTCTATGTGTAGTGTTTTTCCTGTGCCCTTAGCCAAATGAAAAGAAGAGGGAAATTTTCCCACAAGTTTATTATACTGACATGTATTGAGAAATCTATATTCAGGTAAGAATATACATACATATCCATATGTATGTGTGAGCTTGGGGTGGTTGAACATTTATTTCGTCTGTGCTTGGACTTCATACAAATATTCCTTGTCCACTACTGGTCAGCCTCAAAGAGGCCTGGCTTACCCTCGTCATCTGCTGCCCATCTCTCGTACTTGTTCTCATCAACTACTTTTTCAGACCTACCTCTTCTTTCCCGCACCTTCCGGCCCTCCCTCCTGGTCCACAGAGGACCTGGGAAAAGCTTTAGAACCCAGTGACTCCTCTCCCTTGGACTGAAATAACATGGAAAGAGAGAGTTGAGTTATAAATTTGTGCCCCCATCAACCAACCTCTGGACACCTAAATGCAACTTACTGCCCAGTGTCTACGTCTATGCTCCAGACACACATTCTAATCAAACTTAAAGCGAAGCTCAGCCTGGTCCAGAATTCCTTCATTCTCTTGTTCTTTTTGGGTTTGTTTGTGCCAGTCCTGGGGTTGAACTCAGGGCCCGAGCACTGTCCTTGGGCTTTCTCAAGGCTAGAGCTCTACCACTTGAGCCTCAGCACCACTTCTGGCTTTTTCTGTGTACGTGGTACCAAGGCATCGAACCCAGGGCTTCATGCATGCTAGGCAGGCACTCTACCACTAGGCCAAACTCCCAGCCAGTTCTCTTGCTCAAACAAGAAGCTCAAGCTCTTCTGAATCAGTCCCATGACCTCCAGACTATCCGCTTGGTGTGAACACTTCAGAGCCTTAGAATTGTTAGGGTAGTTCCGCTGAGTTTTCTTAACTGAGTTTTCTTTGAAAGAACTACAAAACACATGTCTCCCCCCAACACACTAAAACAAGAAAGAAATATAAATGAGGGAAATGATGTAAGTGTAAAATACTGCACAGGGTCAGGCATTTAGAAAAATAAATAAATAAAAAAGAACCATGCCAGGAAAAGTTTTGTTTTTTGGGAGAGCAACAGTATTCATTGTGGCACTAATCAAGTACCTCCCGAGGTCGCAGGGCGGGCCATCGACGGACTCCTGGCTGTACTGAGAATTTCAGAGGGCCTGAACAGATTCGTGTCTCACTGTCTTCGGTGCATCTCTAGCTTCTGTAACGGAGCTGTAAAGGAATGTTAAAGTTCATCTATTCTGATCATCAAGTCTTCGTGTTAGATTCCCTCAAGGGAAAAAAAAAAAAGGATCTGTGATTGGGCTTATAAAAGAGACATCTCTTAATGCATTTCAAAATATTATCCTGAGTTCTGAGCAGAGTACAACTGCTGAGTCAGAATAAATAGTATGCCCTATTTTAGTTTGGCTGTTTCTATATTACCAAGAAACAAACAAAACAAAAAACAATTCCTCTGCAAACCCCTACGAGCTTGCGAAACTAAATGCACCAGGACTTTTGAATTGTTTCAAAACATGCAAGTGTTCTTTTTTTGGGGGGTGGGCGATATAAACTGACAACCATGCTGAACGCTCAGATAATATGGCTCCAAATAATATGGCTTCCTCTGACAAAATACAAAGCCCCCCTGGCCCGTTAATAACAGGCTAATGATGGATCTGGACATCAGATGACATCAGATAAAACCAGCAGGAAGCTATCCATCTCACCAAGCTAATTCCTGTCATTCTCCCCCCGCCGTTCCTTGTATGAGTCTTCTTTCCTGTCCACCATGTCTAAGCCAGCATCTAGAGCGAGCCAACCATGGCTGGCCTGGTGTGTCCGGTCACGGCTGGCCAGCTCCCCAGGCCCCTGAGACCCTTGCCACGCTTTGATCCCACATGCCCACTCCTTGTGAAGAAAGCCCTGGGTCTCCAGCGTCCGGGCCCAGAGTCAAGCTTCAGGAGGGCACATAATTCCCTGGAAGGGGGGGCAGGAAAGGGTCCGGCAGCTCTCTCTCCGTTGCGTTTCCTCCTTGACTCCCGGGCCACCGTGTGCAGCCAGCCCGTGGATGTGACCCCCCCCCCGCCACTTGTGGCAGTTCTGACGCGGCTCTTGAAAATTACTTGGTTTTGTTCCTCTCCCCCCCTCTTTACATCTCGCTAGAGCATCTTATTCTGAGAATTGACTGGCTCTCACCATCTAGGCCCACACTTTGCTCGGTGGCAGGGGGGGAGAAAGAATTTTAAAAGAATGCCCTCCTGCTCTTGGCGACACAAAGAAAAATCAAAAGGGTTTTAATGCTTCCTGTCTCACGCATGCTCACCAGCACATGATGGAGTACAATTTGTCTCCTTCACAATAGCCGGGGGGGGGGGGGGGGCAGCCTCTTATGATTTCCATCCGTGGAATGATTGCTCAGTCAGACCGTCTAGGATCAAAACCATTATCTTCCTCTCCGGGTCTCTGAACAGCCCAGATCACTCATTTTGGCGAATAAAGAGTAGAAAATAAGGATGGTTACAGATCTGAGAAGCAGCCAAAGTGCTGGTGTCGAGAAGAGCAAGGGTGTCGCTTGTGTGATGACAGTCTTTTTTTTTTTTTAATATATTGCCAGCATTGGAGCACTGTATTACCTGACACTGAGAACTGCGTTGACGATTGGTTCCCAAGTCCAGTGAGATAGAAAGAAGGAATCGTGTTTTCAGGAAGAGACAGGTGTGTGTGTGTGCGCGTGCGTATGTGTGTGCACACGTGCGGGTACTGGGCCTTGAACTCAGGGCCTGAGCACTGTCCCTTCACTTTTTCTGCTCCAGTCCAGTGCTCTACCACTTGAACCATGGCTCTACTGGCGGCATTTTGGTGGTCCACTGAGAGAAGAGTGTTATGGACTCTTCTTCCCCAGGCTGGCTCTGGGCTGCCGTCCTCAGATCTCAACCTCCGGAGGAGCCAGGGTAACGGCAGGAGCTCTCGAGATGGGAAGGTCGTAGGAACGCCGAGCCTTTCAGCCCTGCGCTACAGCGGGAACTCGAAAGAACGCTGAGGAGAAAATATTCTAATTAAAGAAAATTGCCTCCCAGTCATGGTGAATTAATGCTGGCCCCGCCACCCTCGGAGAAGAGAATTCATTATATTCGCTGCAAGTGCCAAAAGCCATTTGGACAGACTTTTCAACCTCAAGGATAATAGGCGAGAAAGCCTGAAAACTTTTAGAAAAAGAATGTCTTTACAGAATCGTCTTTGCATGAAGTAACCTTTTCAGCTTAATTATGATTCCACGCAAGTGTTCTAGTTCAGCTGATCCTCACCACACAAAAAAGACAAACGCGAGTAGAGCCATCGGCCACGATAACAAACAAACCTGCTTTCAACGAAATTCTCTCCCCTACATCCTTCATGCCAACCGCTCACAGACCTTCAGCCCCGGGCACTGTCCCCCGCCCGTCACCCCAGCCCCGAGGGGGCTGAGACCTGAGGATGGCAGCTCATACCCAACCCCGGGCGGCAGCCTCCGTGAAACCACTTAGAAAGCTGAAGGGGAGCTGCGGCTCAAGTGGTAGAGCACTAGCCTTGAGTCCTGGCACATGTGTACACACACATACACACACATATACACACATACACACACACACACACACACACCCCACTCTCGTGTCCTTGAGTTAAATGACAGCAAAACCCCTGATGTCTTCCGATCAGATGCTGGCTCTGTTTTGCATTGTCTGCCCCCGTTGTTTGATTCATTTCTCTGCTTTTCACTTATGTCCCGTGGCTTGTCATGGTTGTGCAAGGCCGTCGGAACCTGTGCCTGTAGGAGGCCAGTTGAGCACAAAACGACAGTTTTCTGGCTGACGTGAATGCGATCGTCCGTGAGTCCCAGCCGCTCCTCACGTTGTGTACAGTGTCACAGTGTAGAGGAGTGGCCTGTCCCAGCCCGGGTGGTGCGTTTGCGTTCAGCGTCTTGGACTTGGTGGCTCTTCTGTCTGTGTCACATAACGTCCTGTCGGGAGCCCCAATTGTAGGAGCACACCCCGTAATTCAGATGGACCATCCTCTTCCTGAGGCAGTGTCAGTCCCGCAGCCCTGTCCCCGGTGGGCACTATTGTGCGTCTGAACTGCGGGGCCTGCTGCGGAGCTGGGTTTAGTGTTGGTGCATCGGCTGTGTCTCCACCTTCTCTCCCTACCTGTGGAGGTTTCCAGTGAGATACAAAGACAGAAAGATCCAGCAGGGCCAGGAGCATGGCTCTATGCTGTAGACACTGTACCTCCAACCATGTTATAGAGGACAGCCTCGCAGGGCCTCTCACCCTGAGGCAGGTGACGATTCCCCCCCACCCCCCCCAGACTGCTGCTGCTTTGCAAACATGGCAGCTTCCAAACCCAAAACCCAATTGCAAGATAATTAAAATAACAGGAAACTCAGCTGACTGGCATATGCAAATGTTTTGTGCAGAGATTTCTCTCCTCCAGAGCAGCGCTTTTCATACCAATGGAAGCTGATTCTTTTTTTTCCTTTCCTTCCGATGATAACATTAATAATACACCCGCCCTGCTTGGAGATGAGATGGAGATCTGGAGGCCTGGGCCTGACCTCTTTTCTCCTCCTCCACCCCCAACCGCTTGTGCAATCCAGGAAAACAGCCCAGCTGGAAGCCCGAGCTTCTACTGCCTTTCCCACTGGTGAGTGAAAAAGCAGATGGTAATGAGATGCGTACGATTTCTTCAAGAGACTATGACTTAAGAAATAAACAAAACACCCCTTGCGCGGCTCTGTTGCTAGGGATCCATACGATCTGATCTCGCCGAAAGCAGGAATTCTGCCGTCCTTGTGTGTTGGTTCTAAATCCCCAATGCCGGGGACCAGGACGGGGCGGGGGGAGGCTGGGGGATCCCTAAACTGCAGGAGCACCCCCCTCCTGAGAGCCAAGCTTGGGGGCCTTGTCAGTCCTCAGACCGAACCCACCTGCTGTGCTGGCTGCTACAGTCCAGACCCCCGCGTGTACGGCGATGCCATGGCATCTGAGCGGAATCCAGGTAATTAGGTGACCGTGGAACATTGTTGGGTCGATAGACCCTGACGGACGGAGCCACCCCTGTGTCTGAGGGGCATCTGTGAGGGGACATTGACAGTAAGCAGATGAAGACCCTCGCTTGCAGGGGGCAGGGGCAGCCTCTCCTTGGCACCATGAACGAGAAGGAAAACCCGCCTGCCAGGACGAGAAGAGTCCTAGCCGGGGTTCGAGACCTTCCGGACAGAGCGAAGGTGGCTCCGGCCACAGGAGAACAGCCCGGGGACCATGCTGGGGAGTCTGCCCCGCTCAGACCACAGTCAGCGCTCGACCATCACGGTTCAAACCCCGTGGTCTTAGGACAGCCGCTTCCGACGGCGGTCTCTGCAGGCTTGGCCAGTTCACCCGTCCAGTGGGGTGAACCAGCACCCCTTCCGAGGAGGGAGCCACACGTGGGATTCACAGAAATGACGGACCAAGGTGGGCACCAAGCTGGCGGCCGTGACTGGGAGAACCAGGTGGATTTCGGTAGAATGGCGGCATGCGCTTTCCCGCTTCCCTCCGGCCGTGCTCTCTGCTCTCCAGTTCATCCTGAAGAAGATGAAGCCTCATCTGGTGAGCTCGGACGTACACATCCTCTCTTCCGTGGGTCTCGCCCTCCGCGTGTGTGAGCTCTGCCGTGAGCTGTGTCGGACGCATGGCTCTGGTGTGGAACCTGGGTGTCTGCTATATTGTTCTGTGTGCGCGTGGCTTTGGGGGCTTGAACTCAGGGCCTCGGCGCTGTCTGAGGCTGGAGCTCTACCACTCAAGACACAGCCCCACTTCCAGCTTTAGCTCTGGTTCACTGGAATGAGAGTCTCACAGACTTTTATGCTCATGCTGGCTTCAAACCTTGATCCTCAGATCTCAGCCTCCCAGCAGAATTTGGAGCCTGCGAGGCGGTTTCCCACCCCTTGCCCTGGCCCGTGAGGCTCCAGGGCCCTGGCCCGCTGATCTCCTCGTGATCAATTCAACCTCCACCTTTGCTCTGTGTAGGAGCCTGGGCCGCCTCTGCCTGCACAGCGGAGCTGGTGAATGTATTTTTCCTCCATAGCAGTTCCAGTTAGTTGTGGCTTCTTAGAACCCCGCTGGAGTACTCTGAGAGCCGTTAGCGCCAGCCTGGGTGTCTGCCTGGACGCTCGGGAGGAGAGGCTGGAGGCCCGTATGCAGAGCAGAGCCAGAACTCTCAGACGACCCAGAAGACACTGTACTGGTTACTTCCCGATCCATGTGCCAAAAAGCATGAAGCCTGGAGTCCACGCCTTTGCCTGCAGTGACTGCCATTCTCCTGCCCAATCCTCACCTAATCCCACGCCAGGCTTCAGCCTGAAGGTCACCTCTGCTCGCTGTCACCTCTGCTGCAGCCCCTCATGGTCTCTCCACTGAGCTGCATCATGTGTTTCTCCCCTCCCTCTATCTTTGTAACTGATTTTTCTCACACCATATGGTAAATTACTCTGTGTTGACGTGCTCGCCGCTCTCAAGAAGTGACGGGATGTGTGGGGGGGGAGGGAGGGAAGGAAGGAAGGAAGGAAGGAAGGAAGGAAGGAAGGAAGGAAGGAAGTCAGTCAGTCCTCACGGAATCTGCTGAGTGGCCAGGTCCCGGACTCTGGGCTCCCCCGCCATCCACATGGCGGGAGAATCTGGATGCATTCCGAGTCAGAAATGACAGCTGCCCAGAAAACTCCATCTGGAGAGGCCACTCCCCCGCCGGCGCTCTTCCTTTCCGTCTTTAGGCCTGCTTTTGTTCTACATCGAACAGGAAATAATTGACTGCTAGCCCTGACTCAGAAATAACTGAGGAAGCTATGAAGAAGAAGAAGAAAACAAAAAAAAAAAGCAGGGTCGTCGTAAGGCTCCCTTAGTGATATCACACTTTGCTTGGAGGCGGCCGAGGCCCACTGCCCGCCCAGCTCCCAGAAGTCCTTGACACCGCCAACCCCGTGCCCGCCAAGCGTGTCACAGCCTATCCATGCGGAAGGAGGAATGTCCCCCAGTTAGTTAATTCCCGTGGAAGGATGCTTGCCACCATTTTTTTTCTCACTTCACCCACCCGAAACCTAAGCGCCGTCTGCTAGCACAGGTGACATCCTGGCCCCAAAACTTCCCTCGCAGCGGGAGGAGGCCGGGGAGCACAAAGAGTTAAGTCTCCCTCCGTTCCTGGGGATCTCGTTTAAATCAGCGTCGCCAGGGAGCAGAAACTATTTTGACTCTCTTGCACAAGTGGAATGGCTCGTATAAAATTGCATTATAATGAAATACGCACCCCGTGCAAGGTTTGTTAAGTGACTCTCGTGTGCTGCAGGCGTCCAAAAGTTTAGAATGCATCTAGTCTTACTGTAGCTCAAAGGATGATACATCAGGTTAATACGCTTAATTAAATGTTGCCTTGGACTAATCCTCCTTCCATTTTCCAGGATACACTAAGACGTGTGGGAGCTGGGCAGGGAGTCACAGCACTGCTGGGAGGAATGGGAGAGGGTTTGGGGGTTGTTTTTTTTCAAGAAGCAGAGTGTGCCCAGGCACCAGGAGCTCAGCTCTGTAATCCTGGGTACTCTGGAGGCTGAGATCTGAGGATCACAGTTCAAAGCCAGCCCAGGCTAGAAAATCTGGACACCAGAGACCTTTCTCTCCAGGTGGCTGTGGGACAACACCCAGGTCCTACGTTCAAGCGTCTAGGCCCACCCTCTCTGGGCCACCATGTTCTCCAGATGTTTCTGGTGAGGTTTTCAGCGTCCATGTCAGTCCCGTTTAGACCCGCCACCGTCCTTTAGGAATCCACACCCTGCAGCCAGCTGCAAACCAGGACGAAGGCAAACAGGGCCCATCACTTGGGGCGTGGTGGCCGCCTCCGCCTGAATTCACAAAGGCTGTTTGGAGGAGCCACTGTCCCACTCATGGAAACCTGCTCCCCCCTTCTCACAGGTGACAACGTGGGGTTGATCCTCTCCCACTCGAGGCCGCCGCCAGGTCCCAGGGAATTGACTTCTGGGGAAGAGAAGTTTAAAAAAAATAATAAAACTTTTAGAGCAGGTAGAGCTCTGATCCTCGAAGCACTGGCAGAGCAGGAACTCATTGATGCTTCTGTTTGCAGTGGGGTTGGAGAGGACCAGGCCAGAAAGGAAATGTGTGGCTGGAGAGGACGCACAGAGGCCTTCCTGCGCGTTTCCCTGCTGCTGTGGGTCAGGGACCGTGCACGCGTCTCCCTTGCTCTCGGTCACTTCCTTTTTCAGTCTGACAGTTATTGATGATAAGAAATCGAAGTTTTTGATGTCTAAGGACCCAGAGTCAGGATTGGAGATTTGCCCGCGGCCCCGGCTGGAGACGGCTGGAGTCCGAGGGCAAGCCCAGCCCGACCGCCTTGCGTCTTCCTCTCCACGTTGCCATCCAAAACCCGCCAAGGCCAAGGCCGCGTTCGCATTAACATCTGCTTTCTCTCCATGTTGTTTTCCGCTCCTGGGCCTGAACTCGGGGCCTGGGTCCCGTCCCTGGCCGCTTTGCGCCACAGCTCCACTTTTGGTTTTCTAGCGCTTGGTTGGAGAGGAGATGTTTCATGAACTTTTCCGCCTGGGCTGGCGTTGAACCGGGATCCCCAGCTGTCAGCTGGGGTGGCAGGCGTGGGCCGTCAGCACCTGGCATCTTCAGCTTTTGTGATTGGGGTCTAAACTGTCCCTCAAAAGCCCTGTTCTGAAGGCTTGATTTGCAGCTGGCCTTTCAGGAGGTTAATGGGTTAATTTACTGGCGGCCGCTGGGAGGGGTGGGAAATGGAGTGAGCGGGAGCTGCTGAAGGCCTCTGGGAGGGGTGTCCTCCCTCCTGTCTCCCTTGAGTTCAGCTGGTCTTTCTCAGGCATGGTGTCCCCGTGACAGGAAGCTGACCGGCACGTTTGTACAGCTGGAGTCTCTTGGCCGTCCTGGGGTTGAACTTGGGATCCATACTGCTGAGCCACACGCCTGTAGCTGTAGACGGCGGGGGTGGGAAACGGCCGGATTCCGTGCTATCGGAGATGGGCGAGTGCCGCTGACTGATGGCTTCTGCGGGTCGTTTGTTCTGTGAATCCCTGCACACATCTGAATGGCTAGCTCTCACATGGACCGGCTAGTTGTCGGGTCTTCACAACCCACGTGGTGTGTTCGGAGCAAATAAGCCACTTTCCCTACTTCTATCCCATGCCAAGAGAGCTCTTGACATCTTTTTTTTTCTCACAGTTGCTTCTCTGGGTTAATTAAATGTTGCTTTGAGCATCTCAAAGAAATCACACACACAATGTCTGTCGTCTATTATTCCCCTTTTCTAAGGTCACAAATGACAGCTACTGGTGTAAATGTCTCAGCTTCCTTGGGCTTTGGGCCCTGGTTGTTTGACCAACTGGTATAAAAAGCCTTGAAGAGCGTTGAACTCTTAATGAGACTGAGAACGAGCAACAGCGTTTTGTGTGTTTCATTGAGAGCGTCCCCACCCCAGCTGGTCAGCTGTGTGTCTGATGGGCCAGGGCCAGGGCTGGGGTCTGGGCTGCTGGTGTCCCCTTCCCCCACCTTGGGTGACATTTTCTCTCCAGCTTCCCAGCCAGCCCTGGGGCCCCGATGGAGCCGAGTTGGGGGGGGTGGGGGGACAGGACGGGGCTCTCCTGATCTCGGCCACGTGGCCTGGAGTGTGGAGAAGCAGAGCGAGAGCTCTTGGTGTGGCTGGGCTGCAGGCACCGCTTCCGTCAGTCTGCGGTTTGGAAGGTTTGGAATGCTGTCCAGGGGCCGTTTCCATGGAGCCTCGCGCTCCTTGTGGACCGAGCTCATTGGAAGCAGCTGCACGCGTCACTCCCGCTGTCCCCCTCCACGCCCCGGGAAGCTGTTCTCCCAGCCGTCCTCTCTGCTCACCCAGAGCCGCGTGGTTTGTGGGGCTCTCCACAGGGTAACGCCCCCCGCTTCCTCCATGGTAAAAGTCAGTCCAGGGCTGGGGGATAGAGAGATGGCGGGGGGGGACAGCCCCCCCCAATATCTGGTGCCATCTCAGCAGCCAGGACTGTGTTCCCGGTGGGTGAAGGATTCGCTGGCCCCGTGCACAGTTACTGAACAACTGCCACGTGCTTACGGTCTGCTGCTTGCCAGTGATGACGCCCCCATAATGCCATAATGCCATCGGGGAGATGGACGGACAGACCCATGGACAGATAGACAGGCCATAACCTGGAATGCTCAGAGGAGGCCTCCAGACCCCAGCTCTATCCCACACGTGTCACCTGCACTGCTGTCCTGTGGGGTTGGGCCACCGTGGCCGTGCATGCACCCTCAGCGGGGGCCTTCTCCACGAGTGACAGGCCCCCCTCTGGATGCCAGCTTCCCCACCATGGCCAAATCCCGGGCCTACTGCTCAGTTCCCACCCAGAATCCAGGGAGCAGGAAAGCAGGGGAGGAGAAGCCCCAGGCAAATGTGTGCAGGCCTGCGCCCTGGATGGGTATTTATCTAGGAACGTCTCGCCTAGCCGGAGGAGAAGGTGCGAGCCGGTGGGGAAAGCAGGTGCATTCGTGTATTCGTGAGGAAAGCTGGCAGTTCCATGTCAGAGTCGTCTGCCACTCACCGCCCCAGCTGGGGAAGGCCTCTTGGGCCTGGCTAAACCAACTTGATTATTAACGTCCCGATGACTGAGCCCTGTTAGCTTTGCTTCCTGGCCACTGAGACATGCTTCTCGTTCCCCAAGAAGACAGCCGCCCACCCGGGACGGAGAGGGGAGACCACAAAGAGGCCACAGGAACCCAACCAGGCAGCTTGACCAAGGGCCACTGAGCGGACTTCAAGCGCAGGGTCAGCCTGCACGCAGGCGTGGGGCCCTGAGGCAGCCCTGGGCCTGGCTCGACCGGCTGGGAAAAGCTGGCCCGGAACTCGAGCTGTTTACACAGCGAGCGCTGGCCCTGGCCACCCTGGTCTAGTGGCTCCATCTCCCTGGGCAGCCCATTTCTCTAAAAACTGAGAGGCCTGTGGGCCTTCCTGCACGCTCCCCACGGACAGCCCAGGTTGAGTCAAGGACACGCTGGGCTCTGAGTGATTTCAGGTCTGGAAGATTTTTCCTAGCGCTTAAATATTCCTTCTCGTTTTCTGTGTGTGAAACGCGTGGCTGGCTGTCGGCGCGCTCACCGCCTCGTGCGCCTGTGATGGGCTCCACTTCTCCTTCCCGCCCTCTCTACACCCCGGGAGGACACCCCCCGCCCCGAGGGCCCCTGGGCTCAGGAACATGTCCTCATCCCGCTTCTGGTCCCCTTTTCAAGGATCCTACAGAAGTTCCTCAAGTAGAGCCCCTCCCCGCGCAGGGAGAGTGAGCAGGGAGCTGGAGGAACCTATTTATGACACGGGTGAAAGCTGAGATTCCACGTGAGGATCTGGTTTCGTCTTGTCAGGGCCCCTCAGCCCCCCCAAGCCCTCTCACTCGGCCGGCCCCATACCAGCTGTAAGTCCAATGCCAGCCCCACGGACAAAGGAAGAAAGTTTCCACATCCTCTGCTGCAGGAAACTGTTCCAAGTTTTCAAAGCCTTCCTGGGCGGGGTGGGGAGGATGGGGGGAGACACAAAAAGTAGCTGGTCCCAAAGAAGAGGGCCCAGAGAAGCGGAGGCCTCGGGGCTCCCCACCCAGACACCAGCGCGTGGGGAGGGTGACGTGGGTGGCAGGACCGGTGTGCATGATGGGAACTCACACTTGGCCTCTCCTGGCAGCTGAGCCACATCCACAGAAGTTTGCACACAAGGAAGGAAAGAAACAACCTGAAAACCATTGCCTCGGCATCAACCCCATTGTATGGTTTGGTCCTGAGCCAGTTTATTTGAAAAGTGAATTTGTGTGTGTGCGTGTGTGTGTACACACACGCACACACACGTGCTAGATCTGTCACCCAGCCAAGCCACAGCAATGAAAGCCCGACCAGGTTTTCTGGGACAGAAAGGTTTTCCTCTTCCACTCTCACCCCTGGGAAAAGCTCACAAATGTTCCAGGCACAAGACTGCACGCCGTCCCAGCAGCCTGGGCAGACGCCAGGCTGAGACCTTCCCTTCCCTTCTTTACAACCTCTGCTTTTAAGACGACCCCAGATGGAAGGAAATGGAAGGTTAAAAAAAGTTCCTTTAAAAGAACATCTGCTTATTCGCCCGACTACAGAAATGTGAGAAGAAGAGATCATCTAGAAATCTTCCTCTCGGCCCAGAGGACAGGAGACCTTTCTCCT
This sequence comes from Megascapheus bottae, assembly GCF_031878675.1. NCBI lineage: Eukaryota > Metazoa > Chordata > Mammalia > Rodentia > Geomyidae > Megascapheus > Megascapheus bottae. Next base: position 2,064,592 of record NC_143540.1, read on the forward strand.
TACCAAGAAAAACGTGCAGAGAAATTGTGAAACCCGGCCTGGTGAGGCATGCCGAGTTTGAGAAAATCAGGACATCGTTGCTAAAAGAAAATCTTCCAGGGACCCTAAATGACAATTACTACTCCCCTTTATTTACTTACCTATTTGTTTGTTGCTTTCTATGTCCTCTATTCTTTATGGGAAAAATGATTCAAGAAGGCATAATTGCACAATGAACTCACAAAGGTACCCCGGTGTTTCCTTACCCGGAAAGAAATATATAACCATGCGTGGACAAGCTGGATTGCCACCCTTGTCGTGCTATGACCCCCGCCCCGCCCCCAGAAACAGCCTTCCGAAGATCAAATTGCATGTGTGTGCACTGGGCTGGCCCGGGACCAGAGGCTGACCTTCACCATGCAGTAGAGGTCAAATGGCCCAAACTCCAAGCAGCACTGAATGCACGCCTGCCCATGCTGGCTGCTGGTAGACACGGCGATTATTTCTGAGTTCTGGCCCAGCTTCCCCCTGAATTTTTTTTTCACCTTGACACGGCTGTACTGGGCGATGGTTTGGAAGTCATTCAGCTTAGATTGCCACTCCCGTCCCCACCCCCGCCTATGAACACGGGGACTGCAGGAAATCTCCAAAGAGCTTACCAGCTCTAAATCCGTTTCGGCCAACTCCGTGACATTTACCCGTAAGTGCGAGGTCTTAATGCTCTTTTGAAGGCAGGTTCTCCCTCCTGGGAGGCAGTGTGCAGGCGGGGTTCTGAGAGTCTGTCTAAAGGAATGTCTCTGGTTCAAAGCCACGCGTGTACAGTCTGAATCCCGGGTCATCTGTCTGGGTGAACAGGACTCAGCCAATCGTCAGATAGGCCAGCCTCAACACCCCAGGGGGAGAAAAAATAAAGAAAACGGGACTTCCTGATCGGATGAACTTGTCGATTAGAGCGTGGCACAGAACAGGTCCCGAAAGAGGCCTTGCCTGACTGCTCGGTCCCTGGTGAATGAAGCATTGGTTTGACAAATGGCAGCATCCCTCTCCACTGCTGGGCGGTTGGAAAATGGCAGAGGCCAGGAAATCCACCAAGGACACCGCGCTGTGACTCAGCCACTGTCTCAGGCACACTCTCTGAGCTGGGACGTGCTTCTCCTTATCGTCCTTCCTTCCTTCCTTTACGAGGTGATGCAACGTTAGTTGTGATCAATGCCTTTAAACAGGGTTGGCCTTCACCAGGTGTCTCCATCCAGTTTGCCAAAAGGTGACCTTAGGCAGACTTGGGGTTCACACCTTCGTGAGCAAGCGGCCTCATAAGGACCCTGGAGCCCAGGTGGCTGTGAATCCTAATGGTCAGGAGAATGGAGACTTCAGGGTTTGTCACCCTGATGGAAGTCACATCCCTGTGACGCTGGGAATGTCACTGGAAGCTCTGCGTCTGTTTCCGGGTGCTGAGATGCTATCGCGTCACTTTGATGGTTGGCCAAGAGAAGGCGAGATGCAAACTACATGAAGAACCTAGCACGCGGACGCCTGTTACCACCAGGTCACAGCCCGGGGCCTGAGCTCGAGTGCAGCCCCAGCGCTCCCGTGTGCTTGGCCCTGAAGCAGAAGTGGGTGGAGCCACTCCAGTGTGTGGAATGCTTGGGTGGCAGGGGACCCCTGGCTCACGCTGAGCCTCCTGGGTAGCGGGCGTGGCACCCCCGGCCCTGCTCAGCAGCCTGGCTCTTCCGGGCCTGGGCAATCGCTGCCCCACACACAGAACGTGGGGACGTAGCCCCACAGGGACAGAAAGGCCGCGAGTCGTGTCCCGTCTGCTCGCCCCTGGGGGTGAGCCAGAGGGACACACAGCTGAGCCGCGAGCGGAGGAGGGGAGGGCGGCTGCCAGAGCCTTGCTCATTCCTGCGCTGAGTGGGTCTATTTGAGTGGCATGCTGCAGCTGGAAGGCGTCCGTTCTTTCTGGTAAAGGTCGTCTCTCCTTCCCGTGGGAGGCTCGCCAGGCCCGCGATTCCTGGCAAAGCTGCATCCTGCCCCAGGGCTGCCGTTCACGCGTGCAGTGCAGACACCCGCGTTGTACAGTGAGAGGGAGGGCGGCACGCTGGCTCATGTCGAGAATGAGTTCAGTCCAGTTACAGGGTAACCCGGGTGTGTGTGTGTGTGTGTGTGTGTGTGTGTGTGTGTGTGTGTGTGTGTGTGTGTGTGTGTGTGTGTGTGTGTGTGTGTGTGTGTGTGTGTGTGTGTGTGTGTGTGTGTGTGTGTGTGTGTGTGTGTGTGTGTGTGTGTGTGTGTGTGTGTGTGTGTGTGTGTGTGTGTGTGTGTGTGTGTGTGTGTGTGTGTGTGTGTGTGTGTGTGTGTGCCAATAACAATAGACCCAAAAGGGGAGCTAAACAAAATAACCCATTGCAATAGTGTCAAAATGCTAGAAGGTGACAGCCTGAGCTACAAAACCCTAGTGGGGAAAAAAATTCAGCACACAATAAATAAATAAGAATGGATTCAGATCTGGAGCTGATGGCTTGAAGTCCTAGCTCCACAGGAGTCTGCTATCTGAGCATCAGAGCTTCCAAGCCAGCCAGGCATAAAATGCTCTCAGACTCTTCTCCCCAGTGAACCTGCAAAAATGCTGCACATGGAGCTGTGGCTCAAGTGGGGAAGGGCCAGTCTTGAGCAGATCGCTAAGCAAGAGCACAAAGCTCCGAGTTCGAGCCCCAGTACCAACACCAACCAAGCAACCAAAAAAAGCCAGCCAGCCCAGGCTTTGTTCTTCACACCTTGGCGGCCTGAATGCGAGGGGTTCTTTCCCACTGTAAACAACAGTTTCAAGAAAGAAGAGGCGATTTGAGTTTAGTTTTGTTTAGTTTTCTTTGAGGTTAAGTGAAGCCCACAGCGATGAGAAATCAATACCGTATTTGGCCAGATAGGCATTATTAAAGCACCTAGATTAAATGGAACATAAATAATCACCCATTGATTTTTTTATATAGCTTCTTGTAATTTAGTTTACACCAAGCAGAATTATTCTCCATGCAGCAAGCACCTGACTTAGACAAGAACCTTCTAGAGCATTTTCTGTGAATCTATGTTTTTATCGCCTCCTGTTGTTTTTACGGACTTGGGTAAGAAAGGAGATTTGTGGGGTTTTCCGTTTCCTTGTCTCACTGTCTGGTCCCGCGTAGAATGCCTCGCCTTCACAATGAGTGCCTTTTGTAAGAGTTAATGAAAGCCAAAACACCAGGAGGTCTGTGGCCAGTCTTCCTTTAAGATCTGATGGTGCAGATCAAACCAACTCCTGACTGGAGACAGCTCCTTGCTGGAGCATTGCATTATTCAAGAGTTTCCAATTCCAGGCCAGCTAAGACTCGGATAAGCTCCCGAGATTGACAGCAATACAGCGAGACTCATGGCTGCCCACCTGCAGCTCCCATCAGATGCAGCCATGGGCTGTGATCCTGCACAGTGATTCCGTCTTGGTGCTGACCCCAGTGTTGTTTTTCTAGAAGCTCTGAGGAAGGGGGGCGGCCTTGATGGGGAAAGGGCCACTTAGGCCCCGACAAAACCTATGCTGTGCACGCGCTGCTCTCCCTTCTCTGGCACAGTCAGTGGCCTGGGCAGAGGCGGGCTCGCCACGCTGGCTCCATGGGCATAGGGTTGGTTTGGGGAGAGGCCGCCAGCGCCAGCACACCCTCACCACGCCACTTGCTAAGGCTGGGCCGCAACCACTGGGTAAAAGTAGGTCACTGAAAGTCAACGCAAACCAGGGCAACTCCCCTGGCGAGAAACACTAACCCTGCGCCGAGACTCCTGCAGACGAGTGGTAGATTTTAGCAGAGCCGCTGTATATTTTATTTATGAGTCGATGTTAAACACAGCAGCCTAGAGGACGAGAACGGCATGCAGGCTGCATCCACAGTAGAGACCGAAGGGAAGAGAGACTTGGAGCTGTACATCCTAGGACGTGAAAGAGAAATCAGAGCACTGCACGGAGCTCGGGGCCCTGGGCGCATTTGAATTCTCTTTTACACCCCACGGGCAACACCCTGTCAGCCCCAGGTTTCGGGCTCAGCGGAGTGGCCTCATGGGAGACCCCCCAGACCCCCTGGCCCCCCACAGATGGGGCTCTTGGTTCAGAATTTGGAATTAGTCCAAAGGGGCAGGCTTCTCTGTCTACGTGTCTACTCAGTTGGGGCGCCTGGGGGAGTCTGAGGTAGAGGTGACCCTTCAGATCCCCTAATCACAAGGGGCAGAAGCCTGGGCGTCGTCTAGAGGCTGCCGTGTGGGGTGGCAAAGCACGTGGCCTCGGTCACTGAGGCACGGGACAAACCTCAGAGGTATAAACGAGGCGAACGCCCTCGCCCCGCGGACCCTCCTGTCCTCCCCGCACAGTGGAAGCATCCGTGTGCACTCACCAGGTGTCTCCTGCAGAGCGCGTGGTTGTCCCGTGACACCTCTGGTGGGGAATCGGACAGGAACTGAACTTGCATCAAGGCATCACCGGAGGCCACGGGGCTAAGACTTCCGAGAGGAGTGTGGGTTCCCCTCCACCCCGGGGGAGGCCTTGGCCTGTAGAGTGACTTCACATTGCATGATGGATGGATGGATGGGAGGGAGGGATGGATGGGTGGACAGACGGACGGACGGACAGATGGACAGATGGGAGGGAGGGATGGATGGATGGGTGGGTGGATGGATGGATGGACGGACAGACAGACGGACGGACGGGATGGAGGGAGGGAGGGAGGGAGGGGTGGGTGGATGGAGGGAGGGACGGACGGACGGACAGACGGGAGGGAGGGAGGGAGGGAGGGTAGATGGGTGGATGGACGGATGGACGGATGGACGGATGGACGGATGGATGGGAGGGAGGGAGGGTAGATGGGTGGATGGATGGATGGATGGACAGATGGATGGATGGGAGGGAGGGTAGATGGGTGGATGGGTGGATGAGAGGGAGGGTGGATGGGTGGATGGATGGATGGATGGACGGATGGATGGATGGGAGGGAGGGAGGGTAGATGGGTGGATGGGTGGTGAGCAGGTAGACGAAAGAATGAATAGTGATTTGGCGGTGATGGAGAGAAGGGAAGAAAGGGTTGAGAACCAGGCCCACATTTAGGCCTGAAAGTGGATGATGAGCTCTTCGCTGAGCTCTGGAGCACGGGGAGAAACCCATGAGGACACAGGATGCGTGGGGCTGGGGGCGGGGAAGAAATGTGAGGGGCCATCGCTGTGTCTGAGAGTCCTTAGCCTTTTCCAAAATGTCTGTGCCAAAGGGATGAAGACAAAAGGACATTTGAAAAAGAAACATTCTTGAAATGAAACAAAAAGCCAAGTCAAGCAAGGCAACGCGGACCCGAGGGGCCTCGTTCCTGGCACAGCGCATCACAGGCTGTGCTACAGTTTGCAGCGGGGGGAGGGGGGCCTTGAGCCCGAACACCAGTCTCCTCTGTTCGCTCCACAGCAGAGTGGGCAGAGACCAGGTCTGCGCCGGCCTCCTCGCCCTCAGCCCAAGCATGGAGCCCTTGGCGTCAGCCTTCGCATCCCCTGAAGGCCCGGCTCAAGAGTTCTCAGCTCCTCCCCAGCAGAGGCTGGGCTGAAGTCGGGGGGTCTGAAGGCACCCCCACTGCCGCGTGCTTCCAGGGTACCACGTGCCCCGGAGCCAGGGCAGAGGCTGGGGAGAATGGGGACAAGGACGCTGGTTTGCCTTTCGACCAAAGGAGATCAGAGCTTTAATGTGTCATCGTTGCCCTGAGTCTTCCAAGTCCTGTGAAGCCCTCGAGCGGAGCCTCTGAACGTTTCTTTGCGTTTGGTTCTGGGCTTCAGCGTGCATTAGGGTCTTGGCCATAGCCAAAGAAATTGAAGTCACTCCTGGCCTTAGCAACCATGGCAAAACCAGCTGCTGAGTGCGGGCTCTGGAGCCCCGAGCCATCTGAAAAGACACCTGCTGGCTTTCAGAGGCCAAGCTTCACCCGCAAAGCAGGAAAGTCCAAGTTTCCTTCCGCTGTTGGTTCCAGTGACCCAGAGGCAAGGTAACTTTTAGAGAGGCTCTTTTAGAAATGCCACCAAGTAGAATGTGAAACTGTCATGGTTTTCACTCGGCAGTGCCAAGAAACCCAGAGGTATTTGAGCTTTATGAAGTGTGATGTGGTCCTCGTGGTGTCGTAATGGGAACTCGAGCTCCGCTATTTCTTTTTCCCCTACGCTCGCTCTGTGTATAGTTAGAATTACGATCGTCATGATCAAGCATTTGGGCAAACAAGAATAATCATTTGAAAGCTACTTTCCATCAGCTCTTTAGTTCTCAGTCCCATCCAGAAGGAAATGCTCCATTTCGGGGCCTGTTGCAGTGCTGTCGGCAGTTGGTGCAATGACCAGTTCCCCACACACAAAATGAATCCCATTTCAGAGTTCCCTGAATTACAAACCAATGCAGCCAAGGTTCTTTTCCACGAAGAACTCTCCGGGGCCCGCCACCCGCCCACCTCACTCTCCCTGGAGAACGCAGCCGCCGTCGGCTTTGAGCCCCCTTTTGAGAAACCAGGTCTTCACGCGGGTGAATATTCTCTTGGGCTCTGCCATGCTCCTTGCCGTCTACTTTACGCAAACGACGCTCCTCTCAACCCGGGCCATTCTTAGTGGACGTGCAAAGGCCCGTGGGTACTGGTGACCTGCCAGGACCCGGGGGCCATCTCTACCGAGGATTTCCAAGGGCAACCCAAAAGGAGGCTCCATTAGGAGACCATAATGGTGACTGCTCAGTCAGCAGATGGCACGGGGACTGTGGAAATCTCCCTCCCTCGGGCTGGTTGAAAGGGAAGCAACGTCTTCTGTTCCAGGTGGTAATGAACCCTGATGTTCCGGGCTCTCCTGGGACCCTCTGTGGAACCCACGCCACCGCCTTCCTCAACTCGCCAATTCCTCCAATGTTCCCAGCACACACGGCCTCTAACCTGAACCTCAAAACTTGAATAAGACAGACGGAAGGAGGGGAGGCGGGGACGAGGGTTCTCTCCTTTGGCCTTTAGAAATCAAGGACATGAGAGGCGCATATATATATATAACATTTATTTTATATTTCATGTGTGTGTATATTATAGGATGTATAGTAGATGTGTATATTATGTATTACATAGCATTTCCCATCTCCACAAATTGGCGTCTCCAATGAGCTTCCTCCACCCCAAGGAAAATCTCTTTCGTACACGAGTGTGGTTGACTGCATCTCAACCCAAGCCCAGAAACTCACATCAGGCTGAGCTACAAAGACCCCAGTCACCCCATGAGAGCAGCATTGGCCGACGCTCACCGTGAGCAGACATGCGCGGGAACGTTTCCTGCTCTGCTGAAACGCCCAGAGGAGCCTTGCCCGACACCTCTGTCGTTCCCGGTGAGTTCACACTGGGCTTCAAAAACCAGGCCACGAGCTAAATGCCACCGAAATCGCCTGAGCGGCCACGAAAGGGATCTGCTTGCCCAGAATTCCCCCCCGGCGACGGGACAGGAACAGAGGGAAAAGCGCAGTCTCGGCTGGGGTTCCGTGTGGTACTTTGGCCGTGAAGAATGAGCAGCCTCCGGCTCTGGCTCGGCTGTCTGCGCCCAATGACCAGGAAAGAAATGGTAAATAACTGTGGCGAGGAGAGAGGTTGGACGTAGGAAACCGCAGCGCAAGAATCTGTTTTCACCTCCTTTTCTGGTGACAGTCACATCCTACCACCCGTCTGGCTTCCGTCCAGACCTGTGCCTTCCAGAGAAGGAAACTAAAGGAAGTGGGCACAGCCAAGGCCCTGGGACTGTTTATTAACACAAACATCCACGGCAAACGTACAGAGACATTTTTTATTATGATTACTTATTAAGAAAAGACAGGTGACAGGGCGGATGGAGGCAGGACTTCCCTTGTGCAGACAGCGTCCTGGGAGGCAGGTTTTGTGCTCGTGCTGAAAGCCCTGGAGCAGTGAAGACGTTGATGGTGAGCCTAAAAGCATCTTATCCACACTTACATTCATTTAATCTTGCAACTCAAGAGTGAGAGAAAAGGGCCTTCTAAAAAGGCCTGGGCCGACCGAGGGGCCCAGGCTGGCACCGATGCCTGTGAATCTGTGCTACCCGGTCTCAGGGGAGGTGAGGGTGACCCTGTCGGCAGGAGAACCTCGCAGGGAAGCAGAGAACACTGGACAAACTGACGCTCGAGCCCTAGGCGCTCGCGGGCTCCGGCCAGCCTGAGCTCACAGCTCACGGGGGAAGCATGGTGATACATTCCAATAAGCAGAGCCACCCCAGGGAAGGCCTGCCGATACCAGGGAGCGGGGGGGGGGGGTGGATACTGGAGCAGTTCTCGGCTGAGATTCAGCCTGGACGGCCAGGCTAGAATGACATACGTCGGCTGCTCCTCTCCCGATGTGGATAATGGCACAGGGAGAAGCAAGTTGCATGTATAGCAAATGCTAAAGTGTCTAAAAGGGATGGACCAGGCCCCTGGGTTGGCGACCCATTCTGAACTACCTGAGAAGGTGGACAGAGAGGATTGTGTCTAAGGTACTTGCAGAAATTTTAGAGTTTGGAATCATCTTAAACGCATTCACCGTGAACCCAAGTCAGACAGGCCCGCCCCGAGACGGTGCCCACTGTAGCCCTGACGTAGCCGCCCCACGCCACCCTGCCCTGCGCGGCTTCTGGGTGCTGCGGAGAAATTCCCTGCCTTCTGTACTTTAGTCTTGTTTTACTTCGATAATACTGTACGTATCGCTACCAAATGCAGAGAGCAGTTGCTGGGCGCTGAGAGACACCCATAAGCTAAGGATGGGCAGCCTCGAATGCCCCGCGAAATCGACCCCTGAGGAAGCAGTAATTGCTCGCCGTGACCCTAGGGTCTTTCTCTGATACACCTATCATTTCCTCCGTGAGACTTGCAGCTGTGCATGGACTTTGCTAACGTCAGTCTCGCCTCCTCCACGGCTCTTTCTTAACCCACCCCCTCCGACCTCCACTTAAACGGCTTGCAGTGGTTCCATGGCAGTCAAATGCCCACTTCCAAGCCCTAGTCCTGGGAGCGACAAAACGCCATTCTCCTCTTTGGCATCCAGGGACCAGTGGCTTCCCAGGCCTCACTGAAATGCAGGTTGCCAGGCCCACCTCAGAGGGAGGGGCAGGGCCCAGCACACTCCACTCTCGCAGCACGGTGGGAGATTCTCCTGCAGTCAGGGACCTGCTTGGACGACGCCTGGGCTTAGACTTTGTTCCGCAGGGAGGGCGTAGACCTGACCGAGACCTCGGCGGCGCTGGCACACCTGCTCGTGCATCCGCTGCCCCTTCCTCCACCCCTCTTGCTTTGGCACCCGGAAGCAGCATCGAGACTCTAAACCTGCTTGCTTTTTTCGTCTGCCCTGGATTGTCCACACCTGAGGGAGCCACGTGGCATCCTCTCAGCATGGGACACGTGGAGAGAGAGCCTGCTAAATCCAGTACCAGCCAGCCAGGCTTCGATGATGCCGCGTGGCTCCTCCTCCCTCTCCACTCCCGGCAGGCCACGCCATGTCTGTTGTCTCAGGAGGCCTCAAGGCCGTGGGTGTGGGCCAGGTGTGGGCCCTGGGGCAGGAGGCAAGACTGCGTCTCCGGCCTGGCCAGGCCTGGGCTCCGCTCCTGCGCCGTCCTCACATCCAGGTCTCCCCCTGGAGCCCCGCCTCCCGTCCGCCTTTTGCCGGGTAGGTGGAGAGGAGTCGCACGGGCTTTGCTGGCCGCTGGCCCCGCAGTCACTGCCTGCGCCCCGCGTGTGTCCTGGCCCGCGGCGTCCTCTCCGATCCTGTGCTTAGCTCGAGCATTTCCACTAAGAGCCAGGTTAGGATTGTGAACTGGGGAAGCGTGTTCCCATGTGTGTGTTTCCGTGTCTGTGTGTGTTTCTGTGTGTGTGTGTGTTTTTCCATGTATGTTTCCATGTGTGTGTGTTCCCGTGTGTGTTTCCGTGTAGGACAGCGTCTCGCCTTTCTTTTCCTTGTCTGGAAACCAGAGTCCCCCATGAACCCTCTGGGCACCAGGGCCACCTCCAGAGGTGGCGTTTTGTGGAGACAGAACAGCCGGCCACACGGGCCCCGGCTGGAGTCCCTCCCCGGAGGCTGACCCCTCCGTCTCCCGCCCGAGCTCCATCCGTGGGTCTCCAGGGGGTCAGGAGAGGCCGCCCTGCCCAGCTGCAGGCCTCACAGGGGGGGGCAGGGTTTCATAGGACTCAGACGTCCCGGGCACAGGTGTCCCGTGCCAGCCACCTGGTGGGCGCTCAGAACCACCAGCTGGAGGGGTGCTGGCTGTCGGAAGGCCGAGAGCCCATGGCATCGTGCGGGAAGGACTCGAGGGCTCAGTGAGCCGCCCCGGACGCCTTGCTCCGCGCTGCCCCACCGCTGCTGGCGCTGGGGATCCAGCCACACGGGTGGACACGGTCACCTCCCGGTGAGGGAGCTGAGAAGCCTCGTTTTTAACGCAGGCCTCACACGGGAGAAGCCGCGCTCGACTCCCATGCCAAGGTTGAACGGCAGCCGTCCACGTGTGCAGCTCAGCTCAGCGTGAGGGACAGGGCCACGGGGGAGACTGAGGCTGCAGATCCGGGAGCAGAGGCCTCCTCGGGGCTGTGCCCGCCAGCAGGGCAGCCGCCCCCGGGCATTGGCTTCCGCCAGGGTCCAGGGGCAGAGGGGGACGAGGGAGGTGACGAAGGCCAGGCTTCCTTAACAGACGCCCAGGTACCTGAAGCCCATCCTGACCCACGCCGGGCCCCCACTCACCGCCACGCTGCCCGCATGGTGCAGCCCCCTGTCCAGGGTCCTCACCAGCCCCAGGGCCTACGGGGTGAGTACAGGACCCCCACCCCATCCCTGGAGGAGGGGAGGAGGAGAGGAAGAGGAGGAGGAGGAGGAGAGGAGGAGGAGGAGGAGGAGGAGGAGGAGGAGGAGGAGGAGGAGGAGGAGGAGAGGAGAGGAGGAAAGAAGGAGAGAGGAGGAGGAGAGGAGGAGGAGGAGGAGGAGAGGAGGAGGAGGAGGAGGAGGAGGAGGAGGAGAGGAGAGGAGGAAAGGAGGAGAGAGGAGGAGGAGAGGAGGAGGAGGAGGAGGAGAGGAGGAGAGGAGGAGAGGAGGAGGAGAGGAGGAGGAGGAGGAGGAGAGGAGGAGGAGGAGGAGGAGAGGAGGAGGAGGAGGAGGAGAGGAGGAGGAGGAGGAGGAGGAGAGGAGGAGGAGGAGGAGGAGGAGAGGAGGAGGAGGAGGAGAGGAGGAGGAGGAGGAGGAGAGGAGGAGGAGGAGGAGGAGAAGAGGAGGAGGAGGAGAGGAGAGGAGGAGGAGGGGGAGGAGGAGGAGGAGGAGGGGAGAGGAGGAGGAGGGGAGAGGAGGAGGAGGAGAGAGGAGAAGGAGGAGGAGGGGAGAGGAGGAGGAGGAGGAGGAGGGGAGAGGAGGAGGAGGAGGAGGAGGGGGGGAGGAGGAGGAGGGGAGAGGAGGAGGAGGAGGGGAGAGGAGGAGGAGGAGGGGAGAGGAGGAGGAGGAGGGGAGAGGAGGAGGAGGAGGAGGAGGGGGGAGGAGGAGGAGGAGGAGGGGGGAGGAGGAGGAGGAGGAGGAGGGGGGAGGAGGAGGAGGAGGAGGGGGAGAGGAGGAGGAGGGGAGAGGAGGAGGAGGAGGAGGGGAGAGGAGGAGGAGGAGGAGGGGAGGGAGAGGAGGAGGAGGAGGAGAGGAGGAGGAGGAGGAGGAGAGAGGAGGAGGAGGAGGAGGAGGGGAGAGGAGGAGGAGGGGAGAGGAGGAGGAGGAGGGGAGAGGAGGAGGAGGAGGGGAGAGGAGGAGGAGGAGGGGAGAGGAGGAGGAGGAGGGGAGAGGAGGAGGAGGAGAGAGGAGGAGGAGGAGGAGGAGGAGGGGAGAGGAGGAGGAGGGGAGAGGAGGAGGAGGGGAGAGGAGGAGGAGGGGAGAGGAGGAGGAGGGGAGAGGAGGAGGAGGAGGAGGGGAGAGGAGGAGGAGGGGAGAGGAGGAGGAGGAGGAGGGTAGATGGGGAGGGGGAGGGTAGAGGGGAGGGGGAGGAGGAAGAGGAAGAGGAGGAGGAGGCGGAGGGGCTCCTTCCACCTCCCCCCCCCAGCTTCTCTTTCCTCCCTGCTCACTATCTCTCCCCCTCTCGGCCCTCCCTTTCCTCTACACCTCCTTCTCCCCCTTTCCCCTCCCCCTCCTTCCTCCCTTTCCACCTCCCTGTCCTCTCCCCACCTCCTTTCCTCTCCCCCACCCCATTCTCTCCCTGCCTTCCCCTCCCCGCTCTCCCCCCCTCAGGAGCAGCAGAAGGAGGACGACCTGGCCTGCATCGTGAACGGGGATGAACTGGCCGCTCACTGCCAAGACCCCAGGGCCCCGTCCTGCCCGGCCCCGGGTGAGGGGGACCTGGGCGAGGGGGACCTGGGCCTGGGCGGGGGCCTGCAGGGCCTCCGGAGGGCGTGAGAGGAGGAACAGGAGGAGGAGGAGCAGGAGCACCGGCCTGCAGTGGCCCCGGGCTGAGGGACCTGCCTGGCCCTCCCTGGGGCGGCCACAGTCCTGGCCTGGCCCAGGCCGGCATCGTCGTCCTCTCAACGCCCCCCCCCCCAGTGGGCAGCCGCCCAAATCCATCCTCAAATCAATAATAAAAAGTGTGGCCTGAAGGAGCCCTGCCCTGTGTGCCTGTGGTGTGGGGAGGAGGGGCGGGATGAGGGATGGGGATGAGGGATGGGGATGAGGGATGGGGATGAGGGAAGGGGGATGAGGGAAGGGGGATGAGGGATGGGGGATGAGGATGGGGGATGGGGATGGGGATGAGGATGAGGATGAGGAATGGAGATGGGGATGAGGTATGGGGGTGGGGGATGGGGGTGGGGGATGAGGGATGGGGTTGGGGGATGAGGATGAGGGATGGGGATGAGGGATGGGGAATGAGGGATGGGGATGAGGGATGGGGATGAGGGATGGGGGAGGGATGGGGATGAGGGATGGGGATGAGGGATGGAGATGAGGGATGGGAATGAGGGATGGGGATGAGGGAAGGGGGATGAGGGAAGGGGGATGAGGGATGGGGGATGAGGATGGGGGATGAGGGAAGGGGATGAGGGATGGGGATGAGGGATGGGGGGAGGGATGAGGATGAGGGATGGGGATGAGGGATGGGGATGAGGGATGGGGATGAGGGATGGGGATGAGGGATGGGGATGAGGGATGAGGATGAGGGATGAGGATGGGGGATGGGGATGGGGGATGGGGATGAGGGATGGGGATGGGGATGGGGATGAGGGATGAGGATGGGGGATGGGGATGGGGGATAGGGATGCGGATGAGGGATGGGCATGAGGGATGGGGTATGAGGGATGAGGATGAGGGAGTGAGGGATGAGGATGAGGGATGGGGATGGGGATGAGGGACGGGGATGGGGATTAGGGATGGGGATGATGGATGAGGATGAGGGATGGGGATGAGGGATGAGGATGAGGGATGGGGATGAGGATGAGGGATGGGGATGGGGATGAGGGATGAGGATGAGGGATGGGGATGAGGATGAGGGATGGGGATGGGGATGAGGGACGGGGATGGGGATTAGGGATGGGGATGATGGATGAGGATGAGGGATGGGGATGAGGGATGAGGATGAGGGATGGGGATGAGGGATGAGGGATGGGGATGAGGGATGAGGATGAGGGATGGGGATGAGGGATGAGGATGAGGGATGAGGATGGGGGATGAGGATGAGGGATGGGGATGAGGGATGGGGAATGAGGGATGGGGATGAGGGATGAGGATGAGGATGAGGGATGAGGAATGGAGATGGGGGATGAGGTATGGGGGATGGGGGTGGGAGATGGGGGATGGGGATGGGGATGGGAGTGGGGGATGAGGTATGGGGGTGGGGGATGGGGGTGGGGGTGAGGTATGGGGGTGGGGGATGGGAGTGGGGGATGAGGGATGGGGGATGGGGTTGGGGGATGAGGTATGGGGGATGGGGACGGGGATGAGGTATGGAGGATGCGGGTGGCCGGTGGGGGTGGGGGGTGAGGGATGGGCGATGGGGGTGGGGTGAGGTATGGGGGTGGGGGAAGGGGATGGGGGATGGGGGTGGGGGATGAGGTGTGGGGGATAGGGTGGGGGATGGGGATGAGGTGTGGGGGATACCACTCCCCTCTGAGGCCACGGCCCAACTTCACGCTCCACCTCTAAGGCAGTTACGTTGCCTAAAGTGATTTGAATCATATTAACTCTTCACTCAGGGGGCTGAGATCTGAGGATCCAGGTTCAGAGCCAGCCCGGGCACAGAAGGACCTGAGGCTCTTCTCTCCATTCACCTGTAGAAAACGGGAAGTGGGGCCTGGCTCCAGGGTAGGGCGGTGGCCTTGGGCTGAGAGCTCAGGGACAGCGCCCAGGCTGGGTTCAAACCGCATAACCCACAAAAAAGAAAAAGGAAAAAAAAAGTTGTCTAATGGCATCAGGCCTTGATTCCACCTATAGCAATCAAGTTAATGCCTTCCAAAATATGTGAAGAATACATGTTTCCCAACTGAGGGAAGAGGACGCCTCCCCACTCCTTTTGTCTAGATGCGTTTTTCCTTTTCGTGGTTAGAAGCTCCTTTTGTGGTGTGACCGTCCCTGTCTGCAGGATGCCGTGACCGACCCCCCCCCCACCGGGGACCGGGTGTTTGGGCTCCTTTTCTGTTTTCACAGCAGCCACGAAGGTCCCTTGGAGACCTGTGCTGTGGATGCACAGTGTTGTGACTTCCCATTTCATTATTTGAAAACACGCCTGGCACGGGGAAGCATCCCTGGCCTGGTTGCTAGGTAACCACAGACCTCCCTGCTGCCCGGAGAGGCTGGGACTCACCAGGCTTCCCGCCAGGGCAGCTGCTCTGGGGCCTGGCTGGAGGTGAGGCTGGAGGTGAGGCCCAGGACTGGGCTGGAGTCACAGGGCTACCGGCATTCTGGGAAGGGACGGCCACCGCTTGCACGTGTCCAGGCTAGGTCTATTGGATCTTTGAATCCAGAGATCCGCTTTCTAGACCAGATCGCAGAACCTGGATGCACAGAAAGCGAGGGATGAGATCATCTAACAGGGCGACCAGACAGAAACACCCAGAACCCCTCTCCCAGGCCAAGGGCTGACGCTGGCTTCCTGTCCCTGCCACGGTAAAGCGGGGCCACCGAAATGGTCCCTTCCACTGTGGCGCACGCCTGTCACCCGTCTACTCAAGAAGCCGGATCTCAGGGTCGCAGCCATTGGAAGCCAGTCCAGAGACGACAATCGCAATTCTCTTCTCAGGGACCAGCAAAAACCAACATGGAGCTGTGGCTCGGGTGGTAGAGCACCAGCCTTAACGGGGCATGTGGGGGGACAAGGGAGAAGAGGCGGCTCTGAATTCCAGCCCTAGAACTGGCACACAGGCAGGCAGGCAGACAGACACACACACACACACACACACACACACACACACACACACACACACACACACACACACACACACATGCACACACACGCAATCCCTTATCCTAAGGTCAAGCAACCACGTGGCTTTCCACTGTGGATCCTGGTGGTTATTCATACGCGCGCCAAGAACCACAGAAGAATCATGTCAGCCAGACAAAACTTGCTTCTGCAGAAGGACGAAGCCGTCAGCCGCAGCTCTGCGCCAGGCACACAGAGCAGAGGCCCCGCCCTCTGCCCCGACTGGGGAGATCAGGCCCACAATTTGCTCCTAATTGGTTGGTCTGCAGATGTATTCCCATAAGGTGACTTTGAAATTAGCTCAGCATGCCACACCTTCCTGTAACAGCCCTAAGCATGGACGGACTCATTCCCCACTCAAAAGAGGAAGAACAGCAGACAGGATCAAAAGAAAAAGATCCAGCCATGCTTGCATTCTGTTTGGGGTTATTTTTTAATTGATTAAGGCGTCCACAAATTACGATATATGGCTTTTAATATAGTGGCCTCTATGTCCTGTTTATGGAAAAAGTAAAAGGTGTTCATCTCTGCTCTTAGATATAAGAATTCAGGGAGCCGGGAGTTTGGCCTAGTGGTTAAAGTGCTTGCCTAGCATGCACGAAGACCCAGGTTTGATTCCTTGGTACCACATATATAGAAAAAGCCAGACGTGGTGCTGAGGCTCAAGAGGTAGAGCTCTAGCCTTGACAAAGCCCAAGGACAGTGCTCAGGCCCTGAGCTCAAGCCCAGGACTGGCAAAAAAAAAAAAAAAAAAAGAATTCAGATGCAGACATTTGCAGAACACAATGGAGCTCTAGATTTATTATAAAGAACCAGATGAGCAAATCTGCAAATCAGAAACCTTTCCTTTAACTGTTTTCGGAAATAGCCAGTCCCCTTCTTGACATGCTGAGTCTATGACGACTGCGACAGTCAAGGCCAGCAAGCAGTGAGGATGAACAGAAGCTCATACAGACAGACGTGGTCAACGAGCAAGACTGCACACGTCTCCTCCGAATACCCCTGCTCCCTCGAGCAGTCCGCGGCCCGGCTGCTCTCCACCCTGGGAAGAAGCAAGGTGAAGAAACACACGACGTCCCCTGGCCCCCCACAGGAGCTGAGCCGCCAGGCCAACGCGGCAGCTCTGAAGGCACACACTTGGGTAGAAAAGACAGTTTCCTCGCCCGGTGTAAATATCTAAAGATAGTCAGAGTGCGTGCACACACATGCATGCACACACACGCACATGCACACATGCACGCACACACACGCACACGTGCACATACACACATGCACACGCGCACACACATGCATGCACTCACGCATGCACACACACGCACACACGCTCGCCCCAATGAGGAGCACTGCCCGGGGAGAACTTGGGTGGTGCTGAGACTCGGTCTCCCCTCCAGCCCAGCAGCAGCACCCCAGCCCTCCAAAACCCGGGCTGCTTCTCCCCGGCCATGCATCTGCAAAGGATCATTTTTAGGAAACCCCAAGCCATCTTCCCGTCGATGGGATGTGATTTTCGGCATCCAGCTGCAGTCCTCGGCCCCTCTGCTTCCTCCCAATGGCAACATGGCAGAAAAACAGCAACAGAGCCCACGGATTTGTCGTAAATGAACCGAGGAAAAGGGAAGGAAGAAAGGGGAAGAAAACTCCCAAAGAAGGCGATGGAAGCCAAGCACCAGTGTCCCGCACCTGTTATCCTCGCTCCACAGTAGGCGGAGAGCTGAGGACCATGGGTCAAAGCCAACCTAAGCAGAAAAGTCGTTGAGACGCTTATCTCCAATTAACCAGCAAAAAGCTAAAGTAGAGGGATGGCTCAAGTGGTAGAGCAAAAGATGCTGAGAAAGAAAATGCCTTGAGTTCAAGTCCAGTACTAGCACACACAAGAGGGGTGGGAGGGAGAGAGAGAGGGAGGGAGGGAGGGAGGGAGGGAGGGAAAGAAACAGAGGCTGGATATGTGGCTCAAGTGGTAGAACACCTGCCCAGTAATCACAAGGCCCAGAGTTCAAACCTCAGGCAGAAGAAGCAGAGAAATACTTAAGTAAATGCCAGTTGACACGGTGATGGGAGACTGGAAGGCAGCCAGCAGGGTGGGAGGGAGGGAGCTTCCCGAGCCGAGGGGCCCTGGGCTGTGGAGAAACCCGGGAACCTGCAGACGTGCTGGACAGGAGGAGGGGCCACTGCACTGTCCCTCCCGCACTGACCACACAAACCCCGCCTCGCTGTGTAGTGAAGCACAGTGAATCGTGTTACACTCAACTTTAAAAACATTCAAGGTTATTGGGGTTGGGGGTTGGGTGTGTGCGTATGTGAGTGTGTGTGCGTGTGCATGCGTGTGTGTGTGTGTTGGTGCTGGCACCTCAGCTCAGGGCCTCAGTCTTCCTTTGGATTTCTCACTCCAGGCTGGCCCTCCACCACTCGAGCCACACCTCCATTTCCTGGATCCTCCCATCTCAGCCTCCTGAGTAGCGAGGACGACAGGCGTCGGCGTCCACGCCAGGCTTGACACTGAGGTTTCTTCCCAAGGCTCTGTCTCCGAGAAAACCTCTCACGGTGCCACAAGTGAAGTAGCCACACACGCAGTTAAAGTTACACACGCGGGGCGGGGGGCCTAATGCAGTCTCTGAATCCCCAGCACCCCTGGCCCCGCCTCCACACGCCAGGAGCCCGGAGAGGAGAAGGAGCAGAAGTCACAATCGGGTCCCATCTGCCACCCTGCAGTACACATTCTCTATGCAAATCGCCTCAAGAGACTCTGGGAACTGGAGTGGATTCTCTGGGCTGTATCTGCACACACACCAAAAGAAATCGAAAACATTCTTATGGCTTCTGTCCCTCAGCCATTTCTTCAGCGGGTGTTGTGTGTTTATCAGCCAATATATTAAAGTTCTACTTTCAGCGCTCGCTAACGCATCCACGGTTCATTTTTTGAGACAACGGGGAATAGAACTTTCAAAAGAAATTCATCCTAATGAGAAGCCATGAATAGTCACTATCAAGATGAGTTCAAACTTCAATTGCTGCTGTGTTTACGTTGTTTCAGAGAGAGGAGGAAAAGTCACACAACAGCCAGGTGCAGAGACTCACGTCTGTCCTCCTAGCTACGCAGGAGGCTGAGATCTGAGGATCGCGGTTCAAAGCCAGCCCAGGCAGAAAGTCTATGAGACTCTTATCCCCAATCAACCATCAAAAAGCCAGCAGTGGAGCTGCGGTGCGAGGGGCAGAGCGCCAGTGAGACCACACACGCAAAGTATTTCCTGCCTGGTTTTCAATAACTTCCGTAAAAAGGTTTATTTTTATACTTTTCTATCAAGAAGAAACAGAGGCACTTAAAGATTTTGGAGAAGATGTTAAGTGTCGTGTCGGATCAACTAAAAAAATGCAGTATGTCTCCAAGCAAGGGAAGAAACAGAAGGCAGACGAGGGAAGGCATTTGACCTTGAATCCACGTTTGTACTCGGAGGGCCAGGCTTTAGTAATTCAGTGTTAGTTTTCCTCCTCTGCAAGTCTAATCAAACTCCTTGGTTCTCCACTGCATAATTTTTACATAATCATAATTTCCATTTGCCATCTATGGGATCCGATTTTAAGAAACTAACCAATCGTCACAGCGCAGAAGCGCTCATCCCAGGTACAGAGCAGACTCTAAACGGAGGAACCCTTGAACGGAGGTTAATGACCAGGAGCAGGAGCTGGGGCCGGGGGGGGGGGGGCTGCCCGCACCTTTCACGGAATGTGATTTGGCATTTTCCTTATGTGTCTGAATTATTTATATTTTATGAACCAAAAAAAATCAGTTAACCGATGAAGTCGGTTGATAAATATTTACAGAATTCTTATTATGCTCCAGGGCTTCTCTACATTCCAGTGAGTCACGAAATGAAGCCCTTGCCCTCAAAAGGCCGCCATTCTGATTGGCTGGTGGGACTGTGGACTGGACGTACAGAGCCGGCTTGATGTGACCGGGTGGACGGCGTCCTGTTAGACGGGCTCGGGAGATGTGGTAGAAAGAGCCCTGGAGACAGAGGGAGAGCTCTGCTTTATCGAGGAGATCAAGGAAGGCTTGACGTCGAGCTGAGACGTGAGGAGAAAAGACAGCCACACAAGGGCCGGGGACAATGGCACTCTCGAGCCTGAGATGTGACACGCTTGGCAGCTCGGCATGATAACGGGGTGAGCGAGCCAGCGTTAGGACAATGGGGAGTTCTGCTCAGAAGGTTTCGTGGGTGGATGAAGTCACGATTCATAATTTAATTATTGACGTAAACAGCAGGACCAGCTGACGTGACCCTCACGGTGACAGGTGTGTCACCTGCGCCAACACAATCGACGGAGCGGTGGGAAAGAATAGTCACAAGTTTTCCTTATAACAAAGTCAAGCCCAGGTGGGAAAGTCCATGGACTTCCTTGTCCAATGAACCAGCGAAAAGCGGAAGTGGAGCTGTGGCTCAAGTGGTAGAGCACCAGCCTAGAGCAAGGAGAGCTCAGAGAGGGCATCGGGCCCTGAGTTCAAGCCCCGGGACCGGCACAAAGAAAAAAGGACAAATCTCCACAGCAACTTTCAATCCTCCTCCCTCCTGTCCTCTCCCACCGCACCTCCCGCCCTGTTTAACCTCAGGCTCTGTCCCCCCCCCCCCCCGCCCTCCCCTCCCCTCTCTTCCCCACCCTCGCCCATGGTGGGTCTTCTCAGATAAGGAGCGGCATTTCCCAGCAGATCTCTGGTGACAATCTGCGCTTTCACACACGCCAGCAGCACAAGCGAGGGCGCCATGACACCCCCAAACCTCCCCCTCTGCCCAGGGTCAGAGGCTGCGCAAGGCAGCCCCCCCCCCCCAAGTGGACAGACACCCGAGGGCGGCGGGAGGCCGGCTCCGCTTTGTCTGTCCTGGTGGTTTCTCGCAGCTTTCTTTTTAACAGATTTCCTAACATCTCACAGCCTGCGCTCTGGGAATTCGGAAATACTCAATTTCTGAAAAGTCACAACCGCGTAACAGGAGCCTCGACGAGGGAGCGTGTTTTGAGATGGAGGGAAAAAAAAAAAGAATTCTTGGATCAATTCAACATGGCCAGGCGTAGGCTGAGGAAGGGAAATGAAAATCTACCGCAGGACTTGCACCCGGGACACGTGGCCCCCAAGCTCATTTGCAGAGAGAAACCTTTCTCTAGGACGGCTCTGCAGGGCCGGCTTGACGTGCACACATCCCGGGGACCCCAGACGGCGGCTCTCCTTTAATGGACCCAAAGCAGCCAGGAGGCAATGCCTGGCTCGGGACCGTCCACTCTACAGCTTTTTTTTTTAAAGTTAGGTTAAATGCTCCAGTACAGCAGCCAGTGATGGAGACGGCTTAGCTGACTGACCCTGCAGTTCTGGGTTCAAATCTGGGCAACTTCACAGATTAACTTCCAGGCTTTATGTATACACGTGGGGCTGAAGATGATATCTGACCCCACTGATGACATGAGATTTCACTGGGGGGGCCTGGGGCTGAACTCAAGGCCTGGCCGCTGTCCTGAGACTCTTCCACTCAAGGCTGGTGCCCTCCCGCTTGAGCCACAGCTCCACTACTGGTTTGCGGGGGGTTCGTTGGAGATGAGAGTCTCTCAGACTTTGCTGCCCACGCTGGCTTTGAACTGCGATCCTCAGATCTCAGCCTCCTGAGATGAGGTTTGACGTGAGAGTTGATAAGTGCAAAAAAACAACATGTGTGGAGCTAACAAAGCTGTGGAAACGGGTGCCGCGTTCTAGAAACCATCCCACGCTCTCAGGGGGAAATGGCGGCTATCGCATCCCAAGTATTCCATTTACCACCTGGTCCTCCCCCTCAATCAGAGCAGCCCCACTGCCCACGGGGGAAACAATCAGACGCTATATAATCTTCAGATGTAGAAATAAGATATTCGCGTGGGAAAGTATGACAGACAAATGCTGGCTAGGAAGTAAACACAGCCTAATGACACCACACCGCAGGACCAGGAGAGAACGCCACCATTTTGCAAACAATATGTCTGGGCCATAAAATGCCCACAGTTTGTTCTTTGAAGTGGCTGATGGGGGCAGAAAAAAAAAACATGGCTACTTGTGAGTGGTAATTATGAGTCATTTGAAAACTTCAAATATGGCACAGGGCCACGTGTTCCCAGGGCCAGCGGCGTGCAAGTGTCCTTGAAATCACTTCTTCCAGCGAGGGCCAGCTCTCCTACGACAGCACAGGCATTGATACAGGGCCAAAAGGAAGGAGAATCTCCTTGAGGACATTGGCCACCTCTCTAGGAAGCCAAGATTTGCAGGAGCCAGGAAGGAAGAGCAGGTCTCCGAGCTGGACCCCTTTTTCTTTCCCTTTCCTCCTCAGATTATTGAAAACACGGGCAGAAGAGCTGAGGAGCCAAGTCGAAACCAGCCGTGGAGGGGCAACATCACAACACGTAAATCAAGTGGGTCTCAGAAAGAGGGACTCAGCTGGGCGCGGTGGCTCCCGCCTGTCACCCTGGCTGTTCAGGAGACTGAGATCTGAGGATCAAGGTTCAAAGCCAGCCCGGGCACTGAAGACCCTGAGACTCTTATCACCAATTAATCTCTAGAAAAGGAGAAGTGGGGTTGTGGTTCCAGGGTGGTAGCCTTAGAGCTGAAGAGCTCAGGGACAGTGCCCAGGCCCAGAGTTCAAACCCCATGACAAGAGGAAGAGGAAGAAGAAGGAGAAGGAGGAGGAGGGGAAGAAGAAGAGGAGGAGGAAGAGGAAGAGGAGGAGGAAGAGGAAGAGGAGGAGGAAGAGGAGGAGGAGGAGGAGGAAGAGGAGGAGGAGGAGGAAGAGGAGAAGGAGGAGGAAGAGGAGGAGGAGGAGGAGGAAGAGGAGGAGGAGGAAGAGGAGGAAGAGGAAGAGGAGGAGGAGGAAGAGGAGGAGGAGGAGGAAGAGGAGGAGGAAGAGGAGGAGGAGGAAGAGGAAGAGGAGGAAGAGGAGGAGGAGGAGGAGGAGAAGGAGAAGAAGAAGAAGAAGAAGAAGAAGAGGAGGAGGAGGAGAAGGAGGAGGAGGAGGAGGAAGAGGAGGAGGAAGAGGAGGAAGAGGAAGAGGAAGAAGAGGAAGAGGAGAAGGAGGAGGAGGAGAAGGAGGAGAAGGAGAAGAGGAAGAAGAGGAGGAGGAGGAGGAGGAAGAGGAGGGAGAGGGAGAGAGGATACAGATCAATCAATGAAGAAATCATGGCCAGGAGTGTGGCCTAGTGGTTAAAGTGCTTGCCTAGCATGCACAAAGACCCAGGTTCAATCCCTCCCTACCACATACACAGAAAAAACTGGAAGTGGTGCTGAGGCTCAAGTGGTAGAGCTGTAGCCTTGAGAAAGTCCAAGGACAGTGCTCAGGCCCTGAGCTCAAGCCCAGGACTGTACACAGGAGGCTGAGATCGGCAGATCACGTTCAGAGCCCACACAGCAAAGTCCATGAGAGTCTCATCCGCAGTGAAAACCAGGTGGCGCTGGCCTCAAAGTGGCAGAGCATTTAGCCTTGAGCACCCAGGCCCTGAGTTCAAGTCCCAGGACCAGCACACCTGTGTGTACACGTCCACATGCATGCATGCATGCACGCACGCATACACACACACACACACACTATCGTTGTAGAAGAAGAAATTAACACGCCATGAGGAATCCATCGGACACTTAACAAAACAAAGACACAGAAACATCAGCATCCCTGGCCTCAGGAATTCCAGTCTAAACGGGACGAGAATGTAGGCCAGGCCTGCCCACGCCTGCTAGCAGAGGTGGGGGCCACGGGGCGCAGGTGAGCAGCCTGGGAGCTGTGGCCCAGGGGCCTGGGGACAGGAAAGCAGGCAGGAGCCCCCAGGGGTGAATGGGGCATCTCCAGAGTGCAGTGCGGAGCTGGAAGCAGGGCCATGGGTTTCCGGAGGCGGAGGCAGGCGCGAGGAGAATGCTCAGGACAGGAAACACATGCAGACCCAGAGAGCCACTAGCCCGAGCCTTCTTCCCGCAGTCCTGGCAAGCAGGCAAGCAAGCGAGGGAGGACCCCGTACCCAGAACAGCACCGGCAGAGACGGAGACGGGCAGAGCTCTCCAGATGCTTCAAGGCCAGAAACAGCTGCATGTGGCAGTCACTGACTTCGGGAAACAAAGTAAGAGCTGGCTGGGGCATGCCCCAGGACTCAGATGGTGCCACGAAAGAGAGGCTCGGGACGAGGTCAGGAGGCTTGCTGAGTTAGAAGTCTCAGTAATCCTAGCAACTCAGGAGGCTGGGATCAGGGGACCATGGTTCAAAGCCAGTCTTGGGAGAAACTTTGAGAGATCCATCTCCAAAAAAGACAAAATCCAGCATAAAAAAATAAGCAGTACTGGATGCATGACTCAAGTGGTAGGGCACCCTGCTGAACAAGCATGCACATGACCCAAAGAAGAGGGAGAGAGGGAGGGAGGGAGGGAGGGAGGGAGGGAGGGAGGGAGGGAGGGAGGGAGGAAAAAGAAAGAAAGAAAGAAAGAAAGAAAGAAAGAAAGAAAGAAAGAAAGAAGAAACAGAAAAGGGAGGGAGGGAGGGAAGGATCTGAATAAATGTACATCAATCCAACAACATATTCTTGGGTGACTCATTTTGAGAGATGTGAAAATATTTTTAATTGGGAAAAGAATTCATTATGATCCTCATTACACTGAAAACCATTTGAAAAACCTATTATCGCCCTTCATGTTTTCTGCTTTCCCCAAAGCTCTGCACTGAGCCACATCCCAGTTTTTTCTGCTTACCCAGCAGAAACCCTAAGGACGACGTGGCTGTGGCTGTCATTAAAAGCCCCCCCTCCCCGCGCCTGCTGTTGGCTTCAAGCTTCTGAGTAAATAACGCCAGACGCTGCTGCATGGCAGGGAGGGCAGGGGGTTAAAGGCTGTGTGTAACGCACACACCTGTCACCCCCGCTACTCAGGAGGCTGAGATCTGAGGATCAGGGTTTGAAGCCAGGCAGCAGGCGAGACTCTTCTCTCCAACAAACCACCAGAAAACCAGAAGTGGGGCTGTGGCTCAAGTGGTAGAGCGCCAGCCATGAGTACAAAGAGCTCAGGGACAGGGCCCCAGATCTGAGTCCAAGCCCCACGACCAGCCAAACAACAACAATAATAATAATCATACACATCAGATAAAAGAAAGGAGCCACACAACCCGGGAATGAGGTTTTCGTGGTGGCTCTGTTCCAGCTGTGTAGAATACGCGGGCACCTGTCCGTGGGACGGGGCTCAGAACCTGGCTCCCGCCGTCAATTGCGTCCCTTCATTTCAGATACAAGAAGATGGCACCATGAGATGGCACCGTTGCCATTTCCTACATCCACCGGATGTGAGACGCCCCCTCTCCTGCAGGACCCCACAAGCCGCACCCATGTGCGTGGAACTTTTGGGGGGCTTTTGCTATTTGTTGTACATGTCTTCTAAAACGTCTGCTGGTTTGTTCACGGTCTGGAGTACTCAGCCAGGAGGCAAAATCTCCTAAAATGATTTCATCTTGGTAGAAGACTCCCCTAGTTGCTTTCCTGCACCCCCAAAACCCAGTCCTCTTCAGCATCCGATGCTCACCTGAAGAGAGGCGGGGCGGCCATGAACCCTGAGCCCCTTCCCGTGCCGAGGAGGAAAGCAGCGGTGGGTAAGAGACGCGCAATCGCAAATGATAAAATGAAAATGAACAATTAACTTCAAGTAATTAACTGAAGCAAGAAGGGCTGGAGACACGGCTGGAGCAGTGAGGGCCTGCCGGAGCCACAGCCCCAGGTAAGGGGACTGGAGGGGCGCCCGGGGCCCTCAGGCTGGGACGTTGCAGGAGCTCCTGGATGCCAAGCACGGATGGGCACTGAGGATGCTGTTATTTCTGCCCCTCCATGGGGGGGGGGGTTGGGGTTCGAGCCAGCTGTGAGGGACAGACAGACTAAAGGGACAGTGATATCACACGCCGGCCTGCTGGAAGGTACCCAGAGGACAGGGCCTGGGAGGGGCCTGAGGCTGAACCAGAATCGCAAGACACCTTTCCAGTCACCATGCAGACAGACACGGGGCCTGTCTTCCTTTAGATGTGTGTGGACAAACTCCACCATCGTGCACGGACCCTCCACGCACATAACCTGGCTTTTATATATATATTATTTTTGCAGAATAGAATTATTTCTGCTCCCCATGCTTTTAGCCAGAGATTGACTGGTGGCAACTGAAAAGGTCAGTGCTGAGATCACCGCATGTGCCTTAATTGCCAGAAACATGTAAGAGCGGCTCCAAATTTCAAAGAAAAACAATAAAATAACAAACCTCGTGGGTTACACTGCGTGTGTGAAAAGTTTCACCTGAGATCCACGAACTGGCTGGTGAACGCCAGCCTTCCAGAGACCTGTGGGCAGAGGCTGGCCTGGCGTGGCCGACTGCAGAGAAGGTGCACGCTTTGCTGAAAAGGACTGAGCAAAGCCTGTCGTCCTAGCTACCCAAGAGGCTGAGATCTGAGCACTCGGGTTCAAAGCCAGCCCTGAAGGGAAAGTCCGTGGGACTCCTCTCTCTAATGAAGCATCAAAAGCCAGATGTAGAGCAGAGGCTCAAGTGGTAGATCGCCAACCCCGAGCAAAAGAAGCTTGGGGACAGCGCCCTGAGCGCCACCAAAGGAAGAAAAGCAAACCCCAAACAGACAAACCCAGCCGAGCTTAGCGCGGGCCTGCACCTCTCGTGGCCACACCCCTGCCCCGTGGGTTGAAGTCACGTCGCAGATGGCTCACGGACATAAAAAGCCTGTTCAGTGTTAAAAGCCTTTGCTTTTTTTTTTCTTCCTGAATTAACTTCTCATTTGGTTCCCTGTGAACTGTAGGCAAAATGGTGAGAGTTGAAAGGAACCAGCAAGGCTCAGCTGGTCACGGCATGGTCCCGTCGCCCAGAAAAAGGAGCAGAAGACATGGTTTTGTCTCAGAAAACCCGGGAAAGAGTTGAGCGGCCCCTCCCCACCACCCAAGAATTCTTTCATGAAGAAGCCAGGTGCTGTGACTCAGGCCTGAGATCCCAGCCACTCAGGAAGCTGAGATCCGACCGTGGATGGGTGCAAAGCCAGGGCAGACAGCCCCATCTTCAAGACTCGTACCTCCAAAAACCAGCGAAAAGCTGGACGTGGGTGCGTGCGTGGTTCAAGTGGTAGAGCAAGAAGCTTGAGCCAAAAAGCTGAGTGAGAAAACCTGGCCCAAAAGGCAAAGGATTGACCAGTGATTTCACCATGTGGGAATAAGCTTTACGAGTGTGTGCACTGTCAGCAGGGTCACTGAGGTTGTAGGAAAACAAGTAAAAAGAAAAAAAAATGTCTTGTGTTGCTGAGTCTCAATCACAGCCCAGCAGACGTAATTACTTCCCCCTCCCCAGAAAGACAGCTCCGTGAAAATTGCTAATTTGATTCAAACTACAGATGATACAGGGTGATGATTCAAATCAGAAATTAGGCCCTAATTGGGCCTTTGCATTAGCTCACGGAAAGGGTTCTTTTCAACACTAAAGGATCTTTCCCTAATCACCAGGGAGTGAGTGCACAATTTTGCCTCTCCTGGTACAGACACCTGCCCTGGGGGTTGTGGTTGTTATTGTTGTTGTTTAACATGGGCCATGTTCATCTCAGAGGAGAACTGGCTGGATCTGGTGGCACACACCCCTACAATCCCACAATTGGGTGGGGACAGCCAGGAAGAGACAGCTGGGCCCTGCCTGGTGGAATGACGGGGAATGCTCAATTCGTGCACTCGTTCAGTCAAGGAGGCAGAGTCGCCCGGGGACGCCCAGGGCAGGAGGGGCGAGTAGAAAATCACTCCTCAAAAGAGAGGAGACCGGCTGAGAGCAGTGGCTCACACCTGCAACGCCAGCCACTCAGGAGGCTGAGATCCGAGGATCGCAGTTCAAAGCCGGCTGGGGCAGGAAAATCCACGAGATGCTTATGTCCCTTGAGCCAGAAAAAGGAGGGGGGGGAAGCCAGGCGTGGAGCTGTGGTTCAGATGGTAGAATGCCAGCCTTGAGCATAAACAGCTCAGAGACAGTGCCCAGGCCCTGAACTTGAGCCCCAGAATCCATCCACAACCACACACACGCACATGCACACGCGCACACACACAATACATATGCTATACATGTGCACAGGGGGCAGACATGGACCCCACAGCTACCCACTGCATGTTGGGGGTCCCCTACGCTGAGTAGCCTTTAGGGTACAGTGCTGAGCCAGCACAGCAGCATCCCGAGCTCGGCCCTGTGCCCTTTGCCCCCTTCCATCTGCAGTCTTTGTGCCCTGCGTGGACTTGATCGCTGGGCCTTGAGCTACGCCAGGCCTGCTGGCCGCTGAGCAGATCTTACCACTCCACCTCACCTGCCAGCTCTGGAGTGTGGGTCCCTCTGGCTGTACCAGGAGAAGAAACGGCTCCAGCGACTGCAGATTCCTGCCCTCGGTCCTAGAGGGACTCTCCGAGTGGCCGCTGAGAGCCGGCCTGAATGCCACAAGGGTTTGATTGGAAATGATTGTTTTTATTCAGCTTTCCAATGAGGCCATCCTAATTTCCTGCTAAACTTTCCCTCGTCAACCCACATGCATGTTGATTTTGGTCATTTCAGTTTAAAATATTAAATTAAAGCCCTTAAAGAAATATTCACCTGTGGCTGAAGATAGTTCGGTCCTAATAAAAAAAAATATATATATATATATGGGAAAATGTGATCTAAGTGTTATAGCTATAATGCAGCTTAACAATCACAATAGGAGAAACTTATTGGCGTAAATTCAAAAATTACCATTCCATAATACATTTTCCCTTTTTAAAAACAAACAACAAAAAAAAACTACACCCATCTTTGTATTGGAATTAGTGACTGTAGTGAGATTTCACACTCAAAAAATAATTATATTTAAGAAATACCCTCTGGAGCTGGCACCAGTGTCAGCCTGTCTGCCTAGCTATTCAAAGGCTGAGAGAAGGATGGTCACTGAGGCCACCCAGGAACGCAAGTCCAGGAGACTGTCACCCACAGTGAAGCAGCAAAAAGCCGGAAGCGGAGCTGTGGCACAAGTGGTAGAGCGTCAGCCTTGGGTGAAAAAGCTCAGAGACAGCACCAGGCCGAGGTTAGGCCTTTAGGGTGGAGCAAAGCGAATAAGAAATTCCCTCCGGAAAAGGATTTCCTGCCACACTCTGGTCGCCCTCTTTTCCTAAAACAAAATCCTCCGAGTTTGGACGAGGTTTTATATAAATATAAAAAAACAGGGGCCTGGAGTTTGGCCTACTGGTTAAAGTGCTTGCCTAGCATGCATGAAGACCCGGGTTCGATTCCTTGGTACCACATACATAGAAAAAGCCAGAAGTGGTGCTGAGGCTCAAGTGGTAGAGCTCTAGCCTTGAGAAAGTCCAAGGACAGTGCTCAGGCCCTGAGCTCAAGCCCAGGACTGGCAAAAAAAAAAAAAAAAAAAAGCCCTGCTTAAGACCCTTGCCACGGGTAATACGCTGGGCAGCTCTCCAGGCTGAGCCTCGACGTGGCACAAACAGCGCAGCTCCTGCCTGAACATTCAGTGGAAAAGAACAAAAGCCAAGGGCCCCCCACACATGGCCTCTCCCCCTCCAGCCTGCCCCCTCCACACCCACACCTCTCCACCCCCTCCACGCCCACACCTCTCCACCTCCTCCACGCCCACACCTCTCCGCCCCCTCCACGCGCTCACCTCTCCACCTCCTCCACGCGCTCACCTCTCCACCCCCTCCACGCGCACCTCTCCACCCCCTCCACGCGCTCACCTCTCCGCCCCCTCCACGCGCACCTCTCCACCTCCTCCACCCGCTCACCTCTCCACCCCCTCCACGCGCACCTCTCCACCCCCTCCACGTGCTCACCTCTCCACCCCCTCCACGCGCTCACCTCTCCGCCCCCTCCATGCGCTCACCTCTCCGCCCCCTCCACGCGCGCACCTCTCCAGCCCCCTCCACGCCCACACCTCTCCACCTCCTCCACATCCACACCTCTCCACCCCCTCCACGCCCACACCTCTCCACCTCCTCCACATCCACACCTCTCCACCCCCTCCACGCCCACACCTCTCCACCACCTCCACGCCCACACCTCTCCACCTCCTCCACATCCACACCTCTCCACCCCCTCCACGTGCACCTCTCCACCCCCTCCACACGCACCTCTCCACCTCCTCCAGCCCACACCTCTCCACCCCCTCCACGCGCACCTCTCCGCCTCCTCAACGCCCACACCTCTCCACCTCCTCCACGCCCACACCTCTCCACCCCCTCCACGCCCACATCTCTCCACCCCCTCCACGCCCACACCTCTCCACCTCCTCCACATCCACACCTCTCCACCCCCTCCACGTGCACCTCTCCACCCCCTCCACGCGCATCTCTCTGCCTCCTCAACGCCCACACCTCTCCACCACCTCCACGCCCACACCTCTCCACCTCCTCCACATCCACACCTCTCCACCCCCTCCACGCCCACACCTCTCCACCCCCTCCACGCCCACACCTCTCCACCTCCTCCACATCCACACCTCTCCACCCCCTCCACGCCCACACCTCTCCACCACCTCCACGCCCACACCTCTCCACCTCCTCCACATCCACACCTCTCCACCCCCTCCACGCCCACACCTCTCCACCACCTCCACGCCCACACCTCTCCACCTCCTCCACATCCACACCTCTCCACCCCCTCCACGTGCACCTCTCCACCCCCTCCACGCCCACACCTCTCCACCTCCTCCACGCCCACACCTCTCCACCTCCTCCACATCCACACCTCTCCACCCCCTCCACGTGCACCTCTCCACCCCCTCCACGCCCACACCTCTCCACCCCCTCCACGCCCACACCTCTCCACCTCCTCCACGCCCACACCTCTCCGCCCCCTCCACGCGCTCACCTCTCCTCCCCCTCCACGCGCTCACCTCTCCACCTCCTCCACGCGCTCACCTCTCCACCCCCTCCACGCGCTCACCTCTCCACCCCCTCCACGCGCACCTCTCCACCCCCTCCACGCGCTCACCTCTCCGCCCCCTCCACGCGCACCTCTCCACCTCCTCCACCCGCTCACCTCTCCACCCCCTCCACGCGCACCTCTCCACCCCCTCCACGTGCTCACCTCTCCACCCCCTCCACGCGCTCACCTCTCCGCCCCCTCCATGCGCTCACCTCTCCGCCCCCTCCACGCGCGCACCTCTCCACCTCCTCCACGCGCACCTCTCCAGCCCCCTCCACGCCCGCACCTCTCCACCTCCTCCACGCGCGCACCTCTCCACCTCCTCCATGCGCTCACCTCTCCACCTCCTCCACGCGCACCTCTCCAGCCCCCTCCACGCGCGCACCTCTCCAGCCCCCTCCACGCCCACACCTCTCCCCCCCAGCCTGGCTCTGTGGGCAGGTGTCGGGTCACAGCACAGTTTCAGGAGCCGTGAGGTAGAAAGGCACAGGCGCATGGCGTCCCAAGGCCCACAGGCGGGCTCTGCAGCCTGGGGGCAGGCGGGGATGGGTGGGAGGAGGTTCAGAGCCAGCCTGCCCGGAGGCCCGGGAGACTCTTACCTCTAACTGGAGCGGAGCCAGCCCAGGGCCTAGCGGGGCCTGGGGTGGAGGGAGGGGGAGCTGGGGCCTGGGGTGGAGGGAGGGTGTCTGGGGTGGAGGGAGGGGGGGCCTGGGGTCTGGGGTGGAGGGAGGGGTCTGGGGTCTGGGGTCTGGGGTGGAGGGAGGGGGTCTGGGGTCTGGGGTGGAGGGAGGGGTCTGGGGTGGGGGGAGGGGGAGCTGGGGCCTGGGGTGGAGGGAGGGTGTCTGGGGTGGAGGGAGGGGGGGCCTGGGGTCTGGGGTGGAGGGAGGGGTCTGGGGTGGAGGGAGGGGGTCTGGGGTCTGGGGTGGAGGAAGGGGTCTGGGGTGGAGGGAGGGGGTCTGGGGTGGAGGGAGGGGTCTGGGGTGGAGGGAGGGGGGGCCTGGGGTCTGGGGTGGAGGGAGGGGGTCTGGGGTGGAGGGAGGGGTCTGGGGCCTGGGGTCTGGGGTGGAGGGAGGGGGTCTGGGGTGGAGGGAGGGGGTCTGGGGCCTGGGGTGGAGGGAGGGGGATCTGGGGTGGAGGGAGGGGGGCCTGGGGTCTGGGGTGGAGGGAGGGCGTCTGGGGTGGAGGGAGGGGGTCTGGGGTGGAGGGAGGGGTCTGGGGTGGAGGGAGGGGGGGCCTGGGGTCTGGGGTGGAGGGAGGGGGTCTGGGGTGGAGGGAGGGGTCTGGGGCCTGGGGTCTGGGGTGGAGGGAGGGGGTCTGGGGTGGAGGGAGGGGGGCCTGGGGTCTGGGGTGGAGGGAGGGCGTCTGGGGTGGAGGGAGGGGGTCTGGGGCCTGGGGTGGAGGGAGGGGGATCTGGGGTGGGGGCTGGGGTCCCCCTCACGCGGCGTCCCGGGGAGGGGGGACCCCACCGCACACAAGGAGCTGAGAGCAGCACGGTTTATTATCGTCTTTATTAACATCGCAGCCCGCCGCGCCCCCCGCCCGGGGATGCGGGAAGGGGGTCAGAGCGCGGGTCCTGCCTTTCCTGCTTGTGCGCACGCGTGCGTGTGCCGTGTTCCCCAGAAAGTCACCATCGCCACCGCCCTGGGTCCTGGAGACGCTAAGTGTGGACCAGCCGCCTCCGCCCTGGGTCCAGGCGGCCGGCGGAGGCCCCGCCCCTGGGTGCTGTGGGCGGGGCCGCGCTGCAGGGGCTCCGCCCCTGGGGCTCTCCGGGGTGGGGCTGGGCTCACGAGGCTCCACCCCCAGGACTCTCAGAGGGGGGGGGTCGGCTGGTGGAGGCTCCGCCCCCAGGGCTTACTACAGGGTGTGGCCAGCGGTGGCCCCGCCCCCGGGGCGCTCAGAAGCGGGGCTCTCCGGGCGGGGCTGACAGAGGCTCCGCCCCCAGGGCTCTCAGGCGGGGCTCTCCGGGCGGGGCGGGCGGTGGCCCCGCCCCCAGGGCTCTCAGAGGCGGGGCTCTCCGGGCGGTGGCCCCGCCCCCAGGGCTCTCAGAGGCGGGGCTCTCCGGGCGGTGGCCCCGCCCCCAGGGCTCTCAGAGGCGGGGCTCTCCGGGCGGTGGCCCCGCCCCCAGGGCTCTCCGGGCGGGGCGGGCCGTGGCTCCGCCCCCAGGGCTCTCAGAGGCGGGGCTCTCGGGCGGGGCGGGGCTCTCAGAGGCGGGGCGGGGCTCTCAGAGGCGGGGCTTGCGCAGCAGGGGCTTGCTCAGGTCCCGCACGTCCTCGGGGCCGCGCGCCCGCTCGTAGCCCAGCACGGCCATGGGCTGCGCGCAGAACTCCTCCACCTGCCGCACCTGCGCGAAGCTGAGCGCCGAGCGCCAGGCGCTGGCGGCCTGCGTGGCGTTGCGCGCGGACACCACGAAGGGCTTGGCGGCGGCGGCGGGCCCGCTGGTCATGTTGAGCGCGAACTGCTCCATGGCGGCGCTGACGGGCAGCCCCACGAAGGCGTAGACGCGGCGCAGCGTGCGCACCGGGTCGCCCACCAGGTCCTCGTAGCGCACGGCCAGGTAGCGCCCGCGCAGCCAGTCGGGCGGCCGCAGCGCGGTCTGCAGCGTGGCGGCCATGCTGTGGCAGATGACCTCCATGGCGCCCAGCGCGTGGTAGTCGGCGGGGCCGCCCGCGCCCTCCTTGCGCGCCCCGCCGCCGCCGCCGCCCGGCCTGTGCGCCCCGTCGGGGGCCGGCGGGGGCGCGCGGTGGGCGCGCGGGTCGCGGCTGCGCACCACCTGCAGGGACTCGCGGATGAGGCCGTGGCGAGAGCGGATGCGCGAGGCGGCCACGGCGCGCGGGTCGCGCACCAGGTGCACCACCTTGAGGTCGAGCGCGGGGTCGCGCAGCAGCGGCGCCAGCACGGCCACGTCGAACACGCGCACGCCCTTGATGGCCAGCGCGCGGTAGCGCCGGCACTCGGCCTCCAGGCGCGCCAGGCGCTGCGGCGGGCACTTCTTGCACACGCGGTCGTCCACCAGCGCCACCACCTCCTTGCGGTAGGCCGGGCACAGCGGCGCCGAGCACACCACCTTGTTGGTGGCCGCGCCGAAGATGCCGAGCGTGGTGAGGTTGCGGCCGCCGCCGCCCGCCGGGCCATACAGCTGGAACACCGACAGGTCGCAGCGGTAGAGCGCGCTCAGCATGTCGCGCGCCGCGCCCTGCAGGGACACGGCGTCGCCGGGGTACAGCTTCTGCCACACGTGCCACACCGGCTCGTACAGGAAGAACACGTCCGGGTGCTGGTTGAAGAGCTCGCCGAAGAAGGACGAGCCCGAGCGCCACGTGGTGAGCACGTACACGAGCTGGCGCCGCGCGGCGCGGCCCGGGGCGCGGGTGCCGTTGTCCCGGGGCGGCGGCGGCGGCGGCGGCGGGGACGCGGGCGGGCGGCGCGGGGCGGCGCGGCGGGGCGCGGCGCCCTCGGGGCCGCAGGGCCGCGGCGGGGCCTCGCGGTGCCACCTGTGGTCCAGGAGGTTGAGCGCCGTGAGCAGCAGCAGCAGCGCGTAGCCGGCGCACAGCAGCAGCGCCTTCCTGCGGAACACCTTCATGCCGAGCGGGGACGCGGGCCAGCGGCGGCCGGGGCGCCGGGGCCGGGCCGGGGCGCGGGGCGGCCGGGGGGCGCCCGGGGGCGGCGCGCGCAGCGAGCTGCGGCTCATCACAGGCTCGGCGCGGCCCGGCGGCCCCGGGCAGGCGGCGGCCCCGCAGCCCGGGAGCGGGACGCGGCGGGCCGGCTGCGGGGTCCGGGGCGGGGGCCGCGGGTCCGGGGCGGGCGCGGCGGCGGCGGCGGCGGCGGCCCCCGGGCGGGCTGGGCCATGGCCGCGGCCCCGCGGGGGCGAGGGGAGAGAGCGGGGGTCGGAGCCCGGCGCCGGCCCCGGCCCGGCTCGGCACTCACCGGGAGCGGCGCGCGCGCCCCAGGGCGGCCGATCGCGGGGCTGCCGCCGGCTGTCCGTCCTCCGCCGGCCTCTGGCGCTGCGGTCCCCGCGGCCCGGGATCGGAAACTTTCACCGGAGCCCCGCGCTCCCGGCCCGGCGTGGACGCGGGCGGCGGCGGCGGCTCTAGGCGGGGCCCGGCTCGGCGGGGCTCCCCGCGTCCGCGGCGGCCGGGGCGCAGCACGGACCCGCGGCGGCGGCCATCACCGCGCGGACGCCCCGCAGCGCCGCGCCCGGGGGAACCGCGCTCGCCCGGCTGCGCGCGAAGGAGCTCCGGGCCGCAGCTCGGGAGCCACCGGGGATCGGAGCCGAGAAGCAGCCGCCGCGGCCGCGGGTGCGCGAAAGCGGCGCCCGGGCGGCGTAGGAGGAGGAGGAGGAGGAGGACGAGGGGGAGGAGGAGGACGCGGCCCCGGCCCGCGCCGCCCGCCCCCGCCCGCCGCCCGGGTTGGCGCAGGCGCCCGTCCGTCACCGGGCCCCGCCTCGCCCCGCGCCGCGCCGCCTCCCGGCCGCCCGCGTCCCCGGCCGGTGGGGCCCGCGCGCGGCTGCGGACACCCCGCGCCCCCACCCCGGAGCCCCGGACCGGCCGCGGGGTCCCGGCTCGGGGGCGGCGCCGCCCCTCCCCGCCCTCTCCCGGCGGGTCCGCGGCCCCGGGTGCCGGCGGGGGCGTCGCGGGGCCGGGGAGGGCCGAGGCCCGGAGGCTCCTGCGCCCCCCGCGCGCCCCGCGCCCACGCCAGGCCCTAGCTCGGGAGGGGCGGGGGGCGGGGGGAGGAGGGGGGGGTCGAGCACCCACCGGACACGGCCGGAAGCGGGGCTCAGGGTGTGAAAATAAAACAAAACCTAAGGACGCGACGCCCGCTTCCAGTCTGCACCGGCGGGAGAGGCGGGCGGGGACCCCGGCGTGGGGGACCGGAGACCTCCGGGTGACCTCGCCGTGGTGACCCGGGGTCACCTCCCCGCGGTCACCTCCCCCGCGGTCACCTCCCCGCGGTCACCTCCCCGGGGTCACCCCCCCCGTGGTCATCTCCCCGCGGTCACCTCCCCCGCGGTCACCCTCCCGGGGTCACCTCCCCCGTGGTGATCTCCCCCGCGGTCACCTCCCCCCGTCCTGGTGGACACCCCCATCCGAGCTCCCCTGCCCTTCCCAAGCGTGGGGACAGCAAATGCCACGAGGGCTGCTGGAGACCTGGGTTCGACGTCCAGCCCTGCATCCTGGACTCCTTCCTGGCCGTCCTGGGCCAGGTGGAGCCGTCCGGATGCTGCCCCTGGTCCACCGATGTCAGCCCCACTAGCAAGGAAGCCAAGCTCGATGCCAGCACCTCCACGCCAAGGCCTCAACCCCAGGACCTCCACGCCAAGACCTCAACCCCAGGACCTCCACGCCAAGGCCTCAACCCCAGGACCTCCACGCCAAGGCCTCAACCCCAGGACCTCCACGCCAAGACCTCAACCCCAGGACCTCCACGCCAAGGCCTCAACCCCAGGACCTCCACGCCAAGGCCTCAACCCCAGGACCTCCACGCCAAGGCCTCAACCCCAGGACCTCCACGCCAAGGCCTCAACCCCAGGACCTCCACGCCAAGGCCTCAACCCCAGGACCTCCACGCCAAGGCCTCAACCCCAGGACCTCCACGCCAAGGCCTCAACCCCAGGACCTCCACGCCAAGGCCTCAACCCCAGGACCTCCACGCCAAGGCCTCAACCCCAGGACCTCCACGCCAAGGCCTCAACCCCAGGACCTCCACGCCAAGGCCTCAACCCCAGGACCTCCACGCCAAGGCCTCAACCCCAGGACCTCCACGCCAAGGCCTCAACCCCAGGACCTCCACGCCAAGGCCTCAACCCCAGGACCTCCACGCCAGGACCTCAACCCCAGGACCTCTGCCACGCCAGGACCTCTGCCACGCCAGCCTCCACACCAGGACCTCCAGCCTCCACGCCAGGACCTCTACATCACCAGCCTCCACACCAGGACCTCCGCCCCACCAGCCTCTCCGCCAGCCTCCATGCCAGGACCTCCACCCCTCCAGCCTCCATGCCAGGACCTCTACCTCACCAGCCTCCACACCAGGACCTCCAGCCTCTCCGCCGGCCTCCACGCCAGGACCTCCACCTCGCCAGCATCTTTGCCAGCCTCCTTTCCACCTGCCTCTGTCCAGCTTTCTCACATGATCCGCAGGCCTTCTCAAGTTGGGTGTGGGACACTCCCTCCCGGTCCACTGAGCCATTCACTCTGTCCCCAAGGCTTGGGCGACAGTGCATTAGACCTGTGCAGCAAGGACCGGTAGTCCTTGGAACCCATCCCCAGGTCACCAGGGAAAAGCTGGAGGCGGAGCTGTGGCTCAACGTGGTAGAGCAAACACACTAACCCTCAGACCCCACGCCTGCTTGGTAACCACCCCCCAAATCATTGCCCTGGAAATGTGACGCTTCTCAAAGGCCAGGAGATGTTGTCTTTCCTTCGGCCTGTGCCACACGGCTGTGGTTCCGCTGAGATAATTCTCCATTCACCAGTTGTCCCTGCATCTCACAGTTGAGCGCCTTCAACAAACTCTCCAGGGAATCACTGAACGGGCCCCAGGCCTGACCACCCCATCTCCACCCACCCCGGCCTGCTGGGGTGCCTGGGCACGCTCATGAGACCCCACGGGAAGCGGTAAAAGCCAGGGCTGCGGGGCTGGGCGTGGAAGAGGCTGAGCTTGCACTTTGCTTTTCAGGCTACTTAGCAATGTCACATGCAGGCACGTCTGCGGGTATTCGACTCCCTCAGCTGTGTTCCCAGACACCACGGCTCCACCAGGCATGCGAGGAAGCTGCCGGCCAGCCCAGCGGCAGCCCGGCCCCTCCACGCAGAGCCAGGGACGCAGGCCTCACATTTACGCCCCCAACAGCCACATCTGATTTTTCCACCTATTTTCCCAGAGCTGCTGTGGGTTCAAGCACACGCTCTGGTCCGTACCTCGTCCCTTCCTATCTGGAATCTCACGATAAGCTTGTATCACCTCTCCCAGACAGCCACGGCCACGGGACGCTAGAAACCTTCCAGACGCACCCCACGGCTCCCGACGCTACCCACAGAGCTGTTCATGCAGACACGCCAAGAGCAGCTCAGGAAACAAGCAAGCTGTTCTGGAAGGTTCCAGAACTGTGGACGCAGTCGTCACCACACACACATTTCTACCCACACCAGCTGGCCCTGGCACAATCCCCCTGGCTGTCACCAAGTTGGCACCTTGAAAGACTAAGACAAACTTTCTGATAGATGTGTCGGGCCAGCTGGTTCTGGGGTTCGGGGGTTGACCCCTGAAACGCCCATCTTTCCGCAGAACTGAATCGTAGCTGCGTGCCAGACCCGCAGAGCGCTTTTCCGTTTTGTTTTGAACACGAGGGCCCCGTGGCCCCAGGCAAGGGGAGAAGGTTTCCAGCGAGCCAGTACTCACCTCCGCCATCCACCCGCCGGGCGGGCCTCTCCGCAGGGGGCCTTCGTGGAAGGCGTGACCGTGACCCCCGACAGCACGGCTTCTTCCCGTCACCTCCACGCGTTCCGAGGTCAGAAAATCCCCAGCAAACCATCCAAAAAGCAGAGGACTTCGCCCCACGAGACGCCTTGGCACGTGCGGAGCCCAGCCAGGCCTGGTTTGCTCTCTTTACAAAATGGCCACAACTTTTTAACACCCCCCCACGCCCCTTCTAGGGGAGGGAGGGAGGGGCCGGACACAGCCAGCCTCCAGCATCCCCAGCTGTAGTCCATTCGCGTGAGGGCTCTGAGGCTGTTTTAACAGCAAGTGTTTTCATTGTGTATCAGATGAACGTAAGAGGGGACGTGGAAGGTCGCGTGTGTGCGTGTGCGGCTGAGCCAGGCCTTAGCTTGCCTTGGCCCAGGCTCTGGGCCACCTGGAGGTGTGAGTTACTTGATCGCACAATTGAAAACACCTCCGGAAGCCTCTCAGGGCGGAGCCAGGCTGCGCTGTGGCCTGGAGGCCCTCCCGGTAGGGGTTTCCGGGAGACCCTGTCAGGATGAGTCCCCGACACCCCCCCCACACACACATACAATCTCCACCCTGGCTCCTGGCCCTGTGTTCAAGCTCCACAACCAACCAAAAATAAATAGATAAAAGGAAACTAAGTGCTGAGGAAAGTAGTCAGCAAGTAGAGAGCTTAGCCATGAAAATACACGGGCCGGGAGTTTGGCCCAGAGTGCTTGCCTAGCATGCACGAAGACCCAGGTTCGATTCCTCGGTACCACATACGTAGAACAAGCCAGAAGTGGTGCTGAGGCTCAAGTGGTAGAGCTCTGGCCTTAAGAAAGCCCGAGGACAGTGCTCAGGCCCCGAGTTCAAGTCCAGGACTGGCAAAAAAAACCAAACCATGGTTAAGCAGAGCTGTAAGCCTAGAGTCCAGCCGCTGGGGAGATGGGGGGAGGGGGCCTCAGGTTGGAGGCCAGCCTGGAGAGCACTGCTATTCCCACGTGTGAGCTATCAGCCACACCTTGAGCCCTCATTACACAATCATGTGAGTCAGTGTCGCCTGCCCTCCCACCAAGAGGCCCTGGGAGACCCCGGAAAGGAAGAGGTCACCAAGAAAACGTCCACCCCCGGATTAGGAGGAAAAGCGGGCTCTAGGGGCTCAACCTGCCCCTGCTCCCAACACCACCAGACGCACCTCGCTTCAGAGGTGCCCGCCCCACCAGAGAATGGGGGGGACGATGGCCGGCTGGCTGGCAGGCCTGCGACTCCCTCCAGACCCCCCCACCGGCCCTGCTCCAGGCCCTGCATGGAGCCCAGCCCCTCCAGACCTCCCATCATTCGTGTTAGCGTTTTTCAATATTATCCTCCGCGAGACACAACTCTATTAGCAGCTCGGGTTGCCCTTTTCAATTCTAATACCCTCTCCTCTGGGCCTCCCACGAGGCCCCTCTCCCCACAAAGACGAGGCGGTTAGCTGACCGGCGGCTTCCACCTTCTCCAGAGGCAGAGCGCACCCAGCGCCGTGGGGGCGTCTCCCCAGGGTACCACTGCCCAGTCCACGGGATTATCAGGTGTGGAGCCTCTGACGGCCCAGGGCTTTTCTTTTGGAAGGAATCAGGCGGGAGAGAAGAGCCCCAGCCAGGCTTCCAGGTCACTTCTGCCTGGAGAAAGGCCACAGGGCTCAGGATCCCGGGGACCCAAGTTGGGGGGAGGGCAGTCACCCCAGAGTGGCTGTAACAGATGGCCGGGAACACCAGAATCTCTGGTCCTGCATTCCTGACCAGTTCTAGGGGGGCCAGGCCACTGCTCTGAGGAACCCAAGGGTCACTGCCTTCAAGGCTGGAGGGAGAGGGAGGACGCCGCCAGGAGACGCCAGGTGT
The DNA here is from genome assembly GCF_031878675.1 of Megascapheus bottae. Lineage (NCBI taxonomy): Eukaryota > Metazoa > Chordata > Mammalia > Rodentia > Geomyidae > Megascapheus > Megascapheus bottae. Next base: position 2,104,267 of record NC_143540.1, read on the forward strand.
CCCGTGGGTTATCCGCACCAGCGGCTGAAGCAGAGGCAGAGGCAGGGCCCGGCAGGCTGCCACGAGGGCCCCAGGGGCTCCTGACCTGCGGTGTGCGCGGTGTGCAATGGGGGTGGACATTCAGAATCGCCAGAGCCCAGGAGGAGGCGGGACAGCACGGGGGGGGGGGATCTCAGCTGACTTCCAGTACAGCCCAGCCTCTGCTCCTTCCCTCCAGTCCCCCTCCCCTCCTGCCCACCCCAGAGCCACCCAGCCTCGTCCTCCACCCTCCCCAGACGTGGCTCCGTGGAAAGAAACCTACTGAGAGTCTGTCCATCTCTGACTCGGAGATCGTGGCTGTAGTGCTGGCTTCGTGCGTGGACGTGGGGTGTGAGGCTGCACACCGCCCTCACCCCTCAAAGTAGTCTCGTCGGTCCCCATCACTGCCCGGAGGTGGTCACCTCGGCCTGCCCTGCTCCTGCACCCCAGGGCCGCCAGCCCAGCGGCAAGGTGGATGTCCTGAATGCTAAGGTGCGGTGGCACGGTAGCCCCGGCCCCGCCGCAGGGCGAGAGGAAGGGAGGGAGGGAGGGAGGTCCAAGCCAAGCACTTACATCCCCCTGGCTGGCATCTCTCCTCCCCAGAGGTGACCGAGGACAGCTCCGGCAGCCGGGGGGGGGGCAGCCCCCCCTGCCTCAGGCAGTCCTGAGTTCTGGAATTGGGCCGGTTTTTATTTTTTAGGAGGTGAGGTGTGGAGCAGTCTCCAGGCCGTGACGGCTCTCATTTTCACACACTCCATTTGAAATTGTTCATATGCGCCATTTTAATAGAATGCACACACACGATTCGGCTTCTGGCTTATCACCAAATGGCCTCATAGTATTACTTCCAGTGAATTCTTTGCAGTCTACGTTACTCTGCTACTTTAGAATACAGAACTATGCCTAGGTGTTGTTGTTGTTGTTTTTTTTAAAGATTTTAAAGCTTTAATGTGTGCATATTTTTTCCTATATTTTTTCATTATTTCCTTAGGCCATATTTCTACAAGTGGGATTTCTGAGCCAAGGCAAATAGAAATATTAAAAAAGAGCAGGGTATACTTGCTTAAACTACAGTATCAAAAGGTGAAGAATTTCACTCATTGAAATTTTTATTTCACATAAATGTTTTTAAGTCATTTCAGATACAGACTTTTTTAAATCCCCCCTCAGATAAACATTTTTGTGGGTAGGAAAAAAACCAGCATTTGGAGTTAGAAGGAATCTCTGATCTAGCAGTTCTTAAGCCTCAAAGCACACCAATTACCTGAGGAACCTTTTAATCCTAACAGTTCCACTAAAGGGCCTCGGAGAAATAAATGTCTGTCTGGGAATGCACGTCGAGCTGGAAGCCACTGACCGAAGAGGAAATCGTGAGGTGACACAGATGCAGAGGACAAGGGGCTTTGAACATCAGAAAGGGAAAGAATCCAACCTTGAGGCCGCCTGCCTGTCCTGCACGAGCTGGACAGACCACACAGGGTCTGTAGGCCAGGAGACAGGCTGCCCGCCTGGGGTCCCCGGTCTGCACGAGGGCGCGATATTGCTGGGCTTGGTACTTGTCGGGAAATGGCTGCACGTGGCGTCTCGTGCACACGCACGTTCTCACACATGCTCCGATCTCCAACCTGACAACACGGCATGGAGAGTGGAAAACCTGCCCGAGTCGCCCAGAGACTTACATGTCCGTCTGTTACTAGGCGTCTTCTGTCTCCTAAAAATAAGACAGCACTTTAAAAAGATGGACAATGGTTACAAAGACTGGGACCGGAGCCCCCGGCCTCCTGCCTCGCCAGCTGGAGGACAGTGTGGCCTGGGGACAAGGCTGCCGCCCTGCTCGGCTTACACACGCCAGAGAGGCCCCCGCGAGGACAGTCACTTTGTCCAACTTGAGGTGACCTTGTCAAAGCGAGTGCCAGCAGCTCCCAGGGCTGAGGCTGTGCCCTGTCCCCAATGCCGCAGGTGTGAACGCGTTGGTTTTTCTGGAAAGGCCACACGTCCCCGGGAACTTACGCTTCCCACAGGACAGGTGTCCACGAGCCCCGCACGTGAGCAGAGCAGCACTTCCCACTGTCTTCCTCTCCTTCTCTCTCATAACCATAGTCAAGAACAAGGCCTGGGGCTCCCGCCTGTTCTCTGTCACAAGCATAACCAGAAAAGCAGACATCAGGACGGTAGCTGAAGGCAAGACAGGCAGAAAGCTAAGGAGACCTCATCCCAGGCTCAGCCCACAGCACGGTGGTTCGTACTGAACACTCCAGCTCTGGGGATGGAGCCAGGGCTGAGCTGGAAGGGCGACTAGAGCCTGAGTTCAAACCCCCCACTGCTTCAAATGTAACACCCTACGCGTGATCCTGTAGTACACGCAAACCATTTTTCTGGGAAGAACACTGACTGTTGAAGTAGGAGAGGATGTATGAAAAGCTGAGAACGAGCATCCTCAGGTGCAAGCTGCATGTGCCTCACGGCCTTGACCGCTACGTCAGGGTTCAAGGTCACCGCAGCTCAAATGTCACTGCAGTTAGAGACCTCAGTGCCGGAGAGGACAGATCCCAAGCCCAGGTGGAAAGTTTTTTCTAATGCTCTTCATAAAATGCTCACAGCCAACAGCTGCTACAGAATGTGGTAAGAAATACACTGAGGGGGAGCACTCGCCTCGCATGCACATACACAGAAAAGCCCAAGGACAGGGCTCAGGCCTGGGCTCAAGCTGAAGCGAGCAGCATCGTGAGCCGGCTTTAGCTACCGGGGGACACAACCCGTGCTCCTCTAGGGTGCATTTTCCACTGTGGGATCCCAGAAGACATCACCAGGCTGACAGTTCTGAATTGGACTGGGGCTGCAGTCCCTTCCCCAACCCCCACTCTTCTGGTGGTACACTCCGCTCTTCCCCAGAGCTTGCAAGCACACACAAAATATGTGGCTCCATCTCCTCCCATGAAGCATTCTCCTCTCTCTCTCTCTCTCTCTCTCTCTCTCTCTCTCTCTCTCTCTCCCCCCCCCTCCCCCTCTCCCCCTCTCTCCCTCTCTCCCTGCTACCTGCTACCTGCTAGGCTCTGCTCACTCACAGCTTACTGTTTGGTTTGGGAATAGGGGATGGCTCTGAGATCAAACCCCAGGACTGGCAAAGAAACCACAAACAAAAACCACTTCTTTTAATTAAAGAGGACACTAGGAAATGGAAAGACATCCCATGCTCATGGCTAGGGAGAACCAACATAGTGAAAATGGCTATACTGCCAAAATTGAGATACAGATTCAATGCAATCCCCATCAAAATCCCAAAGACATTCTTTACGGAAATAGAAGATATACTGCAAAGGTTCATATGGAACAAGAAAAGACCTAGAATAGTCAAAACAATTCTAGGCAAAAAGAGCAATGCTGGTGGTATTACAATACCAGACTTCAAACTCTACTGTAGAGCCATAATAACAAAAACTGCTTGGTATTGGCACAAAAACAGACCAGAAGATCAGTGGAACAGAATAGAAGACCCAGAAACAGAACCACATACCGATAGCAACTTGTATTTGACAAAGGAGCCAAAGATATACAATGGAACAAACACAGTCTATTCAATTATTGGTGCTGGCAAAACTGGGCAGCCACATGCAGAAAACTAAAAAACGACCCTAGCCTTTCTCCATGCACAAGCATTAACTCAAAGTAGATCAAAGACCTCAACGTCAGACCAGAAACCATGAAACTGCTACATGATAGAGTAGGAAAGACTCTGGAGCTCATAGGCACAGGCAACAGATTCCTGAACAGAATCCCAGGGTCACAACAGATAGGAGACTCAATAAATGGGTGGATGGTGTCTACAGCTTCCCATTTCATGTTCACATGGACAGACCTGCCCAGCAAAGACCATGACAGGGGCTCCCTGTCTTCTGAATGTGCTTGGTCTAGCGAGTCACACTGTAGCTACCGCAAGCTGCACTGTGCAAGCACCAGACAAGCACGGCCGCCGTGGGCCACTGCAGCAACCACGGCTGCAGAGACCTACCAGCAGGCTGACGCCACGAAAACCACTTACTCGACTGCCGTAAAGCAGCCAGGGACCAGAGGGCAGTGTCGCGGCTTCGTCCCCGATGCCACGAAGGTGACTGTCTACTCCGGGACGCAGGCCAGAGCAACTGGGTCTGGAGTCAGTTTACCCGAGAAAAGCCGTCCAGCTACTCTGGCGGAGCCGATTCCAACTACATTGCTCTCATTTGCCAAGAGGAAAAAAAATGTCTTTCTCTGCCTTGGGAATCATGAGGCCTCACCGCTGGAGAAGGGTGAAACACAAACCCACCCACCTCCCGGAAGTGAGTGAAGGACCACCTGACACGAGCCACGCGCGTGGAGGCGCGTGGAGCTCGAGGGGCTGGTCAGCCTCTGCACACTGGCACCGCCCGTCACGGCACGGCCCAGCCCTGCTTGGCCGACAAGAGGAAGAAGAAAAGGCCAAGGGTAACAGCCTACTCCAAGAGGAGCGTGTGAACTGGGAGACTGAATTGTGCCACGCGTTCCTCTTCTGTCATCACCCTTTCCAAGCACGTACCAGAAGAGAAGCGAGGTCACGGCGTGCTGTTTATTTGTAAAAGAAGCTTTGCAAAAGAAGTTAAACGGCTAGAATGGTCTCGAGTCATTCTGGCAAAAGAGCGTTTTATTGCTCTTAACGTCTGCATGGCCATGCCACTTCTCCGGCCTGAAGCCACCATCAAGGCAAGCATGTGCAGGACTCTAACTCGCTTAGACTTAACCACGAGCGGAAATTCTCCACAAAAACTCGTGACCTGGGCTCACCGTCTGCACGTAAGCCCACTGCAGTTGTTTCTGCAAACTTTCACGGAAACGGCAAAACTAGCCGACAAGTCCAAGCACTCCTGAGGGCTGGGGGAGGGGAGGCCGTTCAGTGTGGTCCTCAATCCCCAGCTCTGGTGACCACCATTTACAGTACAGGAAATACAATGGCCAAGGAAGACACACCGGCACCACCTTTCTTCACACAGAGGGACGTTTGTTTCCTTCCGTCTGCAGGAGGTGCGGCGGCGGGGCCTGGCGGGGCCTGGCGGGGCTGTGGTCACCCACGCCCTCTGTAGGGGTGGTCAGCACTGCCTGGGGGTCCCCTGCGTGCAGCTGTGGCATCCACTCCCAGGCGGCACCGGTCTTGCCTGTAACTGGAAGATTGTAGTCAACCTGTAGAAATCCGACTACGTATCTGTTCTTTAGATAAGATATAAAAACGTGATTAAAAAAAACAAAACCTGCCTGCTTATAATTTACTAATTTCTGATCCTATCCAACTTTCATACAATATAGACAAAATATGACCTTTTAAAAAAATTTGAGATGTTATCCACCCTGGTCTCAAACTGCTGAGTTCGTGTGAGCACTTCAGCCCACCTGCCTGGCTAAATCTACAAGACGAGTGAACAAGCCTGCTCTAGAAGCTTCTCATAAGGCACATGGAAAAATAACTGCTCTACTGTACGTTCAGTTAAAGGAAACGGAATCCGATACCTGATGCACATACTAATAAGCAAGTTAGGGGTTCCCCTAAACAAAGGAAGCCAGCCAGCTCCCACGGCAAGATAGGCAGATAGCTGTACCTGTAGCCAGAGAAAAGAAAAGGATGAGATTCCACGACAGTAGGAAAACACATCACAAATGAAGCCCCCGAAAGCCAAACTAACATTCCCTTCTCCTTCCTTCTGCTTCCCCAAGAACTGCTTTACAGAAGGGGCGGGGCAGGCCCGCAGCCACTCCATTGGAAAGGCTGCCCGCCCGCCCCAGTCATTTCTCAGCTCATGCAAGAAGACCCGTGAGCAGGGAATGCCAAGTCACCGGCAATTCAGTGTCACGATTAGTCTCTCAAAGACTGAAATGATTCTCCTGAGCAACCTACAGGAATGAACGTTCCCTACCAAAGTGGATGGCGAGGAAGATCTGGTACGATTCCCATCACGTGACATAGTGGGGTGAGCTCTGGCCAGCGTTGCTTGGCTAACCCGATACTCCTCAAACCACAGGCCCAGACGCTCGTATCCTGGGACTGGAAAGGAAGTCTACACCGCCGTGATGACATGATTATGAGAATCACCCCCTACTTCCCCTATGAGAGGGGAGGTGTTCGAGTGAGTCACTGACCCAGAGATTGACAAGTGGTATCAGTTCGAGCCCAGGTAACCCTTTATTGTGTCAGTTACTCAGGGTCAGTCCACACTACACAGCCTTCCTCAGCTCTACCACGCCCTCACTCTCAACAGACTTCAGCTATGCAGACGACTTCAAATCGGCATTCTCCACCTGGAATTTACAAAGCACTCTTGAAAACCACCGGATTTTGACGTTTTCCTTAGTGCCACACTACACCCAAATCCTTCCAAAAGAAAAATGATGGTGTTTTAAACACAAACTTGGACAAATATTCAGGTACCCATGTTTGAAAAAGCAAGACTACAGATTATAAAAAGGCAACTATTATACAAAAGAATTCAATGGCCAGGTCCAGTTACAAAATTTCTCTAATAAATAAACTTCCTTCATGATAAGCAGATAAAAATCAACAAAGGTTTAGATTTCCCCTACGAACATGTAGTTGCTCAGAGCATGGGCTAAGGGAAGTACAAAAAAAAAAAAAAAAAAAAAAACCGTTTTAGCAGGCACAGGAACCGATGGCATGTCACAGCCCCTTGGTCTTCTGGCCTGGGGTTGAGGACTCTCCAGGACAACTTACTACAGAAATGTGTCTTCCAGAGTCATCTCAGCCAACATCAAACTGCAGCCACTTCAACACTGGAGCTTGAAAAGTACATTCGTTATGTGTCACAAACAACAGCAGTGCCAAATTCATTTAGGAGGACTTTAAGGGACTTGAGATCACCAACTGGGCAAAAAAACAACATTATACTTTTCTGTTCAGATTTTATTTGAAATCTAATTCAAATGGTCAAAGCTACAAAAGGGGGCGACATCTGTTATTGTTTTTGCTAAGTCACATCCTAGAACAGAATTCTACCGCCAGCAGATCTGCTATACACATTTCTGATGAAATTCATTAGCACAATGAAAATTTCATCTTGAGAAACAGCCACAACTAAAGTAGTTTGTACAATATAAAACAACGACAGGTCTACAGATGTGGTTACGCGCGAGTTTTACACATGCATTCACAAACAAACAAACAAAAAACCCAGGAATGCTTTCATTTGATTTTTTTTGTTGTTTTTTTGGTTTTGTTTTTTGTTTTGTTTTTTTTTTTTTTTAAAAAAAAAACCAGACCATCCAGGCACAAAACAAAATTGCATTTCCAATGAGTGGCAGCATCTTAGAAACGTGTGTCAGTGTTTGTTTTTCTTGGACTTTTTGTGAGACCTGTGTGGAGAGCGGGACTGGGATCTGGACTTCTTCCCTGATTTTTTAGGGGATCTAGACCGGGAACGCCTAGACCTTTTAGGTGTCCTTGAGCCAGACGGTGATCTGAGGAAACAAACAGACAAGAAACCAATCCATCAAGGTACCAGAGCACCAAAACGGCTTATCCTTAAATTGTCTACAGTGGTCTGTAAGGGGCACAGTACAAGTGGCTGCCCTAAACGCGCCTCAGCTTCTCAGTGTATATTCTGCTAACTAGGCAGGCGCACGAGAGCGCGCCCCACGCTGCTCCCACGTGCTGGCGGCGGCAGAGCTCCTGTGCGTCTGCAAGGACAGACCCTGGAGCCCCCCGCTCTACCAGAACCTGCATCTTAAAAAGTCCAAAGGTGAACGCTCATCTATGAGATAGAAGTTCCACATGGCACCTCAGGTTGCTCACAAAATCTTTAAAAAATACACGGTAGATAATGAATCCCTTGAAGAAAAGTTAATATTGAAAAAGCAGTTGCTACTACAAGAGCATCCACAGGCATCACTGAAGATTTCCAAACAAAGAGCTGTCACATGAACACACACATACATACATGTATGCAAGTGCCATGTATCGAAGGAGAAAGTGGTCACTCAAAAGGGTTATTATTATTAGCACATAAAGCGGTTGTAGCGCTCAAGAAAATTCTTCTGTGTAATAAATAAAGCATTTCTGAGCCACTTTCCTGGAACCCAAAGTTTTAAATAAAATGTATAAAACACTAAATTACTGAAGAAATGGTGGCAATGGTATTTCTGGTATTTATTTCCACAAATCTCTACTTACAAACATGCTAACAATATTCCTTTGGGGGGAAAATAACTTTTCCTTCATATTCTACAGGAACAAACAGTGAGATGAAAGCAAAGCAGGCATCCCCTCACCACCACCCCCAACAGTGCACATGTGTAAAATTCTTGGCTGGTCTTGAACTTGGTAGGAGTCTTCTTACACTTCAGTCATGAGACTGGGATAGGGGTGGAGAGAAATAACCTAAAATAAAAGTACACCTCCCTGGTTTTCTGAAATTCCTTAAGAGACGGTTTCAGAACCAGATGGTTTTCAAACTCTGATGGAATGACAAAGAAGCTAGTGTTTGAAGTGTGGTTTTTGAAAATGACTTGCATTTACCTTTTGGCTTTTTTGCTAACGTCTCTGGGAGAGTCTTTGTGAGATGGCCTGGACCGTGAGCTTTCTTTGTGACATCTTTCTGAGCGCTCCGACCGCTCCGACTTGGGGGACGGGGACTTCACTCGCCGAGCACTGCTGCTGCGGGAAGGGCTGGGGGAGTTACTGTGCCGCCTTTTCCTGCGGAACGAAGGCCGCCGTGAGCAAAGTAGCCATCTTCCTAAGTTAGCTAGCTAGCTACCAGTGTGCTCTGGCTGCATCTGCACTAACTGACAACCACAGCAGGCTAAACAAGCCTCTAGACAGACAGGCTGGGAGCCGAGCTCCTATCAAATGAGCTAGAGAGGTTCTAGGAATAATCAAGACAGTTTCTGGACCGACAGCTGAGGCACGTTATTTCTGGATCCAGTACTTGTTGTTGTTGTTGGGGGGGGGGTGCCTTAAACTCAGGTTCTGGCTCTTTCTGCCCAAGGCTAGTGCTCTTCCACTTTGAGCCACCTGCAGTTTTCTGGTCGTTCACTGAGAAGAATCTCATGACTTTGAACCACAGCCCTCAGAGCTCAGCCTCCTGAGCAGCTGGGGTGACAGGTGTGTGCCACCGTCCCCAGCTCGGATGGGGTGCTTTTAAGAAGACTGAATGACTATGGTTAGAAGAATTTTACTGGCCAAGTAAATGGCTGGCGGTAGCCGGGGAAGGAAGAACTGGGGAATGTGGCTGAAGGGTGTGTCTAGGAACCGAGGCGAGTGAAAGTGACAGGCTTCTACCTGAGCCGACGATACAATGGTTGTCCTGAGGAAGAGCTTTTTACCCATGGCCACTTTTCGTTTTGATTTGGAAGACTTTAACTCTGTTAAACGGAGGCAAATGTCTCTGACTGCATCAGAGACCGCGGGAGGAGCGCCAGCCACGGGGAGGAGGGGAGCACGGGGACATGACAAGTATGTGGGCTCCTTACTGACACCCGATGCGGTAACTGGATTCCTGCATCAACTACGGCTGAGGACGCCACGCGAGCCACGTAAGGCGGCGATGGCCTACTTAGTTAAAACAAAAGGTGGCCCAGGGCCCCATTTTCTCAGCCCAAAGAAATGGACCACAGAAACACTTGCACATTGTTGGCAGCCATGATGAAAACCACTCCAACCCCGAAACCAGCACGCAGGAAACATGAGAAAGGTTACGTGCCTCTCTTTCCTCGTCGGGGTGCACTCGTCCTTTTCCTTCTTGTCTTTGGATCTCGAGTCCAACTTTTCTTTATCTTTCTTGTCTCTTTCCCGTTCTCTTTCTAATTCTTTCTCTTTCTCCTGTTTGGTTTTGTTTTTAAAGAAGAAAATACATAGTTATTTTTTTTTTAAATCAATCTAGGCTAATCCCATTTATGTAAGCACACTTTGATTTTTGATTCTGTTTTCAAAAAGGCATCTTTCTACTGTTCCAGGAATACAAACCATCTCTTCTTCCACTTAGACTGAGCAGCAGCCCTCAGTTGGCAACTGAGGATCTGCTGAGTGTGGGCACATAGTACCATGAAGGCCTGCAACCTCCACAAGGGACCCTTCCACGAGGCCCTGAGAGTGTGGCATTCTCTCTTTTGTCGCATCAAGCCTACTGAGTGTTGACACCAGCTGCGCCCCGTGGCAATACAAGAAGGTATCCACTACAGGGGAGGAACCAGGGTCGTGGGGAGCACTGTGCGTTATCTCTGCAGTGCGGTGGAACTATACGAACAGAAACATGGCTGTGCACTGTCCTCCTCGGGGCCCTGGGTGGCATGGGACAGAGCGCCTCACCCGCTGGAGAAGCTTGTCCCTGTAGTGCTCCACTTGCTCTTGGAAACTTTGGCCTGGCTTCTTAGGTCTTTTCCCCGATTCCAGTTCATCCTGAAACTTCATGACTTTAAGCTGTGAATGAGACATGTTTAAAGTAGTGTTTCCCACCACTTACCACTGCACCCACAGCCTCATGCAAATATGTGGACGTGTACACCAAGCTGCTGAAATCAACTACCGACTGGCACTGGAGAAATGAGTCCATCTTATGCTCAAGATTAAAATGTGTTCAAGGTTTTCATCACTAAGTAAAAAACCAAATACTAAGCAGGGGCCAGCAGCTCTCACACCTAGAATCCTAGCTACTCAGCCAGCTGAGATCTGAGGATTGCAGTTCAAAGCCAGCCAGGGAAGGCACGAAAGCCCATCAGACTCTTATGTCCAACCAACTACCAGAAAACCAGAAGTGGTGCTGAGGCTCGATGTGGTAGAGCGCTAGCCTTGAGCTGAAGAGCTCAGGGCCAGCGACCAGGCCCAGATGGAGAAGGGGAGGGAAGAGCCCCTACACTAGGACTGATCCACACGTCCCCCGCCACTTCATGATGAATAAAGCGTGATCACTCCGACCTAAGGGAAAACATGTTCCAGCTTCCTAGCCACGGGCTGCAGTCTACTCCAGAGGTGAACTCTAATTCTATGCATCGGAATTTGTTTCTTCAGTGCATCTCCGGGGCCCCACATCCAAGAGGGTGGGTACAATGCCAGACACTACAGACGGGGGGAAAGGAGAGAGGAGAAGGGGGAAGGGAAGGCACAGGAGGGGAGCAGCAGAGCCCAGGGCCCCAGCGGGAAGGGAAGGACGCTGCCGTCTTCAGCTCTGGCGGCCCACCTCGATCTCACGAAGCTTGGCTCGCTTCTCCTCACTCATCTCCGAGTACTTGGAGAACTTGGACTCCGCCACCTCCTCCTTGATGGGGTTGGAGTACAGGTGATGGTCTTCAGACTTGGAACTCTGAGTGTCTTCTTCGTCCTCACTTTCTTCTTCCTGACTTTGGAAATAAAGAGTACGTTGTAGGCCAAAACAACAACAACGAAAGGTCTACTTTAATACAGTCTGGATTTTTTTCCCACTTTCTTCAAGGATATACAACATTAGCAAAACATGAGGCGAAGTACACTGAAATTTTTTGTTGCAAAATATTTAACAAATGACTATTTTACAGACAATTTTTATAGACAGATTTGTAAAAGGCATTTCTCCTCCACAGAAAAGGCTGAGTGACAACATAACCAATAAAGCTCGGTACTCAAATTACAGATGATTCTGACAGTGGTAATGGTTCTAAGTCAGTTATGAAGAGAGCAAAGCCCTGGGTAACAGCCCTGGGCAAGCCCACAAGAATGTACAAGTGTCATGTTCAAAGCCACAGCCTGGCAGGCGGGCAGCCGCCAGTCTTGGAACAAGACTAGTTCCAGTCCTGAAGTAAGAACGCGCTACTCCACTTTGGTCACTGTCAGTATGCACACATGTTTAAGTTCTCCAGGCCTGAGCTGTTTGCTCTCATTAGTGCGGCCTTGGGTTCCAGCTACCAATTCTAGGTTCAGACTTTATTTAACATAGCTTCTACTGCCCTTCTTTAACATCATCAACAACAACAAAACACCTAAATCACCACAAACGAGGTGTCTCGGGAGGATTTGTCCTCAAAAGTATTACAAGTGTTGTTCTTCTTTTTAAAGAAAAGTCACAAAAATGTTCAATAAAGGAACATATAACAGCCTACATTAAAAGGTGGTTTGGGATTCAGCCACTAGAGCGCAGCAGTGAGGTCTAAGAAACTTTCCAGCGACGGACCATTGCAATTTCCCCTTGCTTTGTGCCTCCATCACATTTATTTAAACATGATTTATCTTAAGCTCCTAAGAAAACTCACACCTGTAAGTCATACTTCTATTGACTGCCACTGCAGCATCCATACTAAAACTGCATTCACATTCTAAACGTGAATCCGAGAATCATTTGATGACAAAAGACTAGTAATAGCTTTACAAACAATACCAACTGAAAAATATATTTGGGTTCTTCGATGGCTTTCCTATCTTCTCTTCCTTCTTTACAAAGTAAGCAATTCCTTTATGAATATACACTTTAAAGCAATGATTCCAAAATCCTGAAACAGTATTAATGTAACGAAAGGATCTTGGGCATAAAAAGGTTTAAGTTTTAAAACAAAGTCCACAAAATTTCCCCAAATTCCTGTCCTCAACCTTCTCAGATATTCCCACGAGAAAGCCACATTTCTACTTTGTAAGCACTTTCCATACTGAGCACCAACATCTCTGGAAAGCAATGTCTACGACAAGTTTACCTCTCAATATCAAACGGTTCCACACTGTTGACCGATCACATTTCTAGCTTAACAATGGAGGGGCCCCGTTCCTGAAGCCGCACAAATGCACACTCTGTGCTAGGACACAAAGGGAGCTTTCACCCTGCTCCTACTTCTACTTGAGAATACTAAAAGATATTTTAAAAAACCAAAAGCCTCGGCTCTGTATGCTTAGTGCACTTTCCTCCTATTTGAAAACTCAGGTTCCACCCTAATGACTGTAAAAGTGTCAAGCGCTTCCAAAGAATACCACTGCAAACGTGCTCGCCACCTGTCCGTAACAACGAACCAGAAATTAAAATCTCTTCCTATTGCAGAGAAAAAGGAGTGTTCTCCTTTATTCTTGGTTCTTCTGAAATGTTTACATTTAAACACATCAAGTTAAAAGCAAAGAGAAACAAGATGAAGGCCAGAAACCAAACTCTTATTTATTCACCGGAGAACAAATGAAAGAATCAAAGTGATCCTCTGCCCAATTTCTAAAAGGAACTCTCCCTCCAGGCCTTGACTTTCCCCGGACCACGGAAGAAAAGGAAACTGTGCATAGACAAGAAACTGAGTATGCTCAAAACTTAAGATTCTTACTTTTGATTTTCTTCTTCTTCTGATTCTTCATGCTGGTCAAATAACTCCCACTTAGAAGTTGTTACCGCTGAATAAAGGGGAAAGGATGAAATGCCCCAAGGTAAATGACATGTTTATGGCAGCACACAAGCCCAGCCTTGGAAGTCTTTAATTACAGAAGTCACCTAGGTTTATTCTTTGAATAGCCAATTCTGTTTGCTAAGGAAGTCTCTCTCTTTCCTCACACCTCTTTATTTCTGGACCTACAACTATGAGCAAGGAAGCACAAGACACAGGTCCGAAGCTGCCCCTGCAGCTGCTGAGCTGTGTGGGGACGGCCCAGAGGTCTCTGAGCAACTGACCACTAAGTCACCTCCACGCTTCTGCCACCACGCCTCAACCGGAGACGTCTTCCATTATGAAAGGCAACGCCAACCCCATGAAAGCTCATCCTCGACACACGATACAGAAACGTTATGTTTTAAGGCAGACAAACTCTCTACGTGACCCTGAAACACCAAGGATCTGTGCACAAATCCTCCCTCCATCTCGCCAGTACCCGGGGTGGACCCCAGGCCTCGCACCGTGAGCCAGCGCTCGGCCCCCACCGCATCTCCACCCTGCGGCTCCGGGAAGCTCCACTTACCCTGCGCCTCCAGTTCAGACTCATCTACAGCTTCCCACTTGGATGGGGCCACCTTAAATATCGGCTCGTTCTTCTTCGAGTCTTCAGTGGCATCCACTGTTGGAAAGAGAGGAACCCTAAGTTACCTCTGAGTACAGGGATGGCGCCCACAGGGTGCATGGGAAAAACACCTATCCATCTGCACTCAGAAAATACAGGCCGGCCTCGGACAGAGGGAGGAGTGAAGGGCAGGCTGGGCGCCCACTCCAGGGGCCAGGACCCTGCGTGTGCACGTACAAGGCACGCCGTCCAGGTCGTCGTCCAGGCTTTTGATGGGCACGCCATCCAGGTCGTCGAGGGGGGCTGCGTCTATGGGGATCCCATCCACGTCCTCCAGAGGTGCGCCGTCCAGCTCCTCCTCGATGGGGGCGCCGTCCAGGTCGTCAGGCACGTCCTGCAGAACAGGGGCCGGGGGACACCTGCCTTCACTTGCTGGCCACCCTGGTGGGCACCCATGCTCCCAGTTCCACAGGGACCTCTTCAGAACACCCCCTCTCTCCACACCGGCCCACATGGCAGGCCGACACCTGCTGTACCTCATCCAGCAAGGGCTTCTTGGTGCCCGGCACCTGCTGTACCTCATCCAGCAAGGGCTTCTTGGTGCCCGGCACCACCAAAGCCACATTTGGTCTTCCTGACCCACAGCCGCCCAAAGCTCTTGGGGTGTTTGAGGAGGAACAAATACATCAAGAAACCAGATGATCACACACACACGCACACACATACACACGGTGCCACCGGCGAGGAACAAACACATCGAGAAACCAGATGATCACACACACACACACACACACACACACACGGTGCCACCGGCGAGGCCGGTTCACTTGGAGAGGCTCCTGCACACAGAGCTTGGGCTGAGCTCCGGTCCCGAAGGGAACTTGCAGGGAAGAGGGAAGAGCGCGCACACGAGCCACCAGTGGAGGAAACCGTTCCTCTAGGAAGCCCAACCATAGAGGCCCCGGCCAAGTCCCAGGGAAAAACAACTGTCTGCAGGAGTGGCCTGCAGCCAGCCACCGCGCTCACCATCACCACACAGAAACATCGTTGCACATGTGTGCTGGTGTGAAGGGACGTGTGCCGATGGGTAACAGAGGCTAAGGCCGGGTGACCTTCTCCCCCATCACCTGAGTGCCCTCCCGGCACTGAGGGGACAGTGGTTCTTCACGAGCACGCGCTCCGTGACCACGTGAGCTATCCCACCCTCGGCCAGACAACTGCTGTGAAACGAAGGTGAGCGAGGCAAAGCTACGCCCACGGGGGCAGGTTTATTACATCTTCCTCCAGCGTGGGCTTGAGCCCTGAGCTCTGTGACACTGAGGCACAGCTCCACTCCTGTTTTCTGGAGAGGAATCTCATACGCTTTCGTGCCCAAGCTGGCTTTGAACTGTCAGCCTCCTGAACAGCTAGGATGACAGGGGTGAGCCGCCAGCGCCAGCTTTAAGTGTGCTTTCAATGCAATGACAGAGTCAAGGAAACAATGGATTTGCCCAGGCCCGGGTGCTCTGTCCTCCAAATCTGTGACAACCCTTTCCACGTCAGCAAATAAAACAGCCGCCAGCTTCCATAGGATACAACTCCACGGTCGTGTGTAACTTGGACTCCTAAGCTCTTACAGCTCTAAGTCATAATTGCTTTCCCTCAGAGCACTGTTACTTGTGTGTGTGTGTGTGTCTCTCTCTCTCTCTCTCTCACACACACACACACACACACACACACACACACACACACACACACACACACACGGCACCTCACACACACACACACGGCACCTCCCCTCCCCCACACAACCTTCAAAACCAGACCACGACAAGACGCATACCTCTGCTTCCTTTTCTTCAATAATGTTTACAAGTCCTAAAAAGATGTTCTGTAGTTTGATCAAAAACGGTTCAGGATAGATTGCCCAGTCTTCCCACGCTCGGAAGCAGGTCATCACCCTTTGCTGAAGAAAGAAACAGGCGGTGAGTTCCGGGCCTGTGTGTCTCCAGCTCGAGTCTGTATGAATGGCTATCTTGATCTGCTAAATTCCCTCTACGTGGACATTCTTTTCTAAGTAAAATTTTCATTTGGTATTTTTAAAAACGTTAATGATACCTTTCAGCAAATGAGGGGAAAACCAGCAAAAATAACGGACTACAGAACCACTTAAGACAGACACCCACCCTCCCGGCGTGTGCTGTGAGCCACATTCTGAGAAGCAGACAAGGGGACTTGGAGTGTGGGAACGCAAGTCGTGGCTTCTGACCTGGCTTCTGTAAGTTCCCGCAAGTTGTAACTTACGGTCAACACTTGAAGGTCTAATAGTTTTTAAACAGAGTTGCTTCAAGCACCTCTAAAATGGTAACTACTGGCCATTTTTCCAAGCTTTTTTTTTTTTTTTTTTAAAAAAAAAAGGAGCCACGTTTTCTTCCCATGAAAAACTAACACATCCAAGCCAGGCACGATGGCTCACGCCTGTCATCCTAGCCACGCAGGAGACTGAGATCAAAGCCAGCCCAGGCACTAAAGTCAGTGAGATTCTTATCTCCAATGTACTGCCAGAAAACCGGAAGTGGCGCTGTGGCTCAAAGGGTACAGTGGTAGCTTTGAGCTGAAGAGCTCAGGGATGGTGCCCCCAACTGACGTCCCCCACCCCCAACCCCACCCCGGCAGAAATAAATAAATAAATAAATAAATAAATGAATGAATGAATGAATAAATAAATAAAAATAACACATCCAGTCAGTAGTTATTCTGTGGCTCTGACTGGCTTTTCCTGGTCAAGCCTAAGAGGTTGGAGAAAACTTGCCCTCCAATGCCCTCCTCCCACCTACTAAACACTAAGCAAGGGAAAAATAGTAAAATACACATACCTTAAAGTTTTCAGATTGTAAATGGCCTTGAATTGTACGATAGGTAGCATTGAGGTCTGAAAATATCTGACATAACTTTGTTTCAAAACTGAAATTTAAATAACATAGTCTTTAACACAGAATTGGTTTAAAAATCCCTATCCTCCTTAGCATGCTAGACGACAAAAACCCCGTTTGAACTTAAAATACCTATCCATTATTTGAGGAAGCCTTAAAAACCAAGAGCTAGGGGGCTCTAAAACCATAAATGACTTGATGTACACCCCTATTATTCTGAATGCTTCTCCTGTGAAGTCCTCACGTCTTAAGTTCTCTCCATTAGCAAACTTTACACCTAGGATGCTCTGAGCCAGCTAATCTAATTACAAAGTGACGGGACTTGAGTCAGGTGGAGCAAGGCTTATGAGCAGCAAAGAGTAGGAAGGACCTGGCGTCCACCTGTCATTGCAGATTCTATACAGTGGATACGCAGTGTAACTCCACTGCTGTAGAAAACATGAGTAAGGAAAAATAATCCCTACACAAGACCTTTCTCTCTGCTACTGCTGATATCGTTTCAGTTGATAATGCAATAGCTAAATAAGCAATAAAAGTGAGGTTATTTTAACTCCTATTTGTGTGCTATTGTCAATAATTAAGAGTCTAAGATAAGATCAAAGTTTTATAAGATCTGGTTATTTAGCTCACAACAGAGCAGTCTAAAGTCAAGCCTACTTTTTAAATTTTTACAGAATGAATTAACAAAACAATCTTTTGAACTCCTCAACTGTTACATATAATACACGATCTGAACTCCTTACTGTTACATGTAACAGTTTGTTGTTGTTTCAGAGTATCAACTGATACCATTATACTTACAATTTCCTATAATACGAAGCATTGGCAACTTTGGCTGAAGAGTTGTACAAAACATCAGAAACCAAATATAATCGGGCAATCTACAATACCAAAAGATAATACAAAATAAATTTAAAATAAATGCAATTAGCCAATATTTCATCTGAACAACAAATCTGTATTCGCATTTCTTGGACTGAGTGGCATCTGGTTAACAGCTGAATATAAATAATCATTACTAATTAGAAGTTGAGAAACAACATCACAAATATGGCTCTAAACTTGTGTTACCAACCAAAGCAGTTTCCCAGGCAGAAGAAAAATAAAACTACACAGGAAAGATCTCATTAGTGACATGTTTTAATGCAAAAAGGAAATCAATGACCATCCCAAAACAAGTCGACTGCCGTCTCCTGCCAAGCCTGGCTTTCCCAGGCTGCTGGGGAAGGGACTGAGCCCCTGGCGCCAGCATCGCCTCCTGTAAACTGAACATGCCCAAGGTGAAGGGAAGGCGTACCTTTTTAGGAAGAGGCGTCTTCAAGATGGACAGGGACTCGGTAATGCAGTCCACTATTTCCTCAGCAGCTTCGGCGTTATTAAGACAGAAAACCATGGCATCTCCAATATCGTTTTTCCTCGGAGTTAATCCCCGCAGGATCTCCTCCAACTTGTCTCTCTGTCTGAATCGAACATTTTAAGCTTATAAACATCTAAATGCAGATTTCAAGTACCATCAAACGTTTTTTCTTACAAATTAAGAGCCAAGATTGAATAGTTCTGTAGCACGAACTCTATTAGTTGAATTTTGTAAGAATTTATCAAGAATAGGGAAGAAGCAGTTGAGGATTTTGGCTTTCAAAAGAAGCATGCTTTAACCTGTGGCACTTTCACAAGTCTCCGAGTAGGCGACTCCTACTCTGCCTGCCGTGTCTCGGAAGCAGCCCTTCCCAAGCCGAGGACGAGGCTGTAAACAGCTCGCGTGTGGCAGGCCGTAGGACTGCCAGCCATCCTACCGCAGGAGGGAGCCATGAAGGACGGACGGGTAAGGCCGCAGGCGGGCAGGCAAGGCTGTGGTCTACAGCTCCAAGAGGGAGCCCGCCTCTGCTGGAGCCCGCTCCTATCCCCTCACAAGAGGGGCGGGCTGGGGTCCTCCACAAGACCCTCCTGGCTGGTCTCATGGTTTAAGAGCGCACCACTGATTTGATCCAGGTCACCAGGCCGCACGCCTGTACTTGCCAAGATCGTGAATTATAAAGTACACAATAGAAGATGTCATATTTTAAACATTTGGAAGTGAGAAAAAAAATCATTTCATTTTAGAGTTAAAGCAGTCGTGGCTGTTTCAGAATGTACAACAGAAAAGGGAGCGTCTTACTCTTCCTTCAGCGCCCCCTTTTTACTGGGCTCCTCTACGAACGCTTCTGTCTCCTGCTCCTCTGACATTCCATGAAGGTAAGGGTTCAAGGGCGGTGGCCTCCAAAAGGACCCATTCTTGAACATACGAAAATCTTCTGTCCTCCATTTAGTCGGAGAGTCTCCCTAAAGCACGTCCAAGAGAGTTAGTCCAAGTTCTGGTAACTCACAGTCCAGATCAACTCAGGAATTTCATTCTACTTGCCTGCAGAATGGAATAAAGCTTCCACCTGTAATAGACATGGGCTGGTGTCTGGTTTTCAAATAAGAACCTACGTAAAACAAAACAAGACATTAAATACCACATTCATTCATAAGAGCCATCCCCTGTTAAAAGTAAACCACAAAGACTATTAGCCTAGTAATAGTAAATTCTAGGGCCCCGGAAGACCAATCCTCACCCAACACGGTCTGTAACAGACCTCTCTCCCCCCGGCCCGCCCCAGGCTGCCCCCACGGCCACTGTTAACTGTGGGAAGGTGTCCCGTGCTGGGCGTCCAGCTCATCTCGTGCACTGTTAGAAGCGGTGGTTTACACTACTTAATGAACATTCAACTGGTGTCCTGGACACTCGACCAGCTCAGAAAATACACCAATTCCTTCCTAATCCATTTCAACTATACAACTCTCACTGGAAACTATACTTTGCTCTTAGAACAACAACAGAAAAAACTGCTATGAAGTTAGATCAAAAAGGGCAACTGACCTAAGCACGTTCTAGTCTATTTACTGAGACCCACTTCTCTTCCGTCTGCAGAAACAATCCTATACTTGTACTTAACACCACTCGGCGCTGAACGTTTTGTTCTATTAGCAGATTTTGTCAAAATTGGTATAGTAGCACAGTTGTTACAGTATCCACATTTTTAGAAAATGCACACCTGAACATAGGGTTGTTGATTTCTCTGTTCATAATCATAGCTTCAAACATCGGCCCTTCACGTACAACAAACTCTATCATTCGATGTATCAGAGCGAGCAAATTCCTACAACAACAACACAGTTAAAGAAAATGGATTCAGACCTACCACTATAGAAAGCTACACTTGATCTAAGTTACTATAATTGTGCAGAAAAGGATAACTGTGCTAACTAACACAGAATTGGAACCTATGTTAACACCTGTGCATTAAGAGGGACCAGGGGGAGGGGAGGGGGAGGGCGAGGGAGGGGGAGGGGAGCCACAACACAGCATCACAGTAGTAAGACTGAATTTTCTAAATGCCACTCCATTCTATTTTCCAAGTGGAAAATATTAAATTCTGAATCACAACTAATTGGAAGGCTGCAAATATATAAGAACAGTAACTTAGAGCTTGAATGTTATTGAAACCATCTAAAAACTTGTACATTACATGTTTTAAAGAAAATATTCCTAACCCAAGCACTTTGTTGTAGTATTAAAAAAAATATTACAACCATGACTACAATGTATGAAAATGTAATAACTACGTAACAAATTTAAGGCCTGATTGAACAAAAAATCCATCCAGTTGCAATGCTTTTTTTCTGTGAGCAAGCACCAGGTGGAGTTTTCATTAAATCTGACCTTTCCTGAGGCAACATCCCTTTGAACCACACTTGAAACTCATTAGGAACGCGGAACCTGCATGGTTCTGCCTGTGTACGAGCAACCGATGGAACCATTTCGCCAAAGCCATAACCAGTCCTCACCTCCCAAAATAAGGGGACATGGCGAGATGGCCCTCATCTTCCAATGTTGAAGTCAAAAACAAATGTGAGTAATCTGGTACTCATTTGATCGTATGGATTCAGAGAAGCTCTACCTCTTAAAAATCTCTAGTAAGAAACTTCAAGTGTAATTTCAGACACTGATTGTGCTGTCAGGCAAAAATGAGTCTGCTGCTGTTTTTACTGCTGAGCTGCTTTCGAGTTCTCCTCTCCCCAGTACCCTAGCGTGTGGCGCTCAATAACAACGGGAGCGCAAAAGGATATTGGCTCGTGGTATAAGGCAAACACTAAGTCACGTCTTTAGCATTCCCGGCTCAACTTAAGTTCATAGAACTGCTAGGATATAAATATAGTTATAGAACAAGACAGATTGGTTTTGGTTCTGTGATGCCCTGCTTCAGAGCACCTGAACAGTAAAATCATCTCTTATGTTTAGCATAATTATTTTGTCAGTTTCAAATAAACCTACTTAAGTGGACACTAAAATTTCTACATAGTTGTGGAAAAGAATACTTTAATTCTGAAGGAGGTCAAAAATCATATGCAAATTTAAATATTTACAAAGGGGAAACTACACGTGTAAAACACTAGTTCAGCAACTTTAATTGGTCAAAACAAACCAAAAAAAAAAAAAAAAAGGAACTTAAACTTTAAAATTCTTTTTCTTTCATGAAAAGCGTCGGCTTCTGCAAGTATGCAGTCTGTGATATCCCAATGAAAGTGGAGTCTCTGCTTCCACAGTGAGTGACATGACTTTAAAGAAAGTCCAACATTACAGCTCGTATCAGCCAAATTAAAGCTGAGGGGAATTTTGTGAATATATTTAGATCTGTATGACCACTTCCAAGGTGGACAAATGTTACACACCCATAAACTTGTTGTAAATTAAGTCAGAATGAACTTGACCTCAGGATTAAAGATACATGAAGAAAGAATTTAGCAAGTTTAAAATCAATGCATTCATTCTAATGCTAAGTTAAGATTTTTATAGCCAAATGTACACTCAAAATTTTGTTCAGAAATAAGCTGAGCCACACACATGAGGTTTTTACTAAATATATGGTTTTGAATACTAAAAAAAAAAAAAAATTCCTCTCCATGCTTTATCATCAGTGGAAAAAATAACCCACAATAGTTTTAAATAGGCTTGTAACCGATAAAAAAATGTATTTTTAGAAATTTAAAAGCTCCAGTTTTTAAAAGTATTACATATGATTATTTAAAATCAAAATCTGACAATTGGTTGTTGGTAACCTGAATTCTACTTAAGTAATGTATAATTTTTTCTTATTTTAAAAAATGGTTACTTTTCTACCAAAATGAAACAGTGTAGTACAAAAAGATGTTATGTTTTAAAGTGCATTATTTTATTTTTAAAATGGAAATCATCTTATTCTGGGCAACCACCACCACCACAACAATTTTAAAAAAACAAAAAAATAAATAAAACAAAAAAAGAAAACTAAAAAAAGAAAATGGTCTCTCATTTACTATAAAACCACATTTATTGGATTGATCGTACCAATGTCTGGTCAAAACCTGTATACTTTCCCAATCCATCCCATGCTGCTTTCCTGGTCCCCCGCTGCCGCAGACAGTTCAGCTGGTGTAGATCACCAAGGCCAAGGTCAAAGAGAATTTGGTATTTTGTGTTCATTTAGTATTCAACCAGTGTTGTGTTCCTGTGTTTGGGAAAAGGCTTAGCTTGACTGAGCAAGAGCACAACCTACAGCATAAATTCTTCCACATTAATGGTATATTGAAAAAGAAAACAAAGAAGAAAAGTAAAAGTGACCTAAATAGCTGTTATTGTGGGGAAAAAAAATAGTTCCTAGTATGTCCAGTGTCCATGAATAAAATTTCTTCTTAAAATCAATCAGGGGAAAAAACAAAAACAAAACGATGCCTTCAGTAAGGAGAACTAAAGCCAAGGTTGTATTATTAAATGCACAGTTCAGAAATTACAAAAAATGGATTGGGTCAAATCCTAACATTATCTTAAATGCACAAAACATTTAAAACACCTATGTCCCCCTCATAATAGTTTAACATTATTAGACCAATGACTCAAGATTAATCTAATAAATATTCTAACTTCTACAGCTATTAAAGTTCCTACGTTGGTACCTATACAAACTAAAAAACATCTTAAGACTGCAAAATATACTATAAAGTTAGCTGAATTTCACAAATCCCCCCCACCCCAAAAAAAGTACTGGGAAGGAACCATTGCTCAGTCAAGATGTTACCTTTTCCTCAACACCATTTTTTTTTTTAATTCAGAAGGGGATATTGTCTATATTTAGATCAGTAATAATAAAGAAAAACATGTACCTTTCTGTTGGGATAACCACTTTGACTATGGCTTGCGACAGAGTCTGTATATGAAGTCACATCAGATAATAAACATAGAATATGTGAGTATTGTTAACAAGTAACAAGCAAAAATATACATATGCATTGAAAATACTACACATCTAATGACAAGTTTTGCAGGCAATCACTGCATTTGCAGTAATTATACACTAAGCAATTACATAAATGCAAATGGATGTGTTCAGCGAACAATTAGTTCACCAAATGCAAAGAACCAGAACATTCCTGCCAGAATGCACCCCCAATGCACTGAAACAGTACTACACTGAGAATTATCAGATAAAGATTTTAATTTGTGAAATCATTAACTGTTTGCCTCTGACCACAGTTGGCTAACATGTTCCCAAGCCTTTAAAACCAGCCCTGCCATTTTAAGTGTAATTAAAACTCATACAAGAACCAACAAATTCTTGTAACTTCAAGTTGGTTTATGTTTAATAAAGAAAAATACTCACCCTTTGCTTTTTAACTAGTTTAACTTAAAAAAAATACCACATACGCTCTCAAGTTTTCTAATACCTCAAAACCTTGAGAACTAAGTTAGCTAGCTGACACCCAAACCATTTATTTAGGTTAGGTGGCCTTTCTAATTGAAAAGTCATTTAACCAAATACAAATTATCACTTTCTCAGAACAAAGTAAATTTTAGATACTGCACTTAAGCAAACTTGGATACAACACTGGACAAAGGGGGTTAAAAAAAACTTAATAAGTAGTCAAAAAAGAATGGTAGCCATAAATAAAAATACGACCTACTATTATTGCAATAAGGTTTCCATGGGCTAAGGCAGGGAACACATCTAACTTATCTCTTTAAAGAGTTGCCAAACAGAATAAAGACACATATTTTTCTCTAAAGTTGTTGAAAAGAAATACTACCAGATTTAGTATTCACAATTAGATTCAGACCTATGTGCGTTTGTAAGTTACCTTCTCAAAGTCCTCCTTGTTCTTGGGCGGAGGCAGCATGGGGGCGTTGGGGTTTTTGAGCCGCTCTCGGGGCTGCGCGTTGAAAGGCAGTCCAGAGGGAGGGGGTGGGAGCGTGTGCTCCATCATGGAAGGCGGGATGTATATGGGGTGAGGGGGGATTGGTACTGCTTTTCCCCAGCCCAACTTCATCTCAAACGACATAATCATCTTCCCTGCAAAAGGCAAAGATCACGTGGGTAAGTCTCCAAAGAAAACAGAACTGCCTCCAGGGGGATTTGAACTCCGTGTTGGCTTCCCAGCTCTGGGGTTCAAGTCCTCTTTACCGGTTGACTTCGATTAGAGCAGGACTGGGTGTGACCTCCAGGCCTCACACAGGAAAAGCAGGCACTGTACCTCGGAGCCCTGTCTCTACATTTTGTAACTGGATATCTGGATATGGAAATGCCCTTACCGTTTAAATTTTTTAAGGCTCTTTCAGCATCTCTTCTATTCATAAAGGCTACAAAGCCACAGTTTCTCTCTCTTGCTCTTTCTTCGTCAGTTCTAGGCCACATAATTTTTACACTAGCTAATGGTCCAAATCTTCCAAATTCTTGGCATAGCATTTCTTCATTCATCTAGCAAAAACAAAAGGGAGAAAAGATAAACCTATACAACAGGAAGCAAAGTCGCTTTTGCTAAATGAGAAGCAATACATTGAGACCACAGCCTGCCTGCCAGTCAGGGAACTCTACACAGGCAAAGGGTCACCCTTCTGAACATCCAGCCCACTTGACCTCCACAGGACGCCTGGGCTGGAGGTCTGACTTGGGTGGCCGTGCAAGCCTGAAGTATGCCCCTACCTCCTTCCTTCCTTCTTGTTTACGATCCTAGAATGAAAGCAACCTTTTCCAAATCAATGGTGTGCTGGGAACCAGTGACATTTTTCAGATACGAGTGGTTAGCATATTCAAGTTAAGGAATGTATAAAAAACTCATCACCTCTCTTCTTTCTAGCATCCAGTTATCTGTGTCACTGAGCAAA
Organism: Megascapheus bottae; assembly: GCF_031878675.1. Taxonomy (NCBI): domain Eukaryota; kingdom Metazoa; phylum Chordata; class Mammalia; order Rodentia; family Geomyidae; genus Megascapheus; species Megascapheus bottae. The sequence goes on from NC_143540.1 coordinate 2,129,345, forward strand.
TATAAAAATGAAGGCCAAAGGGCCGGGAGTTTGGCCTAAGGGTAGAGTGCTTGCCTAGCATGCACGAAGACCCGGGTTCAATTCCTTGGTACCACATACATAGAAAAAAGCCAGAAGTGGTGCTGAGGCTCAAGTGGTAGAGCTCTAGCCTTGAGAAAGTCCAAGGACAGTGCTCAGGCCCTGAGCTCAAGCCCAGGACTGGCAAAAAAAAAAGGCCAGGGGCCGGGAGTTTGGCCTAGTGGTTAAAGTGCTTGCCTAGCATGCATGAAGACCTGGGTTCGATTCCTCAGTACCACATACATAGAAAAAAAAAGCCGGAAGTGGTACTGGGCGGGTAGAGCTCTTGCCTTGAGAAAGTCCAAGGACAGTGCTCAGGCCCTGAGCTCAAGCCCAGGACTGGCAAAAAAAAACAACAAAAGGCCAAAAGTATCTAATTTCAGGGGCTGGGAGCATAGCCTAGTGGTAGAGTGCCTGCCTAGCATGTACGAAGACCATGGTTCCATTCCTTGGTTACCACATACATAGAAAAAGCCTCAAGTGCTGCTGTGACTCAAGTGGTAGAGCTCTGGCTTTGGAAAACCCAAGGACAGTGTTCAGGTCCTAAGTTCAAGCCCCAGGAGTGGCAAAAAAAAAAGTACCTAATTTTAAAAAGCATTCTAAAGCCACGTTCTTGCAAAGGCACATCATGGGTGGGGCTAACGTCCACGCCCCGTGTCACGATACCTGTGGGTTGATGTTTCCAAGGTATAAATTAGTAGTACTCGGGTCTCCTACATCATGGGAGCCAGGCGCATAGTCGTCAAGAACTAGGGCAAGAGAGCAGAGTTACAACCTGCCAACACCACGTCTGGACAATTTCTCATGGAGGAAAACAGCAAAAAACTGTATTACCACCAGATGATCGATTTCTTCTTGAAGGCACATCCACTTGAAGGGGAGAAAGGAAAGCCACGGTCAGTGTTTAGAATAACTAGTGGTGAACAGACACATTAAAGTAGACATCACTTACTGGACCGACGCTGGCCGTCCGAGTCTGACTGAGGGGGCTCAAACCGGCTCAGCCTGCCTTTGGTTTTATGTCTCTCGTCACGCTCTTCCTGAATTCTGTTCAAAATAAGAATGCACCAAGCTTTCCTTGTTTCTAGTGAAAGGGAACAGGCTTACCCCAATCTACTCTTTGTAATTAATACCAACAACGATAACGGAGCCAAGTGAACACCTCCACTCTAAGAGTGGCATGAATAAATTTCTATTACTCTACCGACAGAAAGCGAGTCCCACTTTTCAAGTGAAGAGAAAATGTAGCCATAACACCACTGACATTACTCTCTGACCACTGAGGACAGGACACCCAACTGCTTCCCTGGCAAAGAGTCTACCACAAAATAAGTGAAGTAAATGCATACAACACAAGTAAACTTGATGCTGGACTAACTCCAAACACACTCCACCAGAAATCACTACGGGGCTAAATAACACCCGGAAAGGGGAGGATTGTAGCAGGCGCACTGCAGCTTCACACAGGCATCCGAAACTAGTCCAAAATAGGAAACTTACTGTTTTAGTTCTTCTTTAAAGAGCTCCAGATTGCTTTTTTTCTTTTCTTTCTCTCCTTTCTTTAATGGCTACAAAGAACACAAGTTGTTCAAAGAAGAGAAGATTAAATGAGCTGTGGTTCAATTATGATAACTTTAAAATCACTTTTACTGTAGCCCCAGCATATTTTTAATTATTGCAATTAAAATGAACATCTATTATCATTAAACTTCCATTTTCTCCCTGTTCCCTCAAAATAACAACTAAGCAATTAAATGTTAAAACAAGGAACTAAAACAACTGGCAGTCTTAGATAACAGAGAAGCCATTAACCTCCCCCATGCTGCCATGCACAGACCTGACCTGGGGGAGGGGAGGAGATTACATAAGTCAGAGTAACTGAACCGTCAAGGAAAGGACTCATACCACGACCAACTATCAAAAATATGCACCAAAAGGGGACATGAAGTACAAAACCAAGAGTCACGTCATTAGAATCTCCCTTTTAAAACTCTTCCGAGGCTGCTTTGGAAGTTTGTCTTTCACCCTGGGGAAAGGAAAATCCTGCCAGCAAGTAGTGCCGGGACCAGTGGCCTGAGGAAGAATGGAGGTGAACCCTGCTCCATGTTACGTACAAAATGAATCCAAAACCAGTCCTAAATGAGCAGCTAAAAGCATGAAATTCTTAAGAGAAAACCGCAGGATCAAATGCACAAAGGCACAATGGACTCTTAGACATGATGCTAGAAGCACCACTGGCAACATTTTAATTAGAACTGAAGACTTCTGTGCTGCCTGCGTAGCATCCACAGTGAACAGAAACCAAGAGGAAGAAAACACAACCACAACCATGAGAAAATCCCAGCAAGGTAATCATCAGATGATGATCGAGTATTATAACGTGCTTAGCCATAAAGCAAACTGAAACACCACCTCAGTCAAAATGGCTGTTATCAATAAAACAGTAACAAACGCAGGCAGAGATAGATGCAGGGAAGGCGGTCCCCACTGTTAGAGGGGATTTGTACCAACTTCTGCTGACATCAGTACGGAGGCTCCTAGAGAAACTGAAGATGGAGACCACGCGTGGAACTGAACACACACTTCAGGAAACCACACTCACAGCCAGCGCAGCGCCACCACGGGAGCCCAGCTCTGGAGGCAGCCTGGGTGCCCAGCCACCAATGGGTGGATCAGGAAAATGTGAGACGCGCTCGCGCACGCATGCAGGCACAGGCACAGGCACAGGCACAGGCAAACACACACACACACACACACACACACACACACACACACACACACACACAAGCTGCAAAGAATCAAAGTATGTATGTCCTTTTCAAGAAAATGGACGACCATGACGTTGCACAAAATAAACCAAGGCCAAATGCAAAACCCCACATTTCTGGCTCATTTGTAGGAATAACTACGTGGGCATAAAAGGGGGGTTGCTAATCAACAGGAGAGGAGGTCGAGGGTAAGAGGGTTAGGTGTATGTTTTCATGCGTGTTGCCGTAGCTAGATGAAGACCTACACTAACGCTGTATGGAAAGGGGCGTATCGGATCAAGGACCCTCTGAGCACCTATGGAGACAGCATACAACCCTTTGGAATTAGTTTGCTGAGGGAGGGAGGCCTGCCTACACAGAGTCATTTTTATTCACCAAACCTCATCATGGAAGAGGACCGCTATCTACGCATTTACTATACTCCATAAAAACCCACCGACAGGAACGGAAGAGAATACTGACAACGTAGTATTACTTCTAATCCTCATTTCCAAAAAATCCTGGAAGCATACACCACGTGTTGCTAGAGATTACTTTAGAATCAAGATACAGGACTTTGAACTGCACTCTAGATTACCTGAGTATAGTACCCTCACATGCTCGTGCCTTACGCCCTCCCCACTGCACACATTATTGAGGTAGAAAGCTTCAGTACTCAACTCACACCCCAAAACACCTAAGGACAAAATGACCCAGCTTCTGCTTCCAGTGGCAGTAGTCACTAAGCATCATCGACAGGACTCAAGGTTAACTCACAGGTTTCTTTGTTTCAATCACAAGAAGAGATGGTGGTCTTTCATTGGACGACTGATTTGGAGGGTTTTTTTGATCTGCAAACCTTGATGATGGCTTATAGATTTTTCCTCTTTTTTCATCTGTTTCATGTTCTTCTGAAAGCCAAAATACTAGGTTACAAAACTAATATATATATATAAATATTTTTTTTTTCTTTTTCCCCGTCCTGGGGCTTGAACTCAGGGACTGGGCACTGCCCCTGAACCTCTTTTGTTCAAAGCTGGCCCTCTACCAATTGAGCCACAGAGCCATTTCCAGGTTGGGTGTTTGGGGGTGTGTGTTTGTGCGTGTGTGCGTGTGTGTGTGTGTGTGTGTTCGCACGTGCGCAGTGCTGAGGAGTTGAGCCATTTCCAGGTTGGGTGTTTGGGTGTGTGTGTGTGTGTGTGTGCGTGCGTGTGTGTGTTTGCACATGCGCAGTACTGAGGAGTTGAACCCAGGGCTCTATGCATGCTAGGCAAGCATTCTACCACTAAGCCACATTCCCAGTCCCCCACTAAACTAATGTGACATCTTATTTCCTTTACACTTTCACTTCTACTGTGAATAGGCTTTGGCATTGAGATACATCACTACTGACTAATTAAAATTAAACTTAAGGATGACACTGTCCAAAAAGAATTGACTCATACCTGACTTATGAAATGGTCACCACTTTCCACAACACCTTTTAAACACTAACACCTCACCCACAAAAATACTAATGCAATCACTCTATACGTAGGCAAAACTGAAGTAGTGAAACGTGGAAGACATTCGTTATTATGATTTAAATTGTCTCTTCATTAATCACTTGGCTCGTGCATGCTGTCGTCACTGCAACCACTAGAGGGTGCTACTGGACAACCGTCTTCTTCCGTGGTGCCCTAAGGACCAGGGGGTGTGGGCACTTACCTTTGGCATCTTCCACAGTAACCACCTGCAGGCCTGTAAAGACCAGGGTGTGCGCTCACCTTTGGCTGCATTGACAACTCCTCCACGAACAAACGTCTTTACTTTGTTACCATCGCTTCCTTCAAAAGCAGCAAGGAACTCCTCATAAATCTCAGCCGCTGCCTTTTCATCCTCCTGAACACGTAACCAAACACCAAGACAGGAATAGGCAGGTGAGGAGGGCATGAGGGGCACCCAAGCTGTCCCATCCATTCAGGAACTGCCCAGGGCCAGTGGCCAGGGATGTGGGTCAAGTGGCAGAGTGCTAACTCAACACGTGTGAGCCCTGGAGGACTCAGAAAACTGGGGAGACAGGGCTCCCAGTCTGTCACCCTCACCACTCAGGAAGAGCAAGGCTCCCAACCAGCCTCGCCAAACGTTTCTCAAGTCCTCAACTCCAGAGTGAGAGCTGGGCGTGGCGGTACACAGAAAGCATAGAGGGTCACGGTTCAGGCCCGTGCCCGTCTGTGGGCACAAGTGGACCTGCACCCCGCTGCCGACAAGGCTGAATCTGCAGGGTCACAGCTAGAAGCCTGCAGAGAGGTCTTTCTGATTCCATTTTCAAAATAAAAAGCAGAAGACTTCCAGGGGGCCACTCAAGTACCAGAGAAGCAAGATAGATCCCAGTACCAGATCCCAACCCCCCCTCCCAAAAAAAAAACAACCTTTGGTTCACTTTCTAGAACATTTCATTTCCAACAATTCAAAATAATTTTAAACATTACCTTTTTCTTTAATTCTTCTTGTTCTTTCTTACTTAAAGTTCGCTTAGCTGTGCTCATTTTCCCGATACTGAATGCTTTCAGTTTGTTTTCTAGCAGAGGCTACAGAAAGAAGGAAAAGGCTTGTTTTTACACACACATACTTAATGTTGTCTATAAACTGGATGCCTATCTTAACTATATGTGGTACTGAGGAATGGAGTCCAGGGCTTCATGCATGCTAGGCAAGCACTCTACCACTAGGCTAGGCTCCCCGCCCAAAAGCAAGTCTTTTTTAAAGGTCTGGTTGTAAAGAAAAGCTGGTGTTGTCCAGTGCCTATGAGTTTCATCTAGCTCCAGGTCAGTAACAGCCACAAGCCATATGCCAAGTATGGCAGGAAGAGACCTATGGATGCTTCTCGGCAACGGCAACAGTAGGAGAAGGCAGATCCTCAATAGAGACACAAAGGCTCGTTTCCACAGCCAAGGTCACCTACCATCTCTAACAGCCTGGGTCTCCTGCCACGCAGGCATAGGGGAAAGTGTAAGAAATCACCTCTGGGTATAACACAGAAACCAACTTCCTGTTCAGACTTGGGCCCCATGCCATGCCCTAGATACTTCCTGTAGATACATGGAAATGACTCCTAACCCTAAAACACTCAAGCGCTGCAGACATGGACCATGCAACCCATAGAAAAAAACGGGTTTCAGCCAAGTTTTCATCTATGCAACCTCAAGGAAACTGCCTTCTGAAACATGGTGTTAGCAGCTTTCAGACAGTTTATTAACTATACTCTTTTAATTCATAAACTTAAAGGGAGGACTGTTTACCAAATGCACCCTAAAATACTGACATCTGCAAAGATTTCTCCCTCCCTATTGTACTAAAATGAGGAGTTAATAAGACATAAGGATGGCATTACCAATCCCAGGGCCTTAATACCAACTATTTGACATTTACATTAAAAATATTCTGAGCTGGCAGTGATTGTATATAGAGATTCCCTTCTTGAATACTTGTTTGTTAAATACATCATTTGAAATATGATGTAAAAATCAATGTTAATAAATTCTTTAATAAAAAAAATATTTTGAGCTTGGTCTGGGATTGTAGTTTAGTGGTAGAATGCTTCTCTACATGAATTCCTGGGTTCAATTCAGTTCCTCAGCACCACATGAACCAAAAAAAAAAGTCACTAATAAATCATTGAAAAAAAAAAGTTTTGAATTAAAAAATAAGTTTTAGGGCTGGGAGTTTGGCCTAGTGATAGAGTGCTTGCCTAGCATGCACAAAGGGTTCAATTTCCTCAGTACCACATATATAGAAAAAAGCCAGAAGTGGTGCTGTGGCTCAACTGGTAGAACTCTAGCCTTGAGGAAAAAGCCCAAGGACAGTGCTTAGGCCTGAGTTCCAGGCCCAGGACTGGCACAAAAAAAAAAAAAAAAAAAAAAAGCCTCAGGTCCTGAGCTCAAGCCCAGGACTGACCAAAAAAAAAAAAGCTTAAAGATTCTGCCATTATTATTCAATGTTTCTGAAGTCAGAAAAACATAGCTGTACCAAAAACAGTATGCGCATGTTCAACAACTAGATTTAGATAATTAAAAAAGAAGGAGCTAAGGAAATTAGGGCAGATTTTTTTAAATCATTTTTGTTCAAAGAATAAGTATGAGACATTGAAACAGGAGTTTTTGCTGAGAAATATCAATAAAAAAGTAAACCTGTTTATCTCTGGTTAATAGCTACGGGTGGCTGTCTTCTTTACTGTGTTCTCCAAATTTACTCTCAATGAGAGAATGTACTTAAAATAGATTTAAAAACAAAACACAGCCAGCCCAGGACAGCAGGCTTGTGGCCTGGGCTGGGGGTGGGGGAGCGGGGAGCGGGGAGCGAGCTGAGCCCCGTCTGCAGCGTCTGGATAGGCCCTGGGTGCACTGCACATTCACAATGCTCCTCCTCCTCCTCCTCCTCCTCTGTCTGCACAATACCCACTCTGGAGAGGTTCTGATGAGGAGAATCACAAAGGCTTTCCCGGGCACTTTCATTCCTGTAGTTATGTTTTCTTGGGCTCTTGGGTCGTGTCCGACTTGGCACATCACTGTCGGAGGGTCCAGACGCGTCCATCTTTACAAAAGATTAAATATATATCAAGAGTACTGAAAACTAGAAGTGATCAAAGCGTGTAGTAAATACTGACAAATCTTATTACACACTATCAAAACTGTACTCCTCGATGATCCACACTGCTTTCATTAACCAAGTTCATAGGAACGTGAACATTTCTGGTAATTCTAACTTGCAGCTGAAAGCTCAAAAGGCAGATTATAGCTATAGTTATTGTTGAAATCATGGGTTCTTTCATTTATTTCCAAGAAAACATCTCCCAAATAAATACTTTGCTCTGATTCACCAGTTGTTCTTCAAGAACGGATTTCACGAGGGGCCACAAGTTTGGCCTAGTGGTACAGTGCTTGCCTAGTATGCACAAAGACCTGGGGGTTCATTCCTTGGCTCCACATACATAGAAGAAAGCCAGAAGTGGTAGAGCTCTAGCTTTGAGAAAGCCCAAGGACAGTGCTCAGGCCCTGAGTTCAAGCCCCAGGACTGGCAAAAAAGAAAAAAATATATATATTCTATGAAAAGCACCTTGTTTTTCTTTTTCAATTCGAGCCATCACGATGCAGACTTTGATAATCAGTAGTTTCTATGTATCCTGTGTCGTTACAGGACAGCTGTGTTTTAATACTATTTCTACATGACTCCAACGCAAGTATGCTGGAGAGAAAGTAGCCTGCTTTTACTGTGCATGAAGGGAAGAATGCTATGACTACCAGAACTCATGCAAGCTTCGCTTCCTTGGCTCACCTCAATGCCACTGCTCCTCAACTGCTCTTGAACCGTCAGCGAAAGGGCCCACACAGTGAGAGGGGTAAACAATGCCTTCTTTCTGAATCCACACTCCCTCCCACAAGGGGTCTGGGACTATCCTCTGAGCCTCGCTGCCACAGCATATGAGGAGCATTTATTAGTCTTCAAATGTCAAAAGGCGGTCAACAAAATACATATGCACCAAAGAGCAACAGCCTAATAAATGCTTCTCTCTAGTTTGGAGCGCGTGATGCCAGAGAAACAGCAGATTAAGGAGAGTTATAGCAGCTGACTTGCAGAGATTTCCATGGATATAAAAATGCAGTAAGAAGCCAGGCGCAGGGCTCAACCCTATAATCCTAGCTACACAGGAGGCTGAGATCTGAAGATCAAGGTTCAAAGCCAGCCCGGGCACTAAAGACTGTGACTCTTATCTCCAATTATCCACTAAAAAACTGGAATCGGGACATGGCTCAAGGGTAGGGTGGTAACCTTAAGCTGGAAAGCTCAGGGACAACACCCAGGCCCAGGGCTAGGGTGGTAGCCTTGAACTGAAGAGCGCAGAGATAACACCCAGGCCCAGAGTTCAAATCTCAAGACCCATTAAAAAAAAGCACAATGAGAATTTGAAACGAGCACTGCCTAGCTGGGCACCGGGGGCTCATGCCTTGTGTCATCTAGCTACTCCCAAGGCTGAGAGCTGAGGATCACAGCCCAAGCCAGACCAGGCACTAAAGTCTGTGAGCCTCTTATCTCCAATTAACCACCAGAACACCAGAAAGGATACTGTGACTCAAGTGGTGGAGAGGTGCCTTGAGCTGAAGAGCTCAGAAACAATGCCTAGGCTCAGAGTTCAAGCCCCGTGACTGCCACAAAAATAAACAAACGAGATGAAATAAATGAAATGAAATAACAAATCTGAGGTTTCTTCCATAGTGTGAGAGCTCAGCAATACATATGAGAACAGAAAAAGGGGAGGGTAAATGGAAAGTGTGCATCAGTGGAACTGCGTGATACTTACATGTGCATCTGAAGACCCGGAGGAATGGACATCAGATGACCTTGTCTGCAAAGGTTAGAAGTAACCGTTACTATGTGTCAATTTTAGGCTATGCAAATGTCATCTTCTCTAACTTGGCAATTTTTCTCAGCTAATACACTGAACAAACATGTTTCAAGACAATTCTTTTTTTTTTTTTTACCAGTCCCAGGCTTGAGCTCAGGGCCTGAGCACTGTCCTTGGGTTTTCTCAAGGCTAGAGCTCTACCACTTGAGCCTCAGCACCAATTCTGGCTTTTTTCTATGTATGTGGTACCAAGGAATTGAACCTGGGTCTTAGTGCATGCTAGGCAAGCACTCTACCACTAGGCCAAACTCCCAGCCCCTCAAGACAATTCTTTAAAACTCAGAATGTCCATCCCCAAAATTACATGCTATGAATGTCCACGAAATGTGTGTGAGACACAGCTACTCTTTTCTGTGCCTGAGGCTCTGGCGTGGCTTTGTCACTCGAGGCTGGTGCTCTACCGTGTGAGGCAGACCTCAGTTTCTTTCTTTTTGGTGATTAAATTAGAGGTAAGAAGCTCTCAGACTTTTCTGCCACAGTTGGCCTCCAACCTGGACCCTCAGATCTCACTAACCAGCACGCAGCCAGAACCACCTTTCTGTAGTGCAAGATCGACCCTGCCACCATGTTTACAGTCTCAGCATTTGTTCAATCTCAGGTCACAAGACAAACTACTGCCACAACACTGCTGGTACAGCAAAGAAATTTCCCTTCCTCTCTCCAACCACCCAGAGCCAGGCAGCCAGGTAGAGAAGCTGAGTCCCGCACAAGAAAATCCACCCGCTGCTCTTCCGCAGGACATGGCTCCGTGTTCCTGGGAAGGGGAGGGAAGGGCACAAGTTCTGCTGAGAGACAGCGGAAGACGAGGAGATGGCCAAACCTTCAATCCTATTTGACAAGACTCAAGACACCGACCTTGGAGATACTCAGCAGTGAGATTTGGGCTACAGTAGGGGGACCCTGTCTAAAAAGGAAAAAACCAGGGTCGGGAGCGTGGCCTGGTGGTACAGTGCTTGCCTAGCATGCATGAAGCCCTGGGTTCAATTCCTCAGTACCACATACATAGAAAAAGCTGGAAGAGGTGCTGTGGCTCTGGTGGTAGAGCGCTAACATTGAAGAAAAAACTCAAGGACAGTGCTCAGGCCCTGAGTTCAGGCCCCAGGACTGGAAAAACAAAACCCAAAACCCAAACCATCAGATGGGTTTAACCACGCCTGCTAGTAAATGAAGAAAGTCTGTAACCCTGTCCAGCAGCTTGAGATCCAGAGGTTTGGCGCTACCCTAGGCAGAACACCCAAGAGATTCCATCTTTAAAGTAAGCGGCAGGGGCCCAGGAGTGTGACTTCGTGGTGGAGTGAAATGCCTCTTGAGAAGACAAGTGCCTCCCAGTTCCAGATACCAACGAAGTGAATAAAACAGCGATATGTTAGGGAAGATTCGAGATGGGGGTGTCGCTGAAAGGAGAAACCCTGAGAAGGTTACGATGGTCTGTACAGTACTGCTCTATTACCCTGTCTCAACAGAAGGCTACAAATAATCATGTTCTCGTATCAACTCAATCTACTTCTCCAAGTGTTAGGCAAAATCTGTCCAGGACATAGTCAGAGGTTGACAATCTTTCCAAAAAGCCGACCCTAGCTACCAAGCAGATTGAGATCTGGAGGGGAGCAGATGGAAAGACAGCCTGGCAGACATGTTCACTAAAATCCATCACTGGTCTAAGCTGCAAGAAGCTGGACTGGAGGCACAGCTCAAGTGGTAGAACATCGCCAGCTAGTGAAGAAGAGAGGCCTGCTGAGACTTCTGAAGCACTCCTCTCCGTTCCCATCTCCTTTTGTTTTCAGTATATGCCCTGGGCACCAACTAAACCAAACTACTTCCCCATCTATTCCCCAGACGTGCATTCTCTTCACCTCATTCAGGTTTGTTGTTGTTGTTTTGCCAGTCCCGGTTTTTAAACTCAGGGCCTGAGCACTGTCCTTGGACACTTGTTGTTCAAGGCTGGCACTCTGCCACCTGGGCCACAGTGCCACCTCAGGCTTTATCTGAGTATGTGGTATGAAGGAATTGAACCCAAGGCTTCGTGCATGCTAGATGAGCACTCCACCACTAGGCTAGGCTCCTGGCTCCTCACTCAGGTATTTTATGGCCTCAACCAATCAATCCAAGCTCTTGAAACCACCCCCCCAACTGCCACTGACTCAAGTGTCACTTCTTCTGCAGCTGTGCCTTGCATTAAGGCTCTCTTCCACTCGAGAGCATGTGCCCCCAAAGTGGGCACTGTCTGAGAGCCCAACATTTTTTATCCCAATATCCAGCAAAGATTCGGCAAGTGACAGCCTCAATTAAACTGCTGACATGACCCATCTGAACACTAGCCTATCAAACAAAATCACAGGCTACAGTGTCAGCATTCTGTGCTATCCACCCACAAACCAATAACAGCTACCAAAGACAAACACTACTCCCCAAGCCAAACCAAGAGTCCACCTCAAGAAAAGAGCTTACCAGAACCAACCCTACATGTTCAAATGACATCCCAAAGACTACCAACACACGAAAGCCTCAGGTATGCTTTGAGTGGCCTGTAGCATATGGAAACCAATGAAGTACTTAAATTGTTTTGACCCTCCTTGCAAGCACACACAGCTAACACTACAATATCCTCAAATGGTACTGGAAAATGTACCCAGGTTTCAAAAATGTTATTTCAGGCGTTAATAACCAACCAAATGTTACTTCAAGACAGTGGTGGTGGCTTCCGCCTGTCACCTTAGCTACTTGGGAGGCTGAGGTCAGAGGAGCAGGGTTTGATGACAGCTGGAGCAGGAAAGTCCACGAGACTCTTACTTCCAATAAACCCCTCAGGAAATGTTGGAAGTGGTGCTAAGACTCAAGTGGGAGTGTTCTGGTCTTGAGCAAAAGAAGATCAGGGACAAAGCCCAAGCCCAGAGTTCAAGTCCCTCAACCACCAAAAAAAAAAAGTCAATCCATTCAGACCACTAAGGTAAGAATATCAAGTCATACACTGGCACCTTGACGCAGGCTTAGGTACTAACCAAGAAACTGAGAGCTCCTACTTTCACTTTATAGCTCAAACACACCTTCCGCAAAACCCTCACTACAACAGTATTTCATGGAATGCTCACAAACTAGGAGCTTGATTTTCCAGGATGGTATTTGTTTGGAGTTGTTCATATTGACATCTTCAGGTACTGGAAAAAAAATGCCCTGGAAGTTATAAATACTCAAGAACCACAAGCGTTGATGCTCTTTCTGCTAATCAGCAGAAGGCAGTAAAATCCAAACAGCTCCCAGGGCATTTCCGCCATGGACGCCCAAGTGAGCAGAGCCCACTGCTGTACATTTCTTGGGACAGGGGTGCTCGAGTCTGATACCGACCGCTTTTCAGACTCAGTGAGAAACCTGTTAGGAGCGTAACAGACAGCGTTCACTTGCAGGGGACAGCCACCACGGTCACCAGGAACATCACTCTAGAAGGAAGTCTGGACGCCACGCACTCGGCGAGTTCCCTTTAACCAGGGCCTCACTGAATGCTCTCAGAATCAGCAAAACGCTGCGCTCTGGAGTTAGCGGGCCGAATACAGCTCCACCCCAGAACCTGGCCTCCAGTCACAAGCGCAGCACCTCGGAACCCAACTCCTGCCCAGCTGGCAGAGGACTGGGCTTTAGGAAGGCGAGCTCGAGGGCTGGCCGCTGGAGGGCTGGCCGGGCGGCACGGGCGCGCCCAGCACGCAGGCCAGGCCAGGCCCGGCCCCAGGCAGGGGGGTCCGGCTAAGGGAGGGGCGCGGGCTGCGGCGCAGGGTCCAGGATGCAGGAAGCCGGGTCCGCTCACTCGGGGAAAGCCAGAGCGCTGGCCTCCAGAAACGGTGCCCAGGCCCCGAGTTCAAGTCCCGGGACCCCCAAAAGCAGGCCCCCGCGTCCTCCTGCCTGCCGGTCCCCCGGCCTGCACTCGCCGGCTCCGAGGGGCGCAGGACCCCCGCGCCGCGTCCTCCCCGGACCCCGGGACCCCCGCGCCGCGTCCTCCCCGGACCCCGGGACCCCCGCGCCGCGTCCTCCCCGTCCTCCCCGGACCCCGGGACCCCCGCGCCCCGTCCTCCCTGGACCCCGGGACCCCCGCGCCGCGTCCTCCCCGTCCTCCCCGGACCCCGGGATCCCCGCGCCCCGTCCTCTCCGGACCCCGGGACCCCCGCGCCCCGTCCTCCCCGTCCTCCCTGGACCCCCGCGCCCCGTCCTCCCCGTCCTCTCCGGACCCCCGCGCCCCGTCCTCCCCGTCCTCCCCGGACCCCCGCGCCCCGTCCTCCCCGGACCCCCGCGCCCCGTCCTCCCCGTCCTCCCTGGAGCCCCGCGCCCGGTCCTCCCCGTCCTCCCCGTACCCCCGCCCCCGCCCCAGCCCAGCCCCGAGCCCCACACGGCCGAGGCCCGGCAGGCCTCTCAGCCCGCGCGGCGCGGCACGGCGACGCCCGGCCGGGCCCAGGCCCAGGCCCTCGGGGAGACGGGCCGCGGCCCCGGTGGCGCGGCCGGGGCGTCGGCGGCGCCCCCCCCGCAGGCCCGGCGGCGGGCGCGGAGGCGCGGCGAGGTTACCTTCGAGCTGGCCTTCTGCGACCCGCCGGGCGTCTTGTCCGCCATCTTGCGCCTCGCTCCTCCTTCGCGGCGGCGGCAGCGCGGGCGAGCCGAGCGCCGAGAGCGCCGATCCAGCGGCGGAGCCCGGCGAGCGCCCGCCAGGCCCGGCGAGGCGCGTTGAGTCGAAGGCCGAGCGCGCGGATGAGGGCCGCGCCGCGCGCCGCGTGACTTCCGGCGGCGCCGCGTCTCCGGCCCGCCCCCGGCCGGCAACTTCCGTCTTCCGGCGCGCGGGGCGCCGGGCCTCCGCTCTGCGGGCCGCGCGAGGGAACGCGCATGCGCGCGTGTGGGAGCGCGTGTGCGCACGCGCGCGGGCGGCCCGGCCCTGACCTCCACGCCGGGTACCTGCTTCCCGGCCTTGTCCCCTTGGTTCCAGCGCGGGCGTGCGGCGGCTCCACGTCCTGTCCAGAGAGACAAGAGCTGGGGACACGAGATGGAGGCACAGGACCAGGGTGGCCTCTCCAGGCTCCACGTCCTGTCCAGAGAGACAAGAGCTGGGGACAGAGATGGAGGCTCAGGGCCAGGGTGGCCTCTCCAGGCCTCCACGTCCTGTCCAGAAGGACAAGAGCTGGGGACAGAGATGGAGGCACGGGACCAGGGTGGCCTCTCCAGGCTCCACGTCCTGTCCAGAAGGACAAGAGCTGGGGACAGAGATGGAGGCACGGGACCAGGGTGGCCTCTCCAGGCTCCACGTCCTGTCCAGAAGGACAAGAGCTGGGGACAGAGATGGAGGCACGGGACCAGGGTGGCCTCTCCAGGCTCCACATCCTGTCCAGAAGGACAAGAGCTGGGGACAGAGATGGAGGCACGGGACCAGGGTGGCCTCTCCAGGCCTCCACATCCTGTCCAGAAGGACAAGAGCTGGGGACAGAGATGAAGGCTCAGGACCAGGGTGGCCTCTCCAGGCTCCACGTCCTGTCCAGAAGGCCAAGAGCTGGGGACAGAGATGAAGGCTCAGGGCCAGGGTGGCCTCTCCAGGCTCCACGTCCTGTCCAGAAGGCCAAGAGCTGGGGACAGAGATGAAGGCTCAGGACCAGGGTGGCCTCTCCAGGCTCCACGTCCTGTCCAGAAGAACAAGAGCTGGGGACAGAGATGGAGGCACGGGACCAGGGTGGCCTCTCCAGGCTCCACGTCCTGTCCAGAAGGACAAGAGCTGGGGACAGAGATGAAGGCTCAGGGCCAGGGTGGCCTCTCCAGGCTCCACGTCCTGTCCAGAAGGACAAGAGCTGGGGACAGAGATGGAGGCACGGGACCAGGGTGGCCTCTCCAGGCTCCACGTCCTGTCCAGAAGGACAAGAGCTGGGGACAGAGATGAAGGCTCAGGGCCAGGGTGGCCTCTCCAGGCTCCACGTCCTGTCCAGAAGGACAAGAGCTGGGGACAGAGATGGAGGCACGGGACCAGGGTGGCCTCTCCAGGCTCCACGTCCTGTCCAGAAGGACAAGAGCTGGGGACAGAGATGGAGGCACGGGACCAGGGTGGCCTCTCCAGGCTCCACGTCCTGTCCAGAGAGACAAGAGCTGGGGACACGAGATGGAGGCACAGGACCAGGGTGGCCTCTCCAGGCTCCACGTCCTGTCCAGAGAGACAAGAGCTGGGGACAGAGATGGAGGCTCAGGGCCAGGGTGGCCTCTCCAGGCCTCCACGTCCTGTCCAGAAGGACAAGAGCTGGGGACAGAGATGGAGGCACGGGACCAGGGTGGCCTCTCCAGGCTCCACGTCCTGTCCAGAAGGACAAGAGCTGGGGACAGAGATGGAGGCACGGGACCAGGGTGGCCTCTCCAGGCTCCACATCCTGTCCAGAAGGACAAGAGCTGGGGACAGAGATGGAGGCACGGGACCAGGGTGGCCTCTCCAGGCCTCCACATCCTGTCCAGAAGGACAAGAGCTGGGGACAGAGATGAAGGCTCAGGACCAGGGTGGCCTCTCCAGGCTCCACGTCCTGTCCAGAAGGCCAAGAGCTGGGGACAGAGATGAAGGCTCAGGGCCAGGGTGGCCTCTCCAGGCTCCACGTCCTGTCCAGAAGGCCAAGAGCTGGGGACAGAGATGAAGGCTCAGGACCAGGGTGGCCTCTCCAGGCTCCACGTCCTGTCCAGAAGAACAAGAGCTGGGGACAGAGATGGAGGCACGGGACCAGGGTGGCCTCTCCAGGCTCCACGTCCTGTCCAGAAGGACAAGAGCTGGGGACAGAGATGAAGGCTCAGGGCCAGGGTGGCCTCTCCAGGCTCCACGTCCTGTCCAGAAGGACAAGAGCTGGGGACAGAGATGGAGGCACGGGACCAGGGTGGCCTCTCCAGGCTCCACGTCCTGTCCAGAAGGACAAGAGCTGGGGACAGAGATGGAGGCACGGGACCAGGGTGGCCTCTCCAGGCCTCCGCCACTGGACACACTGCTGGTAACTCCAGGAAGCGGTGTGCAAGTATCCTACTTGCTTGGCTGGAGGGGAAGACAGCAGGCAGAGAGCCTGGAAACTCCTCAAGTATCTCCGGGGCTGGCAGTGTGGCCGGTGGAAGAGCGCTCACCTAGCACGCACGAGGCCCTGGGTTCCATTCCTCGGTACCACATACCCAGAAAATGCCAGAAGTGGTGCTGTGGCCCAAGGGGTAGAGCTCTAGCCTTGAAGCCCAAGGACAGTGCTCAGGCCCTGAGCTCAAGCCCAGGACTCTCCCCCTCCCTCCAAAAGGGTCCATACCTGACCCATTTTCATTGTTGTCCTCACTGGAGTAGGCCTGCCTTTGTCCACATGTCCCTCTCCACCCTGGGCCAGCCCTTCAGCTGGGGAAGGTGAGGTCTGGAGACCACACCCCAATTCTCCAAAGACTTGGAGATCTCTATCCATCTTGGCTTTGGAAGCCTGGATGATGAAGCCAACTAACTATATTGGTCATTTTCTTCTTAGAGTCTGACCTTGAAAAGAGCTCATGGGCAAGCGGGCTGGTGGCTCACGTCTATAATCCTAGCTACTCAGGAGGCTGGGATCTGAGGATCTTGGTTCAAGACCAGTGTGGGCAGGAAAGTCCATGTGACTCCACTAGCCAGGGGACAGAAGTACAGCTCAAGTGCCAGCTTTGAATGAAAAAGCCAAGAGAGAGGCCCTGAATTCAAGCCGAACTAACAGTGGAAAGACAAAAAGATGCGATGGCATATTTATGTTTCACATATATTTATATATTGTGTATATATATATATTAACTTGAAGTTTGCAACTGGATTTTAAAGTAAAGTTCTTGGTCAGGCTGGGTTTCAATAGTTTCTTTTGCCACTAGGGGGCCTATTACGTCTGGGTGATTCCCTCACCCCTTCCCCCCCTTAATTCCATGTCAACAGCATCCCTGGTGTTTTTTTATTTGTTTTTTGGCATGGAAATAACTCTTTGTGGTAGGGCTTGGGCTGAGCTCGGGCCTCACCTTTGGAGGACTCTGCCACCGGAGCCACACCCTCCAGCCTTTTCTTTCCTTTTTTTTCCCCTTCAGTTGTATTTTATTGTCTGGGTGATGTAACATTCATCAGGCCCATTACTTCTCGAACACTGTTAACCCTCTTCTCGCGTTTTTCTCCCCGTTTCCCCACCTCCACCACCACCTCCCCCCAGTTTTTTTATCTTATTTTTCCGGTAGTGAAGCGTTTGTGCCCTGGGCTAACCTAGACCACTGTCCTCTTACGAATCTTTCCTAGGGAGCTGGGATGGTGGACAGACGTGAAGCACCGCGCTGGGCGTTCGCTGAAGTGGTGTCCTCTTTCTGATCATCTGGCCCCACCCCAATGGCCCCCGCCTGGGTAGCTGGGGTGACAGGGAGTGAGCCCCCAGTGCCCGGTTGATGGCCTGGACGGCCATCAAACCCCAGTCCTCACATCTCCACCTCCTGAATTCCTGGACTACAAGCATGTGCCACTGAAACCAGCCTTGAGATCATTTTGGAAAGCACTCAGTACTAGTTTATAAAAATTTTTAGAATTTTTATAAGTGGGGAAAATACAAAGATTTTCTTCCCATGCCGTCGGCCTCATCTGTCCCCACTCGTCTTTCCAGGCCACAGCCAGCATTTGCCTGTCATTTGGGGAACCTGCTTTGAAGACATACAATTTAGTTACCTAAACACCTTGTGCTTTGTTCTCTTCCCAACATTATCTGTTTTAAAAAAATAATAAAACCTGCCATCCCTCCTTTATTATGAAGGAATTTGCAATAGACTAGAAAGAGTAGCTGGAGGAATTAATCAGACTAATGGATATCAAATTATCATGGCTAAGCCTATTGTAGACCACAGCTCCACGGGGACGTTGATACATGTGATTGCTTTTGCTAGAACCTGCATTACTCCTGCAGTGGCTTTGTGTGCTGATAGCAGGATAGGCCGCTCCACGATTTTTAATGAGCTTACCCCACTGACTCACAGAAAAAGCAAACATGATTTCATAAACATGTGCGTGGGAGGAGAACTCACAGAGCTTTTTTGGTTGGGGACCGAGTGTGGGGTCAGTCAGTGACCTTGGACCTGCACAATTGAGTACACAGGAAGTAAGCTGTTATCATGATTTGGGGCTGTGTCAATCTCTTTTCACTGAACCTATTTGAGACTTGATCGGCTGTTTTGTACGAATGCACCCCGGCAGCGTCCTGGTTTTAAGAAAGGTACTTAAGGTTGGAACTTGAAATAAGCAGCCCTACAGTCTTAAGCTCACGGCCTGAGGCTGGAGTCCTCCCGACCCCATCTTCTTCTTGTCTTCTTCTTTTCCCAGTCTTCACCCCCAAGGTCAGGAATCCCAGTTGGCTGCCGGCTGGCTCTGGCATGTTTTCATTTCCCCCAGGCTCCCAGAACAGACCGGGGACAGGTACTGTCCATAGACTTGCCTTTCCTTGCAGGCTTTGCCCTCTAGAGCTTCAAAAGTGTTTTACCTCTCACAACAGCTTACTCTGGATGGAATTGTGTCCCACCCCAAACAGACACAGCAAAGCCCCCATCCACGTAACGTGGTTGAACTTGGAGAGGAGCCCTTGGAGGAGGTGGTAAAGGTTAATGAAGTCAAGTTATGCGGGTGAGTCCCCGAGGCCGGGCACAGCTGATCCAGTGGTAGAAGAGGAGGAAGGGGACATTTCCCAGCTCCCAGCCTCCAGGAGGCCCCCCGGGAGCCCCCCCGGGCGCTCCCCTCTCCAGTAGGACCCGTCTTCTAGCCTGCTCTGAGAGGCTGGGGGAGTAGTGTCTCCACGCAGGAAAGTTTGCGAGACTCCCATTTCCAGTGAAGTATAAGAAGTCATAGAGTCAGAAGCAAACAACAACAACAACAAAGACCTGGAAGTGGAGGTGTGACTCCGAACTAGCATTGAACAACAAAACCCTCAGGGACGGTGTCCAGGCCCTGAGTTCGAGCCCCAGGACCTTCGGGGGAGGGGGGGAAGGAGAAGGAGAGGAGGAGGAAGAGAATCAATCCCTCCTAAGACTGAGGGATTTTTTTTCATATATTTTTATTGTAATTAATAGAAGGGTTACATTATATTCGCCAGATAGGTGCATTAATTGACATACATTGATACCCTTTCTCATGTCCTGGTCCAAGACTGGGGGATTCTAAGTACAGCTCTGACCTTTGGAAGCCTGGAGTACTGGAAGGACTGCCAAGCTGTTGACTAGGTGCAGATGGCTCTATCTCAAGGAAAGCCACCAATAGGCACCAAGGACCTGGCTAATCTGCCTTCTACACTCACAGCTTCTCAAATTAAAATCGTGGCAGCTTCCCAAAAAGCCGTATCAAAAGCAGGCAACCGCCGAGGCAGCCCTCTCCCAGGTCACAAGGAATGAGGCTTCATGGAAAGAGCAAGGAAGGGAGGGCTTTTTAGGGAGACAACACAGAATCGGGACCGAAGGCCCAGACACTGGGGGTACCCCAGGTCTGAGCGTGAAGGCTCACGCCTGTCATCCTAGCTACTCGAGAAGCTGAGATCTGAGGATCATGGTTCAAAGCCAGCCCAGGCAGAAAAGTCCATGAGACTCTTACCTCCAATGAACCACCAAAATGTAGAACCGTGGCTCAAGAGGCAGAACACCCGCCTTGAGCATTTTGCTCAGGGACAGCACGCAGACCCTGAGTTCAAGTCCCCAGTACTCACACACACACAATAATGGACATTGCAATATTTAATTCCTCATATTAGTCTCTTCTTTTATCTTCATTAGTCTCCTTTCTGGTGGTACTGAAATTTGAACTTGGGGCCTGACAGCTTGCTGGGTAGAAAGTCCACCCCTCAAGTGACACACCCAACCCTTTTGCTTTTATCTAGAGCCTGGTGGAGTTGCAGGGGCTCGCTTTGGACTTCCAATCTCCCGAGCCACCTTTGCTATTGGGGTGACAGGGGTATGCCATCGCGTCTGGCTTTTAGGGAGCCTTTTAATGCGCTTGCTTTCTCTAAAGATGACCTCTGGAAGTCAAGTTCACCAAAAGGTGAACCTGATGTAATTTCAGGGCCTGGCAATGACCTGAAAAGACACACAACCACATCACCTGAGCCTGCTTAGGGCAGGAGAGTGCTCAGAGTGCACTGTTCTTATAAACTGACAGGCCGAGTTAAAACCCTTTCAGACAGCACCTTATCAAAAACAGGCATCCACTTCAACAAAATGTGTAAGAGTGTGTGTGTGTGTGTGTGTGTGTGTGTGCATTTGAGTGTGTTAGGCCTGGGGCTTGAACTCTGGGCCTGAATGCTGTCACTTAGTTTTTTTGCTCAAAGCTGGTGCTCTACCACTTGACCCACAGCTCTGCTTTCAAGCTTTTTTGTTGGTTAACTGAAGGTAATAATCTCATGAATCCTTCTGCCTGGGCTGGCTTTGACCCGTGATCCTCCGATCTCAGCCTCCTGAGTCGCCAGGATTACTGCTGATGGGCATTTGAGGCGGGTGTGTTGCTCCGTGTTAGATAAACTGAGGCTCTGAAGGGTGACTTCCTCTGGAAGCAGTTGCGTTATTATGGATTTTTTATTTCACCAGGGCCCGCGCACTGTCTTTGAGGTTTCTCAAGGCTGGCGCTCTGCCACCTGAGCCCCGGCACCGCTTGACTTTCGGGGTGTGTGGAGCCCAGGGGTTCGTGGTGCGAAGCAGGCGCTCCACCACCAGGCCGCGCGCCGGCCCGACGGCTGCATTGGTAACAAACAAAACGGCTTTCCTTCTACCAGGTGTGGTGTCCCGACCAGACAGCGTCACCTTCGCGGTGCAGTGTTCCCAGGTGCCTTCTCTGGTTTCCAGAGCAAGATGGCAGCACCGTAACCTCCGGCGCGAAGAGCATCTCCAGGAGACGAAGCTGACCAGGCCCCTGCGGGTCTGCGCTCGGGACCGGGTCCGCCCCAAGCCGGGGCTTTGAGCCCCGAACCAGGGTCGCGCTCGCCAGGGCCAAGCCTGGCGGTGGCCCCGCCGCGGTCAGGAACCCGTCCACGTCCCTGCACCCCGCAGCCGGGAGGCGGCCGCCCAGCCCCGCTCCGCTCCGCCACCCCAGGAGGGCCAGCTGTGTCCTGCGGCAGCACGCGGGGTCCAGCACGAAGGGCGCCCCGGGCGGGCGGGAGCTCTGCAGGGCGGCGGTGCGGGCGCGGCGGGTGTGGCGGACGCCGTGTGCGGGGCGCGCAGCCGAGCCGGGCCCGGCGCTCCGCTTTCCCTCTCCAGCTGCGGGTCTGCCCGGCGGCCTCGCTCCACTCCGGCTGCGGCTGCCCAGAGCGGGTGGCGTTTCACAGACCCAGTCCTCGGATGTCACCTTCCCGAGCAGTCACGGGAAGCGGGCGCACGGCGGCTGGCGGCCGCGCCTGGCCCTGCGCGGGCCGGGGTGCAGGTCAGGGCGGGGGAGGGCGGGAACCTGGCTGCCCCCGGCGGCCTCACGCGGTGCCGCGCCGACAGCGGCCGCCTCCCCCCCCTCGGCTCCGGTGCCGTCCCGGCCCGCGCCTCCCGCTCGTGAGACCGGGGCGGGTCACCCTGACCGCGGCGGCGTCCTCGTCCACGCGCAGCCGGGGCTCTGTTCGTCCTCGTGGACCCCTCCCCCATCCCCGCCCCCCGCGGCGTGGACCCCTCCGCCCCCGCCCGGCGCGCGCCTCCGCCCGCGGGCGCACCGGGGACCCGGGCTGGAGGAGCCGAGGTGGAGGTCGAGAGCGGAGGGCGGCGAGCTGAGCGCGGTGAGCGGGGCGGTGAGCGGGGCGGGGGGGCGGCGAGCTCGTCTCCAGGCGCCGCCCGCCCGCGAACGCGGCCCCCGGAGCCTTCCGGAACGCCGCGCGGTCCCGCAGTCCTTCCCGGCGGCGGCGAGGGGCGGCTCGGCGCGGCGTCCCCGGCGGAGCCCCGGCCGGTGCGCGCCCCGCCCCGCCCCGCCCCTCCCGCCCCGCCCCGCGCCCTGTCACCGCAGCGCCGCCGCAGTCCCCGCGCAGCCGCCGCCCCGCTCGCCGCCCCGCCGCCTCTCCTTTCTTTCTTTCTTTCCAGGCGCGTCCGCCTGCGAGTGCGGGGCCGATCGTGACGCCGGCCGCGAGGGTCCGACGGCCGCAGGAGGAGGCGGAGGAGGAGGAGGAGGAGAAGGGAGGCCGGGGTCGCCCCGCGCGCGTCCCCGGCGAGGCCGCCCCGGCCGCGCCATGGCTCGGCGCCCGCCGCCGCCGCCGCAGCCCCGCGCCCGCGGCCCGGCGTCGGCGAGGGCGGCGGGGGCCGAGCCGGGGGCCGAGCCCGCGGGCGGCCGCCGCCGCGCGCTGCTGCGCTGGGACGAGGTCCCCGACGACTTCGTGGAGAGCTTCATCCTGTCGGGCTACCGCGGGCGGCCGTGCTCGGCGCGCGAGTGCCTGGCGTCGGTGCTCGAGCCCACGAACGAGACGCTCAACTTCTGGACGCACTTCATCCCGCTGCTGCTGTTCGCGCGCCGCTTCGGCCGCCTGCTGCTGCTGGGCGGCGCGGCCGGGGACGCGGACGGGGCCGGGGACGCGGACGGGGCCGGGGACGCAGCGCCCCCGCCCGCCGCCGTGCCCTTCCACCACCCCGGCCTGCTGCCGCTCTGGTGCTACGCGGCCGGCGTGCTGCTGGCGCTCGCCCTGAGCTGCGCGGCGCACGTGTTCGGCTGCCGCTCGCGCCGCCTGCGCGCCGCGCTCTTCTACCTGGACTACGCCGGCATCAGCCTGTACGGCTTCGGCTCCACGCTCGCCTACCACCACTACCTGCTGCCCGGCCTGCGCCTGCTGGACGCGGCCGCGCTGGCGCCGCTCGTGCGCCGGCGGCTGGGGCTGCGCGTGGACTGCGCGCGCCTGCTGGCCGCCTACCGCGCGCTGGCGCTGCCCGCCGCCTTCGCGCTGGCGCTGGGCTGCACGGCCGCCTGCTGCGCCAGCCGCCGCGCCCCGGGCCCCGCCGCCCCCGGCCGCCCCGCCGGCCCCGGCCCCGCCGCCGCCGCCCCGGGCCGCCCCGCCGCGCGCCCCGCCGCGCCCGCCGCCCTGCGCACGCTCGTCTTCGTGCTGCCGCTCAGCATGGCCGGCCCCATCGCGCTCGAGGCCTGGCTCTTCGACCTGCGCCGCCGCCGCCCCGCGCTCGTGCGCCACTTCTGCCGCCGCTACCTGTGGCTGGCCGCCGCCGCCTTCGTCCACGTCTCCAAGCTCCCCGAGCGCCTGCGGCCCGGCCGCTTCGACATCGTGGGCCACAGCCACCAGCTCTTCCACGTCTTCACCTTCCTCAGCATCCACCACCAGGCCTGCTACGTGGAGGACGGGCTGCGCCGCTTCCTGCGCGCGCCCGCGCCCGCCGCCGCCGCGCCCACCCTGCCCGGCACCGTGGGCGCCATGCTGCTGCTGCTGCTCTGCCTGGGGCTGGTGATCCGGGCCTTCCTCCGCCGGGCGCCGGCGCGGGGCTGCCGCGGACGGTGACCCCAGGCCCGGGACAGGGGACGCGCGGGCCGGGCGCCCCGGGAAGCGCGCGCGGAGCCTGGCGGGGCCGCCGGGAAGGAAGGGCGTCCCTCGGATGGTGTTAAACCATGGCGGTGGTCCCACTGTGTACAGTGATGTCGCGTGGTTCATCCGCGCCCGCGACGGTGCGCTGCGTCCCCTCTGTCACCGCCTAACCCACCTGGGGCACAAACCTGAACTGTCCAGCCAGGCAAGCTCCACCATCTCCTCCTCCTCTCCTCCCCCTCCTCCTCCTGCTCCCCCTCCTCTTCCTCCTCCCCCTCTTCCTCTTCTTCCTCCTCCCCCTCCTCTTCCTCCTCCCCCTCTTCCTCTTCTTCCTCCTCCTCCTCCTCCTCCTCCTCTCCTCCTCCCCCTCCTCCTCCTCCTCCTCCTGGAGGGATGGTGCTGGTTTTCAGTGTCTGCTGAGAGAGGAGCCCACGGCGAGTGGGGAGCAGCGGGTGGCTGTGAGAGTCACCCACCGTGCCATCACCCACCTGCCATCTGCTCCGGGGTTACAGGAGTCACATTCAGGAATCGGACAACATGGCCACACCAGGAGAGCCGGGGGCGCTGGCGGGCTGAAGCTGGACCTGTGGAGTGAGGTTTGGCCTGGGGACACGGTTGGCAGTCACCCTCCGTCCTCGAGAGAACGAGGACACCTCACGAGGGCGCCCCACGAGGTCGCCGGCCAGGCTGGTGGCGTTTAGCTGTGGCTGCTGTCGCTGGGTTTTTGAGGGAAACCTTCATCTGTGAGAAGCAGAAGCCCCGAGGCAGCTCTTCTTTTATTTTTAAACCCCTCTTGTAAGTCATGCTGGCTGGGAGCCCATCCACGCGTGGACTCAGGTTGTCACGGGGTGTGAGCCTTGCCCAGCACGGGTGAGGTGTTCCTTCAGAGAAGCTGGAGCCCAGCGCAGCCCTCTGCCCGAGGCCGGGCTCCACCGTGTGATGCAAACAAGACCGAGGCCAGTGGTCAGCAGGTCAGGCACACCAGGGGAGATGTCACCCCCACCGCACCCCTCCGGGAGGAACTCAGGACACAGGCAGGCAGCAGGCGTGGAGCCTCAGAACAGTGCCGCCCCGGCCCCGGTCATCCTCAGCCTTTGCTCGGGACCTCCTGTCCACTGCCCCCTTCCTGGCCCCGAGCCTTCGCCCTTCAGCAGAGGCCACGTGGGGATAACATTATACCCGTATCCTTTTCAAGTGAGTACCATACACCAGCGGTGACAAGACCGTCCATCCCCCCTCCTCCCCCCCCGAAAGCCTTCCAGACAGAGAGAGGGCCTGCTGTCCCTCCCTCCCTCCGGCCCTGCCTGCACTCGGATGCCGTCCACCCCCTAGGCTGTTGGATGCTGTGCTGGCTTCACCATCCCCCCTGGGCCTGGCTCACTGAGGCCAGGGATGGCTCTCTCCACCACACAGGCTGTTTGCTGAGTTCCGTCCGCACGACACAGGTCGTGCTGCTTTAGAAGCCGAGGTTGGCGGTGTCTCTGTGTCTGCCCAGACCATTCAGGCTCATCACCCATTGTGGGAGGGGTGGGGATCATTTGGCAATCAGAAACCTTTTTTAAAAATCATAACCTTTATACTATGTTGCTACCCCCACCCCTCCGTTTTGCCACACCTGTACAATCCAGTTTGACTTTGTTGTATTCAACGGTATCTAGGACAGTTAGCGCCTAAGAATTCAAGCCTTTGCTCTATCCATAGGTTCTATTTTGGCCTTCGCGGTTGGCAGCGTATTACGTGATGTGTTTTAGCTGTGTGACTTGTTAGTCTTGAGGAATGGCCGTCTCCAGGCAGGTCGGGGAAGCACTTGTGTCTCTCTGTGTCCTGGGTCAACATTGGTCTCTGGGGTTGGCTCAGCCTGGCTCACTGACAGCTCAGGTGACACAGGTGACCTTGAGAGGCTGGTAGGCCCTTTTCTGCTCTGCCATGACTGGCTTGTAAAAGTAAACGACATCTTCCCCCCCCCACCGGCCATAACACTTTCCATAAATACCCCGGGGAGAAAGCAGGGCTACCTCGCCTCCCATTCCCAAACCCGGCCTGACGCGCTCACAGCGCAGCCCCGTTAGTCCAACTCGCCGTTTCTAAGAATGTAAAATTTGGTGGTGGAGAGGGGGGATTTTTTTTCTCATTTTTTTCTTTCTGACATGGCGCTGAATTTGAGGGTTAACAGCAATAATCAATGTGGACCTTTTTTACAAAAAATTAAATCTTGAAATCTCAGAGTGTTTTTTAATCTGCACAGAATTATTAAGAGATGGGTATGGTAGGCGTCCCCCCTTCCCGTTTCAGGGACTCAGTTTGTGGGCTCAGTTGTACATCTGCTGTTCTGCATGAATACGTGACCTGTAACGCACACAGATACGAACTGGATATCATATGTACATATATAATATTTGGATATAGACTCCTTTGATTGGCTGCATTTAACTTTTAAATAAAAATAAAAACTTAAGAGGTGGCTATCTTTTTTTCCCTTTTTTTGGTGCAGGTTATTGGGGTTTGAATTCAGGGACTGGGTGCCGTCCCTTAGCTTTTTCCACTCAAGACTGTTGCTCTGCCATTTGAGCCAGAGATGCAGCTTTTTTAGCTGCTTCATTGGCAAACAAAGCCACCTGGATTTGTCTGCCTGGGTATGGGAAAGGGAAGAGGAGGGAGGGTTGGATTTGAACAACCAGAAGGGACAAAGAAGTTCCACTATGGACAGTTCTAACTGGGGTTTTCATGTTGTCCCTGGAAAACTGTGTGAATCCCTAGGTGGGCAGTGCACAGAGAGCCCAGCCTTATCTTGTCGTCTCATAGCTCTAGAGAGGAGGGTGAGGTGACCCTGGTTTAACAATGACTTTGATTTCCGTAAAATCAGACATAGCTCAATTGGCATCAGGAGATAATACCAGTCAGCTCTTAGTCTCCTTTCAAGTCATTGTCTTGATCTGCCATGTATTGCCAGACAGAAAAGCAAACCAGTCTAAACACACTGCAACAGAAAACTGCCAAAGGCTGGCTCCTTTGTGAGGAGCTGCAGACTTCCTCTTCAATGTTGTAATTGTGTGTGTGTGTATGTGTGTGTGTGTGTGTGTGTGTGTTTGCACATATGGCCACCCTGGTAGTGGCTCGAACGCAGAGCCTTGCATTCTTGCTTGGTTATTTTTGCTCAAGGCTGGTGCACTACCACTTGAACCATGTCTCACTTCCAGCATTTTTCAGGTTTACCAGAGATCAGAGTCCCATTGACATTTCTGTCCTGAACCTTAAACCTCAGGTCTCACACTCCTTAGTAGATAGGATTACAGACACAGATGTGAGGGACCAGTGCCTGTCTACTTCTTAATTACAGAAATGATTTCAGAATTATTTCTTCATGACAGAAATAGATGTCAGATCTTCTTAGTCACTGTTCCAAACACTGAGCACAGATTTCACATGCAAATTATTCTAACCAGTTTTCCGGCTTTTTGTTTTGTTCTATTTTAGAACAACTTCTTACCAAACCTGTGAGCAAAATTAGAATGTTTATTTATACACCAGGGGGTCACGAGGGCTGAGGGAGCTGTTCCAGTGGCAGGATGTGACTTCTGACACTTCCGGACAGACAGCCACCTTTATTATTTACTGATGTCATCAGTAAGAACAAAACCTTTGCTTTGAGCTCTTGCAAACCTTTCTCCATATGTTGTGCTTCCAAATTTAATAGTTTTGCAGTTCTTGGTTGCCAACCTTGGAGAGCTAGCCCAATCATGGCATTATTCAAGGAACATTTCTTGAGAGTGCAAATGTAATCTCAAGGGTGCAGAAATGGTAAGCCACCTTTCCCATGCCTTTTAGAAGAAGATGCACCCAAAATATGCAGTAAGACCTGAAGGACAGGGGCTGGGGGTGGAGGGGGGACCGGGCACAGGCTCAGCGAGGCCATAAGAATGGCCTTATTTCTGACAATTCATTACAGCATTGCAAACAGTCACCACGTACTGAAACCCTTATTTCTAGGTGAATCACAGTGACACATGCATCTCATCTTTTAGGTTCATGTCTAGTTAGAAAGCATATTTTTAAATAGGCTGCATGCAAAGAAAATGCATGGGGGAAATTTGTAAAGAAACATTCAAATTTTATATTCTAACAGTTTGTACTAGCAATTTGTAAAACAAAACAAAAGAAAACAAAGCAGCCTTCGCAGGCGGCAGGTGAAACCCTGTACTCTGTTGGAAAAATCTCATCTTTGTCCTGAACGCTTGTTCATCTTAAAAATGTAAATATTGTAGAATTTTAAGAAGAATGTAAACCATTTCAATTTTTTTTGAATTTAAAACAACATGTCACACAGGTTCTGGATGTGTAACAAGGTGAGATTTAAGAGGCTCTTGTTTGGTTTTGGTACTGGTTATGGGTCTTGGACTCTGGGCCTTGCACTCTTGCTTGGCTTTTTCACTCAAGGCTGGTGCTTTCCATCTCTGGCTTTTTGGTAATTAATTGGAAATGAGAATTGCACAGACTTTCCCGCCCACGCTGGCTTCAAACCTGGATCCTCAACTCTCAGTCTCCTAAGCAGCTGGAATTACAGATGTGAGCTTCCGGTCCCCGGGCTTAAGGGGCTTCTGCTTCTGGTTTTTCCTTGTTGTTAGAAATGTCATTAAATGCCCTGTCCTAGGAAGGCTTGGCAGAGAAAGTCTCCTTTTCTGCCAGGCTGGTTTATGAGGAGGACAATTATTCTACCCACTAACTAAGCACCCGGGACGAATAGTGTGGGAAAGGGAGTCAGAGAGCCCAGCGCTGGCCTCGCCATCCCTCCCGTCTTCAAAATGGCCAGAACCGCCACGCCACTGCCACACGGACCAGAATAAAGCGTGGAGCGCCTCAGGACGGAGGGAGGATCCCAAGGCTGCGCTCTGCTCTACACGAAGCCTCCACACCCCAGCTCCGGCCTGGGGGAGAAAAGGCTTCGAAAGCATCCTTGCTTTAACCGCCTGCCGTAGATCCCGTGCGCCCTCTGAGGACTGAAACACAATGATGTCCTCGGATTTTTTTAAAAAATGTGCAGTGAAGTGCCACCCTTCCATGTTTCCTCGAGTCAAGAGCAGAGGGAGGATTGAACAGTGTCGAATCTCTTGTATCTGGTCCTTTATTATTATTATTATTATTATTAATTATTACCACTATGAGTAGTATTATTTTTAGGTGTCAGTGTATCAGGGTTGAATTCAGGGTCTGGGGATTCTCTCTCAGCTTTTTAACTCACGGCTAGCGCTCTTCCACTTGAGCCACGCCTCCACTTGGGACTTTTTATTGGTGTTTACATGGAGGTAAGCGTCTCCTGGATGTTCCTGCCTGTCTGTCTGTCTTTGAACCACAATCCAGCCTTAGATCTCAACCTGCCGAGTAGCTAGGATTACAGGCATGAGCTCATTTAATGGTGAAAATAGAGAAAGAAGGGAGCAGAGAATGATGCAAACATATAGTATTCCTCATGAACCGTTGGCTGAATTTCTTTGTCCCGGGCTACCTTGACCTCATCCTCCAGAGAAAGCTGGACTTGGCCCCTGGACAGTGCATGTGATCTCTATCCACAGCCAGTTCTGACGCCGACATTTCTTCACAATAACCCCGGACAGCAAACACAATCTAGAAACCAATACCATCTTGCATGACGATCCATTACCTGTCGTAGTGGTTGCAATGATTTCAGTTCTCTGAGACGTTTGCTCCCCACACAAGTCTTGAATACGCAGCACTGTAAAAATCATGTAACTTTGTGTTCTTTTGGATGAAAAAAATACCCAAGTGTATGAAAGAATAAACGAGTGTTTAGGAATGCATCTGTACATCTGGTGCTTTACCACTTGAGGCATGCCTCCATCCTGGCTTGTTGCTGGCTAATTAGGGATAACAGTCTCACAAACCTTCCTGCCCAGGCTGGCTTTGAACACAGATCCTCAGATCTCGGCCTTCCTTCCAACTAGCTAGGGTTACAGGGCCTGCTCTCCCAGTGCCCAGCTGGCTTTTGGTTTTTCAAGGGCATAAAACTCACAGCTCAGTGGAACAAGAAGAGGTTTAAGAGAGAGGACAGGGAGGAACTCAGGCCGCCGGCCAGCCACGCATGCCTGAGGAAGTGCCAGCCAGGAGCGCCTGCCTCTCTGCAGGTGGAGAACGCCAGATGGCACAGCCGATGGCGTAAACCCAGGCATCCAGAGCCAGGAGCGCAGGCCTTGGGCCTCAGCCGAGCTCTGAGGAAGGGAAGCCAGGGACAAGAGCTGAGAAGGACGTAGGGGAGAGGGAATGCCACACTCCGGCCACTCGGAAGCTTTAACTGGCACACTCGGTGGGCTCCACTGCAGCAGGGGACCCTGTCCGAGGAGAGGACGTCCCCGCCGTCCCGTGAGTCAGACACCGTTCTCCCTCCCTTCTGGGCCTAAAGAAATGGCCCAGCAACCTCTTCCTCCCCGTTCCTTCGGGGCTGCCCACTCATGCTTTCCACGCGCGTGTGGGAACCCACGGCCGCCTCAAGGCTCCCTCCATGGACAGCTGCTGGTGACTGCACCCAGGGTCTCCTGAGAAAGTCCAGAGGCTCTTCCAGGTTCTGTCACCACACATTCCCGGGGCTCCCCCCACCCCTAGAATAGCTGCTCAGGGGCTTGGGCTGATGGGGGGGTCCGGTTTGGTCCTGCATCTGCCGTCCAGTCGCCACTCTCTGTCCTCCCTGCAGGAGGCAATGGAGGGCAGCCTAAAGTCCCCCCAAAGCCAAACCCTTGTCACCGTGCAGCCGTCCCCGGTCCCCCGACGTTCCCAGAAGCCCCCTCCCCCCACCACACATGAGCTTTCCTCCACACCACTTGCCACCAGGCACAGTCCCCTTGCTCGGGGTCCTTGTCCACCCAGGGGAAGGCTACGTTAGGAGATTACTGCACAGTACTGTGTTGTAGGCACTTAATTCATGACACGCGCGTGCACGACTCTGAAGAAATGAAGGGCTTGACGCGTGGTCCTTGTGGTAGAAAACTACACTGACATCACCCAGCCTTCCAGCAAGAGGAGACGCCGCGTTGGCCCTTTACGTATGCCACCCCACCTCAGCAACGGCGCAGACCCATGGGTCGGAAAGCAGCTTCCGAGGAGAACAGAAACGGGCTTCTTCCTGACGAGTGACTGGAAGTGGAGGCCCTGGGATCCGCGAGGGTTCTGTGCCAGGGGATTTCACAGTCCCTGTGAATAAAGGCCAGGCTTCCCCAGACACCAGAGAGACGCGAGCAGCTGACAGGAGAGCTGTCCCGGGCAGTGATAAAGTATATATTTTTTTAACAAAATAATGTAGCTAAAAAAATAGAATAACAATACCGGGTGCATCTCACCCCAGCTAAAAACAAACTACCCAAAACTGGCCAGGAAGACATGGCAGCATCCCGGGAGTCGCGATAGAGCATTGGAACAGCCCAAAGGGTGCAGAGTCCTCACCAGGAGACAAAAGCAGCCGTCTGCTGATTTCTCCTTGCTGATTCATCTCAGGCAATAACAAGTGACTCAGTGACTCTCTGCCTGCCTGGGATTTACCCCTCTCTCTCTCTCTCTCTCTCTCTCTCTCTCTCTCTCTCTCTCTCTCTCTCTCTCTCTCTCTCTCTCACTCTCTCTCTCTCTCTCTCTCTCTCTCTCTCTCTCTCTCTCTCTCTCTCTCTCTCTCTCTCCCCCCCTCTCTCCTCCCCCCCGACAGACACACTATCTATTTACTTTAGAGGTGATCAGAAAGGAATGTCAATTTAAGATTAAAAATACTTGTATGGGGGCCAGGAGTTTGGCCTAGTGGTTAAAGTGCTTGCCTAGCATGCATGAAGACCCGGGTTCAATTCCTCAGTACCACATACATAGAAAAAAGCCAGAAATGGTGCTGAGGCTCAAGTGGTAGAGCTCTAGCCTTGAGAAAGTCCAAGGACAGTGCTCAGGCCCTGAGCCCAAGCCCAGGACTGGCAAAAAAAAAAAAAAATACTTGTATGTGAGAAGGAGTATCAATGTTGGAGAAGTAACGTACCCACCACTGTAACCCCTCTATACATTACCCCGACAATAAAATACAATTTAAATGATACTTGTATGTCCTCAGTGCGAAGAATGAAGTCTTGGCACAGGAAAACATTACAGCCAGCACAGGTGGTAACAGGCCAGCTGTCTGTGTACCCAGGCTGGCGGTGGGCACAGGGAGAGACCAGGTGAGGTCATGTCAATGGGTGCCTGTGAGCCGGGTGCCAGGACTCACCTCTGTCATTCTGGCTACCCACGAGGCTGAAGGCAGCGGGCAGCGGAGTCCAGGAGGCTCCGGAAGAAGTGGCACTGTGGCTCAAGTGGTAGAACGCCAAGCTTGTGCCAAGCCAAATGAGAGTTCAAGGCTCTGAGTTCAAACCACCCCAAGACTGGCACACCCAGCCACACATGCACGCACACGCACACACACAATACACGAGTGTATCCATGCACTGTGTTAAGATCATTTCATGGAAGAATATTTTCAATAAAACTAGCTGCCTTGTGAGCCAGCAGCAATTATTAAAACCTGTTTCAGGGAAAGCATGTGCTTCACACAATAACTGTATCTCTGTGTGTGGTACCATCTTTTTTCTCCTGTCGATCCTGGGACTTGAACTCTGGGCCTGGACATTGTCTGGTTTTTCTGGTGATTAATTGGAGATAAGAGTCTCTTGGACTTTTTTAGTGCCCAGGCTGGCTTTGAACCACGATCTTCAGAGCTCAGCCTCCCGAGTAGCTAGGCTGGCAGGTGTGAGTCACGGCGTCCGGCATGCGGTGCCATTTCTAATGGCTCCATCTTCCGCTATGAAATGACGAGCAAGTCAGTGTTTGTGAACCCTGTAGAGACACAGTAGAAAGAGCTAGAGAGTTTACCAGACAGCTGATTCCCAGGTCTGCCCTCAGAGAGTGTCATGGAGCAATCTGCTAGGGCTTCACAGTTTACAGAGCTCCTCCAGGAAGGGTACGACGGTGCCCACCTGTAACCCACGCTGCTTGGGGTATGGACATAGGAGGAGGACCACAGTCTGAGGCTCCCCCAGGCAGCCCCTCCCAAAAGAAAAAAGGCATCCCACGGGCACTCGCAGTTAAAGGGCTGGGGTCAGTGGGGCTCAAGCAAGTGAGAGGCCATGAGTTCAGGTGTTAGTGCAATGAGATGATCAAATCAAGTCATCACACAGAAATCAAAAGTTCCCTCGGTGTCTCCAAATAGTATCTTCCAAAGAACCAAAGGCAGACCCGAGGTAAATGTTCAAGGCCTTTAGGTCTTCCACAGTGCGATAGCAAATATATATATATATATATGATATAGTACATCTCTCTCTATATATATACATAATTTTTTTTCTTTAAAAGGATTCGTCTCATTGTAAAGGACTCAGTCTTTGCTAAACCAAACCAAGATCTGCTCCCAGCCACAAGTTGATCTATACTTAGACTATAGCCACAGGGTAAATCTGGGCACTTTCTGCTTGTGGTTTTTATATTCCACGAGCTAAAAATAGTTTTGACATATTTAAATGGTTAAAAAACAACCAAAAACAAGCAAAAAAAAAAAGAGCACTACCTCAGGACGCGAGAACATTATGTGACGTTCAGGTTTTCCCGCCCATCACTATAAAGCCATCCTGGCTTATGGCCAATGAGTCATTTATGGCTGTGTGAGAGATCCAGGGATGATATGGAATACAAAGCCTGCCACGTTTGCTACCCCAGGCTGGAGGGAGCGGGGTGAAGTGTGAGTGTGCACGCCTGCAAGCAACACACCCTGAATTTAAGCCCCAGCAGGGCCATGTGAGTCTGCAGCGCCCTGCTGTACACTAGGAGAGGAAGACGTCGGAGACACAATACAAAACAGATGTGCAAGGGCACCAGAGAGGGTTTCCTAATATAAACAACTTAGAAACACTCCTGCATATAGAAATAAGTGGTGCGTTTTCTGAAACACTACAAATCATCGGACGTCAACATGTGCTTCACAGATGATTCAATATCACTTTGTGTGTGTGTGGGGGGGGGGTTGTGGGGCTTGAACTGGGCCTGGGCGCTGTCCCTGAGCTCTGCAGTTCAAGGCTACCACCCTACCCTTGAGCCAAGCCCCACTTCCCATTTTCTACAGGTGAATTGGAGAGAAGAGTCTCAGGTCCTCGTGTGCCCGTGCTGGATTTGAACCTTGATCCTCAGATCTCAGCCTCCTGTGTAGCAGGCGAGAGCCACCGCGCCCGGCTCAAGACCATTTTAAAGCAAGTCATGCTTTTGCCTGTAGGTTAGATTCATGGAATAAGGGTTTGTGGGATGATACCAGGATGGGATTAAAACCATCTTCCAAGGTAGAAAATGGAGGCAGAGGGAGTCGTCTGGGAGAGTGGTCTCAAAGACACAGGCTAGCCATTCCGCACAAGGTCGCAGTGCTCTGGGCTGTGAGAAAGCAGGATGCCACGTTGCTGACCTCTGCATCAAAGCCGAGCTCTCAAAGATTGGTCATAAACCAGCGAGGGCCACGCTAGAGACGACACTGGACGCGTTCCACCAATCACTGACCGGAAGGACTGGAAAAGAGCGGGCACATCATCAGAATTCTAGCAGCAAAGCAGATTGGAAATATTGATTTAGCTGTCTCTCTTCATGGAAGCATGATGGCAAGTGTGCAACTCTGTGAGGGCTGCTGGGCAGGTCAGGAGCCTCCCGAGGGAGACAGCAAGGGGAAAGTTCACCCACTGACGTCCACGTGGCACACTTGGGTTAGCGAGGCGCGGACTGGCCAGTTTCTGTAGGTAGACAGATTTCTCCATTGGACCAACAGCACGTGGAAGACGAGACCAAAGGACAAACGGATCAGGAAAGACTGTTTGTAGGTCAAGAATAAAGGCAGAAGTTATTCTTCTTATTAGTGTTATTAGCATTAATGCTTAAACTCAGGACCTGGGCTTTTGGACTCTACCACTTGAGCCACAGCTCCATGTAATTGGTTAATTGGAAAGAAGAGTCTCACAGACTTTTCTGCCCTAGCTGGTTTTGAACCATGATCCTCAGATCTCAGCCTCTTAAGTAAAACCTTTTTTTTTAGTCAGTTGGCTTTGCCAAGTTGGTGACTGGATGGCACAGGAGACGGGAGGCTCGGAAACCTGGCACCTTGCAAACACTACCCCAGCTCCTGCCGACTTTGCAAGCTGCTTTGCTCTGTCCTGTGTCCCAAAGACCTCCAGGTAGAAATATCTCAACTTTCATGCAACTTCTCCATTTTCACCCCAGGAGGGACTCTTAGGAGTTGAAGAGTAAGCAACTCAAGTCCCCCTGCAGGCTGGGCGGCTTGGCAGACAGTCCACAAGGCAAGGGAGAGAGACATTTCCAGCAGCTTCTACGACATGCCAGGCACTTAGCACAGGGGACCTCACGGTCTATCCATCCCTTGGATATAATAGTTCCCATGGCTGAGGCCCGGGAGTTTGGCCTAGTGGTAGAGGGCTTGCCAAGCATACACAAAGACCTGGGTTCGATTCCACAGTACCACATACATAGAAAAAAGCAGAAGTGGTTCTGTGGCTCAAGTGGTAGAGCTCTGGCCTTGAGAAAGCCCAAGGACAGTGCTCAGGCCCTAAGCTCAAGCCCCAGGACTAGCAAAAAAAAAAATAATTCTTATGGCTCACTTCATTGTGGACGTGGGATCTGTCTGCCTGTCTGTCTGCCTGTCTGCCTGGCTCCTGTCCTTACTCCAACTCAGCGCTCTGAACCAGGTTGGTAGGGAGGGGAAAGTCCAGCAACCCAAATGTGTGTCCCCCCCCCTCTTTTTAAAATATCACCAAGAGACTTGTGAAAGTTGATTAGCATCAGGAAAAGAGTCAGACCTTCTCCCCACTGAAGGGTCCTGGCTGAAAGCCACGTCCCCACGGCAGTCTTTCTCAGAGGGTCACGTTTTCAACTTAGAATAAGTCCAGTTTGCAGTCCCTTCGAGATGGGCTAGACGAGTCCTGGGTTGTGCTGCCTCTATAATGTCCCAATCAGCCAACAGCCCATGGCCCCTCCTTCCAGCTCTGCCTGGTCTCCTCCACTCTGCAGTCCAATTAGAAGCCAGGCTGCACCGAGCACTGGTGAGTTCTCCCTCCGCTGGGGCTTTCTAGACCCGGGCCATCACTGTAATGAGTCACGTGGTCTTCGCTTAGCCGGTCAGGGGTAAGAAAAAAAAAGGCAGTAGGTCTTTAGAGGAATTATTACATTACCTGCATCTCTAAAAGTCAGTTAAAAGTGCTAAGGCAACCCATTAACGCATTACTTAAAGAAATACATGAGAAACATTTTACACACACACACACACACACACACACACACACACACACACACCAGCTAAGAGACCAAGCGCCGTGATGTTCACACCTGGGAATCTCCGGAGGCCGAGTCTGAGGGCAGCCTAGCAAGACACTGTCTCAACCAACAAATAAGGGGGAAAAATCAGTTAAGAAATAGATGCTGCCGCTTAGAAATCCTCCAGTCAGTTATTTCATCAGTTTGTAGATATTTTATTTCCTCTAAAACTTTAGCTTCCAGAATTTCCAAGTTCAAAGCATTTACTTCTCCTGACCCCAGAGGCCGGTTAGAAGAGGGCATAAGGAGACACAGCTGCCACCAAACACTGCTGTTTTAAAGAATCCCATCCCTTCCAATCGTCACCAATTTCCCTAGTAAACTCGATCTCATCTCACACGAAACAAAACCAACGGTAACTCACTCAATGGGCCTCCACCAACCCCACCTTCCTTACCACAGAAGGACATGTCAGTCCAAGGCCTTCCTAATTTGCAGCTGGGGAAATCTGCCCAACCCAGGAAAGCAAAGCAGGGCAGGAGACAGACATTCTGTAATTATAGGATTTTCTGGTTGGAGTCACTTTGCTTAATCTTTGAATGACCTAGAATTTAACTTGGTAGATTTAAAACAAAACAAAACAAAAAACCAACAACCCAGCACTTTCAATTATGTTCATGAAAATTAAGTTCTTGGCTAGAGTTCATAAAGCTACGAAAGAAGAAGAAATATATATATATATGTAGTATATATATAAGAAGTACATATATATATACTACATATACATATGTGTGTGTATGTATATGTATACTATAAGGCCCAGCAATGTAATACTCATTCAAACACAAAGTAGGGGGAAAATAAGTAGCTGTGCATATGACCTCCGACACTTTAAGTGGAACATCTGTTTCTAGTCTTGTATGAGAGGACATAATATCCAGAAAATGAATCTCTCCATGTGGGAGGGATACATCAGGGCTCTCCACCACTGCGGTAACCCCAGAAGCTTATCAGACCTAAATAAAACATTGATGATGCTTCCAAGTTTAAAATTTAATGCCAAAAGTACCTACTGAATTTTACATGACAAGAATACTGACTGCACTGTAAAATCAATAAAGTCATCTGGTGCTCTCTTATAGGTTGGATTTTTAAGATTAAAAAAAATGTATTTACAGGCAATGCCAGTGGCTCACGTCTGTAATCTTAAATCCTAGGAGGCTAAAGACTGAGAACATCTGGGTTTAAAGCCAGCCCAGGCATACCAGCAAGATTCCTTCTCAGCTAACAGCTGAGTATAGTGGACGTGCCTGCTATTCTAGCTATCTGGAGGCTGAAATCAGGGGTTCACAGTTCCAGGCCGGCCCAGGCAGAATCATGGCCCACGCCTATAATCCTAGCAATTCAGGGGGCCGAGATCTAATGATCTCCAATAAACAATTCAGAAAAAACCAGAAAGTGGAACTGTGGCTCGAGTGGTAGAATGCTAGCCTTGAGCACAAAGAGGATCAAAGAGAGAGAGAGCCAGGCAAATGATGATGATGATGATGATGATGATGATGATGATGATAATGGGTACAAGCTATGCGTTGGTGGCTCACATTTGTAATCTTACCTACTTAGAAGGCTGAGATCTGAGGATCACAATTTGAAACCAGCCGGGGCAGAAAAATCCATGAGACACCTGTCTCCAATTAACAAGCAAAAATCTGGAAATGGAGTTGTGGCTCACGTAGTCGAATGTCAGCCTTGAGCAAAGAAGCCAAGTCAAGGGTTCAAGGCCGAGTTTTAAGTCCTAGTCCCAGCATGGACACGTGCATGTACACACACACACACACACAAGCAAGTGGTCGCGTTCAGTGGTAGAATGCATGCCTAGCAAGAATAAGACCTGGAGTTCCAACCACAGTAGAACTACAACAAATTACATATTATTGTGCTTCCTCAGGGGTCATTATTTACTTGTTTTACTCATTATCACTTGTCTAATTTTTCTTTTTAGAATGACTTAATGATGAGTAAAGCATAATACTTTAAAAATCCTACAGTGCTAAAAACGATCCTTCTCTATAAATCGTTGATAAGCATAATCTATGCAGGAATGGAATTCTGGATTTGCAGACAGGAAGCAATGGGATCATTTGACTGATTACGATTTAAGGCAACAGTTCCAAATGTTTAACTGGTCATCTGCCTGGACACAAGAGATGATGGGCTCTGGAGAAGTGAATGATTATACAATTACAGCTCTGCATCTTTTTTGTAAATACATGCCCAGCCTCTGTTTATCCAACACCTCAGTCACTGTGTAAGCTTTTCCCAAAGCCAGCTTACCAATTCACAGGAGCTTTCTCTTTGGCTAAGCTCATCTCTTGAGTGAATGAGATAGCGGCTTGTGAGAAATGGCAAATGACCTTTTCCACGTTTGAAATGGACTAGATGAAGGCCTGGGAAACACTTTGCAAAGGCCAAAGCTAGCAGAGTTTAATCCTGGCACCCTGCCATCAACGCTCCTCCTCCCCTCCTCTCTTCCTGGCCTCCCCCGCAGGGGGGAGTGCAGACCTCACTAAATAATGCAAATGCAAACACTGTATGTGTGTGCTGCCAAATGGTGCTTTTATAAAATTATGAGCTCAAGAGTTTGAATCCTAGAGTTCATTCAGACACTTTGTTTATATTATATACGATATACACACGTATATATGCATATACATACATACACTTTTTCTTGTCTTAGTCTTTAAATTTTTTTTTTCTTTTTTCCCGGGGTGGCTTTCGACCTCAATCCTCAGATCTCAGTCTCCTAAGTAGCTAGGATTATAGGCCTGAGCCAGTTTTAAAAATATATACCCACTTGTTACCTCCCCAAACAAAACTATGTGATCCACCTTATACTGTGTTTTGTTTGGTTTGTTTGAGGTAGGGCCTTGTTTCTGGCCCAGGCTTAAGTCTAAACCAGGATCTGTCTATTTTATGCTTTTTCTTATAGCTGGGGTGACAGGTATACATCCGCTCAGACAGTCCCCCGGACTTCTCTGTCTAGGGCTTGCGTAGAACCTTGATCTTCTTGGTCTCAACAGTACCACAAAGCTAGGATACTGTTTGAGAAAGAAGATCTCAAGAACTTTTCTGCCTGGAGCTGCCCTCGAACCACAATCCTCCCACCCTCAGTTTCCCAAGAAGCTGCTTCTGCTGGCTACAGCCTGAAGACTGCCGTGTAAACCCTGCACTTCAGAACCAGAGAGCAGCTCCCTGTCCGCCTGAAGTCACTGCCCCCTGCTGGCTGGTGAGAAGTTATGTGCAAGGCTGGTGGAGAGATGACTGACCCGGCTACTCTCCCTCAGACAAGCACAGTTAACCAAAATAGCAACTCCGCAAGGGCTCTGCTGTCCCAAGATGCCAAAGGGCAACCTGGCACCTTTTGGTTGAATGAAAGCCGTCCTCGGCGTCTCCATCTGCAGACATTCAGCTGCCAGCTTGCTCAGCTTTGCTGGGTTAGCCCTCACTCCTCCAGCCCCTGTCCTCATCCCAGGAGGCTGATGACATGGACTCTTCACCCAGGCCCCTTTCTTACAGACTTGGGCCTTTGGTTCCTTGGCTGTTATTTCTGTGGCATTTTGAGGGAGCTCAAAGCCTGGTGGTGATGCATTTTTTTTTTCCCTACGTGCAATGTTTAGCCAGAGTCTATTTTGGGGATTTTCAAGTACTGTGAAGATGTGACAGTAGTTGACTCCCAGCCTGGAAGTGTGGAGTGGTTCAGGAACAGGAATACAGACGAGGAAGAGAGTGAGTGCAGCGGGTAGGCCCTGAATCCCGCTCTATACAAGACATAAAAACAAAACAACAACAAAAAACCTCTGCTTTTTGTTCTTTTGTTTGTTTGTTTTATACATTGGGTTCCTAAGATTGCATGGGAAGAAAGAATCTTGAACCCAAAATAGAAATCCTGCAGACCACTGCACGACACCGGCCAGAGTAGC
Organism: Megascapheus bottae; assembly: GCF_031878675.1. Taxonomy (NCBI): domain Eukaryota; kingdom Metazoa; phylum Chordata; class Mammalia; order Rodentia; family Geomyidae; genus Megascapheus; species Megascapheus bottae. Next base: position 2,169,333 of record NC_143540.1, read on the forward strand.
CGCCTCTGTGTTCCTCAGGCTTGTGATGCAGTTCTGCATGTGTGTTCTGCTTTCTTCTCCCCCGCCCTGCTCCCCAGTGGATTACATTAGAAGCCTGTTTCCATATTTCTGCAGGTTTTTTTTCACAGTTCATGTCTACACCCAGGGTCTGGCACTGAAGGTGATAGTAAACTGTGTTTGAACTCATTGACCTACTAGTTGGTCCTAATTTATTTACAGTTGCAGATTATATGGCTAGATAACCTGCTTTGTTCATCCATGAATTAATCGATCGATCAATTGATTCCCTCTCCTGACATAGATCTGTTGAATATCGACGTTATGTGAGGCACAGGTGAATGCGCTGGCATAACATCAATGCATAAAATGGATGCTAGCCTTTCCACACAGTGCTCACAAGCTAAGGGGGAATCTTTATTTTTTGGGAGTGGGGGAGTACTGGGGTTTAAATTTAGGGCTTTGCACTGGTTAGGCAAGTACTCTGACACCTGAGCCACGCTCCCCAAGGCCTTCTTATATTTGGTTATTTTTCAGATGGGTTGTCTTACCTCCTCAGTCCTTGTAGCTGGAATTATTGGCAAGTGCTACCACAACCAGCTAAGGCCTTGCTAAAGTTTTGGCTTGGGCTGGTCTTGAACCACGATAATCTCTTCTCTGATTCCCCCGTAATTGGAATTACAGGTGTGTATGCCGCTTCCAGGCCCGCAACGAGAACTGTAGCAGGTGAAGCGGCAGTTGTGATATGGAACGATTAAAGTTGTGGGAACCACGAGAGGGGCCCATGAGAAACACACAGTGGGATCTTTAATACAGACCTGGAAGTCGGGGAAAGGCTCTGTAGAGGAGGCACTCTAGAAACGAAACAAGACGGCGTCAGGTACAACACCTCTAAGGCTTGGGCAGTGACAAAGTAGAGCAAAGGGAAACTCTGACACTTCCTCTGTGAAAGGAACTGGTCCACGAGATGGCAGGAAAGGAGACCAGCAGGTGGATACAGAGGATAGAACTGACTAGGGGCAGAAAGTTCCAGAGGAATGTTTGCGTACTCAGGCCGGGAGGACATGCGTCTGATGGGCAGATTGCAGGGAACCATTCTCAGGAAGTGTCACAAGCCTGAGAACGCCAGGGAAGCTGTCTTCGGGAGGTAACCCCTTGTTCCAGGAACTCCACTGGGTCTCCCAGGAGACGAGGAAGAGAGAAAAATCCACTCCAGCAGGGACAGGGAAAAGGAACCGTTGTAAAATGCCACAATGTCCCTTTAGTCTAAGCGAGGCTGACCCCGGGAGAAAAGCTTGTGGAGCTTAACCTGCAGTGGTGTTACTGGAGTCTAATGACATAAAGGTTTGGGGGGGGGGAATTAGAAGCTCATGTTCCCAGCCCAGGCTCACCAAAAGCCTAACACCTAATCACAGACTGACAGAGCAACCCTCTCCCACAGCCCACACCTTAAAGGCTTGTCACCATTCCTTTTACCCAGGATATCATATTTTGCCATCAGAAAAAAATAATGTATACGCTAAAGCAAAACACACAGCTCAAGGAGATAGAGACCAAGTATCCGAGCCACATTTAGATACAGGAGGAATTCTAGAACTGCCAGACTAGAACTGTAAAACAGTGCTAATGAATAGGCTAAGAGCGCTAACAGATAAAGTAGACAGCAGATAGAACTGCACACAGACCACACTGGAGACAGAGAGAAGAAGTCCTAAGAAAGAGCCAAGAAGAAACTAAAGATTTAAAAAGTAAAGAAAGGACATCTTTAATGGGCTCATTATTGGGCTGAGAAGGAATATGAGAGCTTATGAGTATCTTGGGGGTAGCTTCCAAAACTGATACGCAAAGAGACAAAGAAGACGAAAAAGACACAATATCCAGGAACTATGAGCCAATTACAGAAGGCATACTATGTATAATGGGGATTATAGACGGAAAAGGAAGCAGCAAAGTAATGGAAGAAAGACTTAGCATGATAACATCTGAGCATTTCCTCAGATCGACGTCAGACTCCAAAGCAGAGATCCAAGAAGCTCAGAAAACACCAAGCAAGATAAAACTACAAAGACATATAATTTTCACACTACAGAGAACCAAAGGTGATGAAAAAAGCACTAAAAGAGGCCTGAGGACGAAAACAACAAAACAACCCCTTCCCTCCAGAAGATGTATGGTAAGAATGTAGTGGTGAACCTGCTAGACAACCGTTTTCTATTCCTAGGACTGGTTTTCTAGGCAACCTGACAACTGCAGAATCTGGATGATAGAGGAGCAAGGCCAGCTCACCTGCCCCTCAGCTTTCCTCTGAGAAATCTACCTATAGGTCTTTGTTCCCCGACCCCCACTTCTCTCTCTCTCTCTCCTTACCCACTGTCTGGAGTTCTTAGATCCCCTCCATTATATTAATTATACATCCCCAAATGCCAGAAATTGGTCTCACTGAGATGAACCTTAGACACACCTCCATACACTTTCAGTGAGTCTTGTCTCAAATTTAACTCATCAAACTTCTCGGGATATTTAAGGTTTATAATTTTGGTCAGAACTGAAGTTCCAAGTCAAATATGTGTTTTTAAGAGCAAATAGTATGAGTCTTAGTAAACTTTGAAAAACCACATGGTAAAATCAACATCTTTCTTATGAGTGTCAGCCACAGAATGATTCCTGTCAGAAGCTGAACTTTGTCCTAAGGATACAGAACCAGTTGCCCATCTATAAATTATGAAAAAAAAAATATGGTTACAGGGGCCAGGAGTTTGGCCTAGTGGTAGAGTGCTTGCCTAACGTGCACAAAGCCCCGGGTTCAATTCTTTGGTACCACATACATAGAGAAAAAGCCAGAAGTAGTGCTGTGGCTCAAGTTGTAGAGCTCTAGCTTTGAGAAAATCCAAGGACAGTGCTCAGGCCCTGAGCCCAAGCTCAGGACTGGCAATAAATAAATAAATAAACAAACAAATAAATAAATAAAATACGGTTACAGATTTATGCTCAAATAGTTTCAATCTACTTAGGCACATTTAATACTCCATTTTCTATTTCAATTTTGAAACTTTAGGAGGAAGAATGAAGTCTTTTCAGGCTCCGAAGACTCTCAAGGATTACCAGAGAGTGAATTGGGCAATATTTTCACTACAAACTATGACTTTTGTAAAGTATCCTCTAAAACCTCATGCTAGTGGATCACTTTTTCTGGAAATGTGTGCCAAGTAAGCAATCATTTGTTGTTCTCTTTGCTATGTTAAAGAGAATTTTATTGAGTTAAGTGTGTGAGTTTCAGGCTGTAATGTAGTTTGCCAAAATTCTCTAATTCCCCTCCCTTCTTTCTTAAAATGTCATACAGGGTGTGGTCCCATTAGGGAATATTTTTTTAAAGTTGTAGTTGGTGTTGGTTGTTGTTTTTCCTTTACTTTTCCAAAAATGGCCAGATAATCGTCACCCCACGGGGAAGTTAGTTCTACCGAGGTGAATGAAGTTGCTTTCTGAAACCAGTTTTGTTCATTACCTTTCCAAGACTGCATATCCCGAGCATTATCATTCACCACTGGAAATGAAACTGGATAGGTAATAGTTGAAGGTCCAATTTTTCTTTTCTCCTGAGAGAAACAAAAACAGTTTAAGAGAAATAATGCCCAAATAAAACATCTGAGTGAAGATATGTCCCCCACGGTGGCGTGGAGATGTGGACTCTCCACGTTCCCCTCCTCATCTTATTCCTCTTTAAGTAACTAACACCTCCTCTATTAACACCCTGGTTGTTGGGGAGGGGACGAAAAGGACAAAATAAAGATTCCAAATGACCTTTTCTTTCTCTCTCTCTCTCTCTCTCTCTCTCTCTCTCTCTCTCTCTCTCTCTCTCTCTCTCTCTCTCTCTCTCTCTCTCTCTCTGTCTCTCTCTGTCTCTCTCTCTCCCTCCCTCTCTTTCTCTTCTCTTCTCTTCTTTCCTTCTTATTTGAATAGAAGGAAACGCTTTGGTTGCACACAGCTACCACCATTCCTCTCCAAAAATCAAACTCCCTGTAACTCTTAAGCCGGAGCTGCCCCTTCTGCTTGGTGGAAAAGCTTTCCTGATACACAGAGGGGGGCAGGGAAGGATGGAGGAATGAGAGGGCCTGGGGTTCTGATCACCTCGGGTGACAGCGCACGCACACGCACACACACTCACACACACACTCACACACACACTCACACACACACTCACACACACACTCACACACACACTCACACACACACTCACACACGCTTGGAAAACACAAGTGTGAAGCCACCCACGGAAAGGCGCCCTCTCCGCCCTCCAGAGGCCCCTGGGGACACGGAAGGCGCCCAGGCTTTCCCGCCGCGCACCCCTCTGGTGGGTAAAGGCACCGTGCCGGGTGGGGGGTGGCCGGTGGGTCACCAGGCCCGCTGGGGGGCCCTGGGCGGGACCGGGCGCCCCAGGAGAGGAGGCGCGGCGGCCTCGGAGCCGCCCCCGCGAGCCGGGGAACAAACGGGACATTCAGCCCCGGCCCCGCCCGCCGGGTCGGTCCGGGGAAGCCGCAGCCGCGCCAGGCCCGGGCCGCCCAGCGCCGCTCCCTGCGCTGCCCCCGCGAGCCGGGCGCCCGCGGCCGACACCTGGGCGCGCACGTGGGGGCCGCGGCCCGGGCGCCGAGGGGACCCCGCCCAGCCGCGCGCCGGGGCGGAGCTGGCGGGGAGCGGCGCGCGCGGCCCGGGGACCCCCGCGTCGGCACCGGCCATGAGGGGCGCCGGCGCCTGGACCCAGCTCTGCCTGCTGCTGCTGCTGCTGCTGCTGCCGCCGCCGGCCGGCGCCGCCGCCCGCCGGGCCCGGGCGCAGCCCCCCGAGAGGTAACGCGCGCCGGGCCCGCCTGCTTTGGGGCGCGGGGTGACCCCCAGCCCCCCGCCGCCCCCCACCCGGCGCCCTCGGGGGGCCCGGCCCGAGCACCACGTGGCCCCCGTGGCCCGCGCCATCCGCGCCCGTGCCCCCCACAGCGGACGGGACCCGGGAACCCCCTGCCGGGAGGGGATCCCCGCAGGCGGGCTGGGGTGGAGGGCAGCCGGCTCCCCGCGCGCTCCCCGCCGCACAGGCGGCTCTCCACGCGCATCCAGGTCCACAGAGCGCGGCGTTGTCGGCGCGGGGTCCTGAGCTTTCAACCCAAGGCTTGGCGCTCCGCCACTTGAGCGCAGCTCCACTCCCAGTTTTTGGAGGTTCACCGGGGACAGAGCTTCACGGAGCTGTTGCCCAGGCTCGCACACGCACACACACACTGAATAGCTTTTTTCCTGGGCTGGCTCTGAGTCCTCGGATCTAGCTCGGATTACAGGTGTGAGCCACGGGCACCTGGCCTACAATCCCAACGGGAGGACGGGGAGCCTGGCCTGGCCTGCTTGACGAGGCTCCCACGCACACATTTCAAGAGCTAGCAAGGCTCCGGCTCTGCAGGGTAGTACCCACGTTCACGCTTAGCCACGGCTCTGCAGGGTAGTACCCACGTTCACGCTTAGCCACGGGCTGCATTTTCCCAAGCTGAGATTAGATTACTAGATCGTGTTTGAAATTAAGGATTCTCTTCTCTTTCCTTCCCCCAGACCTGTTTTTACATGTGGCGGGGTTCTCACTGGAGAGTCTGGATTTCTTGGCAGCGAAGGTTTTCCTGGAGTGTACCCTCCAAATAGCAAATGCACTTGGAAAATCACAGTAAGTTGGTTTTTTTTTTTTTTTTAAACAAAGGTATTCTCTTGCAAGTGGTGGGATGGAAACTGCAGAGCTGAGCTCTTTTTCCTCTGGTGTTGGGAGCTAGGTTGGAGGCAGATGCTTGGAATATGAAATGCTGGATTTACTTCAACTATTTGGGCGATTTTATTTTAATGAAGTAATCCAGTAGTGCCCTGCAGTAAGACACCAGAAAGGACTGGAGAGATAGCACTTGAAGGAATAAATTCCTACAGCAGATGTTTCTGCAAACCCAGCCTCACTCCACTGAATTTCTACATATTCATAAATTAAGGCATATTTTCAGTCATGGGTCTGTTGTGACAAATGACCTTTGCACCTGCACGATTCCCAGGGGGAACCGAAGATGAGAGGTAGTGCTTTGGCTTTCCCACTAGAGAACAGAAAAAAGAAAAAAAGTCGATTTACCATCTCTGAGTAGAAACCACCCCTAGAGGAGATCTGGGAGAAGAGAACGATAAGGCGGTGAGTATGGAGTGTGATAAAATGCAATGGCTGGGCTATGCCACGTTCAGATCAGAAGCCAGAGTCAGACACAACTCACTTAAAACAAGAGGAAAAACAAAACAAAACACCATGTCTGGATTTCATGTCAGATTGAATCATCCAGTTGGTATGGCAGTAACTGCTCTCTTCATTTTGTGTGTTTTTCACTGTTGGGAAGTTTTGGGTAACTAGAAACATTGACTCATTAAGTGCTTACTTAAACAGGTTGTGTCACCCATCCTGTGATGCCTTTTATTGTTTTATGATTTTTTTCAGTGACAGAAATCACACCCAGAGTCCCAAACATGCTGGACAAACACTCTTTAACACTCACCTCCACTCCCTAACCCCACATCTCTTGATTCTGCATTAGGCACAGCTGGCCTGCAAGTCATGTCCATCTGCCTCAGCCTACTGAGAACCCAGACTACGATGTTTAACCAAAGCTCCCCTGACTTGCGTAAACTAGCACTTTGCTGTGTATAGCTGTGGTGCCACGTGGTTAACACGCACTGCTGGGAGAAAGCCCATCCCCTCCACTCTACAGAGGGAGATGCTTGGGCCAAAAACCACTAAAGACACTGACTTACTCAGATAATTGCTGAGCAATGGGTTTCATGCTAAGGGAAACGTCTTCCAAGGTGAGGAATTCCTCCCCAAAAGGCTGTTTGACAGGCAGGAAGGAGAGGAGAAATATTCATAAATGATGCGAAAATCCTAACACAAAAAGCAAAGCAATTACACTCTCTGGAGCGCATTTATTAAGTAAACACTCACCGAAATGGATTGTGTGACTACTCTATTGCAACACCACGGTGTTGGGCACAGGGAGCAGAAAGTAAGACATGATTTCTGTCTTCCAGGAAGGAGTTCGTCATCTGGTAGGAAGTAAAGGAAAGCAGTAGTTACAGGTAGAGTGTGGAAAGCATTTTGGTATATAAAAGTAACTATTGAAGAGGCTGAGATAAGAGGATCGTAGTTCAAAGTTGACCTGGGTAGGAAGATACCCAAGACTCTTACCTCCAATTAGCCACCAAAAAGTCAGAAGTGGAGCTGAGGCTCCACGCTTATAATCCTAGCTACTCAGGAGGCTGAGATCTGAAGACTAAGGTTCAAAGCCAGCTCAGGCGAAAAGCAAAAAAACTATTTAGGGAATAAGACAAGCAAAAATATATATAGCATGCGTGTGCGTGTATGTGTTCAAAGTCAACCTGGGCAGGAAAAAGTCTGCAAAACCCTTTATCTACAATTAACCACCAGAAAACTGGAAGTGGAGCTGTGGCTCAAAGTGGTAGAGCACTAGCCTTCAGTGAAAAAACTCAGGGATAGTGCTGAAGCCCTGAGTTCAAGCCCTGGTATTTGCAACATGCATGGGCACACGTGCACACACACACACACACACACACACACACACACACACACTACATAAGTACATAAGGCTGGTTTATATATTGATCATTTGGAATTGGCAGTATCACAAATGCCTCACTATTTCCCAATAGGACCATTAAACATCTGATAATAAGAATTTCAGTGCAGTTGTCCTGTGGTACTTTGGAACTTATGTATGTAGGCTAAAGTCATCATACCGAATTTATCCTCTAGGTGCCTGGTTACATTTAAAAGGCATTCACATCCAGCTTAAAGAACTTGTAGATTAAAAATGAAGTTGTAGATTTAATGCTTCTCAATAACTTTTATTCAATGTATGAGAAGACTGGCAATCGGAGCACCGGCTTATAGTCAACTTGAAACATACAGTGATGCTCTAGTGAGATCAGCCTGGGTATATAATTTGAGAAGCTAAATAATGAATCGAGGCAGGAACTTAACGTTTAAGTCACTTAATTACACCTAAGGGTTCATCAAAGGGTTCTAAAATTACTGTAGCTATTATTTGTCTGGTGTAAACAGCGGGATAGATAGAGGAATGGAATTTTGGCCCCCAACACGTATTTCCTGGCTTTAAACTATACACAGGATTTAGAATTATACAGAGACTTGAATTCCAATCTCAGCTGAGAGAACATATATATTTGCTTTACTAGATGCAGTTATTTCAATGGCCAGAATCGTTGAGAGAAAGCCGCACGAGGTGTCATGTTTCTGGGCTTGTGGTGACACTGAACCTCACAGAAGAGAGTAAGGCTGAGCTTCCTATTCTGGTGGCAGGAGGAAAGAGGGGAAGGGAGAAAGAAGCCAAGATCGCATATGCCCAGAAAGGCCTCCTCCCAGAGCCCCTTCTAAACCTCCACCACCGGGCAGGGACCAAGCCTTCAGCAGCCAGGTCTCTGGGGCACTCCAGGCCTGGAAACACTGTTGTATCTTTCTTCATTTTTGCTTCTGTCTTAGGTTATGCTAAACATATAGTAAAATGGACTGATTTAAATTTTCCAGTTTAGTGAGTTCAACAAAGGAAAGGGTGTTGTTGCCTTTTCTCATCTAAAAACTACAGTGGAGCCAAAGAAATAGTAATAAAAAGAGAAACAGGGCCGGGAGTTTGGCCTAGTGGTAGAGTGCTTGCCTAGCATGCACGAAGACCTGGGTTCAATTCCTTGGTACCACATATATAGAGAAAAAGCCGGAAGTGGCGCTGAGGCTCAAGTGGTAGAGCTCTAGCCTTGAGAAAGTCCAAGGACAGTGCTCAGGCCCTGAGCTCAAGCCCAGGACTGGCAAAAAATAAAAAATAAAAAGAGAAACAAAGTTCCTTGCCATGGGATTGTTGAAGAGGATCTGTGGTCAGCGCACTGCTGTTTTGGGCAGAATAACTTCATTACCACTACCGAGTCAGAGGTACCCTGCCTCTGGATTTTGGCTGAAAATGGATTATGAAATCAGACTTCCAGAGTGACTCAGCTGTTTATTAAACTTTATTAAAAGTTCAGTTTTAGTGCTTTGCTGTGAGTTTTAAAGTTTTATGGGGTTGACAATTTAAAAATAATAGGTTAAAGATTTGAGCAGATACTTCACCAAAATAAATATCGAATAAATACATATAAGATGCTTTTAGCATCATTATTAATGAAAACATTACCAGTGGCTCACATCTGTAATCCTAGCTACTCGGAGGCTGAAATCTGAGGATCCTGACTTGAAGCCAGCCTAGGCAGAGAAATTCAAGAGACTCTTTCCCCCCAACCCCCTCCAGTTACTTATAACAAAAAGCCAGACGTGGAAGTATGGCTCAAGTGATAAAGTGACAACTCTGAGACAGACAAAGCTAAGGAAGAGAGTGAGGTCCTGAGTTCAAGTGACAGTACCAGCACAAAACACTCTCTCTCCCTCTCTCTCTCTCTCTCTCTCTCTCTCTCTCTCTCTCTCTCTCTCTCTCTCTCTCACACACACACACATTAATAATGAAACACAATTTCCTACCTATTGCAACCAGAGTAATCAAAAAGACATGATGTGGAGAAACTGGAGTTAACACGGCTCAGGGTAATGAAAAACAATGCAGCCACTTTGAAAATTTTATTTGAATTCTTTTTAAAGTTATATTTTTAGCACATGACCTGGTAATTACCCTCTAGAGGCAAGAAAACAAAAGAAAATATAGTCTCACACTGACTGGACTAAGATGTTTGTAGAACCATATTACTAAGAAGCCAAAGTTAGATATATGAATTCTGTTTTATTGGTAAATTTGATTTTTTTTAATTGGACAGGATCTTACTATATAGTCCAATCTGGTCTTAAACTTATGATCCTCCTCTCTCAGCCCTCTAGGTGTATCAGCATACCCAGCTATGCACTAAAAATATCCATCAACTGATAAGGGCATAAACAATATGTGGTATATCATATAATACAATGTTCTTTAGCCCTAAAAGGAGTACCATACTCATTTATGATGCAAAAATGTAAGGATCTCAAAGATGCTACCACATCTTAGAAAAAAAAACACAACACATGCAAAAAGTGCCTCTACTGCATATTAGCTCATGACATGCATCCAGTGCTTTTTCTGTTCTGGAGAGAGAACCCAGGGCCTCGCATAATGCTCAACCCTGTGAGAGGGTGTGCATTACCTTACTGTGACTGCTTCATCCCAGAACAGAGGGCTTTGCTGTTCCAGTTCTAGTAAAATAACAGTATAGTTTTGGGGTTCCTGATCCTTCATAGGTTTAACTGATGAGAATCAAAATGACACAGTGTTTTCTTGAAACTGTCATTTCAGATCCCCTTTCCTGTTAGGCCACTGCACAGAAATCAGCTTTACCTTAGAAAACTGCTTGGGATAAAATTATAGCCCACTGTCATTAGGAAGTAAATATGTCTGCCACACAAGGGCCCCCTAGATAGCAAAAGGCTCCTCTGGTTTTTAGATCAGCTGCTCTTAAAAACAGCCCTCAGAAACTCATACTAGCACTCCAGGGTGGGGACTCCTTCTCCTCCAATCACGCTTATCCTGTTCTGGATTAACTCATGTTGACAACTTCTGGAGAACTGAATGTCCCCAGATGACTGTAAGTACTTTGTTCCCCCCTTTTTTGCGGGGGGGGGAGATGTTGAGAAATTGGCTCAATTTAATTTTCATGACCTTCTGCAATCTTTGATCATAAAACACAACTCTTAGGAAGAAATGAGTATCTTTACTTCAAAAGCTTAGACTCCTTGATAAGTGCATCGAGAGTCCATAAGGAAACCGAATGCTTGGGACCAATGTGGTACAGTTGTAGTGTCCCTCACCCGTCTGAGGTCCCAATTTGTTCCAGAGGACTGCGGGCTCTGGTCACACAGACCCTCAAGAGTTTCTATTTCAGAACTATGGACACATCGGAATACTTGAGACCAGGATACGTGATGGGAAGCTAGAAAACGTTTCCTGGCCCCCCCGCCTCAGCTTTCTGCATGCCTGGCCTCCAGCTGCCCGTGGTGGGCTCAGTAGATCAGACACAGGTCAACCAGAGTGTGACCATGGGCACAGGGCCGGCTGCAGAGATCTGGGAGGCCTGGGGAGGGTGGGGTGCCCATCAAAGCCTGGAGGGAAGAGTGGGTTCCCCTGAGAGAGAGGAGGTTCCTAAGTTTGTCTTTGAATTGAAGTGAGAGTCAAGGTGAAGTGCCTTCTCTCGGCCATGTGGGAAGGGTAATTAGGCAGTGTGCAAGCATCTGATAATCTACCTCTTGAAAGACAGACACATGTTTCGACCTAATTTGTCCATCACCTTTTCCGGGGTTACATTTAGGGGTTGGTGTGGGAATAGGCACTGAGCCACGCTGCCTCTCCCACGTCTGGTAAATAAACTGTGGCTTACAGGTTAGAGCCTGATGTCCTAAAGGTCTGGCGGTGGAACAGGGGCCTTGGAGATGACTGAGACAAGGACCCTGCAAATCAGACATGCTGTGAAGTCAGATTTTGGGGGGTGAAAGTTGTAGACTCAGAGATGACCATTTCTGCAGAGGTGTGTTCTAGAGGCAGACTAGTGTCTCTGTATTTTGCTATAGCATCCTGAAAATGCAAAGCAGCGACTTAAAATGCAGTTCCCAGATTGCCAGCAAGAGAGCTGGCATGGAACACGCTTGGCAAGTTTGCCTGTGATGGGAAGGACGTCCCAGGGGCTGTGGGGTGAGCTGAGGTCACTGCCCAAGCCTTAGGCTTCACAGTCAATGCCATACAGGGCCCAGCTGTTGACAGAGAAAAAAACAAACAAACATAGAGACATTAAATCGTTTTCCCACAGGCAGATAAGGAACTCCCCCTGGTCAACATAATCTCACAACATGGTAACTTTAACTGCTACCAAAAAAAAAAAAAAAAAGCGAGTTCATGGAGTTAGCATTTATAGATCGGGCATAGGAAGCTTCCAAAGAGCTATGCATGTTCTTACTGTACAGGCTGACTTAGGAGCTGGAGGTGACGACAGAGCCCACCTGTAGTCCAGTACTTGAGTGGCTCAGGTAGAATGCTGCTTAACTCAAGCCCTGCCTGAGCCACACAGCAAGGCTCGCTCTGTCTTGAATATGTAAAAATACCCCCCCATACCCTCCCAAAAAATGACCTAGAAAAGGAACATGCCTTTCGGAGCTCTGCTGCCAGAGGCTGAGCCTCTCTGTAGGAATCTTGTCCAGGATTTGTGCAGAGTTTTCATTTAGTACCTAAGGGATCCATTCATGCAACAAATATTTCTGAGGTTGAGCCTTGGCTCGGGCTGTGTGCTGTGCCAGAGGCCAGGGGTGCTACAGCGGGCAAGGCATGAGGGCATTTAGTCTCTCATAGTTCCCTCTTCAGAAAAAAAAACCTGGGGAAGTGACTGCAAGGGTAAGACTATCTACTGGGCAGAGCCCACTGGGGTTCAGAGGGTGACTGGGTGGATGTTTCAGGGGACGGGGACCGTTTGGGAGAAAACAGATGCAAAATGTTGACATGTTTTGCATAGACGGATACACACACAAATGTATGTATCAACACACTTTGAAGGTTTGTGGTTGCTGCTGAGAAAGGAAGGAGAACATGTGGCCTGAGATGGAGGGAAAGGAAGCCTCGCATTGATCCGGAATGTTTTATTTTACTAAAAGAACATTTTCAAATGTGTGGGCAAGTCAATTCTCATGGATTAGCATATGTGTATTATATTATTCTGTGCATCTTTCTGTGATATATATATATATATATATATATATATATATCCTTAACAAAGAAAAAATCCAGAGAAGGAACTCTTACCAAAGTTGGCACCACAATGGGGCCACCCCTGGCACAAAGCTGGGCACTCTCATCTCAACCAACAAGCTATGGATGAGGTACATGTAGAAGGAGAGAGGTCCAGGACTGCCCTGGGCCAAAAGCAAGACCCCACCTGAAAAGATAACTAAAGCAAAAATGGCTGAGTGTGTGGCTCAAGTGGTTGAGTTCCAGCTTAGCAGGTATGAAGCCCTGTACCACCACCACCACTGCCACAAGAAAGAAAGAAAGAAAGAAAGAAAGAAAGAAAGAAAGAAAGAAAGAAAGAAAGAAAGAAAGAAAGACAGACAGACTGCATCAGAAGGTATCACTTGATGTTGACTGCTCATACGAAAGACAAAGAACAGACGTTATACACTGGAAAGGCCTACCACTATATTTCATCTGTAATAGGATTTCTCTTTGACCTTCAATGAATGGTGACATTTGTCTCTGGGTACAAACCAACCCACATTGGTACAGATTATTTGTGTAAACAGACCTTTAAAAAGACAGGTCTAAAGTTTAGTAGCTCTGTTGAGATAAATTCATAAGAAACAAGACTGTTTCCCTAGATATTTGTGGAATTTTTTTTCAAAAGAAAATCAGTAATTATATTTTATTAGGGGTGTGGTTTACTGGAAAGCTTTTCCTATGGTTCGGATTTGAAAGAGGAAGAAAGGTCATCTTGGATAATCCCCTTTTTATTGTTGAAGGGCTGAGACTTGAACTCAGGGCTTCATGCATGTAAGGCAAACCCTCTGCCACTGAGCCACAACCCAGCCTGGTACCACACTTTTACTTTCTCGTTTTAGTCCTTGGCTAGATACAAAGGCCTGGTGTGTTCGCGACACTGTTTCCTGCTTGTCCCTTATCTTGACAGGTCCCTGAGGGAAAAGTGGTGGTTCTCAACTTCCGGTTCATAGACCTTGAGAATGACAACCTGTGCCGCTATGACTTTGTGGATGTGTATAACGGCCACGCCAACGGCCAGCGCATCGGACGCTTCTGCGGCACGTTCCGCCCAGGAGCCCTCGTGTCCAGCGGCAACAAGATGATGGTACAGATGATTTCTGATGCCAACACGGCTGGGAACGGCTTCATGGCCATGTTCTCTGCGGCTCAGCCCAATGAAAGAGGTACTGTTTCCATACAGTGCAGACAGAACTGTAACGGTGGGTGCCTGCCGGGGTCGGGGGCGCTTGGTGTGAGTTTACTTGGCTCTTTGAGGTGTGGTTACTCCTTTGCCCTAAGGCTCTAGATCTGTTCTCAAGCAGAGAACTCAGAAATACCAACCAACCACCAAGAGCCTCTACCCTTGCCTAAGTTTACATCCCCATTAGCTAATAGTCCTCAGACCATGAGTCTCCATACGGCTTTATTGGCCTCACCAGCATCGGGATAGAAACGTAAGAGTGGCATTTACTTTCTCGTGGTTTAATCACTTCAGGAGACCTATATTGTGGAGGACGCCTTGAAAAACCTTCTGGTTCTTTTAAAACTCCCAACTGGCCAGACCGGGATTATCCTGCAGGAGTCACCTGTGTATGGCACATCCTGGCCCCCAAGAACAAGGTGAGACTCCAGGCAATGGCAGGAGGGCATGCAAGTGGGACCTGCCCAGACAGTGTGGCCAGACAGTGTGGCCGTTGGCACGAGAGCTAAGGGTCCAGGGAGAGGAAACCATGCCAGACACAGGTGAAGACCCAAGCTGACTTGCCCTGGGTACTAGTTAAAAGTGCAAAGCCAGGGATTTAATTTCCTATTGTAGAATTGTCATTTGCAAAAAAAACATTTTTCAAAAATACAAATAGGTAAGCAGATCCCACGTAAGACAGGTCAACCCTGGAGCAGGGGGTGTCAAAAATCCCCAAGAATATCTATGTTTCAGGATCCCCACTGTCACAGCTCACACATCACGTCCTGGCTATGGACACACCCAACCCAGCCCGCATGCCTTGCTCCAACGAGGCCAGCCATGCACGCGCAGCTATCCAGCCCATTCAGCCTGCTTTGCTGGTCTGTTTAAGGGTGTTTGGAGGCTGCGGCTTTGAATAAAATTTGTTTCCCACAAAAGGCTTTGCTATAAACTATGAGTAGGGGCTGGAAGTAAAGCTCAGTGGTAGAGTGCTTGTCTGGCATGAGAAAAGGGCTAGGTTTCATATCCAGTGCTGTGCAAGTTGGAAGGATGGATGGGAGGTTGGATGGATAGATAGGTGGATGGATGGGTGGGTGGATGGAGAGATACATGGATGGATGGATGGGTCTACTCATGTAGTATTTATTAGCTCATGGTTAGATGAATTTTTATCCTTTCTAGGAGCTACTTTCAAATATTTTGAAGAACAGAACTTGACACAGGAAATAGATGAAGCTTAATACTGGAGCTTTTGAAAATAACTGTAAAAATTATTAAGAACATTACTAGCATAGGTCCTTTCGTTACTTAAAAAAAAAGAACATGACTAGCTGAGTGCTAGTGGCTCTTACCTCTTCTCTTTCTTTTCTCCTCCCAGCTTTATGAGACATAGTTGACAGATAAAAATGTATGTATATACATTATATAGCTTGATGCTGACATTGCTTAATTTGCAAAGCCAGGGGTTTCAAGGCATATGTTATAAAACAGACTATCATCAAGCTCCTTAACATATGCATCTTCTCTTCTACTTATGCTGGAAGCAGGTGTGTTTAGAAAATTTAAGATCTCCCTGCTTTAGACAGTTTTAAGTACTATATCTGCCAAGGTGTGCCATAGATCTCCAGAGACAATGACGGTCTTATTGTAGGTGGCTGGAGTTATACAGTGTGGCTTCCACAGAAGAACTGAGCTGTGGTGTGTACGATGCTAACCAATGAGGGTCCATCTGGGTTTGAGATCATCTTTTGTATGAGTAAAAATGAGAGGAAAGTTTTCTTTTCTTTTTTGTCTCTTGTTGGATTTGAACTCGGCCTGGGCACTATTCCTGAGCTCTTCCGCTCAAGGCTACCACCCTAGCTCTGGAGCCAAGTGCCACTTCTGGTTTTCTGGTGGTTAACTGGAGATGAGTCTCATGGACTTTAGTACCCAGGCTGGCTATGAACCTTGATCCTCAGATCTCAGCCTCCTGAGTAGCTAGGATTACAGGCGAGAGCCACCGCACCCAGTGACAGTTTCTTAATAAGAAGCACACAACAAGAAAAAGATATCTAAACAGAACTAGGGCACAGCTTAAACAAAAATTCTAGCATTGTACAAAGTGGGACAATGGGAGAAGCCCATCTGACATTATTCACCAGTATCATCAAACACACCTAACGTTGTGCTTCATCTAAAGCTTATCGAATTAAAGTTTGAGAAGTTTGACCTGGAGCGTGACAACTACTGCCGATATGATTACGTGGCTGTGTTTAATGGTGGAGAAGTGAACGATGCTAACAGAATCGGGAAATTCTGTGGGGACAGCCCACCTGCGTAAGTTAACACCTCTTTGTGGTTTTAACATTTGAATGGGTCTAACTTTGTTTCTTATGAAATTCTGTGGGGATAGCCAAAGGAGCATACTTGGCCAAGCAAACACAGTGCCCACTAGCTATTAGCAGTAATGCTTAGAGGACTTTGGCCTTTCGATTGAGCTTTTAGCTTTAAGCAAATTATTTTCTCACAGTCAGAAATGATGAGAAGGTAGATCTTTACCATTTCAGAGAGGTACCGCTTAAACTTTACATTTGTCTTCTTTTAGGCCAATTGTATCTGAGAAAAATGAACTTCTCATTCAGTTTTTATCAGATTTAAGTTTAACGGCAGATGGGTTCATCGGTCACTACAAATTCAGGCCAAAAAAGCTGCCCACCACTCCAGCCCCACCGGCTACCACAGCAAACCCCCTCACCGCAGGTAACTTTTTTAGTTTCGAAGTTTGTGCACATGCACTGCAAATGGAAAAAAGGATTCCTTTGGCGTACAAAAACTTGCAACTAAAGTAGCTACAGTTACTAGATTCCATAAACAGCCCCTAATTATGACAGCCAGATTTGCTTCCAAAGATTGCCATCTGTCACCTGCAGAGCAAAAACATGGTGGAGAAGCACTGTGTGTGTCTATTCAGATTTACTTTAAAATCTGCTTCACAGTTCTTAAAATCCTCCTGGCCACAGCCAGTCTCAAAGTAAGCATTTAGTCAGTGCTTGCTGGCTCTAATGACAGAAACAAGTTAACGTGGGAAGAATTTCTAAAGCCCTGAATGACATCTAGTCATTATCTATTTTCTTTTTAGTTTATTTTTATTGTTACAGTTAAGTGGTTGTACAAAGGAGTTGTCATTTAACAAAGCAGTTTATGGATACAATATATCTTGATCAATGTATCAAGAAAGCACCTTCCTATCCTCAGAGGACTATTCTAGGATTCCTTGTACAAATGAAGAATTACCTGTATCTTAAGTCTATTGGACTGGGTTTTTCTCAGCAGGGTACACACAAAGTGTATCTATTTTTAGTTCTGGTATTGGTTGCCTAGAAAGGAAAAAAAAAGAACAGGGCTACATTTGGATTATCTTTGCTCATGGGTTTAAAATTCCGAGGAGGTATTAAGTTGCCCTGAGGAAATTAGAGCAATTGTTGGAGGCATGAAAAATTTCTTTTGCATGGTTTATAATTATTTCATTGCAATGCCAGATTAGTGGCTCAGTAAACAATTGTTAATTTTAAGTAGACAGGTTTAGATGTAAACACCAATTCTACTTGACTTCATTTTCCAGAATCTTATGTTTTCCTTCTTTGAATTTCTTCGACTTAAGGTTTAAAACCCACTGTGGCCCTGTGTCAACAAAAGTGTAGACGGTCGGGGACTCTGGAGAGCAATTATTGTTCAAGCAATTTCGGTAAGAAATAAAACCCAGACTTTTCTCGCTAACGAGAAACTTGAGACTTCAAGCTTAGTCTCAAAGGAAATCCCGTGACTTTCAAGGCAAAGGGTCAATGCTCATGTGCCCAGGAAAATGTTTTCTTCCATTGTAGGTGTGTCAGCTTATAGTGTTCAAAGCATAAGATGAGGTGAGAAATACACGTATTCAGAAAAAGTGATTTTCTTTCACCTATGTTGAATAATGACTCTTGGTACCTGATACTGCTACTCTATATATTCTGGCTGACTCTTCCTGAAAAAAAAAATCCTGTATACTTTCTCCTTCACATATTTTGTACTTGCAGGTTTTTTTTTTCTCTCACACATCTGTGATTCAACTTAAATACATTAGAAGTGCAGCTAAGCTTATATTCAGAAGCTCACCTCACTTCAGAAGAAATTCAAATACTTCGCCTATAATGTGCTTGCAAAGGACTACATTAAAACCTGATTTCTGAAGTCCATTTGGGGAACTCTTATGAACTGGAACCTGAGGAGATAGTGCTTAAAAAGGACTTAGAATTTCTAAGAGCTTTTACCAGTTACAAAATTGTCCTTGCTGTGAACATTATCTCTCAGAGCTGCATTTCATTGTGTTGAGTATTTTTGTTCAAAGGAAATGTTTGAGAAGTCTTATCAGGCAAAGAAAGTTGTTAGTGCCCAAATAGGCTATCTAAAACAAAGGGCCTCCCCAGAGGCTGGCCTGGTGTTTGGCATCATGGAGTAATAACATCCCGTAGCTCCGAAGGGCTGGATTAAGGGGAGTTGGGAGACCATGGAGTCCCCAATCCGAAGGTCTGGATTAAGGGGAGTTGGGAGACCATGGAGTCCCCAATCCTAAAGCTGACTGCCTGGTGAGATTCCAGTAAATGGCACAAGAATGAAACCAAAGAGCCCCTCTACACACCATTTGCTATCATGTATAGGATAGTCTTCTGCAGGAGGGAGCTCAGGAAACCACCCTCCCTGGGCCTGGGGAGCCACCTGATTCCACCTGGCTGTCCCCAGGAATCAAAGTCCGGGAATGAGGTCTCTGGAGCGCAGTGCACTCCACGGGCACAAGGGCTCGCTTTGTATTCAAGTCCTGAGCTTGGCTGATAAATCCATCGACTGTGATTCACTTAGATGACACAGGGACCAAACAACGTCACTAGTGCCTCATGAGTTCTCAGCAGATTTAGGTGTCACAGTAATTGGGGAGTGCTACTGAGTTTTATCTGGGCAGTTACAAAACTATTTTTTGTTGTTTTGTTGTTGTTGTTTTTTTAAAATCTAGTGCAAGCCTCGTGCCACAGGGTATTGTCCTCCTCAAACTCCTACAATGCCAACAGCAGCCCTTTGAAAGAGACAGCATCTCTCCTTGTATGGCTTACAAGAGACTGTGTTTGTGACCACTGATGTGAACAAAGAAAGGCACTATATAGAAAAGGACCAACTGATTTTCTAGAGATTTTCTTTTTAAACAGAAAAATGTTTCAGGTTAGACTCAGTTCTATACTTTGGTCAAATGAGACAGAGAATGGACAAGAAGGAGAATACAAATGGGCCAGAGAGGGCCGGGAGTTTGGCCTAATGGTAGAGTGCTTGCCTAGCATGCACGAAGACCAGGGTTTGATCCCTTGGTACCACATACATAGAAAAAGCCAGAAGTGGTGCTATGGCTCAAGTGGTAGAACACTAGGCCTTGAGAAAGCCCAAGGACAGTGCTCAGGCCTGAGTTCAAGCCCCCGGGACCTGTAAACAGGCATGTGCACACCCACACACGGGCCAGAGAGCGACAGAGATCTGTGATCACTAGAAAGAGATAATAACCCACTGGGATGTGCAGAAGTTCAAGAAGAGGGGATGGCCAGGTAGGAATTGGAGGAGAGACAGAAGGTCGATGTTCACCCACACTGACAAAATCCAAGTGCTTCTTCCACCCCTCTGTACACTGCCTCTAAAGGTTCAAGGTCTTACTGAAATTTTACAAGCAGAGGCTCATAAACCAAGCTTTATATGGCAATTGATCCAAGTACCAGATAGAATATCTAAATTTTAGAGTCCCCATCAGAGCAACAAGTTCAACAAGTACGTACCTTTCTCTCCTAGTTATCAATAAACAGCAGCCAAAGCAACTAGAGCTCCACGATTTACTTTTTGGCAATATTGGGCTTGAACTCAGGACCTCACATTTCTTAGGCTGACGTCCTACCACTTGAGCCACACCAACTCTTGTGCTTCATTTTTGACATAAGATTCCTTTTTTTTTACCTAGGCCAACCTGGACTGTGAGCTTCCCTTTACACTCCCCACTATGGCTGAGATGACAGGCATAAGATATGACACCAAGTCTTTTCTGTTGAGATGGAGTCTTTTGGACTTTTTTCCCCCAAGCTGGGCAGAAACCATCATCTTTTTAATTTCCTCTTCCCGTAGCTGGAATGACAGACCATAGCCACCAGCACCCAGCTTTCAGAACCATTTTTTTTTTTTAAAAAACTCAGAATTTTGGTGACAAAGGCACAGAATCAAACTTGAGAAACTCAAGTCAGGCCTTTTCTTTAACATTCAACCATTTCATTTCTGAAACAGAAAACACTGATTTATTTTCAGTTCTGCTTGCCATTGCTTACATTTACCACCACCTAATTTCAAAGATGTTTTTCTTGTCTTCTGCAGTATTAACTGGCACGGTGATCACAACGGTCACTCGAGGCGGAAGCCTCCATGCCACTGTCTCCATCATTAATATCTACAAAGAGGGGAATCTGCCAATCCAGCAGGCTGGTAAGAACATGAGCGCCAAGATTATCGTGGTCTGCAAGCAGTGTCCTCTCCTCAGAAGAGGTAAGTGGTCAGGAACACTCTCATCCCTCACCGAGGGAGTCTCAGAGATCAGGAGCAGCACGGCAGAGCTTCCGGGAGCAGGAGATGGAACTTTCTAGGCAGTGGCAAGTATAGAGAAGGAAAGTTAGGACTAATATGTCGACTGTACTTGACAGCAAAGGACGGCCCCGGAGGGAGGTGGAACTGAACAGGAACCCCAATTTGTATAACTTGTGGAAAAAGAAGAGGTAGTCGAGGTAAATAATGAGTCTCAAACCTTTAGGGTTGAGTCAACTACGGAGAAAACAGTCAAGCATGTCAAGTGCCATTATTATGCTTAGAGAAAATGCCCAGCAAGCAAAAGGAAATGAGGCTGTGAACTTCAAAAGAGAGAATTCTAGCTAGGCAAGAATTTCAAGTTTGGAAATCATTGCGGGGGGGGTGTTCTTTTTAGCACCTATTTTTTTGTAAGATAACAGAAAAGTGTAAGAAAGATCTTAACTACCTGTGCCCTCAAAAAATGTACAACATAGACACACCTGTTGAGATGCAAATAAAAATTCAACAGGGTTGGTGGCTCAAGTCCTAGCTATTCAGGAGGCTGAGATCTGAGGATCGTGGTTCAAAGCCAGCCTGGACATGAAAGTCGTGAGCCTGTTCTCTCCAATTAACCACCAGAAAAACCCAGAAGTAGTGCCGTGGTAGAGCGCTAGCCTGGAGCTGAAGAGCTCAGAGTTCAAGCCCCACGACTGACAAAGAAAACAGAGCGAGTGAGCGCGTGAGAGAACTATTCATCTATGTATTCTCTTCCTTCAGGTCAAAATTATATTATTATGGGCCAAGTGGGCGAAGATGGACAGGGCAAAGTGCTGCCAAACAGCTTCATCATGATGTTTAAGACTAAGAATCAGAAGGTTCTGATGGCCTTGGAAAACAAGCGATGTTAGCAGAGAGAGGTGTCTACTTCAGCACACTCTGTTGTTCCCACGGAAAGATCTGCTCTCCCTAAGTAGAAAAAAAAATGCCCAGATGATTGAAGCAGGAGCTTCCTGAGAGGCTGACTTCCTTCTCCTGCGACAGAGGTGTGGGTCCTTGACAGGACTGATGGCAGTCCCGAGTCTGTACCGAGAAAAGTGTATCTGCAAACCTACGACCAGCGTGCTGACAGTAAACGGCGGTGCAAGCACTGCTCCTGGAAAGCTGCTTATTTGTAAATCTCTGTCAGAGGATATTTTTGAATTGAGTTGTGTGAGGAGATAAAAGAGAGGTTTTATAAGTGCATTATTTATAGTGATCACTTGTTTTTACCTTTAGGCATTTGCTCTGAGGTATTACTTTCTTCTCTTGCATTTCTAAGAATAATGCTTAATAAAACAGTTTTAACTGATTGTGAAGCAGCCATTAAATTCATTCTTGTATAAAATACACCCTACTTCTTTGGTGGTACTGGGGTTTTGAATTTAGGTCCAACCTATTCATTCCACTGGTAGCATAAAGCTTGAACAGTTTTAGGCTTTCATGGTTAGTCTTTTGATTTAGTTAAATAGCTAAATATAAATATAATACAAATATAAATAACATACATAGTCAGACCCTGGTGGCTCATGCCTGTAAACCTAACCACTCAGAGGGCTGAGACTGAAGGATTGTAGTTCAAAGCCAGAATGGGCAGGAAAGTCCATGACAGCCTTATCTCCGATTAAGCAGAAAAAAGTCCGAAGTGAAGGAATGGCTCAAGTGGTTGAGCATCAAAAAAGCCAAGGAAGAGCTCCCAGTCCTGAGTTCAAGCCCCTATACAGCACAGACACTCAAAATAAACCCAATGAACGCATTTTACTGCAGGCCTGTGTGGTTCCGCCTGCCTGGAAGGACAGCACCCAGGGACAAGAGCTTTCCAGTAAGACAATGCTACACTTCCTTGATGAGTCCTGGCACAAGTTCCCATAGCATCCCTCTGTTCCCAGCTAATGTCTTGGCGGGAAGGAAACAACGTTCATGTCAAGCCACTCCCGCCTGAAGGGTGTTCTTCACTTCCACACTCCTGGGCCAGGTGACTGGCCTGCTTATGGGAGTTATGTGCTCAGACAGGCATAACTTCTGGCTTCCTTACAGAGATGCATAGTTCAGCCATGGTTCTTCCCAAACCAGATGTAACCTGTCAGCCAGGGCTCAATTCTCACCATAAACAAGTCTGCCTAGCAACACAGTCGACATCATGTATTACCTAGTTCCTCTAGTAAACTGTAGCCAACAAAGGTCAAATTTTTAATGGAATGGGCAAAGCCTTTGCTAAGCCCCATCCCTAGTAGATTAAAGGAAAAAAATAACTTCATCTTAATAATGCAGAAAAGGCAATTAATTTAATTCCTCTATTCATAACAAAAAATAGGAACAAACTATGAAAAGAAAAGAATTATCTTCAAGCTGACCAGAAAGCCTCTAGCAAGCTTCATGCTGAACGCAAACGCAATTCTTTTAATAGAAATGGTAAAATAGAATGTATAAAAGAATCCTTTCTATTGAATAATAGGCGGCTGAAGACATGGCTCAGTTGGTAGAGCACCAACCAATAATCAAGTATCAGGTACTGAGTTCTAGTACTGGTCTTGGACAAAAAACATAATGAAAGTTTTATACAATGTAATGAGAAGAAAATCAAACATGATATAAAGTTTAGAACGGACATGTTACTCAGATAGACTATGTGAGGTAACATAACCTGTAGGTGATTAGAATCGTTTCAAGAAGGGAGGGAGGAAAAGATGGAAGGAAGAATTGGGGGAGAAGAGAAGGAAAGAAGACAGGAAAGAGATAGGAGGAGAAGAAGGAAGGGAAGAAGAGAGGAAGGGAGGTTAAAGTGGTACTAGGCTTCCCCTTGCACGTGCTAGGCCTAGCCCCACAAAAAATAAATAAAATGGAAGCAGCAACTCTGGCGTTTGTCACGGGGGTAAGCAAGTACTCTCTGTTTCTGGCGTAGCCTGGCTTGGTACTTTCTGAGACTGAGTCCCACTTTCCGATTTGTGTTCACTGTCTCCCTTTAACACTTACGTACCTGAGGGTCTCGGCTCGATCCCGGTCATAAAAGCCTTCTTTTCCTGTTGTGTTAATTTGGTTGGGTCTAAAGGATTCTCTTCTTTTTGGGCTTCTTGTTGGTGTGGGCCAGGAGACATGTCAGCATGAAATCTGGAGAGCAGAAACACATACTATAACTTCTCTCCTGGCTCATTTGCAGAGCTGGGGCGGCCCCCATGCCTACCACAGCAACGCCATCATTCCTTGGGTCCTCCTCTAGCTTCTCTAACACTGGTGTGTCAACAGCACACTTCTAACAGTTCTCTCTCGGAGCACATTTTACCCCTGGAGCTAGGAGAAGCATTACATGTGGCAGTCTACCTTCAAGGACTCCATGTTGAAACCGCTATCTTCCTTCTCACCTGCAGATCCTACAGACTTCCAGGCCCAGCATCAAATGCAAAAACAATAGCCTTACAGGGTCGCTCACCAACTGCAATAGCTGTACCATCAAATCCTTACGAAGTACAACACGTGCACACCTCATTAATTTCACCTTGAGACTTTGCAGAAAGCTTTTATGAACATTCACAAGTCAGGCCTTGGCGAGACATATTATTTCTGACATGGTGGAAACAGCTAACAGGGACGTTCAACTGCTGCTGGAGGTAGGAAGAAATGCCACGGTGATCTGAGGTGGATATTTTGCTTTGTTATCATGGAAGTTTAAAAAAAACAGCAATGGTGAGTTTCATACTCCAAAAAGGTTAACTTTATAATGTATGAATTATATCTCTATTTTTAAAAGTAGATGATAATACAACGAAGAGACTGTCAATGTATAATCTAATGCCAAGTTTTATTCACCTTTTTTCTTACAATATGCTGGCATTCAAAATATACCTCATAAGTAACTCATGCATACAACAGGCACTCTAAAATATTATAATCTAGTATTTTTTAGAATGACTAAAAATTCCTGATGTAAAATCCCCATTGAGAAGTGTATACTCCCATAGTAGACAAAATATATAACTTTACAATAAACATTTTTATAAGAATTAGCCCAAAAGAGGGAACACTTAAACTCTGGAAATTAAGAAATAAAGAGTAAAAAGCAAGATGAAATACACCACTCACATCTTTAGACAATGGTCCCTGGGTCAGTCAGTGGTGCTTAGACCATGGGCTGCCTGCACCCGTGGTCCTGAGAGCAGAACCTGGAGTTAAGAAGATAATTCTGTGCCTTCTTAGCTGGAAATGCTGCAGGAAAATGAGGCAATAGCCTAGGAGAAGCTTCAGCTACACGGTTACATGAATGTCGAAAGAACAAAAACTAAGTATTTTATTCTCAACTTAAAAAAAACAATGCTTTTCATCTTCAGCAGCAAGAACATCTATAAATAAGCATGAAGTCACGTTCGTGGAAGCTCTGCTCGGTTCTGTGGGAAATGCTGTGGGAGAGAAGCTTAAGAACTGTAGCTCAATTATTGAAGGGTCATCCAGTGCCTCACCACACCAAACAAAGAGGTTGTACCACTCTCCTATTTTGCAACTACGAAGTTCACTCCAACTTGAAAAAAAATTATAGCACTATTATGATAAGGAAGAGTTAAAAGCAAGAAAATGCTGGAAAAGTGACTATGCAAACATTTTATGGCCAAAAAATAAAACTGCTGACTGACTCTCTTTTTTTAAATGACATAATTCTATAAAAATTTAAATACTCTGACTGAATTAACACATGGAAATACCTGTAAAATACTATTAAGTGAAAAAACAAAATTAAAAATATAAAATGACTATAACCATGTAAAAGTAAATATGTTACAATAACAAAGATGAAATGAATTTAAATTGATAGAAACAGAAATAGATTCAAATATTAATTAAAGTTTTTTCTTTTTGCTTAAGATTGTGACAAAAGAAAAAATAAAAAATAGATTATTAGATAAAACTATACTCTTAAACAATAACTACAGAACTATATGTGGACTTCTAAAACAGATATTTTAAAAACCATGACTTATATTCCAAGTGTATTTTATGGCGGAGATCAGCTCACATTGGCTGACTGTCATTTGAATTTGTGGACAATCTGTGCACTTACGATTGCCCCTCTTCAACAGGAAAGACATCATACAGCAGCATGCCAACAAAAATCTATGAGTTTTGCTCCTACAAAAAGTTATTGACAGATGGTTTTTAAAAAACTAATTCTATATACATATTTTACATAACATATTTATGCTATAAATATTTGAAGAATGGCTTTTATATAATAGTTTATTTCAATATATGTCTTATTAGTTGAATTGCTAGTTGTGCAAATACCCAGTCATTCAGATCTGTTATTGAAGATTATTCTTTCTAGGACTGAGAAAATGGTTAATTTCTTGGATAAAACATAGCATATTTAGAAGTCCGAAAGCCAAGCAAATCCCGTATTTCGTTCCGGAATTTGGACAGGTCTTGGCGCAGCTCATTGAGGTTCTCCACGGTGGCCTGGTCTGTGCTTTGCATCCTTTGTCTCATGGAGGTTAGATACCGATGCACTAAGCAGCACATTACTTTCTGGTAGTTCTCGTCTCTCTTTTGTTTCAAGTTTCTCCACTCCTTCAAAACAGACAATATTATACTAATGACATGCTGTGGATAGGTATGTATATATACTCATAATGAAGAAGTATACACATACATATACATACATAGCTACACTTTACTTTGGGTGGGGAACAGACACTGGGCTTTGAACTCAACACCTTAGTTTCAGTCCATTTTCTTACAGCTAACACTTTACCACTTGTGCCACATGTTCAGTCTGGCTTTTTGCTGGTTATTTTGGAGATTAAGACTCTTGGATTTTTCTGTTCAGTCTGTCCCTTGAGTGTCTGGCTCAAATTACAGGTAGAAGTCAACAGTGTGTGGCCAAGTAGGTAAAAATTTTAAAAAGTCTCAGACACAAACTCACCATTTTCCCTCTTACTTTTTCCTTCCTCCTTCCTTTATTGTTTTTGAGAGAGAGAGAGAGTTGCTCCATAACCCACACTGATCTCAGACTCATGATTCTGCTACTTTGGCCTCCAGAGTGCTAGAATCACAGGCATCTACTGTCACACTCAGATCAAACACATCTTTATTAGATGACAGTTTTGTCATGATGTGGCATAAAATAATATTCAATACTTGCTTAAAATAAATGTAGGCTGGATATTTATCTAATTTATTCTCCTTTAAGGTGCATCTTGATTTTAAAAATTAGTGTTAGGAATCCTCAATTTATCCTGTGATTTGCTGTCTTACAGGCCAAATACGGCTCATATAACCTGTGAGCCAAGGTTTTTACAAATGTTTGGAATGAATTTTATGATAGGTCATTTAAAAAACTTTGAGGCCTAACTAGACATAAATTCACCCTAATAAAAATTACATGATTTTTTTACAATGAATATTGTCATATTTTGAATTCTACCAATAAAAGTTTATTGAAATTTTTTCTTTCTTGCCATAATATCTCTGATTTTGGTTTGACTTACAAAGTATGAAACAATGACACTGTGGTCTTTTATAGGAAAGATGTGCCAGTCTCTGGTTTATAAGTAATATATACTGAATTACCAGTACACTGTATAATTTCAAAGAAGACACAGAAAAACAGGAATGAGTTTAGTAATCATGTTTTACCTATGGTAAAAGAATAGTTAGCATTCTGACTTATTTCCCATGCTTTCAAACTATGAGGTAAAAATTCATATGCTGGGGAAATTTGACAAGTTAAAATAAAGCTCGGTCCTGTGACTCACTCTTTGGTTTTTTTTTTTTTTGTTTTTTGCCAGTCCTGGGCTTGGGCTCAGGGCCTGAGCACTGTCCTTGGACTTTCTCAAGGCTAGAGCTCTACCACTTGAGCCTCAGCACCACTTCTGGCTTTTTTCTATGTATGTGGTACCGAGGAATCGAACCAGGGTCTTCATGCATGCTAGGCAACTGTGACTCACTCTTATTTATTGAATGCTTAGGTAGACAGTGTGAGCAATACGGAAGTGGGAAAACAAAGACAGTCAGTGAGGAGCTTCGGCGATTAGAAAGTGCTCTTCCGCGGCTCGCGGCACGCGGCACGGCTGTGCTGCTCACCTTCAAGCTGTTCTGCCGCTTGACCTGCCCTTTGGGAGTGTGCGAGCAGACCCACTTCTTGAGGCTGCTCATCACGTAGCACATGGTCTTTGGGGAAGGAATGATGTTGAAGGGGGGCGGAAGTGTACACTTGTCATCGAAGTAGCTAAGCCACAGCTTTGCTCGCGCGAACTTCCATTCCTTATCCTCATGATTCTGTAGGAGCAGGGGAAGAGCAGTAGTGAGTGTGAACACACAAGCAGGAGGAAAAGGGGAGTTAATGTTTAGAATGGTCTAAATGCACTTTCTACATACTTTATGGACAAAAAAAGCTGGTCCGAGACCTGAAATCATCCTACATTTTAAAATCTAGATTTAACTTTGAAATGACAGGAGTTCCTAGGTCTCGTCATCTTCACTTCATGATCTGTACGATGCAAAGCCTCACAGAATGGACACTTACTGCTATCAACTGAAAGCTTTTGTGAAGCATGGCGACCAGGAGTTTGGTAAGGACGATGACAACCACGACGTTGTAAGTGCCAACAATCACCGCGCCAACAAAAGACTGCAATTCTTCTCCGTAGCTAAACCTTGTGACAAAGATTGCCACGTGCGCTAAGGAGAATATATACCAGAACAGAGCAAAGCAGGTGCCAATGAACCTGGAAAGACACACAAATTAAAGTAACAATTAGCAAACACTAAAAATTCCTTTGATCAAAATCATACAAGTGAAGCATTCATAATCCTTGCATAATATTTTACAAGAATAAACGAAAGGGGCCAGGAGTTTGGCCTAGTGATAGAGTGCTTGCCTAGCATGCACAAAGACCTAGGTTCGATTCCTCTGTACCACATGCATAGAAAGAAGCTGGAAGTGGTGCTGTGGTAGAGCTCTATCCTTGAGCAAGTCCAAGGACAGTGCTCAGGCCCTGAGTTCAAGCCCTAGAACCTGCAATAAGTAAATAAATAAATAAATGAAACCAGCTGGGGACTCACGCCTGTCATCCTAGCTACTCAGAAGGCTGAGATCACGGTTTGAAGCTAGTCTGGGCAGAAAAGTCCCCTATTTCCAATAAAAGTCTCCTATTTCCAATGAAGTACTCAAAAAATCTTGGGGCCAGGAGTTTGGCCTGGTGGTAGAGTGCTTGCGTAGCATGCATGAAGACCCGGGTTCTATTCCTCAGTACCACATACGTAGCAAAAAACCAGAAGTGGTGCTGTGGCTCAAGTGGTAGAGCTCTAGCCTTGAGAAAATGCAGGGACAGTGCTCAGGCCCTGAGCCCAAGCCCAGGACTGGCAAAAAAAAAAAATCTGGAAGTGGTGCTGTGGCTCAAGTGGTATAGCACTAGCCTTGAGCACAAAGAGCCTCAGGGACAGCACCACCCAGGCGGAATTCAAACCCTGGGAGCAGGAAACAAAAAAATTAAATTAATTAAATAAATGGAATTAATTCCCAGGGCACAAGATCTGCCTTTTTGGAACAATGAAACAAACTCAAAAGAACATAAATTATTCCCGTGTTTAATTCTGTATAAGCACGGTAGCCTACATGGTAGCTGGATTAGATTTTGTCACTCTTCCACTCAAAAACTTCCGTTGCTTTTAGTCACAATTGAGCTCCAAACCTTTTCCAGGGCCAGCAGGTCCCATGATCCAGATAAGCTGTCCAACCTCCTCTCCTGCCATCTCCCTCCTGATTCACCACTTTTCCTTCCCACTGGCTCTGGCTGTGCTGTGGACAGGCCCACCAGGTTCCCACTGCTGGGTGGTGGCTCTCAGGGCTTCTTCTGCTTGTGATTATACACTCTTCAGTCCCCGGCTTCACGGTAGCTTTCCCTGAATCTCATCTAACCATGACTTCTCACACACAAGCTTGAGTTGTCCTTCTAGCCCTTACACTGACATATTTGACTTGCCTTTTCATTGCCTGCGTCCCGATACAAGCTCCATTAAGATTTCTATTTACAACTACTTCAGTCAGTTGGGGCAAAGAACTGTGTTAAATGAACACATATTCATCAAGTCTCATTTTATAAATAAGAAAAAAAAGTAAATTCTCCCTCTCTTTCTCCCTTTTTCTCTCTCTCTCTGTCTCTCTCTTGTCAGTCCTGGGGCTTGAACTCTGGGCCTGGATGCTACCCTGAGCTCTTCAGCTCAAGACTAGTGCTCTACCACTTGAGCCACAGTGCACATCCAGTTTTTTGGTGGTTAATTAGAGATAGGAGTCTCAGGGACTTTTAGTGCCCGGGCTGACTTTGAACTGTGATCCTCAGATCTCAGCCTCCTGAGTAGCCATGATTAAAGGTGTGAGCCACCGGGGCCCAGCTACAAAGTAAATTTTTTTAAAGAAAAATTGAATTACTTGTTTCTGTATTCACTATCTGATAAAGATATTTAGTAGAAATATTTTGGAAGACACTCACGAATGGAAAGTATCATTGCTTTGCTGTTCACAAAAGATGCCCACACAATCCTTCTGTTCTTTTGGAGTATATCCTTTATCATAGAGCTGTGTCAGTCCAATTGTGAAGGAAAACAAAACAAGAAGGAACATCCCAAGAAATTTTCCAAAATCTTGCAGCATCTGCCCCATAGAAATCTGTGGAATGTATTACATCGATAGTAACATTATCAAAAACTTGACGTTATACCTGACACAAACATGTGCTTCACAGGCCATCTCCGTTAATCCACCTAGCTGAGTAACTTCAGCACCTAAGAGCATGGGAAACTGAGCTGTTTCACAGAAAATCATGCTAGCGATGCCAATCTGAGTGCTGGATGATCTGGTCCTTGACTCTGGACGTTGCTGCTTTCTACTCGACAGAGGTCAAGGTAGGAACATACTTAAGTGTGTATGTAGATGTGTGTGTGTGTGCATGTGTGCGTGTATGTGTATATGTGTGTGTACTTACAATGTCTCACTGGATGACCAAGGAGAACCTGAGCCTGCCAAGAGCTGGGTGACAGGCTATGTCAGTCAGGTCTGCTTAATGCCATGCTATGTGAATGGTGCTTGAATAGTATGATTTTATTCTGCTGTGTGCCAGACAATTTACACAACCATTTACAAATAAATAAAAAATACTGAGGAGTTACAAAGATCTTATCTTTGATCTGCTAGTATCATTTCTAGAGTTTTATCTATAGGAAATAATCTATCAAAACCAAATTGTCTCATATACAGTATTATGCAGAAGAGCAAAAACGACCTATGTATATTTGGTGGGGGAAAGGTTAAGGTTCATTATGTTGTAAAAGATGCTGACAATAGGGAACAATAATGATCTAGTTATTCTCTTCCCAACCTTCCATAATCACCTGTCCACAATTAGCATAACTGCCATAATTACCTGTCTAAAAATTCTACATTCAGGTCAACATAGAACATATCTACAAAAGATCCTCATTGAAACGCCATCAAATCAAACTCCAAAGCACATGAAGGAGCACGTGGAAGGAAAAGGAAAAGATCATGGTATGAGGCCAATCCAGGGAAAAAGTCTAGAGAGGGAGGAGGCTAATGGACCACAACTGAATAAAGTCTGAATGCCTGAAAGCAGGTGTTGTTATTATTATTATTAGAAACAAAGCAGGTGATCAGTCTCCTTTCAGTTGCTCATTGTATTCCCAAAGCCAAGTTTAGCTTCACATCATGACAGAACAGTTTCAGTGGATAGGTAGAGAGGTGTAATATCTGGCATACAACGATACCTGATCTTTAAGAAAGCGTTGGCTGTTTACCTGTAAAGGACCCAGGACAGAGCTGGTGGTATACATAAAAAAGAGGCGGAGGTAACTCAGCACGTTTGCAAAGGCAAACAGCCCTTCTGCCACCAGGGTCGGGTGGAAGGCGTCCCAGTCCTTGCGATCAGCAAAGTCATGAAACTGCAGTCAGGAAGAAAAGCCAGATGGCATACTTGAGTTTAGGACAGAAAAGGAAATCTGAACTCTTGGATGAAAAGCTAGATTTCTGTCAAATTCTAAATAAAAATATATACTCACTTGAAAATTTTAACTAATTTAACTAGTATTAAATAAATATTGAAAATATAACTTTAATCTAAATTTAATTAATAAATACATTTGCACTAACTTTTATGCTTAAAAAGATAATAACTGTGACTTAATGTATGCAAAAATATTATATAATGGATTCCACTGATATAAACTATTTTCCAGATTAATATAAAGGTACTTTACCTAACAGTTATTTCAAATACACATAGGTGAATGAACTAAATAACCCAAGCTCAGCTATAAGAAACTGGCATTGGGGCTGGGAGTTTGGCCTAGTGGTAGAGTGCCTGCCTAGCATGCACAAAGACCCAAGTTCAATTCCTCAGTACCACATACATAGAAAAAAGCCAGAAATGGTGTGGTGGCTCAGGGTAGAACACTAGCCTTGAGGAAAGCCCAAGGACAGTGCTCAGGCCCTGAGCTCAAGCCCAGGACTGGCCAAAAAAAAAAAAAGAAAAAAAAGAAATTGGCACTAACTGGAAAGAAAATGTCTAGATAAATCTGGATTTAAATCTAGGCTTCAAATTTCGTTTGGTTTTTCTGTTTTTTTGGTTTTTGTTTTTTTTTTTTTTTTTTGCTACTTTACTGTGTGGACCAAGACATGTTATTGAATATCTTGGAGTTTCATTTTCCTTATATGCAAAATAAAGGTAAAGATTCTGTCCCTAATAATCTAAGGATAAAAATATTAAAGGACTGGGCTGGGAGTTTGACCTAATGGTAGAGTGCTTGCCTAACATGCACAAAGGCCCTGGTTCGATTCTTCGGTACCACGTACATAGAAAAAGCTGGAAGTGGTGCTGAGGCTCAAGTGGTAGAGCTCTAGCCTTGAGAAAGCCCAATGACTGTGCTCAGGCCCTGAGCTCAAGCCCAGGACTGGCAAAAAAACAAAACAAACAAAATATATGAAAGGACCTCACATAAACTATAGTGCTTAGTATTATAGAGTAGATACCTATCATTCAGAGGGAAACATTTTTAAGTTATTGAAAGGAATTCATATATCACAGATGGTTTTGTTGTTGTTTGATTTTTCTTGTCAGTCAAGGGGCTTGAACTCTGGGCCTGGTTGCTGTCCCTGAGCTCTTCAGCTCAAGGCTAGCATTCTCCCACTTGAACTACAGCACCACTTCTAGTTTCCTGGTGGTTAACTGGAGATAAAAGTCTCACAGACTTCCAGGCCTGGGCTGGCTTTGAACTGTGAGCCTCAGATCTCAACCTCTGAGTATCTAGGATGACAGGTGTGAGTGAGCCAGCAGTGCCCAGGTCATCAAAGATGGTTTTTAAGTGAAAACATACCAGACACAGATCTGGACCTCTGTCAAAATAGCTGAGCACCTTAGCTTATTCTTAAATAAACTTGCATGTTTAAGTAATATAGTAGTCACCTTGTTGTGAGCAACCACCTTGAGAGCAAAGGTTGCCAAGTAGAGGGAATTCATGACAAAGCTGAGCTGATTTCGAGATTCTTCTAGAAAGTCTTCCAACCCTTCATACCAGAGTCTTTTAATGTCTGACCAAATCATTCCTGAAAAAGAAAGAAAATTCAGATAGCAGTTTCTTAATTTAATAAGCCAAATATTACTTTAAGATTCAGTATTAAGTAAGTAAATAATCCTTGGGCTTGCCACAGCTTTATTTTTTTTAAAAAAAGGCAAGAAAGAAAGAGGGGAAAAAAAGAACTTTTTAAATAAAAAGTTCTTAAAATCTGACCCTGGCACCAGTGGCTTATACCTGTAATCCTAGCTACCCAGGATCGATGATCCTGTTTGAAGTCAACCTAGAAGAGACTGTGAGACTCGTATCTCCAATTGACAACCAAAAAGTTAGAAGTGGAGCTGTGACTCAAGTAGAGTGCTAGCCTTGGGCACAAAAGCTCAGGGACAGTGCCCAATCCCTGAGTTCAAGCCCCACAACCAACTGAAAAAAAAAAGCAGATGTTATGATAATTATTCTCCAATTATTTGATAATTAAAATTAAGAACATAACATAATCTAAGGATAAAAACAATCAGTACTTTATATAAAAGTAAAAACTAAATTTTAATATCCTTCCCCTCTGTAACAAATAGAAAATACACAGATGGCAATTCTAAGATTAAAAACAAGGCTGAGGGGCTGGGAGTTTGGCCTAGTGGTAACAGTGCTTGCCTAGCATGCAGGAAGACCCAGTTCAATTCCTCAGCACCCCACATACACAGAAAAAGCCAAAAGTGGTGCTGTGGCTCAAGCGGTAGAATGCTAGACTTGAGACTGAGAAAGCCCATGGACAATGCTCAGGCCCTGAGCTCAAGCCACAGGACTGTCAAAAAAAAAAACCACACATACACACACACACACACACACACACACACACACACAAACCAAGGTTGAAGATACACAAGGAAATAATGGAAATGTTATTAAAAGATCAAAAACAGATAAAGTAGTTCTACCACAATTTTTTTTCTGTGGGGGTGGGGATGAGG
This sequence comes from Megascapheus bottae, assembly GCF_031878675.1. Taxonomy (NCBI): domain Eukaryota; kingdom Metazoa; phylum Chordata; class Mammalia; order Rodentia; family Geomyidae; genus Megascapheus; species Megascapheus bottae. The sequence continues at coordinate 2,203,511 of NC_143540.1, forward strand.
GGAGAGCAGGGTCAGATATTAATCTTCAGAAGATTATTTAAGATCCATTTAATACAACACAATAGCTTTCAGAGGCATAAAATTCCTTAATCATGCAAAAATGCATTATTTCTAAGGCAATCTGGTTTTCATTACAAAGAACTGATTTATCAAATGAGTCACCTGAAAACCCCCTTAGATAAAAATTTAAATAATACTTCATGGAGGTCTGGCTCAAGTGGTAGAGTGCTTCCTAGAAACCTCAAGTTGAGTTCAAACCGTAATACTACTCCCCCCAAAAAGAGAAAAAACAAAACTATCTTTCAGTAATAGATATGAAGATGTGATTGTAAAAGCCCCTAGATCCTAGTAGGAAAACTAATGATGTAATGAAACCTAATAGTTAACTCATAAAATGCATATGAGTATAAAATTAGGCATTTTTGAATGTCTAAGAAAAAATTCATATTCCTATTCAAAACAGCAGTTATTGGGAAAGGGTATGTTTCTGTTTAACAAACATGAATATTCATAGTATACAAATAAAAATTCTTTTACCTTCCATATATTTAAATAATGTTAAGTAATACATCAAGTTCAGGAACATCTATTTTTGTAAAAGTGTTAGTTAAATCTTCAGCCACTATAAAACTATTTAAATTCTTGGTGTGGAAACTGTAAAACTGCAAACTGGGCTCAGTGTTCACAATGTCATCAAGACAGAGGGAAATCATGGGCTAAGTAAAGGCAAAGTCCAAGGAACTGGATACTTACCAATAATCCACAGGATAAGAAGGTAATCTATTCGTTCAAGCGCTGGCCCCATTGTGTTTTTCTTATCCTCATTGTAGACAAGAGAGTACAGATTTAGTAACAGCAGGAATGTGAAGTATGAGGCTCCGTGAATAATAAACTTCATAAAAGGAGTATGAATGATTCTTCCAAATTGAGATTTGGGAGCTATCAAGTAGCACAGTGATAAAACTGGCCAAAAGATGCCAACCATCAAGACAGTCATTATCTTCTTACAGGTGGGCTTACGGCGATAACCTGACATCTGTCCAAACCAAACCGTGTTCAGGAACTGCTGGCAGTTAGACTGAGAGACAAACTGCAAAGGACATACACAAACATCAAGAGTGAAAAACAGAGCTGGGTGCCAGTGGCTCACGCCTGTTATTCTAGCTACTCAGAATGCTGAGGGCTGAGGATGGTTTGAAGCTGGCAAGGATAACGAAGTCTGTTCAAAATTCTTATCTCCAATTAGTCACCAAAAACACAAAAGTGGATGTGGCTCAAGTGATAGGTAGCTAGTCTTCAGCTGAAGAGCGCAGGGACAGCGCCCAGGCCCCAGAGTTCAAGCCCCAGGTAAATAGAATCTTTAAATAGTAATGGATTAATTAGTCAAGGTTTTAATAATAGAAGAATCTTTCTTCTAGAATCAGTTGGTTAGTTGGGTTTTTCCTTTTTTTCTTACAACTGAAAAAAAGAGTAGAGGGCCGGGAGTTTGGCCTAGTGGTAGAGTGCTTGCCTAGCATGCATGAAGACATGGTTTGATTCCTTGGTACCACATACATAGAAAAGCTGGAAGGGGTGCTGTGGGTCAAGTGGTAGAGTGCTAGCTTTGAGGAAGAAGCCCAAGAGCAGTGCCCAGGCCCTGAGTTCAAGCCTTAGGACTGGCAAAGAAAAAAAAAAAAGAAAAGAAAGAAAAGAGTAGAAAGGCTAAGAATATAGATTCTGAGATTAGACTGCCTAGACATAAACCGAGTTTTGCTACAGAGCTGCAGCAAGTTTCAAACCTCTGCAAAGCCTCAATCTCAATCTCTAATGCTTCCATAAAACACCCACAGAGCTGTTCTAGAGGTTCAGTGTGAAGACCTTATAACAATGCCTTGCTTGTAGCACTTACAATGTAAATGCTATTATTATCTTTACCCTAATAAGCTGTTCTGAGAGTCTACAATAGTATAAGCTGATAAACCAGTATATTTATGATACTATTTCTAGTACAGAGAAGTTACTGATTTTTATTAGCAAGAGGCCATGTTGTAAAAATAAGTCTACATATTAGAGTTCCATAAAAAACACTTAGAATTTCTTAAAACACATTAAAGATTATAGTTTTTGTTGTTGTTTGCTTTGGTTTTTCCCCTTGGGGCTTCAACTCTGCCTGGGTGCAGTCCCTAAGCTTTTTTGCTCAAGGCTAGCTTTCTGTCACTTTGAGCCACACCTCCACGTCTGGATTTTAGGTGGTTAAGTGGAGATAAGAGTCTCACAGACTATCCTCCCTGGGCTGGCTTCAAACCATGATCCTCAGATCTCAGCCTCCTGAGTAGCCAAGATTATAGGCCTGAACCACTGGCACCCAGCGACAAGATACTTTAAAACTTGCTTAAATGTGAATTTCATATGGGAAGGGAAATTATTCCAAAATAAGAGGAAAATTCTAGTTCAGTTTCAGAAATTAATATGCCATACATACATACAGCTTAAGAGGGAATGCAATGAGGGGAAAAAGCCACTGTAAGAGTCAAATTTTCAATCAAGATAAAAAACAACTTTTGCTTTTGATACCAAAGGTCCTAAATCAAACCTTCTACTATTATTTATTTTAGGGTCTCTTTTTAAAATATAAATTTGATATGCAAATCAGATTCTAATACCTATTTTTTTTCTAGTCCTGGGGCTTCAACTCGGGGCCTGAGTACTGTCCTTAGACTTTCGCAAGGGTAGAGCTCTACCACCGAAGCCACAGTACCACTCTGGCTTTTTCTGTGTATATGGTACTGAGGTCTTTGTATATGCTAGGCAAGCACTTTACCACTCCTGCCCCTCTAACATCTATTTTAATAATGAAAGTAAGAAGTGGTAGAAGCAATACCTAACATGTACAATTTGTCAGCACCCCATATTATCAACTAGTTTCCATTGTCTATAAATAAATGTCATTGTTTAGTGAAACATAAAATGTATACCTTCCTTTTTCATGTGTGCATATGTACACATGTGTGTGTATATGTGGAAAAAACTGGTATTTTTGCCTAAAATAGCAAGGGGTAATGCCAGAGAATCAGATTCAGTTTTGTGATATCATGAGGCTCTGAGTTCACAATGTGTTTAAATATACTTCATTTTTAAACAGAAATCACTAAATCACTATTAATATAGAAAAGATGATTTATACATGAATTCAATAACAGATGAAACACAAGACAGAAACTTCATTTACAAAGTCTTATCTGTGTAGTTATTATTTAGTCAGGTCCATATTATTTCATTGTAACAGTAATTATTAAATACAACAGCAACAGACACATATGGAGGACTTATGTTAAACAATATAGGTACATTTCCCTCACTCATTCTTTGTATTTACTTTGTGCTTGCACTGAACAAATACTCCATCAATGGTTATACATACTGTTTTATATGTTTTAAAATTTTTTTGAGACAGTCTCACTTTGTAACCCAGGCTGGCTTTGTTGCACAAGATCCTCCTACTTTTTCCTTCCAAGAAGGGGAGGATTTCAGGTGTGTACTATGACACTTGGCTTAAATACATAGTAATTTATAAAACTGAAGCTCAGATTCAGTAAGGTTTTTTTTGTTTTTTTTTTTTTTTGCCAGTCCTGGGCTTGAGCTCAGGGCCTGAGCACTATCCTTGGACTTTTTCAAGGCTAGAGCTCTACCACTTGAGCCTCAGCACCACTTCTGGCTTTTTTCTATGTATGTGGTACCGAGGAATCGAACCCGGGTCTTCATGTATGCTAGGCAAGCACTTTAACCACTAGGCCAAACTCCCGGCCCCAGATTCAGTGAGTTCTACAAGGACACAAAATTTTTATGAAGCAGAAGTAGAATCTCAATCCAAACATGTTCCAAAACCTTTGCTCTAAGGTACTAGACCATGGAGTAGAAACAAATTTCAATACCAAACCTCCTACCTCCTTTTGGTTGTATTTGATAGCCAGTTTTAGACGGCTTAAATTCATTCTTTCTTCTAGCAGGCCCCGTTTATCAAGAGGTTCATCACTAGATGTATGGTTTAGGATGACTTCTAATTCACGTGAATTCCGAGCTTGTGCAAGCAAATCTTTAGCAAACATCTTGCACTGTCGGGCTAGTTCCTCATAATCATTCCTGCAAAATGCAGTAGTCTATTAGAAATGTCACATTAAACTAGCATCATTTTTAATGATAACCGAAAAATTAGGTTAGAAACAAATGGTCATGACTATACAGATGGAATTCTGAAAATAATCTCTATTGTTCCTCCTCCCAAGGGGGGAGGGGAAGACAAAATAGACTTTCTATTGCTTAGTCTTACTATAACACAGAATTTCCCAAAAAATTTGTAGAAAAACTATAATTCAAAGGATAAAAGCTTCTTTGGAGGTAAACAATTCTCTCATTGATTCTCTGCATTTACTATATATAACTGAGAAAAATAGATTTCCTTAACAAATAAAGTATTATTCACCTCTTGGCTTAGGAATCTAATTATAGATGGAGACATTCATCAAAAGTTCATAACTGTTATAAACATCTCATCTTTTGATAGACACTTAATAGATAACTAGATTTAAGGGTTAAATTAATATGCTTTGTTAGTTCAATTTGCTTCATCTCTACTACATTGTTGGGAGACAAAATATTGGTTGTACAGTTTAGATTAAGACAGATTGGAGGGCTGGGAGTTTGGCCTAGTAGTAGAGTGCTTGCCTAGCATGCATGAAGACCCGGGTTCAATTCCTCGGTACCACATACATAGAAAAAAGCCGGAAGTAGTACTGAGGCTCAAGTGGTAGAGCTCTAGCCTTGAGAAAGTCCAAGGACAGTGCTCAGGCCCTGAGCTCAAGCCCAGGACTGGCAAAAAAAAAAAAAAAAAAAAAGAGTCTCAAAAGACAGATTGGAAGTAAGGAGTCTTATGCTCTAGTTATAATCTACTCTATTTCCATTTCTGCTCTGTTACTAATTTGATTCTGATACTAGCAAAACACCGGTCTTCCTAGATCTCTGTCTACAAAAATACTGGATGGATGACCAATTTAATTAATAAGCAATTTATTTAATCGTCAAGTTAATTAGCCTGTGACTATAACATAATGGAGTACTTCAAATCTCTTTTTGGGGTAAATTGGATGGATTCTATTTTATATAATAAATCTCAAAAGAACGAGATTATAATAGATAATTCTTCATATTTAAACAACAGCCTCATGTTGCTAAATGAAGTGAGAGGTAGAAAAAAGTTACATTTTAACCATGTCTTACAGAGTATGAAAGTATATACTAATGTCATATCAAGATTAGATAAAATTCAGTGTCTCCAGATTAAAGTATAGTAATTCTAAACTTGAAAAATTATACACATGCTATTAAGAAGCTACTCTACACTGCTGCTATTAAGGCTGGAGAAAACTGTAGATCTCATTTCTCCTTCAAGAGGGAGAAGTCTGAACTTTCCCAGTCTCACCAAGTCTGAGGAGGGGCCCCACAGAACAAGGGACTCCAACAAGCTCTCGGTGTGAAGGGAAAGGCCAGTTTAGTGGAAGAATCCTCAAGAAACCCTGCCACAGGGACTGGTTAGGAATCTTCATCACCTTTCTCTTTGGAGGGTACCAGGGATACTCTGCCATAAAGGAAAGTCTCATTTCACCAGTGGCATGACTGAGGTTATAGAAGGGCAAGGCGCACATGGGGAAGAAGTGAGCAGTGCTAGGGTATGTTCCTTGGGGGAAAATGCCAAGTAAGCAGCGGCAAACCGTGGTCATCTTCTACCCAATGTAAATACCTGCTCGTTCTAATTCTGCTCATGGGGAAACACGGTGGGAAAAAAATGAAAGCAAAAGACATTAGAGGATTTTTCATTTCCAGTCACTCATACCTGAATTCTACCTCTACAAGACTGAGTTCCTTTAAGTCGGCACTAAGCTCAAATGCTCTCAGAATTGGATCTTCTTCTGTTAGCATTATCAGAGCTGGACTGGCCAGACATCTATATATATCAAGACGAAACCTATGATAAAATTGGGTTATATAAGAAAATCTGATACATACATCATTAGGGTTTTAACCTAAAATGTTTATAATCTTATACAGTATTATAAAAAACAAAAGGAAATTACAATGAGAATAAATATAACAATAGCTATTATAAGATGACATCCATAAAAAGAGAAACATTTTAAAATTTAAATAACCTGCATGGAAGGAGAAATATTTTAAAAATTAAATCATTTCAGATACAAATGTCAGAAAAAAAACTGACATTTGAAAAATTTAATGTCATTATAAAGGTGATGTACAGAAGGATTACAGTCACATAAGTCAGGTAAAGCGTGCATCTCTTACTTTAAAAAAGTGTTTTAGGGGCTGGGAACATGGCCTAGAAGTAGAATGCCTGCCTAGCACGCACAAAGCCCTGGATTCAATTCCTTGGTACCACATACATAGAAAAAGTCAGAACTAGTCCTATGGCTCAAGTGGTAGAGTATTATCCTTGAGAAAGCTCAAAGGCAGTGCTCAGCCTGAGTTCTAGTTCCAGGACTGGCAAAAATACTGTTTCATTGTTTCTCTTCATTGACCCACAATTCCTTGGCTGGATGTGGTAGCCTATACCTACAACTTCAACACTCAGGAAGCTAAGAGAAAAGGGCCATGAACTCCAAGACAGCTTGGGACTACATAGTAAGATCCTTACCATAAAAAGAAAGAAAAAAAGCCAGGCACTAATGGCTCACACCTATAATCCTAGTTACTCAGGAGGCTGAGATCTGAAGATCACGATTTGAAGCTAGCCCAAGCAGGAAAGTCCATGAGACTCTTATCTACAATTAACTACCAAAAAAGCCTGGAGAGGTGGCTCAAATACAGCCCTACACTTGAGCAAAAAGGCTCAGGGCCAATACCCAGGCCCTAAGGTCAAGCCTTAGGACCAGTACACACACACACACACACACACACACACACACACACACACACACATACACACACACACACAGGCATGCCAGCAGGGAGATGCAAATATAACTACACTGAGTTTCCATCTTACTCCTAACAGTATAGCTTTCCTACAAAGAGCAACAAATACTGGAAAAAGGAATCATAAGGATTCCCTGTTGGTTAGCTATAAATTAGTGCATCTACTATGGAAATCAGTGTGGAACTTCCACGAAAAAATGGAAGATAGAACTACAATATGATCCAGCCATATCACTCCTGGACATATACCCGAAGGAATAAAAGCCAACGTACAATAGAGATACCTGAATACCCAAATTTATTGTGGCACTATTAACACTAGCAAACTTATGTGACAATCAACAGATGATTGGACAAAAAACAAATATGGTACATTTACACATGGAGTATTATTTAGCCAAAAAGAAGAAATCATGTCATTTGCAGGAGAATGGTTGAAACTTAGATCATCATGTTACAAACTCGAATGTTGCCGGGTACTGGTAGCTCACACCTGAAATCCTAGCTACTCAAGAGGCTGAGATCCGAGCATCACAGTCCAAAGCTGTGGTTCAAAGTTAGCCCAGGCAGAAAAGTCCATGGGACTCTTTATTTCCAATTAACTACCAGAAATCTGGAAGGGACACTGTGGCTTAAAGGTGCTAGCCTCAAACAAAAGGAGCACAGGGACAGATCCTAGGCCTGAGTTCAATCAACACACACACACACACACACACACACACACACACACACAATCCCTAAGACACGTACCCCCAATTAGCCATCAAAAAGCCAGAAGTGGAGGTATGACTCAAGTGGTAGAGCAATAGCCTTGAATAAAATAAGCTAAATGAGCATGAGGTCCTGAATTCAAGCCCTTGTGCTGGCACACGTACAGGAGCACACACACACACACACACACACACACACACACACACACACACACACATCTATACACATTAAAAAAATCATAGCAACTGCATTACTGAATATGTTTGCTAAACTATAGTGGTCAAGTAACCTTCCCTATTTCACATAAAAACAGTCTCTAGACATTATTGTCACTTAGACTATCACCACACTCAGAAGAAGACCCATGTATGAGAGAGGCTTGGGAGGAACAGTGGCATTTTTCTAAGAACTAATCCATTACCACAAGAACAAACCCAGGCTCTTGAAACAGCCATTAGCCTATTCGTGAGGGCACCGTGCCTCCACAAATGCATACTGCATACATACTGCGTACACGTATGGAAAGCCTCCCTTTCTGACCTGGAATGTCGGAGACTGTCCTTTTTGTTTTTGGCAGAACACAGTGTGCACTCACAGCCGACAGCATGGGGCTTGGGGAGAGACACATCCTGCTTTAACAGCATTGTAAGAATTTCATAGTTGTTACGGTGAGCAGCTAAAATGACAGGTGCAACATCCATAGTTGTTGAATACTCAGGGTTCTGAATTCGTTCCATTAGTTTCTGAAAAACAGTTACATAAATGTGCAAAAATTATTATGTATGACTGGAAATTCATTTACTTAAAGGGCAAAATGGAAAAAAATAGGACGACTAAACAACTGGAGAGAACTTAAGTATTTTAAAGACTATGATAAACACTTGAAATATTTTGAAATTTGGAACCTTAATTCTAACAATTAATTTGGTATCATTATAATAGGCGATAATCTTCAACAGATAACATTCATATAACTAGAATTCTGCTTTGTAATAAAGAAGTAAGGATCTTTAGAGAAATACCTGAGGAAAAAGCATTTAATTTTTACAGGATTATAGAAACATGCTCCATAAGGATAATGAACAAGTTTAGAAAAAATTGTCATGGAAAAATTAAACATTAACAAGTGGTAGAGCGTCGATGTGTAACGGCACTGGGGCTACGGAGAGGGCAGAGAAGGCAGAGAGAGCGGAGACAGCAGCGCTCTTCTCTACACATTCTCCAGTCCCCCTGTACTAGTCCACTGACAAATGCACAAAACCCTAAACAACCATGGCTGCTATTTAATGAGAACCCAACCACTAGGCACTAGACATTCATCACCCCAGCTGATGCCCATCCCAGCCTGAGAAACTGAGCAGGGTTAAAAAGCACAGAGAAACTGAGGCTCAGAGAAGTTAGTGTGCCCAGCCACACGGCAGAGCCAGCAGGATCCTGATCGGAATTCACACGTGTGTTATTCCCGAGCCCGAGCTCCTTCCGCCACGCGGGCTGCGGGCCTGGCGATGGCATGGGATGAGGAGAGCCCGTATGAAATGACAGGCTGGCTTTTTAGGACTAATGCATACTCTTTCCATGCTTCTCGCTTGTTTGCAGAGGTTTCCCTGAGAGCTATCTGATTCCAGGGTAAGCTCATCAAGTTCACATTTTGGTAATTTTTATTAATCCTGGAAAAGTAGGGTACACTCATTATAAAAATATCTGAAAAATATAGAAAAGCAAGAAAGAATACAAATACCCATATTACTTCCACCCAAATAACATTTCAACATACAGAACTTCCTCACCGTGCTTTCTCTACCACTCTCCCTTTGAAGGATTTCATTTAATAAAATGATAGGTATGTTAAACACCAGTTATTAACAACAATCATTCTTAATATCTCAAAGATTATGGACTTTTTAAGTAATGTCATAAAGACACAGCCCAGGCTCGTCAATGTAAAACAAGAGATGAAGAGAATTTTAGCAGTTCCAGTACCTAGCACACCACACTCCTTTGTGCCCATGAGAAATACGCTGAAAGGCTAGAAACAGGCATAGCAAAACAGAGAGCAACTGCAAAGCAGATGGCAGAAACCTGAAATGGGAGGAATCCAGATTGAACAGGATTCTGGGTCTCTGGATAAGGGCTACATTCTTGAAGGCCCACTGACATTCCTGTTGGGTTTCTTACTATCACTTAAAACAGGAGGTCCTATCCTCTGGACAGAGTCACTTTTTTTGTTGTTGTTGTTTCATTTTGTGGTGGTAGGGACTGAACCAGCCTAGGGCTTCCTGCCTGCTAGGCAAGCAATCTACCAATTGGCCAAACAGCCACAGTTTCATAGTAGCCTAAATGAGGGAAAAAATGTTCAGTTAACATATGATAAAGTATAAAATTTGGCAGAGCTCCTATACTTATCACATCAGGGCAGATAATCAGCTTCCAATTTATAACTAATCCTTAAAAGAATATCTTTTCTGAGTATAATCAGTTTATACCCACCATTATTTAAAATGCTCGTTTTACTATATCCCCACAATAACAAATGTTATAATACTTAAATGTGATGGACAATAAATATCTTGACTTAAAAGAACATTTAACAGTAACTATCTTCCTAGTTACAAAATAAAAAACTTTTTAAAGAAAAAAGAAAAATCTTAATTTGAGTCAGTAAGAGATGACCAAGGGAAAGCAAGAAATACCTTGTTGCATCTCAATAGCTGCTTTCCTACCAGTATTTTCAACCTAAAACAAAACTGTACATGCAATTCATTGCTACTATTTTTCTTTGCTATTCTTCCATATTCCAAAAAAACATTTAAAATATGTAATGACTAATCATTTATTATGTATATGAGTAGTTATTTATATGTTTTCTTTTAGGTTATATTTCTCCCTGTGCTAGGGATCAAACCTAGGGCCTTGGGGCCCGGAGCACAGCCCAGTGGTAGAGTGCTTGCCTAGCATGCAGGAAGCTCAATTCCTTAGTACCACAAACACAGAAAAGAAAAAGCCAGAAATGGTGCTGTGGCTTAAGTGGCAGCACACCAGCTGCCTTGACCAAAAAGAAAGAAAGAATGAAAGAAAGAAAGAGAACCAGGGCCCTGTACATTCCAGACTATGGAGCTACTTTCAAGATGTTATAATTGTTGGGTCACTGGGTTAACCTCAACCAATCATTTGCCCATTTTTCTGACCATTTCCTTCATAGATTACTAGATGAGAAAGCAATAAGCTAAAGAACACAAACGTGTTTCCTGTGGCATGGCACATGGTGTAGATAGGACCCACCAGTAGTGCATAACAATATAAAAATCCCTGGCCAGCACTGATTATTCTTTTTTAAACGTATGCTAATTTGATAAGAAAAACTAAGTATCTTTTATTTGACCACCACTATATTTTAATGCTTTATATTTTCTTTCTGAGATTTTCTTTCTGTGATTTCCATGTTTTTCATTATCTAATATTATTAACTATAAATATTTGCTTTATTTTCTCTTAGCTATTTATTACTTTCTATATCCTGCCTGTTTGAACTTCTACTGGCTCAAAAAATAGCCAGATTCTGCCATTGTATTTTGCTCATTGCTCTTATGCTTTATTTGTTTTTTGTTTTTTTGCCAGTCCTGGGCTTGAGCTCAGGGCCTGAGCACTGTCCTTGGACTTTCTCAAGGCTAGAGCTCTACCACTTGAGCCTCAGCACCACTTCCAGCTTTTTTCTATGTATGTGGTACCGAGGAATCGAACCCGGGTCTTCATGCATGCTAGGCAAGCACTTTAACCACTAGGCCAAACTCCCAGCCCTGCTCTTATGCTTTAAAAAACAAATATTTAACTTCATTTTCTTCCAGTCTTATGGTTTCATTGTTTACATTTAATTCTTAAATCTCTCAAAAATGAATCTATATTTTCAACATTACTCACAGAATATTCCAAACTAAAAATACTGGTCCACACTGACAAAAATAAGGAAATATCAACTAAATTAAAAAAGGTTTCCTGAAAGTAATACTGTCATTCTTGCAATTATCTACTTCCTTTAAAGTAATATTTTACAGAGTAAAAAAAAAATCTGTTCTTTAAAAATATATAATTAATTTGGGGGAAGAAAAAAATGGCAATTGCAGGAGATCTACTTTCATTTAAAAATCCAAATTAATAAGTATTTAAGAGTACTAACTACTATAGTTGGTCTTGATGATGATTTTGATCGATGATTTAGTAGTATATCAACAGCTCCCACTACTTCAGAGTCGATTGCCACCAAAAGTGCATCTGCGGACTTTAAAACAAAAAAAGTTAAAAATGAAAATGGAAGATAAAAAGGTAAGCTATTTTTACTAATTCAGTTTTAACTGTATTGTATACAGTAACATGAATTTTCAAAAATGCAGTCTGTACAAGCCGTACGTCTGCCTGTCTAGCAGCACCTGCACTCCGTACAGGGCACACGTGCACTTCTACCCCGATCCCAGTCATGGGCCGAGGAAGCAAGTGCACTGGGCTGAAGGCACTGCCTGGGGAGCAGGGTTGTTCACTCATGCGCTATTTAAGTGTGTATTTATTTATTTATTTTTTTGCCAGTCCTGGGCTTGAGCTCAGGGCCTGAGCACTGTCCTTGGACTTTCTCAAGGCTAGAGCTCTACCTCTTGAGCCTCAGCACCACGTCTGGCTTTTTCTATGTATGTGGTACCAAGGAATCGAACCTGGGTCTTCGTGCATGCTAGGCAGGCACTCTACCACTAGGCCAAACTCCCAGCCCAAGGATGTATTTTTTTAATCTTTATTTTTCAGCTGTGCATACACACACACACACACAAAAAAATTCCAAATTTACAAAAAGAAAATCACCAGGAACTATTACTACAAGGTAGGGGATAGGAATAATACTATGAGTGTAGTTACGAACAGGAAAAAAGAATGAAAAAAATATGGAAAGGTGAGGAGAAGCCTCTGTTCTCATCCTCAGAACGTCCATGACTGACTGAAGTGGTACGGACTCGACATTACTGTTTGCAGTCTTAAGAAGAACAGGTGCCAGAGTTCACAGAGATGAAGGAGGGCAGAACCTTCATAGGTCCATTCCTAACCCACAGCTCACTGTGAAGACACACTGCCAGCTCAGAAGGGAATGGGGACTCCCCAGTTTGTATAACAAAGCAGAGTCCCTACTGGCGACCTTGACATCTGGTGTGGGTTTCTTGGGGTTTTGTTTTGTTTCTTTGTATTTAAGGAAACCCATAATGGTAGAAGGAAAACATGGAATAATGACTTAATCTCAAAAAATGCCAATTATGTCAATCTGTGTATGTTTAATCAATCAACGTCCTTGCTCTGGGGAATAAAACTAAATTCACTCTTTAGTATTGTCTGTAGCTGAAAAGAATAAACCTTTTGACCACTTAATCTGAATGTTAGAAACAGGACTGAAAATGGCAGATTTACCTTGATGATGTAACATAAGAATGAACACCCCAAAGAAAGTGCTGGTCTTTATGAAACCATTAAGAACTGACTATGTTTTTCCCAGAAAAAAAACTCCCACCCAAATGGGAAATTTAATCAGTTGTGTTATCCCGTAAAAATTTTAGGGTACTTAGGCTATTGCCCTTGCCTTTACATCCTAGCATTTTTCTTATGTTTTCTAAACATTTCTCTTCAATTTTAGCATATTAAGTCAGTTGAAGCAAATGAACTTGTATCCATTTCTGGATAAATATTTCATGTGTGGGTTTTTAATTTCAATCCATAAAGCTAACTACAGCATTGTCACTGCCCCAAACACTGAGCAACCACAGTCATCGGAAATACAGATATGGCTACAACTGAAACACAAAACCCCAAAAGACGGGACTGCCACAAACTAACTTTACCAGCATTTTTTCCAAGAAGAAATAGGCCACTTCCAGACAACTGTAAACCAGCTGTCAGGTTCTCCCAAGTCATATTCAGATTTACTGAATAGGACACAGCTGGATGAAGAAGAAGGAAGAAAAAATTGCTAAAGGTTGACCACTAAAAAAAAAAAAAAAGCAACAGCTGGAGTAGTAGCAAAGTCCTTTCTCAGTAGGAGCAGTCTGAAGATAGGTAACATAAGGGTAAACATATTAATACTTTCAGACCATGTGAAGCAAAGCAAAATGATTACTTTCGCAGAGATTCCAACTTCTGACAGTAAAGTTAAATTATATTCAGATATAACACTTAATAGAGAATAAGGATGTACATAAAACCATTCGATGCTTAAAAGGATAAGCTTCAGCCATAAAAATATGTGTATAAAAATACTACGTAAATAAAACTATTGATTTATTCTGTACAAATAATATATTTCTTGATAAGTAAATGGCAGTACTGATGGAAAATAATTATTTAAAAAATCTGAGCATTTTTTATTAAAGTATCTTCAGCTTATTATGCATTCATGAGGTTACTACCACCCTTCCCCCTTCAGAATTTGTCTTTTCAACAATTCCCATACTCTTTCCTCTAAACTCAGGGTAAGAAGCTAGCTGCTTCCTTCCCAAATCTACCTGTCCAACTTAGTACTGAATTTTAATACTCTCCAATATTCCTCAAGACTTTGGTCCTTTCTTACAGAAACGCCAATCACAGCTCCTCCCTCCTACAAGTCTTTGCTACTTTAACTTGATCCTTTTTCTTTGTTCTCATGGTGGCAAGAATTTTTACATACTATATCAAAATCCTTGAATCAACGTGTACCATTTTCTGTCAATGCCATACTTTAAAATTCCAATGATTTTTCCGTTTCTTCTTTTTAAAAAATTCAAAGCAACACAGATTTTTTTTTTTTTTTTTTTTTTTTGCCAATGCTGGGGCATTATATCTGAGCTTCTCTGTGCTCAAAGCTAGCATTCTACCACTGGAGCCACAGCAGCAGCATTTCTGTTTTTTTGTTTATGTGGAACCCAGGTTCATGCATGCTAGACAAGCACTCTACCAGTAAGCTACACTCGCAGCCCACAATTAGATTGTTCTTTTGTCTCTCGCAATGCCACACTATCCTAACTGCCTTGACAGCTTCAAGCATTCATTGGGTCTTGTGTAGTGAAGCCTTTGCTCTTCATGTCCTTATGACATGCCTATGACCCCTAAGAAAGAGCCTGCACCAGCTCTTTTTTCTGTGATAACACCAACTCCCACGATATCATATCGATGAGTACAGTTCTGCCTTAGCCTGATCTCTCCCAAGCCACAATCTCCACCTGTGACTGTTGGGAATGGCCCAAAAGGCTCCAAATCAACAAAGCTGCTCTTTGCCCCAAGCCTGATCTCTCTTCTGAGCACGCTTTCTTCCATCCTTCTCCTGGCTAGATCGTCTCGGAATCCTCAATTCCCACTTCCAGGTTTAAACATTCATTACGACCTGTCCCCCTTTCCTTCATAACCTCTCTCACATCTGCTTTGCCCTTTTCTTTGCTGTTGGGGTAGGGCTTGGCGCATGCCAGGCAAGGGCGGTGTGTGCCCCACCTTCCCCCTTCTAATGGCTACTGTAATTCACCTGACTAACGTGAGAGCTGCTCTTGCAGTTCTGGCCAACATCTTCATAGTGGAGTTACGACAGAAACCACTTGCACAGGCTACAGCCACGTCCACATTCCCAATTTATGCTAATTAATCCAGATTTACTTTTTAAAGTACCACTGGACCCACATTACACCTCTTTTCAACGTTCATTTAACAATACACAATCTCTCAGCCTGGCATTGAAGGCCTTTTCATCTGTTTTGTTGGTTGTTTTTCCTGGTAACACCCATTATAAATATTTAGTTCAGATATTCTGTTCACTGACTCAAATAGCTAGGACTGTAGGTGTGAGCCAACCGCGCCTTGCTTCTTAAGGCTCTTTTTAAATGGTGTTTTATTTTATGTTAGGGATCAAACCCAGGGCTTCCTACATATACTAGGCAGAAACTTTTCTTGATGCTCCAATCCACATTGATTTCATCCTTTCCTATATTTCAAAAATTTATATTGAAACCCAAGAGTTTAAGTATAAAATAGAGGTTTTTCCATTGAAGCACTACTGACATTTTAAGTGGATATGTGCTTGCTGCAGCCGCTGTCCTGTGTGTTACAGGATGTTCCAGTAGACACCTACCTTGACTGTGAAACTAAGAGTGTCTTCAGACAATGTCTGCTGTCTCCTAGTTAAGAACCACTAATGTAACACGAGGTAATATACAAGAAAACATTCTCTAGGTGCAAATCAATACACAGGAGTCAAGCAGGATCACCACTGAGCACTTTGCTCAATATACCTTTGCCATATTAGGTTGCCTTGTAATTCACATCACTTCCAAGTCCTTCAGTGAAGAAGCCATGTTTTGTTTATTCATAGCCACAATCACACCCAGCCGAAGGTCCTGGACATGTGTTGATTAGTAGAATAAGACATAGCAATCTGGACAGAGCACAGTATACTGGAAAGAGCATGGGATTTGTAGACAGAAGAGTAAATTCAAATCTTAGGTTTGCCTGTACTCATTTTAGAACTTTGGGCAACTCATTAAAGTCTATGAGCCTCAGTTTTCCATCTATAAAATACATCTAAAGAGGTTGACTATGATACTTGCATGTGGTTAAGTTATAAAAGAACCAAGGGTAGAACACAGCAGAATTACTATACACATAAAACCATATGTGTACAAACACAAACCAATACCCTTTTATTAGAGACTAGGTTTCCTTATGACCTTATTTTCTAGTCACTGAAGCTTACGCCTTTAAGTGTTTAAACTATTTCAGTGAAGATCTTCTGCTCTCGGAAGTACTATGTAAATATACTCTTTGTTCTGAAATGATAGTGAATATAATTTAACTTTTCCTTGCTATGATAAAATCACCCTTCACTGGCAGGCAGCTACCTCAGTGATGGTCAGACATGTCATGCTGTCTCCTCTTTGCTAACTGTGCCTTGTTTTGTTTCCCTGCAGTTCTATTGCCCTTTCCATTGCCTAGCTACCTCTTCAGACCACAAAACAAAGAAGTGAGGGCTGTTAAGATGAAATCTAAAATGGGAGAGAGAAAAGAAGTTTGAAAGAGGGCTCCTGAAGTACTCCTACAACTAACTTTAATTTGGAAACTCAAGTTAGCTGCTAAACTCAGCTGCTCAGAAGTACTTTTTGCTAACCTTTTGGATTCTCAGTCGTATTCTGGATAATGGAAATTTCTAGGTAGGCAGTTTCTTTTTTTAACTCTAAGAACATCCAACTCTAAAACTACCTATTTATACTCAAGAAAATCTTCTTTGAGTGCTTCCGGATCTCAGTCCAAAGAGAATCAACCTCATCACCACCAACGGAGAATCAGAATTCATGCCTACATCTATTTACAAGTAAACCAAAAAAGAAAGGTAAATATTATGCTTCAGAACACTGGACTCAATTACTCCTTTCTACCTGAACTGGTGTGAAGACAAATTTAAAAATCTATCACTTTCAGTTTTAACACGATTCATTCATCTTTAAACCTAAGTAAATATTAAATTTCAAACAAAAAATTGATAAAACTTAGGAGAAAACCAAAGTCAAATTAACTAGTTTAATGAATATTTTTTTTGTATGTGGTTAAATTAAGGACCATAGAAAAGCCTATTCCCCAAACACATTCAGAACCCTTGTACTATTCTTATACAATGAAAATAATAATAATAATAATGCAGCTAATAAAAACAAAGTTGTTATTTACTTCTATCAAATGTAGGGCAAAGTGACAACTGAGAGAGAAAAAAGTAGATCCATTTAAAATGTTAAGACTTTTGATCTGTTTTCAAAACATTTTAGTGGCTCAAAATCCAACAGAAGGTGAAAGAGAGAAAGACAGAAAGCAAAGACAAAGAAGGTTAAATAGAAGGAAAGATGAAAACATGACATGTCTAACAGTTCTTAGAAGCTGTGGATAAAATGATCTGGCCTTGTACCTGACAGCCGTAGTCCAAAAGAAGCTGCAGTATATCCAAGTTTTCGTTCTCAATAGTTATGGTAACAGCGTTCCTCCCAAGAACATCTACGCAATTTATGTTCAAGTCCCCTGAACTGTTCTCCTCCAAAATCTTTTTAACCATATAGTAGTCACCTAAATAACAATATACAAACATAACTTAATATTCAAGACATATTAAAAAAGAGTGACTGTAAAGAAAAACTCTAAACTCGTTCTTGTATATGGAAATGAATACCATAAATGTGAAAATTTCCTAGAGTGTATCTTGATTTTAAAATATGTAGGGGCTGTGGGTTTGGCCTAGTGGTAAAGTGCTTGCCTAGCATCCAGGAAGACCAGGGTTTTATTCCTTGGTACCACATATATAGGAAAAGTTGAGACATGGTGCTGTGGCTCAAGTGGTAGAGCTCTAACCTTGAGAAATCCCAAGGACAGCACTCACGTCCCGAGTTCAAGGCCCAGAACTGGCAAAAAAAATAATAAAACAAAATATGTATATGTGTCAGTAGCAAATATAAAACCCAAGTAGAAAAGTTGAAGTGGGCAATATGAAATAAAACTACCTTAAGATTTTTAGTTTGATGACATAAGGAGAGAAACTCATAGAAGATATGTAAAGCAATTTAATAAAGAATATCCCAAAAGGCAAACTGGAAGCCAGAAAAAAATGTTTCTTGAAAGAAGAAATTTTATATCTCAGACACACATATACTTTTACTCCCACATCCTAATGGTCAAAAATCAGATCTAAATAGAAGATTTTAAGAGGAAAGGTAGACTTTTGAAAGGCAGCATCAGCATGTATATATTTACTCATGGATATGTACAATTAGAAGGAAGATTGACTGAAAAATCCTGTCCCTCTTCTTCCTCCTCCCCTCCACCCTCATACACATGCACACAGACACAGACACAGACAGACAGACACAGATGCACGCACGCACGCACACATACACACAGGCAGCATCTCATTCATGAAGTAAGTAAGCAGGGAACAAAACTCTGATCTAGAGCTACAGTGCCAGACTGTATTTACAGTCAGTTATCCTGTAGGAAACTGAGAACTATTCTATCTGGGATGACAAGATGGTAGAGGGCAGGAATAAGGAGAATAAATCAAAAGAGTAAGGCCAGTTAGAGAAAGAACACAAGGGTGGCTTGTCTTGTTTCATTTTGTTTTTTAAATATCATATGAATATCCCATTTTAAGTGACTTGCAAATATAATTATTTCTTAGAAGTCTATGACTAAGAAACTGGGAAAGAACAGAGTAGAAACCAGAAGGAAAAAGAAATCAGTGCATTCATGATACAAAAAAAAAAAATACTAACATTGGACTAAATGGATAAGACAAAACAGGGATCCAGCATGGTGACACATGCCTGCAATCTCAGCTACTCAGATCATGAAGACAGAAGCATTCCAGCTTTAGGCCAGCCCAGATACAAAGTTAACAAGACTCTACCTTACAAACCTTACAAATAAGTCTGGCAAGCTAGGGCATATCTGCAATTCCAGCTATGCAAGCGATAGAGGTAAGAAGATTGCAGTCCCAAAACTGCCTGGGTAAGAGCTCAAGACCCTATCTTAAAACACACTAAAGCACAAAAGTGCTGGAGGCATGGTTCATGTGATATATCACCTGCTTAACTAAAAGAAGACCCTTCATTCAAACCGCTACACTACCAAATAGATAAATAAGAAAGGTAGGTAGTAGATTCTATTTGCTAAATTATCATATAAATAACTAGTATTTTTATATATAACCTTACAATCCCTACACTGTTTGAAAGAAGGTAAACAGTCATTTTCTTAACAACATAGTTAATTAATTCCCTCCCTTATTCACAAAAGAAATATTGTTCCTGTAGCATTACTAATTAATATTTAGACACCAATGCTTCACGGTAAAAACTTGACACATCATAAAGTGATGCTAGTCCAACAGTGACCAAAGGAATGGACCCTCAAAAGGTCACCACTGCTGCTGGAGAACAGCGTGAGCAGTCTTCCAGATGTGTCCATGGTAGGCTCTTAGTAGTACGAAAATGCTGACAATAAAAACTCAGCTCTGTGACCAGGATATGTCTAAGTGAGGATTACTTTTTAGTTTATCTTGCTTGCTGGCTTCTCTGTCATTGGTAAAATAACCACAGTCTACTCCCCTTGGCACCATTCCTCAGGCAGGACATCCTGTTTGGTGACTTGACAGGTTTCTGTACAAACTACTTCAATGCTGTGACTGATGGTGTCAGGCTATACGTAGGAAGGTGCCTTACCATTCCTTCTCTTTTCCTCTCCTTTCTTCTCTCCTAGTGCTGTTTTCTCTAACCTTTGCTGCCATCTATCAACACAGGCCTCTCAGCAATTCCTAGGTCTGCATCGTTCATCACCTTCCTGTAACCTCACACACTTCAAACCTCTTCTCAAATAGCCAAAACAAAAAAGCATCACTAAATGTACTAAGTAAGGTATTCATGAAACAACGTCATACACTTGAAAAACACCCTTAGTCCTAAGGTAAACGAAGTTTATGTAAGAATTTAAAAGTAGCCTTCCTTTTAAGAACTCATATTAATATAGTCTTTATAAGAACTCATTATTGGCCATCAGCCAATTAGAGGCTTTCTGTGGGGATGTGTTTGCAAATGTCCTAAAAGCCATAATCTACGTAACAGTTCAACTAAATGAGAAAGATTAATGAGTCACAGTTAGTGTAAATTGGTCCAAAATAAAACACTAGCTATCCTTGCTCCTCCAATGAGCTGGCCAGAGATACCACAGACTCTTATGAATAAAGGGAGCTAGTGACACTCTTACTCTCAATGACAAAGGAAAGAGACACAAACAATAAGGATCATGCCCTACTGGCTAATAAAATTCACCTACAAAGTGAACTCCTTGCAATTAGCTTTTGACTCTGAATTATAAAGTTCTGTGACTAAAAAGAACATGGGCCGACTTTAACACATTACTGGAGCAGAAACTGAATTTTCTCCCTTTGAGAGGTCCAGACGTATTCTGACAACACATCATAACCAACAAGAAATGACGCCTCCTGAGATTAGCTTCTCCTACATCCACTGAATTTATTCCCATAGAAGTCAGTCATTATAAATGACATCTCCTTTTCTGCTTTGTTTATTCCTTTATCTATACACACCTCTGTAAGGACCACCTGTTCACACACACACACACACACACACACACACACACACATCACATCCCCACCAGTTTGGCTTTAGAAATTAGTCCTAGGTTCTTCTTAGGAGGACAAGGTCAGTCTCTCTCTCTCTCTCTCTCTCTCTCTCTCTCTCTCTCTCTCTCTCTCTCTCACTCACACACACACACACACACACACACATACGTAATACACACATACACATATACACACATACATACATACATATGCAATACACATATACATACATACGCAATACACACACACACACATACACACACACACATACACACACATACACACACACACACACACACACACACACACACACACAGTTCATGGAACCTAAGAAAATGTTCTACAAAGAGTCTGAGCACTCTACTGCAACAGCTGTTTTAGTAAACCTTTGCCTCTTGGTCTGAAGATTCCAATGTAATGTGAGTTTTAACTACATTAAAAATACTTTCACTTTTAGACTTTGCCAAACACCAAAAATGTTTAAGAATATTAAGAGAATATAGACACGTAAATAAAATATATACTAGCAAATGAATTTATTTTTATTTTACTTTTTCATTTTTTTCAAAGGGTACTGGGGATTGAACCTAGAGGCTTGTACATGTCCCCCTTACTATTTGAGCCATGCCCTCAGCCCCTGCCCGAGGATGTTAATACTATAGAATGAGTAACTGACAAATCTCAAGCTGTTTCAACTTGTACCAGGGTACTCTGCAGAACTGGTATCAATTTGAACTCTTTGAGACACATCATGCAGTGATCCTAAATATACAACATCCAAACACCTATGCAAAGCCATGCAGAGTGGCACAGGTCTGTAATCCCAGCACTTCTGGGATGGTGAGTTTAAGACCAATCTGAACTACACAGCACAACTGTTTAAAAAAAAAAAAAAAAACCAAAACACCAAAAACTCTACACCAATCATTATTTAACACTTCCCTGCCTACAACTTGACTGGAATATCCAATTTATTCTCTTGTTATACTTTCTGTCGGCTTCTACATAATCATAATGAAGTAGGGTGGGCACAGGGGGTTCTACAATAACACAATTTACTCTTCTCCTTTCAGACAATTTTTCTCTACCCAACCCCCTTTCAGACAACTTTTGAGAAGAAAATTCAGGCAAGCCATGCCAACAATATTAAGTAATTTTACATAATGCAGACACCATAATTTGGGGGATATTATAGACATCCCATACTTTACAGTTCCAACACTACTCAAAGATGTCTATGAAATCCTTACAAATGTTTTCTTTTCACTGCTTCTAACATCACAAAGTGGACTTTGTCTCTACATCAGCGTTTCCGAAAGTGTGTAAATAAAATTCCATTTCAAAACAGAATGAGGTGAGAGGGTATAATTTATTGAAAAC
This sequence comes from Megascapheus bottae, assembly GCF_031878675.1. Classification (NCBI taxonomy): domain Eukaryota; kingdom Metazoa; phylum Chordata; class Mammalia; order Rodentia; family Geomyidae; genus Megascapheus; species Megascapheus bottae. The sequence continues at coordinate 2,225,721 of NC_143540.1, forward strand.
ACACTGGCACACGCCAGCAGGCGAAAACTCTTCTGTAACTAACCTTCCTACAGTGCAAATTGTGCTTTGGATGTGTGTTTGGAAGTCGGCACGGTTCTAACAGTTTTGTTTTTGGTTTTTTTTTTTTTTTTCTTTCCTTTTTCCTAAGTGAGCAGGGCCACCACACGGCAAAGCTGCATACTTCAGAAACAAAATTCTCAGTGTGTCTCATGTAGGGGGGGAAAAAAGCCGTCTGTGGGCCTCGCCCTACTCTAGTTGGTCCATGTTTTTATTGCGGACATCCCTGGGAGGCTTCCTTACGTGCGGGCTTCTTTCGCAGGCCGTACAAACGACCTTTCAGATAAATAATGTTAACACAAGCACGCTCACTGCCCTCCGCGCGTCTCCGTAATGATTCCCCCCAGAAGCCCTGGGGCCACGCACCTGGCGCGCGGATCGGGCTCCGGAGGCCCCGCGCTCCGCTCCGCTGGGGGTGACCCGCGCGGCTGCCGCGACCCCACGCCCCGCGCCGGGCGGGCGGGCGGGCTCGGGGGGGCTCTGGGTGGGGGGGGCTGCACGCGGGCCCCGAGGGCGGGGGGGGGGCGCCGCGCTCTCACCCTTGTCGCACGCCAGCAGGAAGAGCTTCTCGTGCAGGGTGTTCTCCTCCTTCACCTCGCGCACGTCCTTCAGCGCCGTGGCGTCGCGGGGCGAGGGTGGCGAGGACGGCGGGGAGGGCGCGGGGGAGGAGCCGCCCGGCAGGTCGGCGCTCGGGTCCAGCGCCGCCATCATCGCGGCCCAGGCCGGGGGCAGGCCGGGGGACGGCGGCGGGGCCCCCGCGGGCCCCGGGCCCGAGCCCGCCCCGGGCCCGGAGAAGGGGTGCGTGGCGCCCGCGGCCGCCTCGGCCAGCGGCCCGTTGGCCCCGAAGGGCGTCGTCGCCTCCCCCCGGAGCCAGCACTCGCCCTCCACCGACAGCCCCAGGTGGGTGGCGGCGCCGGCGCGGCCCCGGGGCCAGCGCCCCCTCCCCAGCCGCCGGCGGCCGGGCCGCGCCGGTCCGCGCCCGTCCGGGGACGACAGACTGGAGCGCGCCAGGGCGGCAGCCGAGCGCGGGGCCGTGCCAGGAGCCGCGGGGGCCGCGCGGGAGCGGCCCGGCCCGGGGGACGAGGAGGACGACGACGACGACGACGACGACGAGAGGCCGAGCGCAGAGGGGCTCCGCGGGGCGCTGCTCCTCCCGGCCGGCTCCGGGGCTGTGGGAACCGCCGGCCCCCGCGGCGCCTGACAGGATGGATGTCCGCGACTCTCTCCTCACGTCATCCTCATCCCCGCGCGCGTGCGACGCCGCCGGGGCGGGGCCTGCGGGGGGCGGGGCCTGAGGGGGGCGGGGCCTGGAGAGGACTGCGGGGCGTGCTGAATGGATGGGCTCTGGTGGGCGGGGCCTAGAGAGAGCTAACGGGCCTGGGGGACTGGATGCGCTCTGGTGGGCGGGGCGTGTATGGGGAGATGGCCTCGAGTGGGCGGGGCCCGAGGAGGTGAGGTCCCACGCACCAGCGCTGGTGGGCGGGGCATGCGAAATGATGGGGCGGGGCCCGAAGAGGGCTCAAGGCGGCGGAGTGGCCGCGCGGGGTGAGGGGGCGGGGCCCGAAGAAGGCTCAGTGGCCTGTGGATTGGACGCGCTCCTGTGGGCGGGGCTCGGAGGAGGCGGAGTCGAGTCCAGGAGGCTTGGGGACGTTTCTGGCGGTGGCGCCCGGCTCAGCTTCCCCGCGCCGCCCCGTCGAGGCCCCAGGCCTTCCCCACGCCTGGGTCGCAGACCTGGAGTCACTCCCCGGCTTGTCCGCTGCCGTGCGCGTGCTGGTGAGGCTCCAGGGAAGCCCCGGGCCCCCGCCCTGGCGGGGCGTGACTGCACCCCGTTTCTGAGGACCAGGCTGGGGCCTCGGTCACTGCTGGAGGTTTGTTTTTAAAGATGCAGCCCGCCCCACACATCCACCGCCCCCGGCCCCCCGGGCGGGGCCCTGCCTTCCGAGCTGCCCGCCGGGCCTCCCTCGGGCCCTGGCCCCGCGCGGTGGACGCACAGTCCCGGTCTCCCCGCGTTACCCCGCTCGTTTCCGTTCCCGATTATCATCTCCCCGCCAGGACGTGAGTCCAGAGATTCAATCTGGTTCTTCCTGCCGAACCCCCAGTGGAGAAGGACTCCAACTGCTTCAACACGAACGGAAGCTGTAACAGCGCCGCTGGTGCTCAGGAAAATCCTCCCACAAGAACGAGATCATCCTCAACTCCAGACGCCTTTTCAGTGATTTTTTAATGTCTTGTTCATTCATTTTTGTAGAATTAGGGCTTGAACCAGAGCCTGTACACGCTCGGCACCCGGCCACGTGGACCAGGCCTCCAGCCCTTTTGTTTGTATTATCTCCATAACTTTTCCCCAGACTGGCCTAGAACTCAAGACTCCCAGCTGCCTCCTCCTCAGTGATTCGGAATACCTGTGCAGCTCACCATGTCTGGGGAAGGCTGTGTATTTTTCCTTCAATGAAATAAATATTGACACATTTCTACTTACACAGCATTTTTTATTAAATATACTTTGTGAGAAAACACCCTGAAGTGCCAAATTCCATGTAAATCAGATCGTTTTGTGAATATAATGGTGAAAAATAATAAAGAAAAGACAGTATAATTTAAATAATCTCATGAAAGAGCAAGAACATACCATGATCTTCAAGTAAGAAAACAATCATCAAAATATAAAAGGGAAAGAAAATCTCTTGTAGAAGAATATATTTCACATATCCACCTGTTGGTCGTTTCATTAAAAAAATATCTATTCTAAACTCATGGACACACTCCTACCATGCATGTTATGATCAATGGTATAAGGAGGAGGTCGAGAGGAGGCCAAGTGACAGTATTTTTGTTACACAGTAGTTTTGCTCACTGGCACAGACAGTGGAGGATGGAGGGAGATTTCTGAAATCAGCTGTGAGCAGCAAGATTGGGGTACTGCTAAAAAATTTAGGGGAAAAAGAGGTCACAAATTTTAGCTATTCCCAAACACCAAAACTCTGAAACAGACTTGCCAGACTGAAGAAGGCTATGGGGAAATGTGGGCACAGATCCAATGTTAGCGTCAGTGGGCAAATTCTGCATTATTGAAGTGTCACGGGAGAGCTAAACTAGCAAGTGTAATATACAGATGGAGAAACACCAACATGACTCATGTTCTAGCCAACGTCTGGCTACAAGTATTTGGAAGGAATCAGGTGAAAAAATAACACAATCATAGTGAATGCTTTTAAAAGAACTCTTCATGTGTGTATATGTGAATGTAAACATACACATATTTTCTCTAAAACCTTCCAACCAACATATAGTATATACTACATGTCATAGATAAAGCTCTGTTACCAAACTAGGATATGCAAAATAGCAGTATACTTCAAAATTAAGTGTTAAAAAGCTGCTGCTGCTTATATAGAGTGGACTTTGGTATTTACTCAAGAATTAGCTCTTCTATATTAAAAAAAAAATGCTGGTTGTTGGTAGTTTACATCTGTAATCCTAGCTACTCAGGAAAATGAGACCTAAGGAATGAAATTTGAAGGCAGCCAGCCGATGAAGGAAAGTTTGTGAGACTCATCTCAAATTAACCAGCAAGAAGTATAGGTATGGCTCAACCGATAGACTGCCATCCTTGAGTAGGAAAAGGCCAAGAAAGAACTTGATGGCATGAGTTCAAGCCCCAGTAGAAGCACACACACACACATAATAATGTTAATGAGCAGTACTTGTCACTTTCAGATTTTAGACATCATAGAAACTTACAGAATAGAGTTTTAAACAACATAGTTGGAAGAAGAAAATAAAATTATTAAATTGGATTCTGACTATATTTATAACCAAAATTAAATAACACATCAAAAAAAATCCAAACACATTTCACGGCAGTACCTGCAAAAAACTTATTTTTTTGATCTTTGGAAGCCATGAAAAAGAAGGAATTTGTCTGGTTTTGATAAAACTTTCAGGAAACAAAAATAATTTAATCATGAAACATCAGCTGGATAATGAACCATTCTAGTATGAGCATCAACTGGTAAATTATGTTCTCAAAAAAAAAAAAAAGGCTGATAAGTTCTAACTAACACCAACAGGGTAGTGAATGCGTTAATGAACATAGAACTAATTTCAGCATACAAATACTCGAATTTTGTACACACTACATTTCAAAATTCTGTAAACTGCGAGGCATTCCATGGGTTTAGTGTGGCAGAAAAGCGTATTCGATGGTGCGTTATTTTATCCTGTTCAGCCCTTTCCCCATTAAACACGCAAACACTGTCATCACCATCTTTGGTTTCACTTCTACGAGATCATCAGGCAGTGCATAGATCCGAGCACCGATCTTCCGAGCAACTGAGACAGCATACCTTGGAAGGACAAGAAAAGCATCTTGGTATCTGTGGTCAACCGGTTCTCACTGACTAGATTGTAACGCATGGGAGAAACACTGTGATACGATAAACTTGACAGAAGGGTGTGATTTTTAAATCTCAATTCCCATTCAAGTGGCATTTCAAATGTGAAACCTTCCCTGCAAGAAGTTTATTGTTATTATTTTTTTTCCTTTTCTTTTTTTCCAGACCTGGGGTTTGAACTCTGGGCCTGAGCACTGTCCTTAGACTTTTCTCAAGGTTAGAGCTCTACCACTTGAGCCACAGCATCACTTCTGGCTTTTCCTATGTATGTGGAATCAAACCTGGGTCTTCGTGCATGCTAGGCAAGCACTCTACCACTAGGCCAAACTCCTGGCTCATCTGGCTTATTATTTTTTAAGATGGGTCTGTGGAGCCCCAAACTCACAATCCTGTTGCCTCAGCCTTTCAAGAACTGGGATGACATGTGTGTTTTACCTCACTCCGCCCCTGCACGCGTTTTAGAGAACTGATAAACTGTGTGGGCTTACTTAGCATTGTTCAGTTTGTCCTCATCCGAAAGGTTTTCTCTCTTGACCATTTCTTGACGAACTGCATTTGGTGCAATGGCATCTATCAAGTCTAGGACCGGTAAACTTGTGCTAATTGATTTATCCTAGAACATAAAGAATACATGAGCATTTCTCAACATCTTACTTTTAGTCTTAATGTCAGCCGTTTCCACTCCTACACACATAACTGAAACCAACTGACAAATTTTCTTGGGATGTGTGACTTTCCCTCTGTCTTTCTACAAGTGATAAGAGAATTGCCACCTACCTGAATACTATTTGTGGATATGACACTTCCTGTGATGCTAACTACAGGACCTGTTATGTAAAAGGCAAGTCACTTTTGAAAAGGAATAAATGGATTTTCAGTTAACAATTCACAAACTCGGGTGGTATTGTATTTCTTAGACTACAAATCCAGAAAAAAAGAATGAATTCGGCAGAGGCACTGTTCTTGTGGCTTTGTGTTGCAGGTTATTTAATCCTTATTTTTTAATTCAAACAGACTAATAATAAAAAGTTACAATCCCTCTTTTGAAGATGAAGAACTTGGACCGGGAGTTTGGCCTACTGGTAGAGTGTTTGCCTAGCATGCACAAAGATCCAGGTTCAATTCCTTGGTACCACATACATAGGAAAAGCCGTGTTTCTGTGACTCAAGTGGTAGAGCTGTAGCCTTGAGAAAGCCCAAGGACAGTGCTCAGGCCCTGAGTTCAAGCCCCAGGACTGACAAAAAAATAAAAAGAAAGAAAGAAAAGATAAAGTGCAGAAAGCCCTTCGTGACTGAGTACAGTGCATGTATTTTAACCAACTGATCATAATTCCAAGATACTCTGATTTGGATTTATTTTCCAAATGAATACAAGGTGGACCACTAAACGCCAATCAACTGGGCGGGAGCTTGAGATGGGTCTAGATCTGCATTCATTCTAACACTTACTGGTCCTTGTACAAGTTTTCTTTCGGTGCTTTTGATCTGCCTATGGTATTTGTTCACTCCCTCTTCTGTCTCCATCCAAACATCATATGCTCTCTATCCAGATTGGCCTAGGGATGTACACTGCTCTTTCCGGAAGGCTGGACGGTCTTTCCAGGAAAGACCCAGAATGGGTCTCGGTCATGTATTTTCAGTGTAGACAGGATGCTAAATGTACTGCTTTTCTATACAGTATGTAAATAAATATGTGGTGTATTTCACACTAAACTTAGATGGGAAGGAGTGAATGGGGACAGAAAGTGTCTAAAAACATTCCTTCTAGGTGGGGACAATAATGAAAAAGTAAACAGGTTAAAAACATTGGTTTTCTAGTTTCCTCCCCCCCCCCCTCTCTTTCTCCTGTCATGGAGCTTGAACTCAGAGCCGGGGCGCTGTCCCTGAACTCTTTTGCTCAAAGCTATCACTCTACTTTAAGCCATAGCTCCACTTCTAGTTTTCTAGTGAGTCACTGGAGATTGAGTCTCACAGACTTTCCTGCCCAGTCTGGCTTTGAACCAAGGTCCTCAGATCTTAGCCTCAGTAGCTGGGATGATAGGCGTGAGCCGCCAGGGCCCGGCTAACGAGGTGGTTCTAACCTTTCAATTGGGCCTCATTCTATCAGACTGTGGGAAGGTGGTAAGCCCTTTCTGTATGTGAATGAGAGGCTAAACCTGCTGCATGCCGCAGCTGGGGGAGGGAGGGAGGGACAGAGGGAGGGTGGGAAGGCAGGCAGGAGGCCAGCAGAGCTGGCATGTCAGATGGTCACAGAAGCATAGGAGGGAAAACCTGAGTCCTGAGTGGACTCCAGTAACCATACATCTGGATGTCAAAATCAGGATTATTTTTTGCATAGGGTCTAGCTTTCCATCTGAGTAGCCCTGATTCACGATCAGGGGTCCTGAGATCACAGAAATAGCTGGGGTCCCAGGAATGAGTAACATGTCCTGAGTCTCGGGGACTTTTCTGTCCAGACGGGCTTGGAACCTCGATCCTTCCAATGCTCAAGTCTTCCTTTCTTACAGACTGTCCTATCATAACCGTAAGTAAGGAAAATAAAAACCACCCCAAACATCATCAAGGTTCTCTGTTCCCTCCTAGACAGAAAGGGAGGAGACAAAGCTCTCAAATTGTAACAACATCTCTGCCAGCATTGAGTTTCCTGCCACGACCACGTCCGGCCTCCATTTTTTGGTAAAGACCAGAAAACCAAATGTATCCACCTCTGACATTTCTCTCGCTCTGCAAACCGAGGCGGGGGCAGGAAGGGTGGGAGAGTGGACAGCTTTCAATCCAGTGTTTCCTGTCCCTGGGTAATTGTCCTGTTCACCACGAGACAGCCGACTGGCTGGGATTCACAGGTCACCGAGTCACACACACACACACACACACACACACAAGGCTCCATGAGCGGGCGTGTGCAAGCAGACATGCTCCCATGCAGGCGCAGGCGTGATGGAAGGACGGCATGAGTGTTAGTGGGACAAGGCCCAGCGGGCTGAGCCTTTGATGGGTTAGAGCCGCAAGGCTAGCCGGGTGAGCGTGAAGTTGCATTGTGAGACCAAACGACAAGATCCGTCTTTTCCTACCAGGTTTCTCAGTGCCCACTTGAGTCACTCTGGCTGGGAATGATGTCAGAACAATTCTGAGACTGCCGCTAAGGAACACAAGCCAGTATAGCTCCTATAGAAACAATGGGGTTTATCTTTCTCTTCCATTATTTGACAACCAGATTATTATTATTACTATTATTATTTTCTTGGCTCCATTCCGTGTCTTTCTTCAAATTTTATTACCATAGTCTATGAACTTGCATTTTTAACAACAAGACAACCAATTTTTAAAAAACCCAAATAAAAAGAATTCCAACTGAGTATTCTAGCTTATATATGTCAAATAGTATGCCTGAACTTCGTATGTTTCTGAGATAATCAACATAATTCTGAACCTAGCCATTGTCATTTCCATTTTTTAAAAAAAATTCCTTCCACAAAGCTTACATCTTTCTAAAAAATGTATTACCTTAAAGCTGGAAATGGAAGTGTTTTTGTTTGCATTTTTAAGAGTCTGATTGACCCACTTTATAATAATGTCATCATTCACTTTTTCTCCTTCTCCAAGGTCAGATAACACCTTCAGCGTATACCTGCAACAGACAAGATTTATGTCTGAGACCAGCAGGGCCAAGTTAGACTCCACACCATTCGTATCATACTTAAACATTTCAGAGACAGCCAGGCAGAATAGCACACATCTGTAGTCTCAGTACTTGGGAGACTGAGGCAGGAGAATCCCTAAGTTCAAGGCCAGCCAGAGATACATAGTGAGACCCTGATTCCAAATAAAAGAAGGAACAGAGAGAGGGAGGAAGGGAGGAAAAGTTCAGGTCTAATATTGCTAATTTTGTCAGGCATTTGCACTTGATTACTTTCCAGAATTACACAATTCATTCTTCAAAACAAAGGCTACCATTTGGGTTAGTTTTTGTTTTTTTTAAACAAAGTGTGTTTCCAGAGATTGTCTCACTTTAAAATATCATTTATATGGGGCCAGGAGTTTGGTCTAGTGGTTAAAGTGCTTGCCTAGCATGCACGAAGACCCGGGTTTGATTCCTCGGTACCACATACATAGAAAAAACCTGGAAGTGGTGCTGAGGCTCAAGTGGTAGAGCTCTAGCCTTGAGAAAGTCCAAGGACAGTGCTCAGGCCCTGAGCTCAAGCCCAGGACTGGCCAAAAAATAAATAAAAATAAAATATCATTTATGAACATCAAGTCAACAGCAAACCTTTTATAACACTGCTGTATTTTATACTGTGTATTTGTATTTATCATGTTTATTAGCCTTCAAAAACAGCTACCAGTGTAGCACAGATGATCTTGGTACTGTAACACATCAACCTTTACCTTCTCATCAACTGCCACACCAACGCCAGGGTCAGGGTTGAATTCCCTTCGTTTAGGTCTTGCCCAGCAATGCCCACCAAAGAGAATTTGGCCTCGTTTTTTCCAAGTGCCACCGCATAGTTACAATTTTCAATCTACCGGTAAGCAAAGTTTTGGTTTAAAAACACATTCTTAAAAACTCCTTTCCTAAACCTGTAAACCTAGGGCAATCATGTGAAACACAGTTACAGTGGCTCACTTTCATTTCACAATCACTAAATCGATGTAAGGAATGATGATTCCTATTTCATAGCTCAGCTCTTTCCGGATGTTTCTTTCCTACCTTGATTTCTGTAGCGATGTCTTATTGCCCATAACGGAATGCTCTTACTGAGATGTATACTTTTCTTCTACTCAGGAAGTTGAGATCTGAGGATCACAGTTCAAAGCCAGCCTGGGCCAATTAGTCTGTGAGACTCTTATCTCTAATTAGCCAGCAAAAATACTGGAAGTGGAGGTGTGACTCAAGAGGTAGAGCACTAGCCTTGAGCAAAAAATGTTCAGAAACAGCTTCAGTTCAGCCCCGGGAACAATAACAACAACAAATGAACTATGCAACTTGTGGGCAGAGAAGGGGGGGTGAAACGGAGGAAACGCAAAAGTAGGAGTGGTATTGTCCAAGAAGAATTACACTTGTTATCTGACTTACAGAACTGTAATCTTTCTGTACAACTCCTTAATAACAACAATAATTATATTTTGAAAATCTAAGAAGAGAAATAAGCCTCATGTATAGAAGAAAAAAAAAAAAGAAGTAGGACCGGGAGTTTGGCCTAGTGGTTGAGTGCTTGCCTAGGATGAACAAAGACCGGGGTTCGAGTCCTCAGTACCACATACATAGAAAAAGCCAGAAGTGGTGCTGTGGCTCAAGTGGTAGAACGCTAGCCTTGAGAAAAGGACAGAGCTCAGGCCCTGAATTCAAGGCCCGGGACTGGCAAAAAAAAAAGAAAGAAAAGAGAAAGAAAGAAAAAAAGAAAGAAAGAAAGAAAGGACAGAAGGAGGGAAGGAGGGAAGGAAGGAGGAAAGGAAAAGAAAAGAAAAAAAGGGAATTGACTCAGTCTATGGGAGAAAAAATAACAGTACTCAGATTATGTAACTAAACAGGAAGAGAGTAAAGGACCTTTTCCACGGGTATGCACATCAAAGAATTTCCCAGCAAATTGTATTGTGTAAAATGTGTTTCAATGAAGGAACATCTGTTTTGTAGTCTGAGAAAAATTCTGGGGGAGCTGATGGAGAAAAAACGAGTTCGAGATGCCAGTGGAGAGGGCCTAGGAAGGGGCTGATCTGGATGGTGAGGAAAAGAGGACTGGAAGGAGATGAGTTCTGATTTTTAAAGAGTGCTTGGATTCAAATTTGGCAGAACCCTTGTAAGATCTGGAACAATACTAAACTAGAGAAAGAATGAGAAATCGGGTTCCTCGAGGGAAGCCAGAAGCCCTAAAAATGCATCTATTCTCGAAAGATGGAAATGCAGCAGTGAAAGGATCTTCTGCAGACACTGGTAGCTCATGCCTGCAGTCCTAACTACTGAGAAACAGAGGAAGGATCATGATTCCAGGGAAATTTGGAGCGGGGGGGGGGGGGGGGGGAGGGGTGGATCACAAGGTTCTTTTCCAACAAATAGCCGGGTACAAGGATTCGCTTCCATAATCCCAGCTACCAAGAGGTGGAGACCGAGAGGATGGTGGTTCCAGGCCAGCCTCAGCGGCAGCAAAGACTGTAAAACTCCATCTCCACAGAAGGCACTGAAACAGAAAACGTGACCCAGGCCAGGGTTCAGATGCAAGTAGAGACATTCAGTGAAACCCTATCTAACAAGTGGAACTAGAGGCACGGCTCAACCATACAGCTCCTGATTAACAATCTGAGACTCCAAGTCTCAAGATATTAAAACAAAGGAACAAAAGACCTATGATCCATCAATTCCACTCCTGGGCAATTCTCCAAAAGATTATAAACCAGGACACTGTAAAGCCACCAACACCGCCATGCTTACGGAAGCACGATTCACCATCACCAAGGTCTGGGATAGTTCAGATGGCCCCCGGTGGAGGAAGATCAAGAAAATGTGGTAGAGCTACACCATGGAACCTTACTTATGTATGAGAAAGAATGATGGTGTACCTGGAGAAAATCAGGTTCAGTGAAGTCAGCCAGGCCCAGGGAGACAAAGGATTCATGCTTTCCCTTATACATGGAAGCTAGATCAAGCTCAAAAACTCACAAGTGAATGCACTGGGTGGTGTGCAAGTGTCCACAGATATCTTAACCGAAATACAGTAGGTTCAAAGAAGAACCCAAATTGTGTAATTCCTTACAAAGGCAAAGATCAGCAGAATCAAATACCAGGAAGGGCCGGGAATTTGACCTAGTAGAAGAGTGCTTGCCTAGCATGCAGGAAGACCTGGGTTCGATTCCTTGGTACCACATACATAGAAAAAGTCAGAAGTAGTGCTGTGGTTCAAGTGGTAGAGCGCTAGCCTTGTGCTGAAGAGCTTGACAACAGCACGCAGGCCCAGAGTTCAAGGCCCACCGTCGACCAAAACAAAACAAAACAGGAAGTGGGTGCTCGAAAGGTGTGGCGTGGGGTGGGGTGGAGGGGAAAGGGGTGAACAAATGAAGAGGAGAAGAGGAGGAGAATGCACACAGGAATCAGCATACATCCCACAAAATTAAGAGGGGAGCGGGGAGGGGGCAGTGATCAAGATGCGCTATATTCATAAACTGCTTCGTTAGATAGCAACTCCTTTGGACAACTACTTAAATTTTAAAACTTGAAAAGGGGGGGGGAAGAGTTTGGAGCCAAGAAATGAGCCTGAGAAATAGCTGGAGCTGCAGGCTGAAAGCTGAAGTCAAGAAAATCTTGGAGAATACAGTCTCACAGAGGACAGAGGTATGTCTGTCCAGCAGGACACGGATAAAGCCGGATGGTTTTGATGGATGAGAAAACAAGGACTAAAGTAAAATGCAATACTGAAAAAAGAATGAAGGAGGACATTGGCGGCTGGTTTGAAGAAATGCTCCTAAACTAATTCCTGGTGGCACTGTGTTGTGAAAGTATACTTCATGTTCTTACAAATAAACGCAACATGTTGAATTTATCTTCGGCTTTCTGTTTCATCTTATAAATAGCTAGTGCTTGAAAGGAAGCATTCCGCATATGACTCATTTGTGACATTTTGTAATTAACATTAAAAAAAACTTCAGGTATAATGAATCTTCCATTTGACATCTGAAATTATGAAGAAAAAAAAAAACCACTTATGTGAAATTAGTTAACATTTTCCGAATTCTATTTCCATGAAAATAGAAAGTAGGAAACTACAGGCAAATCAAATAAAAATAAAAAATGCAGGGGCCAGGAGTGTGGCCTAGTGGTTAAAGTGCTTGCCTAGCATGCATGAAGACCCAGGTTCGATTCCTCAGGACCACACACATAGAAAAAGGCTGAAAGTGGTGCTCTGGCTCAAGTGGTAAAGCTCTAGCCTTGAGAAAGCCCAAGAATAGCGCTCAGGCCCTAAGTTCAAGCCCCACGACTGGCAAAGGAAAAAATTTAAAACGCAGGCAGTTCAGTCACTTGAAATACTGAAAAAAAAATCTGAATGTAAATCTCATAATTATACTACCATATGACCCATTTAGGTTTTTTTGTTTGCTTTTATCAGTCACAGGGCTTCGACTCCAGGCCTGGACGCCGTCCTTGAGCTCTTTCGCTCCCGGCTCGCTCTCTGCCCTTTGAGCCACAGCTCCACATCTGGTTCTCTGGTGGTTGACTGGAGATAAGAGTCTCATGGACTTTCCTGCTGGAGCTGGCTTTGAACTGTGACCCTCGGATCTCAGCCTCCTGAGTAGCCAGGATTATGGGTGTGAATCACCAGGGCCCAGCCATTTAGCTATTTCTCATGTTCTGCAGTTCGAGTCTGACTATTGCTTGACTATGTGAAATTGCATCCTGCCTCAGCTGTGTTCCCTCAGGACTGCCACCCTGCCACTTGAACCTCACCTCAACTTCCTGGGTTGTTTTGTTTTGTTTTGTTTTTTGCTGGTTAATTGAAGACAAGACTCCTGGGATTTGTCTGCCCCAGTTGGCTCCAAATCCTAAGACTCTTATTTTTTTCTCCACCTCCTAAGCAGTTAAGATTGTAGGGGTGAGCCACCGGTGCCCCGCTAAATGCACACCCAGTGAAGACGGAGGAAGTGTGCAATGATAAAGAATGCACTTACAAGTGCATCTCGGAGAACATGAAATACAGTCGCTCGCTGACGGGAAGGGCTGCCTTCATCTTTCTAAACATTTATTACATCTTACCATATTTGGGGGTAGAGCAGAGCACATTTTACTGAGCTTTTTGGGATTCTAAATCTGCGACTTCATTTCACAGGCTAGGGTATCCCCACTCATTCCGTTCACCTTTTTCATATTCCCTCCGAGGGCAGGGTAGGGAGGCTTGTTGACCTGGCTCCAGTTCACTGGCACTCGGATCATCTCGTAGAGCTGGAAGATCACTAAAGCATCAGCCAGGTCACTAAAACGGAAAACAGGAAGAGCAGATGAGGAGGGTCAGGGCGTGACTACCAGTTACATTAGGTACACTGCAGCTAGTTGGATGGATGGATGGATGGATGGTTTTATGAGTGGGTGGGTGGATATATGGGCAGGTGGGTGAATGGATGGATATATGGGTGGGTGGGTGGGTGGATATCTGAAAACACAATGGGATTGGCTGGGTATGTGGCTCATGCTTGAAATCCTAGCTACTACTTTGGAGGCTCAGATCATGAGGATTGCAACTCAAGGTGGGCCAGAGCAAAAAATCAAAGACTGTAAGAAATCCTCTCCCCCATCTTAACAGAAAAGTGTGGGGAGGGAGCATAAATAGGATGAGAACAGAGGTGGAGAGGGAAGGAGGGAGAGAAAGAGTCTCCACTTTCAAAAACAACCAAAGCAAAATGGGCTGGAGGCATGGTTCAAGTGGTAGAACTTTTGCCTAGCAAGCATAAAGCCCTGAATTCAAACCCCAGTAGTACGAAAAAAGAACAACAACAAAAAAGGGGCACTTAATGCTTACAAAATGACCAGACACATCATTTGACCCAGAACTTCCAATACAATCATCTGTTCACATAAATGTTTACAATGATAGATCAATGTACACAGCACACATGCACAGGCATGAGTAAACACATGTGTTGCCACCGTGTTTAGAAATTGGACATAAATGCACGGCTGCAGGGGCTGGAGAATAATCCACACTATAAACTCCCATGACATCTACTATGGCAGGTCTGAAAAAGCAAAGCTTTACAAGATGCATCAAATTTAAAAAGCAAGTAGCAGAATACTTCTTTTAGTTTGATCTCAATTATGTAATAAAAAAAGAACTAAATGTATCGATATACTTTTTATGCTAAGGACAGTTACCTGAGAACATGAAAAAAGTAAGAGGAAGGGGGAAGAAGGAATTACCCCACTTCATTATGTTCTCTGTATGTATTTTGGGATACTTGTACAGTAGAATGAGTTCGTATGTTACTTATATATTATGATTTCTGTCCTGAACTCTAAAAATGGCTCTAGGAAAATCACAGCTGTTCATGTTCAATAATGAAGGTTAACAGGAAGGAAATTGGGAACAAGTAGGAGTCCTTAAAGTAAAACAATTACTATTTTACATTCAGAAAAAAAAACATATTCTCCTGAGAAGCTTGAAATATATCAGTAGACTTTGTTTTCAGTTCTGCAGGCTAAGGATATAAGACAAGTGATTAACCAGAGAGGTTTTCTCTTATGATATTAAGCTTCAGCTCACATTTGAAGAATAATTAAATTTTTTTAAGGAAATAAACTCTTTGAGGAGTTTACTTGATATATAATTTCTTTCTCCTTAAAATTTTTTATTTTTCCTTAAAAAAAACTATCTTAAATCCGTTTTTTCCTCTTCTCAAGCCAAAGTTCTATGAAGAGACAAGGTAAGTTTCCTGTCACTTGTATCTACTTCTATTATCCGTAGCAGGCAGCACGGGAAGTTAGTTAGTATTTTCTTGGTTCTACCAGTGTTAATTAACTGCTGTCATTCTTAAAATTATAACAAAGAACAAGACAGAAACCATAATAATCAAGTCAGGCACAGTGGCTCACATCCGTGTTCATAGTTACTCAGGAGGCTGCGATCTGAGGGTTGGGGTTCAAAGCCAGTCTGGGCACTAAAAAGTCCATGAGACTCTTCTTCCCAAGTAATCATCAGAAAACCAGAAGTGGTACTGTGGCTCAAGTCCCTGAGCAGAGGAGCTCAGGGTCAGTGCCCAGGCCCAGAGTTCAAGTCCCACAACTGAACAACAACAACAAAAATTATCCAGGGGAAATCAATTGGATGATTTTTTTAAATATATTTTTATTGTAATTAATAGAAGGGTTACAAGATATTTGCCAGATAAATGGTGCCTTAATTCCCACACATTGATACCCTTTCACATGTCATGGTCCCCATTTCCCTTCCCCCTCCCCCACCCTTCATCTTGTTTTCCCCCGTTCCCTATCCAATTTCAGATAACCAAATACAATTATATCCGATATATCAGATAACAAAGTGAGATAGTGTAACAATATGAGATAACCAAGGGACAGTAGATGTGATGAGAGATAACATAGAATTAGATGATTTTTTAAAAAGTTGCCATTATAGCAATTGAGATGTGGCAAAAATAAATAGAAAAATAAAATAGAAATTACAATGAAAAATATTGAAATAATGGAAATAACTTTCCATCACTGCTTCAATCCTAATCTATTAAAGCAGAAATGATTTTCCATAATAACTAATATATATGTTAAATATGTTAGATATATTAACTATATATACATATCTAATAGCTGGATGCTGGTGGTTTATGCTTGCAATCCTAGCTACTCAAGAGGCTGGAGCTGAGGATTACAGTGCAAATCCAGCTGGGACAGGAAAGTCCTTGAGATTCTTATCTCCAATTAAATGCCAAAAAGCGAGATGTGGAGCCGTGAAGGCTCAAGTAGTACAGTGCCAGCCTTCAGCAAAAAGGCAGAGACAGCACCCAGGCCCAGAGTTCAAGCTCCATGACCACCACCCTGATGATCAGGCTGAGGCATGGGTCGGGTTACCTGTACAGATGGTTGATGTACGGATTGACTCCAAGCGAATTCATCCAGTTCCGGAAGGTCCTCTCTTCCTTGCTCTCCCCTGGAGTGGACAGAAGGTCACACTGGTGATTCCAGGCCCAGGAACTGGGGCTGTTCTGTCAACTGCCCTGGCAGGTACAAACCAGGCCACACTCACTCTGCCCTGGTTCTTTGGGTCATTGCCATCTGTTATCCCCACTGTCTAGGAAGCCACCATCTGCCTCTCTCCACGCGGAGTTCCCTTATTTGATATCTGTGGACTAGTGAGCCCTCCATTTCTTGTCCAGAGACACAATGGCTAAATGGACCCAGTGTGAAGTGAGGATCAGGGACAAAGGGGCTGGGGTCAAAACGTTAGAAAACAGGCAGTCAGGGCACCGTTAGTACAAGAACCCCAAACAGAAAATCTCCACCTTCCCGCTCCTATAGATTGTGAGTCTTTTTTTAAACACAGAAATTTCTGGGCACACAAACCTACACAAGGACACCCAATAATGAAAAGGATTAGGATTTGCAGGTAATCGATACTAAAATAGCAATGACCATTCTACAGACTTCCTGTGTGACTTGAGATCATCCTTGTCGAATAATAATAATAATAATAAATATATGAACCAGGCGTGGTGGCTCACACCCGTCATCCTAGCTGTTCAGGAGGCTGAGATCTGAGGATGAAGGTTCGAAGCCAACCCAGGCTGGGAAGACTGTGAATTTCTTATCTCCAATAAACTTCCAAAGAGCTGGAAGTAGGGCTGTGGCTCAAGCGGTAGAGCTAAAGCTCTTGAGCACTCACTCCTCGGGCTCTCATGTTTAGTCTAGGGTAACACTACCTCCTTCAATATCCGCTCTCCGATGGTATACCCCAACACAGGAAGACGTGGGCTTGCCTGGCTGCGTCATGTCGCCTTACAGACACTGACAGACTGCAGATAGTCCCCAGTGATTAAGGTGACTACTTATGATAGCAAAGTTGGGGGACAATGGAAAAACACACACTATGTCTTATCAGCTGATACCCAGACAGCTGCCTCATGAGTGACTCTCGTCATTTTTATCCTGCAGGCAAGGTCAGCTCACTCAGCATTGATTTTTTTTTTTGGGGGGGGGGGTCGGGCATGGGACTTGACCCCTGGGCCTGGGCGTTGTCCCTGAGCTCTTCAGCTCAAAGCTACTATGCTACCCCTTGAGTCACAGCGCCACTTCTCAGTTTCTGGTGGTTAACTGGAGGTAAGAGTCTCAGGGACTCTATGCCTAAGATGGCTTTGATCGGCGATCCTCAGATCTCAGCCTCCTGAGTAGCTAGGATTATAAGCGTGAGCCACCGTGCCAGGCTCAGCAGAGATTCTCACCCTTGAACTGTGTAGGATGGTTTGACATAAAAATCTGTAACTGTCTCAGCAGCCCGCCCCATTCTTGGAGTCGTCGCTCCCAGGAGCTACATGGCAGATCTTTGCAGGATCCAGAGAATTCTGGTGTTTCCACCAGCTGTTCAGGAAGTAACCTGGCTCAACTTATTTCCATGGGATTTTAATGCCATGGCATTTTACGTTTCCCAGAATCTTCTTTAATATTCACTGTAGTACATGACTACATTATTTCTTGCTTAAATGTTTTTCTTTCTGGTCTTCATAAAACATAACTGAGCAATCTGTTACATCTGCTACAAGCACTTTATAATAATCTACATGGGGTACCTGCTAAAGATTTCTAGAGTTCAGGCCAACTCTGTTTATGGGAGCTCCTGAATTAAATCTCTGAACTGTCTCCAAGATGCCATAAATACAAGCTCCTCTGATATGTGTATCCTGGAGGCTTTCATTGGTTTATTATAAATGCTATATAATATGAAAACTTTTTTGCCTCATATTTAGAAATCTTTTACCTTTTTTCTAGCTAGGCAAATCCAAATTATATCTTACAATGACAAAGACTTAGTGTCACAATGGTTTGCTTCTTTTTCTTTTTAGGGAAAAGATTTAAATTCTGTTGAACGTGATGTGATCATGAATTTAAAAATAAACTACTCTACGCTCGGGCGTGGGTGTGCTGGAGCACCCTGTAATCCTAGCTTGAAAGAGGCGGATTACCAGTCCAAGGCCAGCCTGAACAAAAGTGCTCGAGAACCTGTTTCACAGACAGTTCGGGAGTGGGGGCACCCGTCTGACAGGCACATGTGGGAAGACCATGTCCAAGGCTGGCGTGGGGCAAATACACAAAAACCAGAAGTGGAATTGTGGCTGTGGTGGTAGAGTGCTTGCCTTGAGCAAAAGAGGCCCTGAGTTCAAACCCTGGGACCAGCCAAAAAGCCAGAAGTATAGGAATGGCTCAAAAAAAAAAAAAAAAAAAAAGAAAAGAAAAAAGAAAGGCCAAGAAAGAGCATAAGGCTCAGAGTTCAAGCCCCAGTACCAGCACAAAAGTAATTAATTAAAAGGTAGCTAGTAAAAGAACAAACCTAGGCTGGGAGTTTAGCCTAGTGGTTAAAGTGCTTGCCTAGCATGCACGAAGACCCGGGTTCGATTCCTTGGTGCCACATACATAGAAAAAAGCTGGGAGTGGTGCTGAGGCTCAAGTGGTAGAGCTCTAGCCTTGAGAAAGCCCAAGGACAGTGCTCAGGCCCTGAGCTCAAGCCCAAGACTGGCAAAAAAAAAAAAAAAGAACAAACCTATTCAATGCTCGCTGAATGTACTGTGATCTTTATTTCACACTTTGCATTCTGCATTAGTAAATACAGAATGTAGGTTAGTCTCACTCAGGATCACCCACTTGTTATCTGTTCTGTAACTCTGCAAACCAAGTGGTGTTAGCCCCGATTTGTATGTATAAGGGGCAGAGCAGTTACCCAAATCCTGACTGGTAAAACCTGGATCTGAACAAAGTCTTTCTCACTCCAGGGCCTGTGCATTTTCCAGCACGGCAAATGCATTCTGAGATGCCTTGTCTCGCTGGACTATGAACTTGGTTCCATTTGATAAGAAGGCTCAATAGTTCATGGGGTTTTAATTTTTTTTAATTTCCCCAGAGATGAAATTCTCTACCAATGAGGACATACTAATATATGAAATTGGGGTGTGACAAGGCCCAAGCTTCATGAGGATTTATGAAAACACTAATTTGAAGAGGAAAAATATTCCAATGACAGCTAGAGGTCAAATACATCTTTGGCCCTTGTACCAGAACATACATATGCTCTACATAAAGATGATTGATAAATATTTCCCATAGTATCTCAACAAAAACCAACTTAAATGATACTAATGGAAATATGTAGCAATCCTAGTCACACTGAAAAAAAAATTCCAAAGCATGCTGCACACTAGCAAAAGAACCCAAACATGAGCGAGGGAGAGCGAGCAAGCCGGAAAAGGTGATCAAGCAAGAATTCAGTGACTGTAAAAAGCAGATCATTTTTAATATGCCCCTTTAAACAATGCCTTCTGCTGGAAACACAGTGGGATTTTGAAATTTTCAGATGGATTAAAAACTTATCTTTCATTTTTCTTATTCTTTTTGGTTAGGTTCTAATATTTCACCTTGAAACAACAACAACAAAAAAACCCTACCAAAAAAAAAAGTCTACAGCTTCTTATCTATGTCACTTCTTCAGTTATACGTCCATGTGGAGACAGTTTTTACCTCAACCCTCAGGTTAAATACACGGAATGAGTCATATTTGTTGAATGTGGAATGTCTTTCCTTTGAGACAACACTGACGTTGCAGAGGTTAACTCTCAGTTGTTGCAGTCAAATGAAAAAGATCCTGAGACGACTGCTCACTGTCTCACGTGGGGAGGGAGGAAGGACGGGGTGTGTGACTAAGTACTGAACATGAGATCTCCCCCCATCTCCCAAGGAAGACATCCAAGGGAGATCTCAGGGCTGGCCCCTCTGCCAGACAGCTAACCCCACTACTCACTACTCCCGCTGAGTTCACTTCTTGCCCTGGGAGACCTGTGCTGAGGGGGCAGGAGAGGAGAGGAGAGGAGGGAGAGGCTGGGAGGCAGAGGTCTGGAGAAACGGGAATGCTTCTGTCATGGAGACGATTCCTATACTAGACATTTAGATGATACTTATGAAGTGTAACAAGGCATTAAACGACGCCATTCAGAGAAGCTTTTCAAGGATGACTTGTGATGAAAGATGAGATTTACCATGGGGGGGGGGATGTTTATGTCAAATCACATAGTCCACTCATCAGAACTGGTTTCTGACGTGGTCACTACACAATGACCTCGTTACAGAAGGCAAATTAGATGTGCAGAAGCTCACGCCTTGCTCTGCCTTTGCACCCAGCTCCAGTTGTGTGCCTTGCTGGAGTCATTCATTCCATAGGCATATTAAGACAAATGACACAGCATGAACAGTGCAAAAAAAAACAAAAACAAAACAACCCAGACGGAAAAGAATAAATGCAGAATGAATAGATTTATAGTGTATAGAAAAGTACTAAATACAGTACCTACATTAGGAGGGGTCAAATCTGTATTTCACGAAGCAAAACAGGAAAGTATTATATATTATGAGACAGATCACAATAGCTCACACACATCAAGACAAGTATAAATATATATGTTTTTTCATGGACACTAGAACAAAAACATTAAAAAGAGAATAATTCTGGAGTCTAACTTTCAAAGCAGAGGAAAAGATAATACGTAATTACTGTTTTCCCCGTAGACAATTCATTACCCCTATTGGTAGATTTATGTTCGTAGGATCATTTCTTTGTAAGGGTATTTTAGATGGATGAGTTTTCACTAAACTCTTAGGGAGAAATGACAAGTAAAGTAAGGTTTAACCCAGCATTCTTGCTGAAGCTGTAAAACAACCATCACTATTTATATGTGTACATGGATCTTTTCTCCTGGCATACATGCCTATACACAATCCATTTCCCACCAACATCTCCTACCTGGAACGGCAAAGTTTTGAACGAATTAAAGTGAGAAGGAACCTACCTTCCAGCAAGTTTATATCGATGTCATTATTGTCAGGCTTGTGCAGGCAAGGGTAGGTGTTAAAGAGATTCGCTACAAAAGCTAAGTTAAGTTTAGGGTTGCCTGAAACCACATCAGCCGGAGAAACAAATTGTCTGCAGCCCAGTTTGTCAGCCTCCTGAAGCATGAGGCCAGCGCGCTTCAGGTCATTCTTCTCCTAAACAAAGAAAGCCAAAAACAACAACAACAACAAATCAGACGTGGTGTCACATTGACAGGTGCAGAGTTATAAAGGCAATTCCCTTTCTGCGAGGGAATCCAGTGATGAAGAAGAATGTGAGCGCTTCCCAGACCAGTCTCCACCATGCGCTCTGCGGTGGTTGCTCCTGAATCAGTCTTCCTGCTGGGGTCAGTTTTCTCGGACTCCCTAGCTCATTCTACTTGCCGTGGAGCACCAGCTGTCATGGCATACGTCATGCCATGAGAATGGGCTCCGGTGGAGGTGCGTGAGCTGGATGGGGACCCTGGTTAGTCTTTCCTGTACACAAACACTTCTATTCTGTACATTTCTAAACATCGGCTACAGAACTGTAACCGGTTGCTTAGCAACCTAATAAGAGCTTGTTGCTCCCCTTTCCTCAGTCAGCATTGACTGGTGGCAGACAAGCGATTGGCCTGGGAAATGTGGAGGGAGGGTGGACTCCACACACACTGAAGGTTAGACTTTGCGTCCCCTTCATCCGGGCACGATCAGCAGATAAGCTGGACATTTGGAGCTTAGGATTTGAAACGCATGGGTGTGGAGCAAAGGCCGCTCAGGAAGAAAGGGCCTAGGGCTCCCGAGAGGCAGGCTGCCACCAGTTTTGTTTTCAGGTGCCAGTCCTGGGGCTTGATGCCAAGGCGAGGGCACTGTCCCTGGGCTAACTCGCTAGCTAGATCACTTGCTTTCCTTTCCTTTTTCTTTCTTTCTTTTTTTAATCTTTCAAGGCTAGCAATCTACCATCTGAGTCACACTCTACTTGCAGCTTTTCGGTAGTTAATTGGAGTTAAGTTTCACAGACAGACTTCCCAGGCTGCCTTCAAACCACAGTCCTCAGATCTCAGCTCTCTGAAGTTGCTAGAATTACAGGTGGGATCCACTGGCGCCAGGCAAGAAATACCCACTTTACATTTCCCGTCTCACTGGTCAGCTTTGTAGCTAGAAAGGAGAAGCGTGGCCAGCACGGTCGGGGAGGGAGGGAGGAATGGGCAGGGGGGGAGGTCCTGGCTCCAATGGGTGCAGGGTTTGACTTGGAGTGATGATGTGGGTGCAGAGGTGGAGTCATTAGAGAGAGTGGCACAGCGGTGTGAACACGTGGCACGTGCTCGAGCTCACAGCGGACTGGAACAGCAAGTTCTGCATTCTGTATGATTTGCAAAAGCTAAAAACCGCACTCACATTAAACCCTGTAAGGTCGATGTCAACGGCAGGGCGATCTCCTCGGTCTCCTTTAGGGGCAATCTGATTCAGCAGGTGAAAGTAGGCTTTTGAATCCTTCAAGAAAAAAAAGAAAAAAAGAAATAAAAATCCCCTTATATTTGGAGGGGGAAAGTAAATGCTCACTTGGGGTGATGCCCCCCACCTCAAAGGACAGAATGACGGACAACTAGCAACATGAGCAACACACAATTACTCACAGGTTCCTGAAACCGCCCTGCTCTGGTCCCACAGCCCTGGGCTCCCTGCAGTTTAGGGTCTCCCCCTCCCCCAGCAGCTGCCATGCCGTTCCCTGGGCCTAGAGACCCTTCCCCTTACCTGACCCGTGAGTTCACAATCTAAATGTCAGCTAAGGTTTAGGTAAACCTCCTAGCTCCTCAGGGGGCTGAGATCTGAGGGTCCCAGCCCAATGCCAGCCTGGGTGGGAAAGCTCTGAGACTCTTATCGTAGAATCAACCAAAGGCCAGGAGGAGTACAGTGGCTCCAGTGGTAGAGTACCAGCCTTGAGCAAAAGGAGGCCCGGACAGTGCCAGGCCCTGAGTGCCAGCTCTAGTCCTGGCAGCAGCTGACCTGTGCTCCCCTGGAACACTTTCCTGGTCTTCTGATGAGCGCCCCACCCTCCCTCTACACTGCACCGTACCCCACCCATCTCTAGGAACAGACTATGGCCAGAGCTGTGAGTGACCATGACGGCCCGGCCCGGTCAGACCCACGGGCCACACCCTGAGTTCACGGCGCACAGGGGAACCTTGATGTCCTGGCTGAAGTTGCTGATGGGTCGCCAGCCCGCGTTGCTGAGGTGGTAGTTGACCCATCGCAGCAGCAGCTCCTCGGGGGACAGCTTCATCAGCTCCTCCAGCTCCTCGCCCTCCTGGAGCAGCGCGATCAGAGCTGTGAGGAGGAGGAGGAGGAGGGGGAGGATGGTGAGGAGGAGGAGGAGGGGGAGGAGGAGGAGGAGGAGAAGGCTGGCGTGTCAGTCCTGCCTTCCCTCCTGGAGAGAGCAGGAAGGCCTCCATCCCCAGAGCCTCACCTTCGTTCTTGGAGAGCTCAATGTCGGCAAACAGCCCCACTTTAATGATCTGCCAGAGAAGGCCCAGGACCAGGTGCGGTTTGCCCTCCTTGAGGTCCTGGGCTCCTATGTTGACCACGGTGCAGCCGATGGCCGAGGCAGAGTTCAGCGCCAGGTTCAGATTTTCCTGAATTGCCAAAGGAGAAATCCTGGGTGAAGAGGCTCCGGCTCTGAAGGCTGCCCAAGATTACGTCCTCGGGCTCGAACTCAGGGCCTGGGGGCTGTCCCTGAGACATCTCCCTCCCTCCCTCTCTCCTTTTCTCCCTCTCTCTCCCTCCTCCCCTCCTCTCTCTCTCTCTCTCTCTCTCTCTCTCTCTCTCTCTCTCTCTCTCTCTCTCTCTCTCTCTCTCTCTCTCTCTGTCTGTCTCAGCTCAAGGCTTATGCTTGACCACTTGAGCCACAGGTCTACTCCTGGCTTTCTGGTGGTTCGCTGGAGTCTCACAGACTGCGCTGCCTTTGCGCCTCTCGATCCTTAGACCCCCGTCTCCTAAGCAGTGATGTGAACCACTGGGACCTGATCCTGGAAATTCCCCATCTGTTTTTAACAGAAGTAATGTTTGTACAGCTCAATTACTATTACTACTTACTAAAAAACAAAACCCGCGTGGTTTGTAAGTGTCACCTGCACTGTGGCCGTGGCTTCACCTTCCTGGAGGCCCCCTCTCCCTGGAGGCCCCCTCTCCCTGGAGGCCCCTTCTGCTAAGCTTCCCCTGAGCTTCCCCAGGCTCCTCCAGCTCCGCCCAAACCACCCCTTCTTGCTCTGCCAGCAGCAGCGAGGGGGACAGAACCACACCTCCACTCCTGAGACAGAAGCCAGGGCCGAATCCACAGGCTCACAGGTAATCGCCCTGCTTCCCTGACCACAGCCAGCACTCGGCTCAGCTACCCAGCTCCGACTCTCCACGCGCCCCCCCACATTCCCTGTAGGAAAGCCCACGCCCGAGACACAGCCCACTCGGCCAGGTGGAGGAAGACACTCACAGAAACTGTGAAGGGGGTCAGCTTTTTCTTGTTGATGGCTCTCTCGTCAATAGTGTCTGGTTCAGACAAGTTGATCATTTTGCTAATGAGAAAATGGCGATAATTAGGTTGGGAAACTGGCAGAAATGTTTCAGCAACTGAAAAAGCTAAAATTTCAAAAAGTAATAAGAATCTGTTCATTTATTAGGCTGTGTGTGTGTGTGTGTATTCAGGTCAGGAACTTTGTTTAATAAATATTCTCCGTCTTAAAACAAATCTACTTCTCCTTGACATAGCCTAACAAATAGTTTGTCTTTATTTTTTGTTTTATGTCTTTATTTTGTAGGTCCTTTGTCTTTATTTCATGTAATAATCACTAGTATTATTACAGTGTAAACTAACTCCCAGGAAGCCAAATTCCAAGAAAGGAAGGGAAGACATTGTCCAAAAAGAATTGTACTTGAGGACCTGGGAATGTGGCCTATTGGTAGAGTAGCTTGCCTAGCATGCATGAAGACCTAGGTTCAATTCCTCATTACCACATACACAGAAAGAAAAAAAAAAGCCAGAAGTGGTGCTGTGGCTCAGATGGTAGAGTGTTAGCCTCGAGAGAGCCCAAGGATAGTGCCTAGGTCCTGAATTCAAGCCTCAGGACCGGCAAAAATAAATAAATTTGTAAAGAGAGAAAAAAAAGAATTTTACTTGTCACTTGGCTTACGAAATGGTAACTCCTCTGTACCATACTTAAAGAAGAATGATAAAACTGTATTTTTTAATGTTGCTCCTATACACAATGGAATTTTACACAGCTATTATACAGAATAAAGCCATGTCGTTTGCAAGAACATGTATGGTCCTAGAACAAATCATGTTAAGAAAGCTAGAGCTAAAATCCACGGGGACATGATAAGCTGTACAGGACTCCAGGCATTCACACACAGTGAGGCCAAAGGAGAAGACAGGGGAGGAAAGAGCATGGTGCCTCTGTGCCTCTCACCATAAAAAACAGTGTTTATCAAAGCAAACTCCGGAAAATAGAAACAAGAGGGGATTTTTCCTTTGTTGTTGTTTTCTTTTTGTCTTTTCTGTCCATTTATCTGTCTTTGGGAGGGTAAAGGGGGCACAGAAATGGAGGGGGAAGGGAGAAAGATGCAGCAGTGGTTCTCACTAGATACTATGTGGAAAATGGATTCTACAACTTGTGTGGGGGAGGGACGGGTGACATGTTCTCATCACCTGGCTTATGTAACTGTCACCTTCGCTATATCACCTTTAGAATTAACAATTTAAAAAGGAAAAGTAAATGAAAAGCCAAGGACTCGGTCCTATAATCCTAGCTACACAGGAAGCTGCAATCTAAGGATTATAGTTGGAAGCCAGTCCAGGCGGGAAAGTCCAGGAGAGGCTTAGCTCCATTCAACTATCAAAAAAGCGAAGTGGCTCTGTGTCTCAAGTGGTAGAGCCCTCGCTTTGAGCAAAAGAAGCACAGGGACAATGTCCAGACTGAGTTCAAGCTCCAGGACTTGCTTAAAACTGTTTTTAATGATATTACTCAGAATGTTTTCTTTCCAGATGATGACTGAGAAGCTAATAAAAAAAATGGTGCCAGGTACCACGACAGTAACAGAACTTTGCATTTTTCTGGGGTTTTGTTTTCTATCTTTTTCTTTGTATTAATGGAGTGTGCTGGATGTCTGATTTTGTTCGGATGACTGCAGAGCCTGGAGAAGCTGTGGCTGCTATCGATGCAAAACATACTGCTATTACTGATCTGTTTACATAAATATAAATATATATACCTATATATAATTTGAATTTGGGGAAACTTAAGCTGAGCTGTGAACTTTGGAAAAAGTATCTCAGTTTACCGTGTTGAGTTGGCATTGCACAGAAATTAATAGCCATATTGGCCTAGAAACGTTAAACTTAATTTTTTTTCATTTGTACAGGGGTAAACACACTGTATTAAATATGTAAAGTCTTATCTACGCGGGTTTGATTACAGAAACTAAGAAAGTATTCTAAAGAAAAAAAAATTTCCTATCCTAACAGCCTTTCAGCAGTGAAGCTAAATTAATAAATTGTATGCTTTTCATGTGTAAAATGGCAAAAGAAAGAGAAGGAAGAGAAGGAAAAGGAGGTGGTCGAGGAGGAAGAAGAGAAGAAGGAGAAGAAGAAACCATAGCCAAATTCCATGCAAACTGAATGGTATTGTTACAGAGAGATAAGAAACAGGAGACTTCATCCAAGATTTCAACAATTCACTCAATTTACAGAAATTGACCTGAATTTTGTCTCTGTATTTTAGAGTATATTTTATCTTTGCCAACTAAGATAGGGAAATACGCATTTGATTTGTAATAGGAAATTCTGAAGGTAAAAAAGTAAGAACTATAAATGAAGGTCAGACTATAACTTATACATAGTGTTCTAAACATGGATATTCTTTATTTGCAAGTTAAGGACTTCTTTTTTCCTTTTTTAAGTACAAATATAGACAAAGTCCTAAAGAAGATGTAAATCACTATTGTTACTGTGACTGCTCGTGATGGCTCATTTCTTCTTTGAAGGTATACTATATATATTATATATCTATTGTATTATATATATTATATATAATTTTATTTTTGCCAGTCCTGGGGCTTGAACTCAGGGCCTGAGCACTGTTCTTGGACTTTCCCCAAGGGTAGCGCTCTGTCACTTGAGCCACAGCGCCATTTTCGGCTTTTTTTTATGCATGTGGTACTAAGGAATTGAACTTGGGTCTTTGTGCATGCTAGGCAAGCACTCTACCGGTAGGCCAAACTCCCGGCTCCTATATATATATATATATATATATTTTTTTTTTTAAGTAAATAAGATGTCTGCTTTGTATAAAGAATTGCTGGGACTACACAGAAAGTTTACAGCATAGCTGGGCGCTGGTAGTTTAACCCTGTAATTCTAGCTACTCATGAGGCTGAGATCTGAGGATCCAAGTTGGAGATACCCAGGGCAGAAATGACTGTGAGACTCTTATCTCCAGTTAACCAGTAAAAAGCTGCAAGTGAAGGTGTGGCTCAAGTGGTAGAGTACTAGCCATGAGCAAACAAGCTAAGCACCCCCCCCCCTTCCAGGGAACACACAAAAGTTCACAGTATGGGAAGCATAGCAGACACAGCCAAGACCGAACAAAAACACTGGTGCTTGTCATCTAGGCACAATCTTGTGTCTACTTTCCTTTACAATCAGGCATTGGTCAATAATCAATACCTTTGAAAAGATATTAATCAACATATTTTAAAAGGCCTTACTCAAAAGTGTACTGGCCTGCTTATCAGGAGGGACATTAAAAAGCTTCAGAAAAGCAAAGGGCTATCCTTGTAGGTGAAGGAAAATTCTAGAAAGCATAGTAGTTGTCTATGCAATGTACTTCTCTTGAGGTCGAATTTCAAGCTCCTGGGGGGGGGGGGGGGCTCATTGATGCAACAGGAAACATGCATCTCCCCAGCCCAGGATACAGGACTCACCAAAGCAGGATGCCATCAGCCAGCGACTTGAAAAGGCTGTTGTCGCCCGGATCCATGGGTATGAGATGCTTGCAGTCAGGGTCATTCTCCAGGGCTTTGTTTATCCAGTTCACAAAAGCCACTTTTTCCTCCTCTGAAAAAGAAAAAAAAAAAAAAAAAAAAAAACCTTGATAGGAAACTCTATTTCCCAGAACTTCATCCCCCTACGAAACCATACCTGTCCATTTCTGCTCCAGACAAAATAGTGAATGGCTGTTAATTAGGTAGACATGCCTGAAAATCCAAAGGATAACTGAGAGAGGGGAATTCGTTCCACTCTTGCATCTATGAGGAGAGAGGGGGGGACTATATATATTGGCGTGAGCACAAAATCTGATCTAATTCCAGCATCTTCTCAAGTATGTATTGCTTCTGAAATCAAATAAACCAGAAGCATACCATCCAAGGTCAATCTACACATACATTCAGATGTAAAACTATGTACACTTACATAAGAAGCAGGCCTAAATAAGGAAGAAAAAAAGAAAGAAGGGAAACTGACATCGATGAAAACAAATGCCTGCAATCCCAGCTGCCTGGGTGCTGAAGAACAAGGGGGATGGTGGTTCAAGGCTAGCCCAGGCAAAACATTACTAAGACTCTCCCTCTCCTCAACCAAGAAACTGGGTATGGTGCTATGTAGCTGTGTAATTCCAGCTCTAGGGTGGACGGAGGCCAGGCAACAAGACAAAACCCTATCTGAAAAAGTGCTCAAGGTCAGCTGGGCGGAGTGCTGGTGGATCACGCCTATTCTCCTAGAAACACAGGAGAATGAGATCTGAGGATCACAGTTCAAAGCCAGCCGGGGGGGCATCCATGAGACTCTTATCTCCAGTGAACCAACAGAAAACCAGAAGTGGCGCTGTGCCTCCAAGGGTTAGAGCGCTAGCCTTGAGTGGAAGAGCTCAGGGACAGGGCCCCAGCCCTGAGTTCAAACCCCAGGACCAACAATAATTTGGGGGGTGTCTGGCGGGGGAGGGGGAGAGGGGGTGCTGTCCCTGAGCTCTTGCACTCAAGGATGCCGCCCTACCCTTGAGCCACAGCTCCACTCCCCGTTTTCTAAGAGTCTCTGGCTTTGTATTGGCTGGGCTGGCTTGAACCTTGATCCTCAGATCTGCTTCCTAAGTAGCTAGGATTACAGGCGTGAGCCAACACCCCCCCACCCCACCCCCACCCCCGGCAACAACAATTTTTTTAAAAAGGACTAAAGGTGTGGCTCAAGTGGTAGAGCACCTCCCTGGAACATGCTTGATTAAAATGTAAGTATGTGATCTGGTGGGAGCAGGTGATAAGAGGCCAGGCCAGTTTTTTGTTTGTTTGTTTGTTTGTTTGTGGGGAGGGTTGCCAGTCCTGGGCTTGAGCTCAGGGCCTGAGCACTGTCCTTGGACTTTCTCAAGGCTAGAGCTCTACCACTTGAGCCTCAGCACCACTTCCGGCTTTTCTATGTATGTGGTACCAAGTGCTAGGCAAGCACTCTACCACTAGGCCAAACTCCCGGCCCCAAGAGGCTAATTTGGAACGGGGGTTACCTGAGTAAGAATGCTGGGTGCCTTCGCTGGAAATGGAGGAAGTGCCTCCAATTGCTGTGATTCCTTCTCGTTTGTTGATTATTTTCCGGAAGGTTTTGCTGATATCTCTGCTTTTTAATTCTTGCATTAGCTAAAATAGGATAGAAATTCAATGAGCAATTAAATAATTAAAACAAAAACAAAACTAACAAACAAACAAACAAACAAAAAACCCCAAGAAACAAATCTGGCCCCAGGAAGGATATCTATGTAGACTTACTCATCTGAAATGACACCACACTAAAGATGAATCTGATATTCTTGCACTTAACACACAGGAACATAGACAACTCTTGCGTTGTTTTTCCAGTAGGAAACGCAAAATGGACAAATGGTTGTACCCCGATCTCTGGGACAAACTACAACTCCACTTTAATTGAACACACAAGAAAACGATTCTTCATCACCCTGTGAAAGCAGGCTTTTTCAGACCCCTGGAGCACCAGGGCTGACCACTGGCCAGCAAAGACCCACGATGGACCGTCTCTTACTCACCGACACGAACTCTTCAAAGCTGATTTTGCCATCTTTGTTGTTGTCAGCAACCGCCAGGATTTTCTCCACGATCTCACGCACCTTGTAGCCAGGAAGAGGCAGGCTGGCTTCCTTAAACAGGTCCTGGAGCTCATAGTCGCTGACGTAGCCGCTGTTGTCAATATCTGCAAAGGCAGACACACGTCTTGAGTCCAGGGGCCAGCGCTGCAGCTGGGGCTTCACCCCAGCCAGCCACTGGGAGGGCAGCCACCTTGGCTATTTGTTTTACAAGGGGGCAGGGACCTTTTCCCTGCACCTGAACTTTACAGAGGATGTGATGCGCTTTATTAAAACAGCATGTCTAAGTGGAGCCAATTGTTATAGATTTAGGGCGCCTATCTGCATTTTAAGCATATAGAATGGACAAGGCTCTTGACAAGAAACTCAGTTTGGGGAAAGGACTACATTTTGAAAGAAATAAACTTCATAGCCATCATTCCAGCTACTGGGGAGATTATCAGGGGGATCATGATCCTGGGACAGCTTGAACAAAAATGTCACATTTCAATAGAACAGGCTGGGCGTGGTAGCATGCACCTGTCATCCCCGCTATGGGGGAAAAGGAAAATTGCAGTCTAGACCAGCTCAGGAAAAGGGTAAAAAAACTGCCTCAAAAAAGTAGCCAGAATGAAAGACTGAAAATGTGGCTGGAGTGGTAGAGCACCTACCTGATAAGTGCAAGGCCGAGTTCAAACCCCAGTACTAAGAAAGAACTGGGGGGAGAGGAAGGGAGAAGGGAATGAGGAAAGGAAGGCAGGGAGGGGGGAAGGAAGAGAGAGCTAAGAGGAAGAAACCTAACACCATTGTCAAGAGGGCACATGCATGTGGACACTAATAAAATGGATTCACATTCATAAATTCATAAAATGAACTTCTAAGATAGATGTGTAAAATGGATCTGCGAGCCACACTCCCTATAAAATCTACACATCCTGCAAAGTCCACGTCAAAGCACTTTTGCTCTGCAGAACTCCTGGTGACAGCTCGTTTCGCTTTCAATAATTCACGGCTTCTTCATTACGTATTTATGATACCACTCTACGCCTGCTGCCATCTTGAGATTAAGTGTGCGGGCAATCTCACGGCTATATTTGGACTGTTGGCAACAAGTTTCTGGGTGTTTCCACGTTATCACTGAAATGCCCTTCCCTGGGTTTTTCATGGAGACTGCATGGCACTTCTTGTCTCAGCATGAAAGTAATGCAGGCTGGGGCTGGCTGCCCAGGGGGCACCGGAATCACCCATGTTAGCCACGGAAACTGTGTGGGCTGCCTGTTCTCCTCTGGTCACCCTTGCTGTGTGTCTCAGGCTGCGTTTTCCTCCCAACCAAAGAGCTGCCATCACGGTCACTGAATTAATGGTGAGGATAGAAATTTATCTTTTGAACTCTAAGATGGAAGATTTAGAATACTGTTCAGAATTATTAAATATTTTAAGCTCACTGGTAGAGCGTCTGGCCTGGGTTCAGATACCAGTACCATCAAAGAGCAGAGGAGTGGGGGAGAATACAGTTGGTGTGTTAAACAAAGAACGTAGACGACGAATTCATACATTCTGTTAAGACTGACACAGCACTTCTGCTCAAATACATTTGTTAAATAATTGAACAATCAGATAAAGAGACTCATTTTTTTTTTGCCAGTCCTGGGCTTGAGCTCAGGGTCTGAGCACTGTCCTTGGGCTTTCTCAAGGCTAGAGCTCTACCACTTGAGCCACAGCACCACTCCTGGCTTTTTTACGTATGTGGTTCAAACCCTGGTCTTCATGCATGCTAAGCAAGCAATTTACCACTGGGCAAAACTCTCATACCCCCCAGTATACTGAACCTTTTTATGTCATGCATGAGGGGGAAGAAAAAGAAAGATGTAGGATCTCCAAAAGCAAAACTCGGTGGTGAAAATGTTCTGCAAGAAGTCAGCGAGTATTTATATTATTGTAGGGACAAAGGCCCGGAGGGCAGAGTTCATCTTTGAGTACAAGGAAGTATTTCTGTATTTATTCCTGTGGACTGGGGATACCGCATTAAGCATATCCAGTAACAGTGTCATTCATTAACCTAGATTATTCTCTACTGAGAACTCAAAGTTCAGTCCACCCAGAACTTCACGCCTGTCTTTAGCTTATCTTACAGAAAGAAAGAAGCCAGCAAAACATAGATTCAAAAAGAAAAGAAAAGAAGAAGAGGAGGAGGAGGAGGAGGAGGAGGAGGAGGAGGAGGAGGAGAAAGGAAAGGAATAAATGTGAAGGAAATCAAAGAAAAGTTTTTGGCCAGGTGCTGGTGGCTCACGCCTATCATCCTAACTACTCAGGAGGCTGAGATCTGAGGATCATGGTTCGAAGCCAGCCAGAGTAAGGAAAAAAAATCCCAAACTTTTACGTCCAATTCGCCATAAAAAGCCAACAGTGGAGCTATGATTCCAAGTGGTAGAATGCTAGCCTTGAGCCAAAGAGCGTAGGGGCCATACCGAGGCCAGCCACTGCATGCTGGCGCGCGCGCACACACACACACACACACACACCCCACAAATGTATTTTTCATTCCCACAGTGTAGTAGCAATTAAAATAACTATCTTATTTACTGTTGCTCATGCATACCGATCTTATTGAAAGCTTCTTGTAGTTCCTCAAGCTCCTCCCGAGAGATGGTGGTAGTATTGTTCTCCATTCTCCGGCGGGAAAGGCTCCTTCAGGGACTTCTGCAGATCTGGGGGGGGGGGGGGAAGCAGTGTCATAAAGAGAACATTAAAGCCAGGTGCGGTGGCTCACGCCTGTCATCCTAGCTACTCAGGAGGCTGAGATCTGAGGATCGCGGTTCAAAGCCAGCCCAGGCAGGAAAAAACGTGAGACTCTTATTTCCCATGAACCACCAGAAAACCAGAAGTGGTGCTGAGGCTCAAAGTGGTAAAGCAGAAAGAGCTCAGGGACAGCGCCCAGTGCTGGGGTCAAGCCCTATGATTGACAAAAATAATAATAATAACAACAACAGAAGGAACATGAGCCCATGCGAAACATTTATCTACACACTATGGCGCCACGGAGAGGTGTTGGTAGCTGAGCAAGAAGAACTAGAGGCTCCTGCCTACACCAGTCAACCACAACTTCGACTGGGCATGGAGAAGACCGGCTGTGCCCCACTATTTCGGTAAATGGAAGGTTTCAAGTTGGGGTACCTTTCAGGATGGGGTGAACAAGTGTGGACATTATATCATTTTTCTCTTTGTTTTTTAACTCTTTTTTTTTTTTAAGTTTTCTTCTCCCTTTGGTGCCACTATTGGGGCTTGAACCTAAGACCTGGCTTGAATTTAGCTTTTCCATTGAAGGATTTGGGCTGTAGCTCCGCTCCTGGCATTTTGGTGGTTAATTGGAGATAAGAGTTTCTTAACTTTCCCAGCCCCTCTAGGCTTCAAGTGCTGATATTCAGGATTCTCAGCTTCCTGAGCGGCCGGAATGACGGGTGTGGGTCACAGATGCCAAGCGTCAGCAAGACTTTTAAGGACTACCACATAGTTCGGAAAAAATGTATCTGTTCCCGTCATCATTGTCTCCTAAGCTTTGTGGCCCTGGTTACACTGCCTGCCCTTTCCCCTGGCTCACAATGGGTTTTCTCTCTCTTGCTGCAAGTTTTAAAAATAGTAGTCCAATTTTAGCACTGGTGTTACACAGAAAAGCTGTAAATTAACAGTTCTTGTATTGACCTTGCATGTGAAATCATAAAAAAAAATAATAAAATGGTTAGGGCTCTATTCCTTGGTCATGTTTGTTCAAACTTATGGAATTTATTAACCTACAATGGTTTCATTTTCATATACACAGGCAGAACCAACATGGAAACATTTTTTTTTTTTGCCAGTCCTGGGCTTGAGCTCAGGGCCTGAGCACTGTCCTTGGACTTTCTCAAGGCTAGTGCTCTACCACTTGAGCCTCAGCACCACTTCCAGCTTTTTTCTACGTATGTGGTACCGAGGAATCGAACCCGGGTCTTCATGCATGCTAGGCAAGCACTTTAACCACTAGGCCAAACTCCCGGCCCATGGAAACATTTTTTTAAAAAGCCATAATACGTGATAAAAGAGAGAAAGTACTCAACAGCACCACTTCTGTTGTTGCTGTCGGTCACGGGACTTGAACTCTGGGCCTGGGCGTCTGTCATCGCTGTTCCTGCAGCCTGTGCACAGCCCAGCATCACTGCGTAGGGACTGGCTTGATGGCTGTCATCTTTGCTGGTCACCTCCCTCACTGCACAGTAGGGTCTCGGAGGGTTTGATCTATGTGAGTCACCCTCGGATGGCCTCCAGCTCTCAGCACAACGCTAGCCACCTCAGGTGTCCCCAGTGAAGGATGCCGAGAGGCAGTGAGGACGATGAAGAAAAGCTAGCAGACTCACTGCCAAATCAGAGGATGCTCTGGAACCTTGCTTTCTGGTCCAGAACCGAGAGGGTCAAGTACCGACCCAGAGGGACCTGTCCTTCTAGAGGATGCGGAAAGGATTTTGATAAGCTTTGGGGAAATGACACAAACTGGTTTACAGTACATGGCGGGGGGGGGGGTAGAAAGCCCTTTGTGCCTGTGTTCTGCATTATTATGTGTTACTGAGTCACAGGAAATCCTTCATGGGGTACTGCCCAGATCGTAACTGCCCGCAGTGCCCAGTTTCTTAGAATGCAAGACTCAGTAGAGCTGCTGCAGAAGAGGGTGGGACGCTCCGCTTCTCTCTCTTTCTAGCCCAGAATTCCAACACACTGAGTCAGGGCCACCCAAGTGAGACTCCCTGCCAAGTGTGTCCCGGGCTCTGTCATGGACAGGGCTGGAACCGTAACCACCAAGCACACACACCCTGGCTTCAACTTGCAGTTGCTCATTCTTTACCCCCACAAATCTAAAAGTTGAGTTTCCAGGAGCTGGGACTCCTCAGCCAGGCTGTTTTGTCACAGGCGCACTCTGACTCTCCAACCTGTTAGGGTTTTTCTTTTCCCTCTTCAAGATTGTTTGGCTCTTTGGGTTCCCTTTTTTGATTCTGTATGAATTTGAGAACTTTTTTTTCAATTTCTGAAAACAACAACAACAACAAAAAGGGGGATCCTGTAACTCTTCTTGATACCATTAAATATCCACGGCGGAGGCTCCAGCCTCTTCTACCTCCTCCACCTCCTGGCCATACACGTGTTGGCGTCCAGGCCAGCTGGTAGGATCAGGCACTGTTCCTGGAGTGGTGTAAGTGGCCAAACATGCTCTTTCTGATCCTTCCAGAAAGTTCTTTCCCGGGTCTCTGGGCGGTTTGCTCACACCAGAGCTCATCAGAACTGCACTGGTTATGAAAGTAATCTCCAGCGCCTAGAACGTCCTGGCTTGCCCGGGGCCCTACAGCAAAAGTTTTGGGTCTTGTCCGGTGCTGGTACCTCACGCCTGTCATCCTAGCTACCCAGGAGGCTGAGAGCTGAGGAGCAGAGCTCAAAACCAGCCTAGGTAGGCGAGGCTGTGAGCCTCGTATCTCTAATGAACCATCCAAATAAGCCTGCAGCAGATCTGTGCCTCACTCAACGCGGCAGAGCCCTGGGGACAGCACCCACGCCCTGAATTCAAGCCCTGGGACCGACACAGACAAAAACCCCATCATGTGGAATCTCCATTGACATTTTGAGGGGGGGAAATACAGCCAACGCTTTGGAATATTCTAGCATCTGAGATGCTTGCCCCGGCTCAGCAAGCTCTCATTACAGGACCCTTGGCAAACACCCGTGTTTGCAGCTCTGACGTTTGTGAATGCACACAAAAGCTCGCATCATTAATAATAGTAAGGAGACTCTGGTATCAAGCTCTGGGTGGTAAGCTGATATAAACGAGGCTCATAAAGGAATGCTATCTCTGGCTCTGTCGAAACACAATGGAGCCTCTGGCTGCCTCATTAGGAAGCCTGGCACAAGGGGACCATCTTTGTTGGACTCCAGGGCCTGGTTCAAAGCCAAGAAAGTGTTGTTTTTTAAAAAAACAAAAAAACAAAAAAACAAAACAAAAAACAGTGGAATTTTTTTTATGGCCTCACCAGCCAGAACTAACTGATCAGAGCGTGCTGTTTTTGTTTCATTAGGCATGACACCCTGGAAATAAATTCAGAGAGTGCATGGATGCCCAAAATAGACACCCAGGGCTAACTTTCTGCTTGGCTACAAGCAGGCGGGTCACACACAAAGGCGACGTTGAAGCTGGCCTGGTAGAAGAAAACGCAGGAGCCCTTGGCTCTCTGGCATGAGAGTTATTCAAATTGCCTGTGGTATCAGATGCCAAGCGCCCATGACATGCATCATTCAAAACCCTCTTAGCTTCACCTGGCCTGGCAACTGCTTGTTTTCTGCTTTCCTGAGAAAACAGCCAAAAAGAAGGCAGCCAGGGCGGCTGTTGCAGCTGCAGAGGGTAAAGGCTTGGAGTCTAACTTGGGAAACTACTAAAAGACCTCTAAGGTCCTCCCCAAACTCTGCAAAACGGTGGAAGAGAGCTCTAAGTATGCCAACATGCTGTCTCTGTCACACCGTTGGGCCACACAAAACTGGAGAAGAGTAAAAATAATGCTGGAGAGTATCTTGCAGTTCACTAAGTTTATTCTCTCTCCAATTGCTTGGCTGTAACCTTATCATACTGGGCACCAAAGATAAATAACTATTGTCATTTAAATCTATTCATATATATATATATATATATTCCATACACATATACGTGTGTATGTGTGTGGGTATATATATTTCAGATAGATAGGAAGATAATTTGTGGAATTATTTTAGAAACGAGAATTTTGTTTCTCTGTGATTAAACTACAGGCACGATATACTGCATATAAAAGAAACAGTACGTACACACACACACACACACACACATTTCACATGACACAGAAAGAACTATTCAATCTCTTCAGCATTTCCCAAATAGTGTATATCCATTGTTGATTAGATTATCAAAGTCCAGCCGGGCACCAGCGGCTCACACAGTCTGGGTAGAGACGTTGGTGGCACTGTCACCTCCGGTTACAGTAACTGCCCAAGAGCCCAGAGGTGGAGCTGCGGCTCAAGTAGCAGAGAGCTAACCTTGAGCTACAGAAGCTCAGAGACTGTGCCCAAGCCCTGACTTCAAGTTCCAGGACCAGCCCCAAACAAAAGAAAGAAAGGAACAAATAAAAGGCCAATGAAGAACTGATGAATCGAAATGGCTTTTTCTCTTTTGCCCGACCCTGAATAAACCAAAACTTCTTTTCTCCTCTCACAAGTGCTTCGGGGAAAGAAATACTTCAACTCAGGAGAAAGGAGGAAGTCAGAATCCTGTGGCCGTCTCCCTGAGGCAGCTCCGAGCCTGCAAGGTCACTGGCAAGCCAGAGCACGGGGTAATCACAGGCAGGACCCAGAGGCTGTGTGGCTAATTTACCCCCTGTGCAGAGCTAGCCCCAGAATCTGCCCCAAGGCTGCCCTGCCGCTGGGACCCAGGGGAGGTTCTGCATACCTGCTGCTGCTGCTGGCTGGCTTATTGCTGGCTCTGGAGGGCCCGGGAAACAACGGAGAGGAGGGAGAGCTCGGGCTTCCAATGAAGGGCTGGGTCCTTCTCTGTAGCCAGCTCTCAGGGCTGGAGCTCCAGGGTTCAGCTACTGCCACAACACTAATCTCCAAAGAGCTCTGTGTCAAGAAGACAGACCAATCTGAAACCTGGGTGTGGTTTGGAACGATTGAAAAAAAAAAAAAAGGGCAAAAATGTAGATGTCATCACTATTTCTATTAGATTAGAGCGAGTGTCTTTAAGTAAAGTGTGACACTTGTCTTCTGAAGATTTCATTCAAGCAGGTTTTCTTCCTATGAATTGGGGGTACGCTAGAAGCATTGTGTGTGTGTGTGTGTGTGTGTGTGTGTGTGTGTGTGTTTCAGTCCTCGGACTTGAACTCCATGAGCTTCTTTTGCTCAAAACTAGCATTGTACTGCTGGCTTTTTTTTTTTTTTGGTAGTTTACTAGAGGTAAGGGTCTCTTTCCTGCCCAAGCCGGCTTCAAACCACAATCTTCAGATCACAGCCTTCTGAGTTGCTAGGATTACAGGTGCAAACCACCAGTGCCCAGCTCCCATATTATTTTTATGAAGATTCCACAGGCTGGGCATGTGGCTTAGTGGTAGAGTGCTTGCCTGGCATGCATGAAGTCCTGGTTAATTCCTCAGTACCTCATAAACAGAGCCTCAAGTGGCAGAGTGATAGCCTTGAGCAAAAAAGAACAGGGACAGTATCTAGACCTGGAAGAAGAGGAAGAAGGAGGAGGAAGAGGAGGAGGAGGAGGAGGAGGAGGAGAAGGAAGAGAGGATTCCATTGCTACTTTAACTGTAAAATGACAGTGTTATTTCCAGCACACACAAAAAAAGAAGAAGATACTTATTAAGCATACCTGGAGTGCCTAGAGAATGATGCTACGCTAAAATGTAAATAGTAAAAGAAATTCTATATCAGACTGAGTATCTTTAGTCCCTAGGCTAATTTCAAGCAAAATTTTATTTTTCTTTTCTTTTTTTTTTTTGCCAGTCCTGGGCTTGAGCTCAGGGCCTGAGCACTGTCCTTGGACTTTCTCAAGGATAGACCTCTACCACTTGAGCCACAGCACCACTTCCAGCTTTTTTCTATGTATGTGGTACCGAGGAATTGAACCCGGGTCTTCATGCATGCTAGGCAAACACTTTAACCACTATGCCAAACTCCCGGCCCCAAATATTTGTTTTCCTAAAAAAAAAAAAAAAAGCTACCTCTGAATAGTAATTGATAGCATTATATGAGAGTCTGCAGAGTTCACGCAGAAGAGTGGGGAAGGTTCAGGTCCAACTCAGCATCCCCAGTAAAGGCAGCACAAAGGACCCATCTACCAGCTACACCCCACTTCCCCAGAGCAGCCGGTCAGTCGTGGGAGAGGAGCTCCTGGCTGTCCTTTATGACACAGCCATAAAAGCAAAGAAGGGGGAGCTGCTTCACAAAGTGCAAAGGGAAGCTGAGGTCAAAGTGACAGGCCAGAGGAGAACAGCAAGTGCTCACCGTACGATGCTATTTATATGGAATTCTAGAAAATAGAAACTAATCGATGAGCCCAAGTGTTCATCAATGGCAGGCTGGCACCAAGGGACGAGGCGAGGAACCGCTGTGGCCCCTCAAAGGACAAGAGGCAACTCTCTGGCCGGTGATGGGTGTGATTACGGTGATGATTTTAGGGGTGGAAACACCTGTCAAAACATGACTCATTGCCAATGAATAATACCCACATTAAAATCATCGGGGGACTTTGCTTGTGTCGTAATACATGCTGAAAACACACACATTATTTAAATATTTAAAGAGTTCCTGGCAACCCATTCAAGGTCAGCTCAGGTAAAAACTTTAAAGGAAAAAAAAAAAAAAAGAAAGCACCCAAAAAGCAAAACCCACCTCTGCTGGTAACTTGGCGTGAAGTTATGAGCCTGTCATCCGAGCTGTCGAAGGAAGGGTAGCTGGAAGGTAAGTGGAGTCCAGGCCAAGGAGGTAAAAAGTATAAACCTATTCAAAGAAGAACCTGAGCAGAAGAGCTGGGGAGGGGGAAGGAAGAGAGGGAGGGAAGGAAATTTAGAATTCCTGAATTCTGTGCTCTCTTAGTGGCAAATATGGCTACTAGCTGATCCCTTCAGATCTCTACCTTAGATTTAAGGGGAAGGAAAGCCCTTTCCATCCCAGGATTCCTGTACCCTGATTATCAACACAGCCACCATCCGATGTTGCTAGATAAAAATCAGAACTACAGTTTGAATTCTTTTTTTAGTATTTGTTTTCCAGTCCTGGGCTTGAGCTCAGGGCCTGAGCACTGTCCTTGGGCTTTCTCAAGGCTAGAGCTCTACCACTTGAGCCTCAGCACCATTTCCGGCTTTTTTCTACGTATGTGGTACCGAGGAATCGAACCCGGGTCTTCGTGCATGCTAGGGAAGCACTCTACCACTAGACCACGTTCCCTGCACTAAATGTTACTTTTTAAAGGATCCAGACAGCTACGCTTTCAAACATCCTGATGCTCACTCTGCTGGACTCAGCATGCAGAGATTTTGGGGGGAGTCAGATTTTCTTTCTCACAGATAGGCATCTTTGGCAGATAAAAACAGGATCAAGGAAAACGGCTGTTGCTGTTGTCTTCCCAAACTGACTTCACTCTGGGGCCGGGGCATGATCCCTGAGCTTCTCTGGCTCAAGGCTGGCACACTACCACTTGAGCCTTACTTCCGGCTTTTGGATAGTTTACTCGAGAGCCGCGTCTCCAGGCTGGCACTGGATCACGAACCTCAGATCTCAGGCTTGTGAGTAAGTAGGATTACAGGTGTGAGCCAGCGGGCATGGGCTCAAACCTGTGGGGTTTTGTGAGCTGCATTTCATGGCTGGCACCTCACGGAGCTAGTGGCACTGAACCCCTCGAGAACCAGGATCTGTGAGCTAAGCAGGAAAGAGGAGAGAAGGGAGGCTGGAAACCTCACCGCAACAGAATGCCCAGAGAACCCTCCACGGAGCAGGCACTGCAGCCTGGCGCTTTCTGGCCGGCTCTCGAAGGTGAGAACACCCTCAACTTGATATCAGGCTTCAGCTATACACTTCCTCAGCCTTGTCTGGCTCCCCCTGACCGCCAACCCCAAATCACCAGGGGGTTGCACTAAAGCCCTCAGCCCCCCAAATTCTAGCTTGCATGCCTTTGCATCTATGAACAGATGTGATCACCAAGGGCCAAAAGAAA
This sequence comes from Megascapheus bottae, assembly GCF_031878675.1. Lineage (NCBI taxonomy): Eukaryota > Metazoa > Chordata > Mammalia > Rodentia > Geomyidae > Megascapheus > Megascapheus bottae. Next base: position 2,266,587 of record NC_143540.1, read on the forward strand.
TGCAGGAAAAGGGAAGGTGGTGGCCTCCGCAGACACAGCTGCCAAGGGCCAGGCCCCAGGCGCTGGATCCCAGCTTGGCTTTTTCTTTGATTTCAACAATGTCATTCGCCCTCCGAGAAGAACCCATGAGGGCATCAGGCGAGGGCGTTCGGTGTCCCGGGGTGCCAGCTGCCCCGGCCACCCACATCCTCCCGGGTTTTCACCACGTGGATCTGGGGTGGGGGGAGCCGGATACTCAGAGAGTAGCCGAGATTGGAGCAGAGACACCCCCCCAGCACCCCATGCAGGATTGGCCTCTCCCCCTTGGGGCAAGAGGGACGGTGACCCAACAGGATGCAGAGCAGCTGAGATCACCCCACAGGATAGGAAACACTTTGGGTGGGCTACTGATTTCTGGTCTTTCTCCCTCTCCTTCCCCTTTCTTCTCTCTCCTCTCTTCCCTTATTCCCTCCCTGTGTTTTCTCTTTTTTCCACTTCCACTTCCAAATCTGCTTCCAGATTTTTCTATGAGCAGCCAGGATTGCACGTGAGCGCCTCCTCTAGTATTCTGAGGCAAGCATATCAACTTTTAGGTCCCCCCCGCCCCCATGCCATGAGTTACCAATCAAATATTCTTATGGTTTTATAACTGTGAGCTGCTCAAAAAAAATCAATCATAAAAACCTAGTTTATTATACAGTTGAAAGTCCTTTAGCCAGCTGGACTTTCTGAACAAGCCCCATCTATCTCTAGTGCACCTAGAAAGCATTTTCTGGTGAGAACATTTGCTGTATAAAAAGGGGATGCTAGGGCTGGGGGTTTGGCCTAGTGGTAGAGTGCTTGCCTAGCATGCATGAAGACCCGGGTTCGATTCCTCAGTACCACACACATAGAAAAAAAGCTGGAAATGGTGCTGAGGCTTGAGTGGTAGAGCTCTAGCCTTGAGAAAGCCCAAGGACAGTGCTCAGGCCCTGAGTTCAAGCCCAGGACTGGCAAAAAATAAAAAAGGGGGGAGCTAACGTGCCAGTGGCTCATGCCCGTCCTCCCTCTGTTCAGGAGGCTGAGCTCTGAGGATCGTGGCTCAAAGCCAGCCCAGGAAGAAAAGTTCATGAGAATTCTGATCTCCAATGAATTTCCAAAAAACAAAAAGTGTTAGCTGAGGTTCACATAGTAGAGACCAGCCTTGCGTGAAAAAGCTAAGGGACAGTTGTCAGGCCCGGCAAAGAAAGAAAGAAACAGGGCTGGAGGGAAGGGAACTTTCCTAATAGTACATTTAACTCTTCACCCTATCTACACCCCACACTATTAACAAAATGCAATTTATCTTTACAGAAACACACAACAGGGCACCTGCGTGAGACACGGATCACGCCTGCACGCGTGCACACGTGTGCACATACACAAGAGGGGAATCAGCCAACTGGAAAAAGAATTAAGATGAGGAAAGATGTACAGCCCCAGGCTTCCAGTGACCCTGGAAGGTCGCAATGTTCCCAACATTCAAAAGGGTACAATCATTTTTATAACCCATAAACCAGCAGGCAACATAAAAGCCTGCTTTCTCTCTGCAGCTGCCGGCACCCCCCCCCCCCCCCCGTCCCCCAACTGTGACTATATCCCTCAGAACTCCATGCCAAGATGAGCTTTTGGACGTTGTAATGAATTTTAACTTGGCAGGTGTGGCCAGAAATAATGTTGCCAGGTACAGTAGCTCTCACCTTTAATCCTCGCTACTCAGGAGACTGAGTAACCACCAAAAAAAAAAGTCAGAAATGGAGGTATGTATGATTCAAGTGGTAGAGGGCTAGCCTTGAGCAAAGAAACCTCACGGATGGCGTCCAGACCCTGAATTCAAACCCTGGGATTGGCACCAAAGATTTTTTTTTTTTATTAAATGCTTCAAGAGGTTGAGGCGCCCCCCCCCGCCCCCACCGACTCTCACCTGGCCTCCCAGGAGAGGGATCTGCCCCTGGCCAAGTCCATAAACCTCTCTAACCGTGGAATCTTGGGCCTGGATGGGGCTGGGGGCCGCAGGGTGTGGGAACCCACCGGTGTCACCCACACTTCTTTCAGAAGCCTACCGTACTTCGTGTGGATGCTCCCCAGGGAATTAGGGCCACAGTTCGAAGGCCTCGGGTCCGGGTCAGGGTCCCTACATAATCTAGCAAGGTGTGAAACTGGACTCTGAACACCCCAGGGGAGGGGAGGAAAAAATGCCTTCCATACCAGATCACACAAGGTGGCCTTCCATCCCCTCCAACTCTAGAGGCACCCGGGCCATCACCCTGCACCCTCTGCCACAGAACAAAGCACAGACTCAGAGACTGCAATCTCTGTCTTTAGGAATGCTTCAAAGGGAAAGGAGATAAAGAGATCAAGGCAATTAAAAAATAAAAAACTTTAAAGGCAAAGGCTTATCATCATGATCAAAGTCTGGCTCCCCGAACCCTAGAAGTCTTGCTGGCTCCAACTTGTGGGTTATTCTCAAGGGAGTGAAATCTCAGCTCTGTCACAAGTCTTCCAGAGACTTTCAGACAGGTCATTTTCTGAGTGTTAACTTTGCACGTGCAGGACTGGGGTGATTAGTCCAGGTACCATAAAGAAACTGGGTGCCTGGGGCACATGCCTGGAATCCTCACCACTCCATGTCTGAGGATCATGGTTTGAAACCAGCCTAGGCAGAGAAGACTCTCCCAACTTATCACCAAAACAAAAAAACCAGGAGTGGAACTACATGTTGTTCAAGTGGTAGAGCGCCAGCCTTACACACACACACACACACACACACACACACACACACACACGAAGGCAAATGCCAGGTACTGACGGCGTCATGCCTGTCACCCTGTCAACTCAGAACGCTGAGCTCAGGGGCTCCTGGGTCAAAGCCAGCCTGGGCAGGAAAATCCCTGAGACTTTTATCTACAATCAACTACTAGGAAACTGGAAGTGGGGCTGCAGCTCAAGTGGTAGGGTGCTCACCTTGAATACAAAGAGGCTCAGAGACAGCGCCCAGGCCCCAAGTTCAAGTCCCATAATTGACCCCCCCAAAAAAGAAAAAGGGTCATCCTTTCGCCAGGTCCTTCCTTCCTTCCATCCTGCCAACCCTCTCAGGCTGCTTTGTGCCTGTCCTCTCAACTCTTGTCCCCTTGTGTGTGTGTGTGTGGTGGAGTGTGCAGTACTGGGTTTTAACTCAGGACCTCTTCTGTGCTGGCTAGATAGGGGCTCAGTACTACGGAGCTGTGTCTTCCGCCCTGGCTTCGCTCTTTTTGGCGCTGCGTGTTTGGTCTAAGTCAGGGTCTTGCTTCCTGCCTTGGTTGGTCACTTGGATCATGATCCCCTATTTTTTGCTTCCCACCAAAGTTAGGGTGTCAGGCATGCATCTCTTTACTTCCCCTGGTCCTTTTCATAAGGGCGGGTGGAAATGAAGATAATAAATCACAGAGTGCCAGCCCATGGCACTCAACGCCAGGGGGCACGGCTGGCTCCTCGGCACAGGCTGTGTTTTGATTTGCAAAACAGCTATTTGCAACATCTCTTCCAAATGAATCTAATATGGCAGTGCGCCTCTCCAGCCGTGTTTTGGGGTTTCCAGGCACGATGTCCCGCCTGTGTTTGTCTCTTCACAACCTCTCTCTTGGCTCAGCCACACACTCCTCCGTCGTCAGCCCCGCCCTTCAGTGCCTCCGGATGGCGGGGATCCGGGCTCTTCACCTCCTGGCAAGGCCCTCGGCCTGGGCTCTGTTCCTGAGCTTGTCTTGCTCGACCACCGCTCCACCACTTGAGCCACAGCGGCACTTCTGGCTTTTTCTGTTTTTGAGCTACTGAGCTGTCGAACCCAGAGCTTCATGCACGCTAGCCAAGCACTCTACCACTAAGCCACCTTCCCAGCCCACACCCTTTAACTTTTAGAACCTGACAACTTCCTGTTCCAGAACATTGGGGTGTGTATTACAATATGATTCAGGGTATTATATGTGAAATACCAGCAGCCTAGAGAATAGAAGGAAGTAATACAGGGTTCTAACTGGGGGTGAGGAGGGAGAGGGGCAGGGAGGGATGGGGGGAGAAGGGGAGGGAGATTTCTACAGCAACCGAGAAAGGCCTCTGGGCTGGGTGCCACTGGCTCTGCCTGCCATCCTAGCTACTCAGGAGGCTGAGATCTGAGGATTTATAGTCAAAACCAGCTGGGGCGGAAAAGTCTGTGAGACTCCTGTCTCTAATTAACTACAAAAAAGCTGGAGGTAGAGCGACAGCAGCACAGAAGTTCAGGGGCTGTGCTCAGGCCCTGAGTTCAAGCACCAAGATAGGCTTGAAATGAAAGGGAAGGAAGGAAGGGAGGGAGGGAAGGAGGGAGGGAGGGAAAGAGGGGGGGAAGGGAGAGGGAAGGAGGGAGGGAGGGGGGCTTCCAGGAAGGGAAGTAGCTGGGTTCCACCTTGTAGACCAGGCTGAGAAGGGGTCACTGGCAAATTGGCAGGTGGAGGCTGAGCAGCTGAGCTCTTTCCAAAATCACTTTCAGGACGTGCTGGCAGGGCAGTGCTAGAACGCAGGGAGGAGCCAGCTCTGCCCAGAAGCGCGGGGGGAGAGGAGACATGGCAAGATTGCCAGTGAGGCAGGGACCCCTGAGATCAGGAGGGCAGCGCCAGGCCCCCTGTCACCCGACCTCCCTGCTGCCCACGTTCTCGCCCTCTCCTTTGTCAGCAGAAGCAGCGGAACTAGCTGACCTCCAGCACCCGACTGTCTATTATTTCTGCCGTTAACACATTTGTCACGGGGGAGGAAGGGGCTCCCCGCTCCTCCACCTGAACCCCACTCTTCTTTTCCTAAACTTCCTCCCCACCCCAGGCAGTGCCAGGCTGGCTCTAACAAGCAGACACACTGGAAGAGTTGGAGGAGGAGGGGGAGGAGGAGGAATGAGAGGAGGAGGGGGGGAGGACGAGGAGGGGGAGGAATTAGAAGAGGAGGAGGAGGAAGAACAGGAAAAGGAAGAATAGGAAGAGGAAGAAGAGAAGGGAGGAATTAGAAAAAGAGGAGGAAGGAGGAATGAGAAGAGGAGGAAGAGGAAGAAGAGGGGGAATTAGAAGAGGAGGAGGAGGAAGAGGAGAAGAGGAGGAGGAGAAGAGGAGGAGGAGGAGAAGAGGAGGAGGAGAAGAGGAGGAGGAGAAGAGGAGGAGGAGGAAGAGGAGAAGAGGAGGAGGAGAAGAGGAGGAGGAGAAGAGGAGGGGGAGAAGAGGAGGAGGAGAAGAGGAGGAGGAGAAGAGGAGGAGAAGAGGAGGAGAAGAGGAGGAGGAGAAGAGGAGGAGGAGAAGAGGAGGAGGAGAAGAGGAGGGGGAGAAGAGGAGGAGGAGGAGGAAGAGGAGAAGAGGAGGAGGAGAAGAGGAGGAGGAGGAGAAGAGGAGGAGGAGAAGAGGAGGAGGAGAAGAGGAGGAGGAGGAGGAAGAGGAGAAGAGGAGGAGGAGAAGAGGAGGAGGAGGAGGAGAGGAGGAGGAGGAGAGGAGGAGGAGGAGAAGAGGAGGAGGAGAAGAGGAGGAGGAGGAGGAAGAGGAGAAGAAGAGGAGGAGGAGAAGAGGAGGAGGAGAAGAGGAGGAGGAGAAGAGGAGGGGGAGAAGAGGAGGAGGAGGAGGAGGAGGAGGAGGAGGAGGAGAAGAGGAGGAGGAGAAGAGGAGGGGGAGAAGAGGAGGAGGAGGAGAAGAGGAGAAGAGGAGGAGAAGAGGAGGAGAAGAGGAGGAGAAGAGGAGGAGGAGAAGAGGAGGGGGAGAAGAGGAGGAGGAGGAGGAAGAGGAGAAGAGGAGGAGGAGAAGAGGAGGAGGAGGAGAAGAGGAGGAGGAGAAGAGGAGGAGGAGAAGAGGAGGAGGAGAAGAGGAGGAGGAGGAGGAGGAGAAGAGGAGGAGGAGAAGAGGAGGAGGAGGAGGAGAAGAGGAGGAGGAGAAGAGGAGGAGGAGGAGGAGAAGAGGAGGAGGAGAAGAGGAGGGGGAGAAGAAGAGGAGGAGGAGGAGGAAGAATTAGAAGAGGAGGAGGAGGAAGAGGCAGAATTAGAAGAGGAAGAGGAGGAGGAGGAGGAGGAGGAGGAGGAGGAGGAGGAGGAGGAGGAGGAGGAGGAGGAGGAGGAGGAGGAGGAGGAGGCGGACCAGGCAGCCCACGTTCCCCGCACCGCTTCAGGTCGGGTAGGGACTCAGCTCCCGGCCGAACCCAGGGGCCGGGAGTCCGGCCCGGAGCCCGGCCCGCCGCCCGCCGCCCGCCGCCCGCCGCCCGCTCCGCGACCCCGAGGCGAGCCGGGTACCTGCGGCGGCCGCCGTGCGCAGCTCCGGCGGAGACCAGGCACCTGCCAGGACCCGGGCTGCGCGCGCCGCCCGCCGCGCTCCCGCGCCGCGCATGCGCGAGCGGCACCGGCCCGGGCCGCGCTCCCCGCCCCCGCGCTCCAGTCCCCGGGCTTTGCCTGCGGCCGCGGCCTCGGCGCTGCGCATGCGCCGGCGGCACCCGGCCCCGGACCGCGCTCCTCGCCCCGCGCTCCAGTCCCCGGGCTTTGCCTGCGGCCGCGGCCGCCGCTGGCGCCACCGCGCATGCTCGAACTGCATCCGGTCCTCAGGTGGATCCGCTCACCCAGTGTGGGGCTCAGAGGCACATTCCTCCTCATCCCTCCAAATCCCACTAGCATCCCTCCACATCCCACTGCATCCCTCCACATCCCTCCTCATCCCTCCACATCCCTCCTCATCCTCCACATCCCTCCTCATCCATCCACATCCCTCCTCATCGCTCCACATCCCACTGCATCCCTCCACATCCTCCACATCCCTCCACATCCCTCCACATCCTCCACATCCCTCCTCATCCAGCCACATCCCACTGCATCCCTCCACATCCTCCACATCCCTCCACATCCACTGCATCCCTCCACATCCTCCACATCCTCCACATCCCTCCTCATCCCGCCACATCCCACTGCATCCCTCCTCATCTCCACATCCCTTCTCATCCCTCCACATCCTCCGCATCCCTCCACATCCCACTGCATCCCTCTACATCCTCCACATCCCTCCACATCCCTCCTCATCCTTCCACATCCCACTGCATCCCTCCACATCCTCCACATCCCTCCACATCCTCCGCATCCCTCCTCATCCTCCACATCCCTCCTCATCCCGCCACATCCCACTGCATCCCTCCACATCCCACTGCATCCCTCCACATCCCTCATCATCCCTCCACATCCCTCCTCATCCTTCCACATCCCACTGCATCCCTCCACATCCTCCACATCCCTCCACATCCCTCCTCATCCCTCCACATCCCTCCTCATCCCTCCTCATCCCTCCACATCCCACTGCATCCCTCCACATCCTCACATCCCACTGCATCCCTCCACATCCCACTGCATCCCTCCACATCCCTCCACATCCCTCCTCATCCTTCCACATCCCACTGCATCCCTCCACATCCTCCACATCCCTCCCACATCCCTCCTCATCCCTCCGACATCCCTCCTCATCCCTCCTCATCCCCTCCACATCCCACTGCATCCCTCCACATCCTCTACATCCCTCCTCATCCTCCACATCCCTCCACATCCCTCCTCATCCCTCCATATCCCTCCTCATCCAGCACATCCCACTGCATCCCTCCACATCCTCCACATCCTTCCACATTCAACTGCATCCCTCCTCATCCTCCACATCCCTCCTCATCCCGCCACATCCCACTGCATCCCTCCTCATCCTCCACATCCCTCCACATCCCACACATCCCTCCTCATCCCGCCACATCCCACTGCATCCCTCCTCATCCTCCACATCCCTTCTCATCCCTCCACATCCCTCCTCATCCCTCCACATCCCACTGCATCCCTCTACATCCTCCACATCCCTCCACATCCCTCCTCATCCTTCCACATCCCACTGCATCCCTCCACATCCTCCACATCCCTCCACATCCTCCGCATCCCTCCTCATCCTCCACATCCCTCCTCATCCCTCCACATCCCACTGCATCCCTCCACATCCTCCCCATCCCTCCACATCCTCCCCATCCCTCCCCATCCCTCCACATCCCACTGCATCCCTCCACATCCTCCACATCCCTCCACATACCTCCTCATCCTTCCACATCCCACTGCATCCCTCCACATCCTCCACATCCCTCCACATCCTCTGCATCCCTCCTCATCCTCCACATCCCTCCTCATCCCTCCACATCCCACTGAATCCCTCCACATCCTCCCCATCCCTCCACATCCTACCCATCCCTTCACATCCCTCCACATCCCACTGCATCCCTCCACATCCTCCACATCCCTCCTCATCCCTTCACATCCCACTGCATCCCTCCACATCCTCCACATCCTCCGCATCCCTCCTCATCCTCCACATCCCTCCTCATCCCTCCACATCCCACTGCATCCCTCCACATCCTCCACATCCCTCCACATCCCTCCTCATCCCTCCTATCCCTCCTCATCCTCCACATCCCTCCTCATCCCTCCACATCCCTGCATATCCCACTGCATCCCTCCACATCCTCCGCATCCCTCCACATCCCTCCACATCCTCCGCATCCCTCCACATCCTCCACATCCCTCCACATCCTCTGCATCCCTCCACATCCCTCCACATCCTCCACATCCTCCACATCTCTTCTCATCCTCCACATCCCTCCACATCCCACTGCATCCCTCCACATCCCTTGCATCCCTCCACATCCTTCGCATCCCTCCACATCCTCCACATCCCTCCATATCATCCACATCCCTCCTCATTCTCCACATCCCTCCATATCCCACCACATTCCTCCTCATCCCTCCACATCCCTCCTCATCCCTCCTTATCCTACCATGTTTCCCATGTGTTTCGTTCTGGAACCTCCACACCTGCCCTAGAACCAACAGCTAACCGGAGGAGTCCGCAGAGGGATGGCGGCCCCTGGGTGTTCTGCCAGGGCCCCTCACCCGGCCCGGGCTCCCCACTGGGACCTGTCAGCGGGTTCAGTGACAGAACTTGGGCCAGGGTTCAAGCTTCAGGACCAGTAAACATACACAAAGTAACCGGGCCCTTCAGGAGAAGCTGAGGTTGAGCAGTGCTACGTTCAGAGCATCCGTGTGAGAAGAGCAAACTGTCTAAAGATGAGATTTGTACCAACTTGTACCACTAGGCCAGGAGTGTGGCCTAGTGGTAGAGTGCTTGCCTACCATTCACCAAGACCCAGGTTTGATTCCTCAGTACCACATATATAGAAAAAAGTCAGAAGTGGTGCTGAGGCTTCAAGTGGTAGAGCTCTAGCCTTGAGAAAGTCCAAGGACAGTCAGTGCTCAGGCCCTGAGCTCAAGCCCAGGACTGGGAAAAACAAAACAAACAAAAACAACCTTTGAAATCTGGCATGGCTATTAAAGTACATCATTACAAACATTTATAATTATAGATGTTTAATCTACTCAACTGATTGTATCACTACCAATGAGTGACATGATTTTGAAGCTGTGTTTCTAGGAGCTCTGGGTTTTGTGGTGCTGGTGGTGGTGGTGATGATGTGGGGGGGGGGGGGCAGAGGAGCCTGGAGCCAGTAACTAATCCCTGTAATCCCAGCTGTTTAGCAGATGGGGATCAAGTGGTGGCAGTGTGAGGAGAGCCTGGGCACACAGTTCACAGCCCTCTCCTGTCAGCTTGGTGCACTGCTGGGAAGCTAAGATCAGGCCCAGGTCTCCAGCAGGTTGACGCCTGGCCAGACCTGAGTCCATCTTTTGAGAAAACTGGGCTGTGGTGCCACCTAATGGCCACGTTCCACCAGGCTTTCATCAGGAAGGGGATAGTTTAATACACGCCGACCAACACGATTCCCAGAACTTTGGTTGGTGTCCCTTTGTCAACTTGGCTGGGACATGGGCTCAGGAAATGCCAGGGACAGGGGCAAACAGGTACACCTGACCGCTCTGCTTCCAAAATCACCCTCCCCTTGGCACCCCAGCTCCCCGACACAATAAAGGGGGAAGAAGAGGCTAACAGGATTCACTTGACATAGTACATGATACATGAGGACGTACTACTAAATACACGATTGATAATGGCACGTGTTGCCGGGCACGGTGGCTCAAGCCTGTAACCCTAGCTACTCAGGATGCTGAGATCTATGGATGGAGGTTCAAAGCCAGCCCAGGTACTACAAAGTGATGAGACTCTTATCTCCAATTAATTACTAGAAAACGGGAAGAGTTGAAGAGCTCAGAGACAATGCCAGGCCCAGAGTTCAAGCCCCATGACACCTCCCTGCCAAAAAATGACACATATTAAGGCACTTTGGGGATAGGGTGGAGGTGGATAGCACAAAGAATATAGAATATACAGAATTAGGACTGCATGGGAGATTGAAAAAATAAACTTGTATGGGGGGAAAAAACTCTAAGAAGTTTGGTAGAGGAGAAGCACGTAGGTGCTCAAAGAACAGTGGGTTTAGATTGTCGACCACTTGCTCAATTACTGACATGTTAAAAAATACACGACCGGCTGTCTTTTATTCTGTCCATACGCTCTACCAAATTCAAGGGGAGTTTTGCTTTTTCTTCCCTTTAACATAAAAATTTCCAGTGGTGGGGAGGGGGGTTTGGCCTAGTGGTAGAGTGCCTAGCATGCACAAAGACCCGGGTTCGATTCCTCAGTACCACATACATAGAAAAAAAGCCAAAAGTGGTGCTGAGGGTCAAGTGGTACAGCTCTAGCCTTGAGAAAGTCCAAGGACAGTGCTCAGGCCCTGAGCTCAAGCCCAGGACTGGAAAAAAAAAAATTCCAGTGGTTTTCCGCTATTGTGTGTGTGTGTGAGAGAGAGAGGGATAGAGGGGGGGGAGAGGGAGAGGAGGTGAGGGGGAGAGAAAGAGGGGGAAGAGAGGGAGAGGGAGAGGGAGAGGGAGAGGGGGAAGAGAGGGAGAGGGAGAGGGAGGGGGAGGGGGAGGGGGAGAGGGAGAGAGCTCAGGGCCCGGGAGCCGTCTGTGAGCTCTGTCACTCGAGCCACAGCTCCACTGCGGGCTCCTTGTTGGTTAACGGGAGACCAGAGTCTCACAGATGTGTCCGCCCAGGCTGGCTTGGAACCCGCATCCTGTCTTGTCTCTGATGTCACCTCTGTGCTCCGAGGACCGGCCCAGCTCCGGTCTGGCTCGACTGAGCACTGTCAGTGGAGCCACGCGAGGCCGAACCACAAGAACACACCCCCCAGTCCTGGGAAAACGTGGACCGTGCGCGCCCGGCCCCGCCCCGCCCCGGCCCCGCCCCACCAAGACCCCGCCCCGCCGGCCAAAGCCACGCCCCGCTCTAGAGTCCTCCCTAACCACGCCCGTTTCCCCTCCCCGGTCCTGCCTTGACCTCGCCCACATCGCCCGCAGGCCCCGCCCCCTCTCGGCCCCGCCCCGCCGCTGGCTCCGCCCCCACGCGCTCCGGGCTTCCCCTGGGTCCCGGCCACCCGAGTATTCGCTCCCGACTCGCGGGCCCGGCAGCCGCGTTCGGGAGGAGGCTTGGGCCCTGCGGGTCGCCGTAGGCCGCCGGCTTTCCCCCAGTGAAGACCGCGAACCCGCGGCGGAGCGGTGGCCGAGCCGCGCGGCCTCAGCATGGGCGAGCACGGCCTGGAGCTGGCGTCCATGATTCCCGCCCTGAGGGAGCTGAGCAGGTAGGGCCGCCGCCCTTCCTCCCCGGGGCCCGGCGGACGCTCCCCGAGCCGGCCGAGCGACGCTGCGCTCCCCGCGGCGGCGGCCCCGGGGAGCCTGGGCTCCGGCTCCGGCTCCGGGCCGGGAGCGTCCCGGGGGGGCGGCGGCACGGGCCTCGGCTGTTGGCGGACGGTTGAGGAACGGTTGGCGGGAACCGTGGGGGGGGACGGGGAGGGCGGCGGCGGGGCGTGACGTCACCGCGAGGGGCGGGGCTTCTGCGGGTGGGGGCGGGGCTCTCCCGCCCAGCTTCACCTGCAGGTCCGGACCCAACTCCTCTTCCTCCTCCGTCCCTCCGCCGTCCCTCCGTCCCTCCGTCCCTCCGTCCCTCCGTCCCTCCGTCCCTCTGTCCCTCTGTCCCTCTGTCTGTCTGTCTCTCTGTCTCCCTCTCTGTCTCCCTGTCTCCCTGTCTGTCTGTCTCTCTGTCTGTCTCCCTGTCTGTCTGTCTCTATCTGTCTGTCTCCCTGTGTCTGTCTCTCTGTCTCCCTGTCTGCCTATCTGTCTGTCCGTCCGTCCGTCCACCTCCCTGTCTCCCTGTCTGTCTGTCTCTCTCTGTCTGTCTTCCTGTCTGTCTGTCTCTCTGTCTCCCTGTCTGTCTGTCTGTCTTCCTGTCTGTCTGTCTCTCTCTGTCTGTCTTCCTGTCTGTCTCTCTGTCTGTCTTCCTGTCTGTCTGTCTCTCTCTGTCTCTCTGTCTCCCTGTCTGTCTGTCTGTCTGTCTGTCTGTCAGGCGGTCTCTCTGTCTCCCTGTCTCCCTGTTTGTTTCTCTGTCTCCCTGTCTCCCTGTCTGTCTGTCTCCCTGTCTCTCTGTCTGTCTGTCTGTCTCCCAGTCTGTCTCTCTCTTTCTGTCTCCCTGTGTCTGTCTCTCTGTCTCCCTGTCTGTCTGTCTCTCTCTGTCTGTCTTCCTGTCTGTCTCTCTGTCTCCCTGTCTGTCTGTCTGTCTGTCTTCCTGTCTGTCTGTCTCTCTCTGTCTGTCTTCCTGTCTGTCTCTCTGTCTCCCTGTCTGTCTGTCTGTCTGTCTGTCTCTCTCTGTCTGTCTTCCTGTCTGTCTCTCTGTCTCCCTGTCTGTCTGTCTGTCTGTCTTCCTGTCTGTCTGTCTCTCTCTGTCTGTCTTCCTGTCTGTCTCTCTGTCTCCCTGTCTGTCTGTCTGTCTGTCTGTCTGTCTTCCTGTCTGTCTGTCTCTCTCTGTCTCCCTGTCTGTCTGTCTGTCTGTCAGGCGGTCTCTCTGTCTCTCTCACTCCCCCATTTCACCCCCTGAGTGTGGTAAACCACCGGCGCCTGGCTCCTCTCTCCATTTTACGAATCACCACAATCCTGTGTACCCACACTGGAGATGAACACATTTGAGAAGTTCAGTTGCAGAGAGGATTTTTGTTAGGAGCCCCTCCTCGGATTAAAAACTCTCCTCCTGTGTTTCAGGGCCACTCCAGAGGAGTACAATACCGTGGTGCAGAAGCCCAGACAGATCCTCTGTCAGTTCATTGACCGGATCCTTGCAGATGTCAATGTTGGTAAGGCACCCATGCTTGGGCGAACCTCATACATTGGATGATGCTGTCCTTTTCAGGGTGTGTGACCTGGTACTCCTGATACTGACCGTTTCTCCCCCCAAACGGTTTTAGTTGTAAACTTGACATTTGGGATAGTTAGAAGTTGTTGAGGATTGCATCTTGCTGTGATGTAGACTTTTAAAATTACTGTCTTTTGCTTAACTACTGACATGGATTTTCTTAACTGCTTACTATGAGTTCTTTTGCCTTGTGTATTGTACATGAAGCACATTTGGCTAAGTCTAACCATGTGGACCTTATTTTGGCAACATATTGTGCAAGTGCAACACACATAACAGATGACACCCAAGCTTTCTAAGGGTTGTAGCCTTTGTAAGCAGAGTTCTGTGGGTTATCACAGCCTCTCGCCTGTTTGTGGTCATCTGAAAGATAAGCATTATCAACATGGCTAAAAGGTGTCCTATCTGTCATACACATTGCTAGTTTAGAGTGACATTTGATTCAGGGTTTATAATTTTCATTCCAAATTTGGTTCTAACACATTTATGATTTATAACCACTTACACTTATTTTTGGCCAGTCCTGGGACTTGAACTCAGGGTCTGAACACTGTCCTTGAGCTTTCTCAAGGCTAGTGCTCTACCACCTGAGCCACAGGACCATTTCCAGCTTTTTTTTCTATGTATGTGGTACTAAGGAATTGAACCCAGGACTTTGTGCATGCTAGGCAAGCACTCTACCACTAGGCTAACTCCTGGCTCCCCCCCCCCTTTTTTTTTTGATGCCAGTCCTGGGGCATAAACTCGGGGCCTCAGCACTGTCCTTGAGCCTCTTTGTGCTTAAGGCTAGAGCTCTACCACTTGAGCCACAGCTCCATTTCCATCTATTTGATAATGAATTGGAGACAAGTGTGTCATGGATTTTCCTGCCTGGGATGGTTTTGAACCATGATCCTCAGATCTAAGCCTCCTGAGTAGCTAGGATTATAGGTGTGAGCCACCAGTGCCCAGCTTGAATGTAATAATTCTGATCATCAACATCCACTTTTCTAATAAAATATCTAATGTTTAATTTGTCCTGAGCCTTTAAAGCATCTTTTACTTTCTTGTTTTAGTTGCTCTAGAACTTACAAAGAAAACCGATTCTCAGCCGGCCTCTGTGATGCTGCTTGACTTCATCCAGCACATCGTGAAATCCTCCCCGCTCATGTTTGTCTCTGTGAACGGAAGCCAGGAGCAAAGCCAGGCCACCAGCAGCTGCATTGGTGAGAGCTATTCACCGCCCCCCCCCCATCTTATCCAATCACATCCATGCAGTTATTCTCCCTTCCCAGGTGAACTTACAGAAGCTCAGAGAAATGCGTGGAAAATGCAGAATGCAAATGTGAGTGACATTTGTGTCACTCAGTCATCTAACTGGGCATGAGTGGCTCACACCTGTAATCCTAGCTACTGAGGAGACGTGAGGTTTGAGGATCACAGTTAGAAGCCAGCCAGGACAGGAAAGTCTGTGAGACTCTTACTTCCAGTGAACCACCAAGCAGAAGCTTCCAGACCTGTTGTAAGCCCCATCACACACACACACACACACACACACACACACACACACACACACACACACACACACACACACACACACTCCCCCTCAGTCATCAAGTGCTTGGAATGAACACTTCTGATGAACTTGTTTATTTACTGTGTTTTTTCCCCTCTGTTTTAAAGAATTCAGTAACTGGATCATCATGAGACTTCTGCGGATTACAGCAGCTCCATCGTGTCACATATTACACAAGAAAATAAGTGAAGTTATCTGCTCGCTCTTATTTCTTTTTAAAAGCAAGAATCCAGCCATTTTCGGGGTACTCACCAAGGAATTATTATTTGTTTTTGAAGATTGTATTCACCTCCACCAAAGACATGCAGCTGGAGAAATCAGAGAATGGCCAGTGGTCATCCACAGATTTTTGAGCCAGTTAGATGAACGTATGGGCTATTTACAGGCAGCAGCTCCACTGCAACTCATGAGCATGCAAAATTTAGAATTCCTTGAAGTCACTTTATTAATGGTTCTCATTCGAATTGTTGCGATTGTGTTTTTTAGACGGCAGGAACTCTTCCTGTGGCGCATAGGTTGTGTTCTGCTCGAGTATGGTAGTCCAAAAGTGACGTCCTTAGCAGTTACCCTTTTAACTGAACTCTTTGGGCTTGGCGGGTTACCAATCCAGCCAGCCAGCATGTTTTTTAAGTCCCTTTTGGAATTGTTAAAAGACCTGGCAGACATGGACGCGGACCAGTTGAAGCTGTACGAAGAGCCCTTGTCAAAATTGATAAAGACACTCTTCCCCTTTGAAGCAGACGCGTACGGAAATATCGAGCCTGTCTATTTAACCATGCTGCTAGAAAAACTCTGTGTCATGTTTGAGAATGGTGTGCTTCTGCGGCTCAAGTCTGACTTGCTGAAGTCAGCGCTGTGTCATTTACTGCAGTACTTCCTCACCTTTGTGCCAGCAGGGTATGAGTCGGCTCTCCAAATCAGGAAGTCCTACATGAAGAACATCTGCCGAGCCCTGGTGGACGTGCTTGGGACCCAGGTAGATGAAGAGGTGAGTGGTTGCTAAGATACTTTTAAGGATGCACTTTGTGCAGTAAGTTTCTGCTTATGTGCAGGTTCCAGTAATGAGAAAAACCAAACCTCTTTAGTAATCGATATATGTAAGACACGCTGGTTTTACGGTCTAGTCTGGAGCCCTACCGTAGACTTGTACTTTGAGTTCAGAAGCGTTTGTTCAGAAGGATTGTTCGTGCAGTTGTTGATGAGCTGTTAGTAGACTAGAATGCTTTCAAATAGCATTTGTGAGGATTAAATGTGTTTGTGGTGTTGGTCATTGAAAGGGAGCCAGTGATTCATTTACCTTGAGAAACTTCGATTACTCCAATTTTATCTTTGACGGGTTAGAATCAGTCACCTTTGAAAAACCTGTAATTCACCATGCCCTTTGTCAGTGGATGTGGTAGCTAAGGCTGTACACTGACACACTCTGATTTATAGTAATGGAACAGTAAAGATTTAAACATCTTGGTTTGACTGAAAGTGTTGCTGCGTTTGAGGTGTGAAAGAAATGAATAATTCCCGGGCCAGGAGTTTAGCCTAGTGGTAGAGTGCTTGCCTAGCATGCACGAAGACTGGTTCAATCCTTGGTATCACATACATAAAAAAAGTCGGAAGTGGCACTGTGGTTCAAGTGGTAGAGCTCTAGCCTTGAGAAAGTCCAAGGACAGTGCTCAGGTCTTGTGCATGCTGGACAAGCACTCTACCACTAGGCCAAACTCCTGGTCCGTCCTTGTCATTCTTGACACAACACAGATGAACTTGGGGGCTGGATGTCCATAGGACTGTGAAGTAGATTGATAGAGCACATGTCACTAACACCTGAGACATTCATAAAGATTGCTTATGCCATTGTTTTTGTTTTCTCAGTACTTGTTGGGTCCACTTTATGCCGCCCTGAAAATGGAGAGTGTGGAGGTGATTCAGTGCCAGATTAAACAGGAGGATGGCAGCAGCGGGAGTGACGAGCGCTCCCCCAAAAGGCGCCGGCTCAGTTCATCTGTCCCTTCCCAAGGAGACGCAAAGCAGTCTGAAGAGTAGGAGCGCAGACACTGTGGACACTGTGTGTGTGTGTGCGTGTGTGTGTGCATGTGTGTGTGTGTGTGTGTTCACACATATGCATGAACTTGGCTTGCCTGGATGCTGTACCTTTGCTTTATTGCTCAAAGCTGGTGCTCTACAACTTAAGCCACAGCTCTACTTCAAGTTTTTAATTTTTAATGAGTTGGAGATAAGTGTCTTATAGCTGTCCTGCCCGTGGCTGGCTTTGAATCACGATCCTCAGTCTGCAGCCTTCTGAGTAGCTAGGATTACTGCTGTGAGCCACTGTACCCAGCCCCCATTCACTTTGTATTCAGTCCTTTCAGAAAATTGTATTCACTTTGAAAAGTGTTCCAATTTAAATATGACAAGGAATTTTTTCCTAAGTGGAGTCAGTGGAATGCTTAAAATATTTTGAATAATTCTTCTGGTTTATTCTAGTTCAAAACATTTCATGGCTAACTGTAGTTACTGTGCATGTTTTCACATATCTGTTTAATTTAGCTTTTAGTATATTTGACAGATCTCTGAAATTGAATCAGTGAGGAACATTTCAAATGTTAACAATTCAATAATTTTCTATTGTAACTTTAAATCTATCCTATTCTAGATAGAAGTTTATATGTATATATGAATATTTGTATATGAATATGTGCGCACACACACACTTTTTTTTTTTTTTTGCCAGTTTTGGGACTTGAACTCAGGGCCTGGACACTGTCTCTGAGTTTCTTTGCTCAAGAGTAGCACTCTACCACCTGAGGCACAGCGTCACTTCTGGCTTTTTCTATGTATGTGGTACTGAGGAATAGAACTGTGGGCTTCATGCATTTTAGGCAAGTGCTCCACCATTAAGCCACATTCCTAGCCCACTTTTTTCTTTGTAATACTGGGTTTTGAACCCAGGACCCTACATGTACTAAACACATACTAGCCAGGTGCTGGCTCACACCTGTCATCCTAGTTACTCAGAAGGCTGAGATCTGAGGATCACAGTTTGAATCCAGTCTAGGCAAGAAAGTCCAGGAGACAAGAGTCTCCAATTAACCACCAAAAAACCTGGAAGCAGAGCTGTGACTGGAGTGGTAGAGCACTAGCCTTGAACTGGCTCAGGGATAGCAGCCAAGCCCTGAGTTCAGGTGCCAAGACTGGCACAAAAAATAAAATTTAAAAATACATTGTAGGGTCAGGAGTTTGGCCTAGTGGTAGAGTGCTTGCCTAGCGTGCACGAAGACCCGGGTTCACTTCCTTGGTACCACATGCACAGAAAAAAAAAAAAAAAAAGCTAGAAGTGGTGCTGAGGCTCAAGTGGTAGAGCCCTAACCTTGAGAAAGTCCAAGGACCGTGCTCAGACCCTGAGCTCAAGCCCAGGACTGGCAAAAATAAATAAATAAATACATTGTAGTATTGAGTTTAAACTCCAACTCTGTTTTATATTGAAATAATTTGCATTGAATGTTTATGTTGAAATTTATGTTGAATATGAGTATCTTTCTATTTGGTTCTCATGAATTGTAGCATGAAACACATGGATATGAGTGAAAAGAGCCTGCTGTGGAACACACTGACGCACAAGGCTGAATCTCTGCAGGCTTCCCTTGAGTGTAATGTAGAGAATCCCATCACCGAGACTTTAGAAGGAATCGCTACTGTCTTACAGCTGTGCGCTCTCTGTACTGCGCACTGTTCGTCAGAACACTTGGAGTGGTAAACACCTTCTTGTATTTCCTTGGTGGGCTTCCTGTTAGAAATTTGGATTTACTATTTTAGAAGACCCCACTATTTGCTCAGTTCGTGGGACACACGCTTTGAATGCATAAATGAGCTTTCTCTTTTGCTGAGAATCTATTAAATGCTGGCTACTGAGCTAAATGGTGCATTTGCTCACAAATCTTTACAGCCATCCTGAATTCTCTAACAAGAAGAGTGATGAAAGCCAGAAGAGTGATGGAAGAGAAAATAATAATGACAGTCGATTTGCACGTATTCACTAAATTGGCTTTATTATACTGTTATGTTTAACTGTAACAAAACTCATTTTCATGCTGATGTCTTACCTGCAGCCATGATTTCAAGGACTGCCCAGGCAAAAGCAAGAAGAAATGTTCAATGGCGATGACATGGATGCCTCTGGATTTCCACTCAAAAGTGTTAACGAGCTGTAGGAGTTTGTTAGAATCTGTTCAGAAGTCTGAATTGGAGGTGGTCATTGATAAAGTAGTGAAAATTTATGATGCTTTAATTTATATGCAAGGTGAGTAAGCCATAGGCAGAATAAGTTATGGCACATAGAACATACTTTCCAAGCACAGAAATGTTAGTAAATGAGCAGATTTTCCTTGATACAAATTAAGCTTGTTAGTGATTTCTGTTGTTGTTGTGGCACTAGAACTGAGTGCCCAGACCCTATCCTTGAGCTGTTTTTGCTCAAGGCTAGCACTCTGCCACTTTGAGCCACAGCTCCACCTTCGGGTTTTCTGGTGGTTCTTGGGAGATAAAGAGTCTGAGATTCTTTCCTTCCCTGGCTTGGCTTTGAACTGCAATCCTC
Source organism: Megascapheus bottae (assembly GCF_031878675.1). NCBI lineage: Eukaryota > Metazoa > Chordata > Mammalia > Rodentia > Geomyidae > Megascapheus > Megascapheus bottae. The sequence goes on from NC_143540.1 coordinate 2,285,944, forward strand.
AGATCTCATCCTCCTCAGTAGCTAGGATGTCAGGCCTGAGCCAGCAGTGCCTGGCTAGCCAGTCATTTCTGAGTCCACCTCGGTGTAATACTTTCATTATTCTTCAGTCAGTAATCATTTCCTCGTGACTTTGAAATGTTTTGATTTGAGAAGTTGACAGGTCTAGTCTTTTTCTTAACGAGTGCATAGCTGCTCATTTTTCAGTCACATTTAGTTTCTTTGGCTGGGATTGTAGCTCAGTGGCAGAGTGCTTGCTTTGCTTGAGTAAAGCCCTGGGTTCAATCTCCAGTATTATATATAGTAGCATTATTTATGACCTCTTAGATTAAGAACCCTTGTACCAAGCACCAGTGGCTCATGCCAGTACTCCTAACTACTCAGAAAACCAAGATCTGAGAATCACAGTTCAAAGCCAGCCCAGCCAGAGAAGTCCATGAGACTTATTATTTTCTTTGGGTCAGTCGTGGGGCTTGAACTCTGGGCCTGGGTGCTGTCTCTGAGCTCCTCAAGGGACAAGCCCAAGGTTACTACCCTACCCCTTGAACCATAGCGCCACTTCCTATTTTCTGGTGGTTAATTGAAGATAATAGTCTCACAGACTTTAGTGCCTGGAGTGGCTTTGAACCATGATCCTCAGATATCAGCCTCAGAAGTAGCTCTCTTTAGTTCTTATTAACCATCAAAGAGCCAGAAGTGGAGGTGTGGCTCAGTGATAGTGTGGTGGCCTCAGGTGAAAAAACTCAGATGTGAGGGCCTAAGTTTAAGGTCCAGGGGGCCCCCTCCCCCCACACAACTGCCTGATATACATTAATATGCCATTCATATGATTAAGCAACAGACATAACGGATGTCCTCTTGTGTTTCTGTAGTAAAAAGTTCATTTGAAGATGCATTCGTGGAAGATTTGTGTGCAATGCTCTCACTCCCGTGGCTTTCTTCCCTCTCTGCTGATGACCCTTCTAAGCTTCCTGCATTCGCCTCTCATCTTCTGAGACTAAGCCAGAGGGTTTCAGGCAGCTACTGTAAGTGACCCCAAAACTTGTTTTGATTCATCTCTGTTACGTAGAGTTTCTAATGCTTTTTTTTTTTTTCAAAAATTTAAGGAAGAGGGGCCGGGAGTTTGGCCTAGTGGTTAAAGTGCTTGCCTAGCATGCATGAAGACCCGGGTTCGATTCCTTGGTACCACATATAGAAAAAAAGCCGGAAGTGGTGCTGAGGCTCAAGTGGTAGAGCTCTAGCCTTGAGAAAGTCCAAGGACAGTGCTCAGGCCCTGAGCTCAAGCCCAGGACTGGCAAAAAAAAAAAAAAAAAAAAATTTAAGGAAGAAACATTTTTAATTCAAGGAGGAGTACTTGGAAAGTAATAAAAAAGACTGCCCTCTAGGTTGAGATATATACCCTTGGGTATCTTTGTTTTTAAGAAACTTGTGAAATAGTTGAACACACACACACACACACACACACACACACACACACACATACACACACACCAAGGCCAAGCATGTTAAGCTCTACTCAGATGAACTGACTGAGGTTACCGTGCTCAGTGAAGTTTGAGGTCAGTACTTGGGAATGAGTCCCGAGTTGTAAGGATTAATTGTCCACTCTGTTTTACTGTATTGTCCTCCAAAGGTATGCCCATTTTCACACCTGTTTAGAGAATATGAGAACCTCTCCTCACCCAGGCATGACATGATTACTTTTGAAAATATTTAGGCAGGGCATAGTGGGGCCTGTCTGTATCTCCAGCTACTCCAGAGTCAGCCGTCGGGAGGGTTGAAGTTGAAGGTCAGTCCAGGCAAGAAGCTGAGCATGGCAAGGGCATACCTGCCGTCCTAGCTGCATGGAAGCTATAGGTAGGAGGACTGCAAAGAAGAAAAACTTTATAGAGATTATTATGTTGTTCTGTCTGACAAGAGTTCTTATTACTGTTGTATGAGGGCTTTTTCCAGTGTTCCTGGTTTGTTTTCTGACGAGATTTAACTTAGATATTCTGTGTACTTCAAATGTTATTTAATTTCACATTCTACATCAATATGTATGTGTGTAAATTTTACCACTGTTAGAAATCTGGTTTAATTCCCTTCTCCCTTTCTCCTAGCACTTCAGGCACTGTCACGATGTGTGTTTCTTCTGACTCTGTTTCCAAGAAGACTGTTTCTAGAGTGGAGAACAATGGTTTACAGTTGGGCCCTGCAGAGTTCTCAAGAAGTCCTCCGGGCCAGTTGTGTTCATGGTTTTTTTATCTTGTTGCAACAGCAGAGTTCCTGTGACACAGTTCCTCAGATGCTTCTGTAGGTATTCATATTTTCACGGGACTGTATCACTGGGTTTGGGAAAATCGCAACTCTCTACCTGTCTATGCAAATGACAGTGTAGATCAAAGATTGCTTTTCCTCATTTCAGAATTTGTTTCCCTACTAACCTTTGTCTTTTCTGGATTTTTGTCTTTTTTGTGTTTTCAGCAAGTCTATCTCATACGTTAAGAAGTTGTTGTCTTGTATTTCCTAGAGATAAAGTCAAAGACGATTCTGACATGGTCAAGAAAGAATTTGCTTGCATCCTCGGCCAGCTTATCTGCACTCTTCATGGCATGTTCGATCTGAGCAATTCTCTGGTGGAACCTGATGTTGGCCACGGCCCTGTGGGCCTCTTCTGTAAGACTGTGAAAGCCATGTCTCAGATCAAGTGTTCTTCTTTCCAGCTGAAGGCTTCCATTTGCAAGCCATTCCTTTTCCTCCTGAAAAAACAAACACCTAGTCCTATAAAACTTGGTGAGTAATTGTGACTGTAGCATATTTGTAGCCATGTTTTCACTGTATACTATGCTCTGTAACCTGCCAAATTAAATACGCGTCTTCTTGCCCTCCAGCTTTCATAGACAACCTGCATCACCTGTGTAAGCATCTTGACTTTCAGGAAGATGAAGCGGACGTGAAGGCTGTTCTCGGGGCCCTGTTGAATCTAATGGAAGATCCAGACAAGGGTGTTCGAGTGGCGTTTAGTGGAAATATTAAGCACATACTGGAATCGCTGAACTCTGAAGATGGATTTATAAAAGAGGTTGATCTTTTAGTTTCTTAATTTTCAAAATTGTTTTGAAAGTGAAACAAAAGCTATGAGATTCCCCATACCGAGAGGGGTCTTCAAGAGGAGTCTGCTGGATCATTTTTATAGAGGAGTCATTATCATTTTTATAGAGGCATCTTAATCATTTTTACTTTGAACAGTTTTCATAAACCTAGCTCTCAATTTTCTTTTAACCATTAAATTTTGTTATTCTAGCTTTTTGTCTTAAGAATGAAGGAAGCATACACACATGCCCAAATCTCACGCAATAATGAACTGAAGGATACCTTGATCCTTACAACAGGCGACATTGGAAGGTATAATAGCACATTTGCAATCTCTCTTATGTAGGTTTTGTCACTGTCTTCTCTCCTTTGCCTGGTATTAGAAATGAGGAGGGCTGGGGTTCGTTCAGCTCAGTGGCAGACCCTGCATTCTGCACTCAGTACTCTACAGAAAACAAGAAGAAAGAAATAAAAACATACATTATGGAAAGAATATGAGACCTAGCGTCTATTCATTTATAGATTTGCATTTTTCTGAACTTATTTAATATGTCTGGTTTTCTTTTTTAGGGCAGCAAAAGGAGATTTGGTACCTTTTGCTCTCTTACACTTGTTGCATTGTTTGTTATCGAAGTCAGCATCTGTCTCTGGAGCAGCATACACGGAAATTCGAGCTCTAGTAGCGGCTAAAAGTGTTAAACTGCAAAATTTTTTCAGTCAGTATAAGAAACCCATTTGTCAGGTGAGAGTCAGCATTCATCTTTACTATAGGCAATAGCAGTCTTTGAGTGATTCTTTTTTTTTTTTAAAGAAGAAGCTAGACAGTGTCTTATTTTTGTTCCAGCTAATTGGGAGGCTGGGATGGAAGGATCAGTTCAGCCCAGCAGTTCTAGACCACACCAGGCAATGTTATGGAAAAAAAAGACAAAAACCAAAAAGACATATATGATATTTAATTTTTGCTTGCTTTAAAAGATTATTCTTAAAGTTGTATGTTTCTTTTAAAGGAACTGAAGTTTTATATTTTAGCATATTGACCTGCAAAAGTAGGAAAAAAAATACGAGTAGGAAATTCTTTTTTTTTTTTTTTTTTTGGTCAGTTATGGGCTTGGACTCTGGGCCTGAGTGCTATCCCTGAACTCTTCAGCTCAAGGTTACTGCCCTACCCCTTGAGCCACAGCGCACTTTTGGCTTTCTGGTGGTTAATGGGAGATAAGAGTCTCATGGACTTTAGTGCCCGGGCTGGCTTTGAACTATGATCCTCAGATCTCAGCCTTCTGTGTAGCTAGGATTATAGATGAGAGCCACCTTGCCGGGCTAAGAGTAGGAAATTCTTATAACAATTCATTGAATATCTTCTATCCTTAGATGCATTTATTTATTTTTTTTGTCGGTTGTGGGGCTGTCCCTGAGCTCTTCAGCTCAAGGCCAAGGCTAGCACTCTTAGCACTTGAGCCACAGCGTCATTTCCTGTTTTCTGATGGTTAATTGGAGATGAATCTCATGGGCTGGCTCGGAACCATGATCCTCACATCTCAGTCTCCTGAGTAGCTAGGATGACGGGTGTGAGCCACCGGCATCTGATACCTTCCTTTGTCTTTTTAGTGATAAATTGCTGATATTTTGGATATGGTACTCTGCTTTCAGAAAGGAATAGTTAGTGAATGGTTGAGAGCTTAGGCTATGGTAACATAGTGGCTTTATCCTGTATTTGTGGTGTGATAAACATGATTGTGTTGTTTTACTTAGCCTGGTTAGTATCACTAAAAGGGAGATGGTAATCTCATTTACTTTATGAAGACTGTTAAAAGAATTGAAAGAGCCACTTTGAATAATATTGAACACTGTTGATAATGTCCTTTCCATCAGCTTAAAAAGTATTAGTTGAGGGGCCGGGAGTTTGGCCTAGTGGTTAAAGTGCTTGCCTAGCATGCACGAAGACCCGGGTTTGATTCCTTGGTACCACATACATAGAAAAAAGCCAGAAGTGGTTCTGAGGCTCAAGTGGTAGAGCTCTAGCCTTGAGAAAGTCCAAGGACAGTGCTCAGGCCCTGAGCCCAAGCCCAGGACTGGCAAAAAAAAAAAAAGAATTGAAATTTCTTCCTTGGGTGGAAACAAATAAAGTTGTTTCTATTGTAGTTTTTGGTGGAAACCCTCCACTCGAGTCAGATGATGGCACTGTCGGGTAGTACCCAGTACAAGACGGACCAGACCCGCATGCAAGATGAGGCTCACCAGAGAGAAATGGCGTTAAATACCTTGTCTGAAATCGCCAACGTTTTTGACTTTCCTGACCTTAATCGTTTCCTTAGTGTAAGTTTCCTTGTGCTGTAACTTCACTGTGGTTTTCAAACAATATGTTATGCGTTTTTTGGGGGGGGATAATTTTAATTGTAGTTAATAGAAGGGTTACATGATATTTGCCAGATAGAAGGTGCATTAATTCACATACATTGATACCCTTTCACATGTCTTGGTCCCCATTTCCCTCCCCTCCACCCCCCTGTTATGCGTTTTATCCTAGGCTTTTCTTTCCTTCCTTTCTTTCTCCTTATCTCCTTCCCTTCTTCCTTCTTTCTCTCCTTCCTTCCTTTGCTTGCTTACTTTCATTCTTTCTGAGGAGAAATCTGGCAAATGTACTGAGATCATATGGATCCTAGATCTTTACATTTTCATGCTTTTTTTACTTTTATCTGAAATGATTAGACTGTTGACTTTTCCTTTTTCTAGACAGTTAGCTATGCAATTGGTTTGGTGAATTCCTTGAGCCTCTGTGTCTTAAATATTATGATTGGGTCTACTGGCAATTTAAACATTGGTGTCATTTGCAGTTCAAATGCTAGAATAGTAGGGAAACTTCTGAAATTCACTGGGATTGAGGTATAATATATAATAGCAAAATTTATTCCTAGTCTTAGTAAATTAACAATAGCAGTTGATAAAGAATTTTCTCACGCAGTGGTACTATATTTACCCAATTTAAACTGCTTGTGGGTTTGTTACATTCCAGACGGAAATATGACAGGGTATAGTATTTCAGAAAATACCTTTTTATTCATTCATTTCACCATAAGACATAGATAAATTGTTTATGTCTACATTATCTAAGAAGCAGAACTAGACCAAAATAAAACCCTGTGAAGAAACGGAATGTCTCTTTTGCTTGTGTGTATGGAAGTTCTCAGGCCTCAGGCTTGTGGGGCAGGTAGGTGCTGTCTACCCCTTGAGTCATACCTTCAGCCAAGGCCAAAATAGTCTGTGTTTGGATTTTGTGTATGTCTTATGAATGAGAAGTTACAGGCAATAAGTTGTAATGAAACTAGGTTTGTTATAGTGTTAAGATGTTAGGTACTACATTTCAAGGTTTTCTTTAATATTGCATCACTGCATCTTTTAAAAGTTTTCAGCTACACTTATAGTTATTCTGTAAATACAAGATAGTTGAAAGAATATATCTGACTTAGGAATTCTTTATTAGAGCATGTATTTATTTCAACACACAGGAGAAATGATCTCCTTCATGTTTATATTTGCTTACTTCCTGTGTCTCTCTCCACATTTGCAATGTGGACGTAGCATCTCACCAGTGCTTACCTAGCATGCTCGTTGCTATATTGGTAGACTCTGAATTATAATAGATACTCATAAGTATCAGTCAAGTGAATAAATCGTAAGCCTGACTGCAGATGTACTCACATGCAGCCTCTTGATGTGTCCAGCATCTAAGATGTAGCTTATCTGAGTATGATCTGAGTATGTAAATGACCACTGTGTTCTTTTTCAGCGGACGTTGCAGGTTCTACTTCCCGACCTTGCTGCCAAAGCCAGCCCAGCAGCGTCTGCCCTCATTCGAACTTTAGGAAAACAGCTAAATGTCAATCGCAGAGAGATTTTAATCAATAACTTCAAATATATCTTTTCTCACTTGGTTTGTTCCTGTTCCAAAGATGAGTTAGAACGTGCCCTTCATTATCTGAAGGTACTTGTGTGCATTTTATTCTGCCCTTGAAGTTAGCATCATAAGGAACCTGTCCTGACATTCAAGTGGACTGAGAGGCCGAGTCATTTATAGCGGACACTGGAATAAGCTTAAATGTTAGGAGATGTCATCATCGTCCTGGGACAATATTGAATGTTGTTATTCGTTTCCTACTTTCCTTGATCATCTCACCCTCATGGGATAGAATAGTTAGCAGCTTTCGTTTGGTATTCTTGGTCAATCAAAGATAAGCTAGCTAATGATATACAAGTAATTACATCTTACAGGAAGAGACGAACATCTTCAAGTATTATGTAATGTATGTGCTTATTTTAGTTGCTTGACCTCTGCTTATAATTTGACCCAGTTTCTTGGTAGTATATAATTGGGTGTTTGTTTTTGCTTAAAACATTTTGGACATTCTGGGGGTTTTAGCTCTGAGACGTGCACCTTCTAGGCAAATGTCTACCCCTTGAGCCATATCCAGTCCTTTTTGCTTTGGCTGTTTTAGTGTCTTAAATTTTTGCCCAGGGCTGCAATCCTGCAGTCCTACTTATACACTCATGCCAAGCTGTTTTGTTGTGAAGAGGTGTCACTACCTTCTGCCCACAATGGCCTTGAACCGTGATTCTCCAGATCTCGTCTCCCAAGTAACTGATACTTATTGGCATGAAGCCCTGTGTCTGGCCTTACAATAGTTCTTTTTAAATTTAAAGTTATAGCTGTGTTTCTTTTTTGATATCATACAGCAAGTGTCTTTGAGGACTCTTAAGACTGTCAGAAATATACATATGACTTGTTTTCTCTGACATTTCATTTTTCATAATAGGACAGCTGCAAATATCTTTCCACGTGAGAATTGTTGAATATTGCTAACATTTATTCCTCTTGAAGAAGTAAATCTGTGTGATATAGAGGTAGAATGATAAAAATAAATATTTGTGGAATGCATATTACGTACTAGGAACTGCTTGATCCACATTACTATACGGATTAATACACTTAATCCTCAAGGTTGCTCAATGAGAGAAAGGTAGGGACGGCAGATTGTCCCTTAACCAAAATGCTTGGGGCCAGATTTCAAATTTCTTTGCAGTTTTGGGATGTTTGCATATTTGTAATAAGCTATCTTAGAGTGGGACCAAAGTCTAAACATAGAATTTACTTATGTTCTTTATATATTTTTTATTAAATATAGAGCCTGAAGATAATTTATACAATTTTTTTAGTATAACTGCACTCTTTTTTTTTTTTTGAAGTGCTAGGGATTGAACTCATGGCTTTGTGATAACAGGAAAACTGCACGCTGGCAGATGTACTACTACTTGAACCACAAGCCATCCTTGCCTGTATAATTTTGCTTTCAAAGCCAGGAGTGGTGGCTCACACCTGTCATCCTAGCTAGTCAGGAGGCTGAGCTCCGAGGACGATGATTCAAAGCCAGCCCAGTCACTAAAAAGTCTGTGAGACTCTTCCCTCTAATTAACCACCAGAAAACCAGAAGTGGTGCTGTGGCTCAAGAGGCTGAGCCGAGGAGCTCAGAGACAATACCCAGGCCTAGGGTTCGAGTCCCACCACCAAAAAAATTGTTTTTGCTTGGTAACTTTCCTGAAGCTGATCTGGCACTCAGGATCTTGCCAACTGCACTTACTGAGTGGCTGGAATTACAGACGTCAATCACCATACCTAAATATGTCTGCATTTTGCCTTGTGGTATCAAATCAATGCTCAGGTTTTAGATTTGGGACTCTTGGGCTTAGTTAGGAACTCTTGACCCTGTATTAGTTTTTGTTTACAGAAAAGGGAATAAAGGCAGAGAGAGGTTACATTGGTAACTTTCCCAAATCACAGCACATATGATACATGACAGAGCTAGGATTTAAACTCCAGAATTCTGTCCAGAAAAACTGTTCAAGGCCTTTATATTGTATTTCCTCCCAGAGTTTGTGAGTATCAAGCTGATGATATTAGTATGGCCTTAGATAAAATCAGCTTTCAACGCTTTGTTTTGAAGTAAAGTCTGCTCACTTTTCTTCATTACATGTGACCCATGGTGGAACTATGGGAAAAGGAGAGGATTAGAATCCTTTTCCAATACCTCTCTTCGTTCCATTAGTAAATCGCATGACCTGACTAGAGCTCCTGATGGTGGAACTATGGGAAAAGAAGAGGGCTGGAAGCCTTTTCCCATGCCTTCTCTTCGTTTCACTAGTAAATCACGTGACCTGACTAGAGCTCCTGACTGACTGTTGCCCTGTTAAAGTCAATATATTTACTTCCAGAATATCAGCAGAAAGAAAAATAAAACTTTCCCTTTCCTGTTTTGGGGTTAGAATGAAACGGAGATTGAGCTGGGGAGTCTGCTGAGACAGGATTTCCAAGGCCTGCATAACGAGTTGCTGCTGCGCCTTGGAGAGCATTATCAGCAGGTGTTCAATGGCTTGTCCATCCTCGCCTCGTTTGCCTCCAGCGATGACCCTTGCCAGGGCCCACGAGATGCCATGTCACCAGAACGCATGGTGAGGACCATTGGGTGACGTTGCTATCTGCCTTGTTTCCTGTTTGAGGACACAATTAGAAGTTGAAGAAACTTTCTTTGTCCTTTTCATTTCCCAATGGTTAGATTGTCCTTTTTAAAGAAACATTGTTGTTGTTATAAGGTGGTGTACAGAGGGTTTACAATTCCATAAGTCAGGTAAAGAGTGCATTTCTTTTTGGACAGTGTCTTCCCTTCATCACATTCTGGGTTGTCTTTTAAATTAGAGTTGGGATCTTTGCTTTGGAAAAAGGTTGATCTGACTTGCATGAATACAGATGGTATTGTTGCCATGTTAACTTTGAAAAATACGCATATTAAACTGAATGAACAGCATGTCAGGTTATGAGTACAGTTCATCTTGATCCATGTCACCTCCCATCCTTCCTCCTTAGGTTCTTCTTCATTATTTTAAAACTATATTATAGCTGTATTGGAACCCTGTGCCCTCTTCCAACTATAACCCCCTTGACAAAGCAAACTAAGACGTCAGAGCAGAGACTCAAGCTGGGCACCAGGCCATGGCTCATGCCTGTTATCCTAGCTGCTCAGGAGGCTGAGATCTGAGAATTGAGGATTAAAGCCAACCTAGGAAAGTCCCTGAGACCTTTTTTTTTTTTTTTTTGCCAGTCCTGAGACTTGAGCTCAGGGCCTGAGCACTGTCCTTGGGCTTCCTCAAGGCTAGAGCTCTACCACTTGAGCCAAGTACTTCTGGCTTTTTCTATGTATGTGGTACTGATGAATCGAATCTGGGTCTTCGTGCATGCTAGGCAAGCACTCTACCACCAGGCCAAACTCCTGCCCGCCCGCGTGCCCCCCCCCCCCCAAGAATATCCAGTGAACCAGAAGTAGAGCTGTGGCTGAAAGTGGTAGAGCACTAGCCTTGAGCAAAATTGCTGAGGGACAGTATTCTAGACCCTGAGTTCAAGCTCCCCCCCAACCAAAAAAATATATATAAAATGTGATTTTTGTTTTGTTTTTCCATAGGCTGATTATTTACAACCTAAGTTGCTAGGCATTTTGGCGTTTTTTAATATGCAGTTACTGAGCTCCAGTGTTGGCATTGAAGATAAAAAAATGGTAAGTAAGCAGGATTGTTGCATTCCAGAGTACTAGAAGAGAATTCATACAGCACCTGCAGGAGACAGCTATGTGAATGCATCTTTTGGCTGCATTCACAGAATATTCGGACCTATGACTGGATCGCTGAGTACAATTTGCATACCCTTTTTAGGAATCTTAAGAATAGAAGCTGTAGAGGGGATAATCATGACTCAGGACTTAAGTGCTCATTTCCACGGAAGTTGAAAATGGCAGCTGCCCTTTCTGCTGCTCCCCTTAGGTTTGGGTGGGAAGCGCTTGTGGCTGGGGCTCCTCTCTTCAGGCAGCTGGTTTAGAAGCTTTGTCTGAAAGCACCGTTACTTTGTAGGCCCTGAACAGTTTGATGTCTTTGATGAAGTTGATGGGACCCAAACATGTCAGTTCTGTGAGGGTGAAGATGATGACCACACTGAGAACTGGCCTTCGATTCAAGGACAATTTTCCTGAACTGTGTTGCAGGTAAGTGACCCATCAGGTTTGTTTTTATGCATTTTCTAGTTGTGCTAACTTGAGTTCCAAGCTGTATGAGGGAAAATGGCTCCACACTAGAGGTAAGGGTCTCATGGACTTTCCTGTCCTGTTCTAGGCTGGTCTCTAAACTCAGTCCTCAAATCTCAGCTTTCTGAGTTGTTAAGATGATAGGCATGAGGGGCCGGGAGTTTGGCCTAGTGGTTAAAGTGCTTGCCTAGCATGCATGAAGACCCGGGTTCAATTCCTTGGTACCACATACATAGAAAAAAGCCAGAAGTGGTGCTGAGGCTCAAGTGGTAGAGCTCTAGCCTTGAGAAAGTCCAAGGACAGTGCTCAGGCCCTGAGCTCAAGCCCAGGACTGGCAAAAAAAAAAAAAATTATAGACATGAGCCACTGGCACCTGGCTTAGTTTTTTTTGTTTTGGTGTTTTAATTTTTTTTTTTTTTTTTTTTTTTTTTTTATGCGCCAGTCCTGGGCTTGAGCTCAGGGACTGAGCACTGTGCTTGGACTTTCTCAAGGCTAGAGCTCTACCACTTGAGCCTCAGCACTTCCGGCTTTTTTTTTTTCTATGTATGTGGTGCCGAGGAATCGAACCCAGGTCTTCGTGCATGCTAGACAGGCACTCTACCACTAGGACAAACTCCCGGCCCTGGTGTTTTAATTTTTTTTATAGTTGGGATTTGGTGTTTTTGTTGTCTCAAAACATTAAAGACACACAATAGCCAGGCATTGGTGACTCACATCTATAATCCTAGCTATTCAGGATCTGAGGCTCTCGGTTCAAAGCCAGACCAGGCATAGAAAGAAGTCCATGAGACTCTTTTTTTTTTTTTTCCCTCAGTCATGGGGCTTGAACTCTGGGCCTGGGCACTGTCCCTGAGCTCTTTAGCTGAAGGATACCACCCTACCCCTTGAGCCACAGCACCACTTTGTTTTTTGGTGTTAAAGAGTCTCATGGACTTTAGTGCCCAGGCTGGTTTTGAACCTTGATCCTCAGATCTCAACCTCCTGAGAAGCTCGGATTACAGGTGTGAGCCACCTCACCTGGCTTCAAGAGACTCTTATCTCCAATTAACCACTAGAAAACTGGAAGTGGTGCTGTGGCTCCAGGGGCAGGGCCGTAGCCTTGAGCTAAAGAGCTCAGGGACAGCGCCCAGGCACAGAGTTCATGCCCCGTGACCAACAACAACAACAACAACAAAAAAGACACATAATACCGATTTTCCATGTTTAGTAATGTTAAGACTAATTAGTCTGAATCTCCTTATTACAATGCTGTTACTAATTTGTCAATATTTTAACATTTATTTTTAAATGTTTAATATTTAAAACATTAAATTTAATATTTTGATAACAGTAACTATTGCCTGAATTTATTATCTCATTTGTAGGTGGTAAAATAGTGAGTTCCGATTTGTTATTTTATGTTGATTAAGTGGGATTCTTCTTTTACCTTTTTAATTTTTTCGGACAGGATCTTGCTATGTGGATTAGCTTGGCCTGGAACTTTCCATCAGCCTGCCTCAGCCTCGGGGGCTAGGGTTATAAAAGTGTCACTATACCTGGTTTAGGCGAGATTCTTATAATTTACAGCAGATGGGCACGATAAATATTTGACAATACTTTACAAGTTTCAGAAAATATCAGTTTTTCTGCAGCAATATCTACTTAAAATTTTCTTCTTTTTGATAGGATTTTAATCACACATAGTGTGATGAATTTGATTATTCATTTTTATCACCAAAATTGTTCTTCCTTTAGCTAGTAGGGGTCCCTTCAGATTAGCACTGCAACTTTTGGTATGTCTCAATTCATTTTTTACAGATTCTGCTTTCCAGCATGACAGAGTATCTGTAATTTACTGAATACAATAGATTACTATTAAGTCCCATGTCAGTTTATCCTCATGATTGTATGACTGACTGAAAACTGGCCTCCTGTGCCACAAGAAAGAATTGTAGTATTGATCACCATACCTTCGGAAAGTGAACTGTCCTCAAGCTGAACTCATTTAATCAGGGGTCATCTCTATAAGCAGATGCTTACACGGTCACTTGGAATTTTACTTATCAATCCTGCCGCAAAAGATTTCTTCCTCCTTTGCTTTTCTGACTCAATATATTTTACAGATCACTTTGAGTGTAATACATACTTTTGGTCTTTAGTTGACATTTTAAAGATTCCTTGTAATGTGTTCTACGAATGCATCATCACTGATGGTTACAACTTTACAGATCCTAAACACAGCAGCGGGCTGGATTTTTGTCTCTCCTCTTTCTCTCATAGAGCGTGGGACTGCTTTGCCCGGTGTCTGGACCACGCCTACCTGGGCTCCCTGCTCAGTCATGTGATAGTGGCACTGCTCCCTCTCATTCACATCCAGCCTAAGGAAACCGCAGCTATCTTTCACTATCTCATCATTGACAACAGGTATTATAATAGCACTAAAACAGCAGCTTCTTCCACTGTGATTTTATGTCACTAAACTACTATAATTATTGTTTGTCATGTGGAACCATTCACTTGTTTTTCAGTTTTGGCATCTATCCATAAGCTGAAGTCATTGGCACATGTTGTGTAGTATTTCTTTCCATTTGTTCAAAACCATTCATTAATAGATGAGCAATGAAAAATTGTAGTATGCCAATTTTGAAAGTGTGACGTTAACTTAACCTGTCTTCTCACAGTAACGACAGATGGGTGATGAGCATGAGAAGTGTTAGGAGAGCTATTTACTTGTTTTCTGCCACACCTTACTTACTGGAAAATGCTAAATTCTTCATTGCCTTGGCCTTCAACTAGGCACCCACCCATAAGCTTCTGTGAGATTCATTTTCTTAATGGAATGGTCTTTTAAGACATCTCTAAACAGGGCACCAGCTTATGCTTATAATCCTAGCTACTGAGGGAGCTGAGATCTGAGGATCACAGTTTGAAAGTTCCCCTGGGGCAGAAAGTCCCTGTGAGAGTTACCTCCAATTAATCGCTTAAAAACCAGAACTCAGGGCCGGGAGTTTGGCCTAGTGGTAGAGTGCCTGCCTAGCATGCACGAAGACCTGAGTTCGATTCCTTGGTACCACATTCATAGGAAAAGCTAGAAATGGTACTGTGGCTCAAGTGGTAGAGCTCTAGCCTTGAGAAAGCTCAAAAACAGAACTAAGGCCCTGAGTTCAAGCCCTAGACTGGCCAAAGAACAAACAAACAAAACATCAGAACACTGTGGCTCAAGTGGTAGAGTGCTAGCCTTGAGCGCAAAGAGGCTCAGGGACAGTGCCCAGGCCCTGAGTTCAAGCTCTGCAACTGACAGAAAACAAATATCTCCTAACCAGAGAACTGATGGTTCATGCTTTTACTAGCTGATATTCAGAAGGCTGGAATCTGAAGATCATGGTTTGATTCAGCCCAGCGGGAAAGTATGTGAGACTCTTATCTCTCATAAACTACCCCGCTTCCCACAATAAAAGCTGTAAATGTATGCGTAGCTAGCTTGAATAAAAGAAGCTCACGGACAGCACCCAGTTCCTAAGTTCAAGCCCCAGGACTGGTACCAAAAAAAAAAAGTGCAGGGGGGAGGAAAAAAATTGCTTTTCTGTGCCATTTCAACATAGATGTTCTTGTATAGTTGTGTTTTCTGACTGGTAAGTAGTACATGGTAGAGTCATTTCTCTACTCAGATTTAGGTAGAAGACCTTGCCCCCTGAATAAGGAATTATTTTGCCTTTTTTTTTTTTAACCTCTGTGTCTAGCACAGTTGTTAGCTCATAATAGCACATGGTAATTTGCATGCATTAATAAAATCTTACATGATAAATTCTTACATTTTGACCAGGAAGACTTTATATTATTGGAAGCAAATACTGTAGCCTCAATAAAGATGATTTGTTGGGTGAACATCGGTTGTGTTTTTAGATGACAATGTCTGTCTGGAGGTTGGCTTTGCTCATCTCTTGCTGTATTAGACATCAATCCAAAACGGTGGCCTTCGTTGTTTGCTCAGAATTTGCCAGTGTAGTCTGAGCTCAGATGACTCTTTAATTGTCAGTCATACCAGAAGTCACTGGTCTGGCCATATTCTACTGGCAGGTAATTTCTGGTGGGCTTCTCCCTCTTTCCACTTAGTTCCAAAGTCTGTCTGTCTCTTTCTGTGTCCTGTGCCTGGTGGTGGCCAGACTTCTTACTTGGTGACCCAGTGCTCTCCAGAGTTCAGAAGTGAGAGCTGGCAGGCATGTGAGTGTGTGTGTGTGTGTGTGTGTGTGTGTGTGTGTGTGTGTGTGTGTGTGTGTCCTGGGACTCCAGTAGTGGGCCTGGACCTCTTTGTGCTCTCGACCACTTGAGCCACAGCACCACTTCTGGCTTTTTCTGGGAAGTTTATTGGAGATGAGAGTTTCACCGACTTTCCTGGCCGGGCTGGCTTATATCTCAGCCTCCTGAGTAGTTAGAATTGCAGGCATGAGCCACCAGCATTTGGCTATAACTCTGGTTATTTGCCAGTATTAATTCACTAAAAATCTTAGTCATGCGAGGAAGATTGCTTTGTGTGTTGATAAAAGTGCCACTTAGCACTTTAACTGTGGTTTAGATTGAGCTTAATTTCAACTTTATCTTTTTTTAAAAATTATATATATATATATATATATTCTTTTTTTTTTTTTTCCCGCCAGTCCTGGGCTTGAGCTCAGGGCCTGAGCACTGTCCTTGGACTTTCTCAAGGCTAGAGCTCTACCACTTGAGCCTCAACACTACTTCTGGCTTTTTCTACATATGTGGTACCGAGGAATCGAACCCGGGTCTTCATGCATGCTAGGCAAGCACTTTAACCACTAGGCCAAACTCCCGGCCCTATATATATATATTCTTAACTAATTGCTTTTCATCTGTTTGTCAGGGATGCTGTGCAAGATTTTCTTCATGAAATATACTTTTTACCTGATCATCCTGAATTACAAAAGATAAAAGCAGTTCTCCAGGAATATAGAAAGGTATTACATTTTTTTTTTAGGGTTTAGAAGATCTAAAATTTTCTTAGATTCCTAATACATTGAGTGAAGATCCTTTAGAGATTCATGTGGAATTCAGATAATCCTAATCTTATGGCTAATTCCTGGTGACTAGATAATGCTACAAGAAATCCATAACATCATAGATCAAAGAATATAATTCTTGTGCTTTCCTACCCAGCTCAGCAGATTATACTGACAGCTCCCCAGAGAAGAAGCTAGAATAAAATTCTTTTCTCTGAGAACTATAATGGAAGAAATGGAATTGTTATTTTTTAAATTAATTTTTTGTCGGTTGTGGGGCTTGAACTCTGGGCTTGGACGCTGTCCCTGAGCTCTTTGGCTGAAGGCTACTGCCCTAACCCTTGAGCCACAGCCCCACTTCCGATTTTCTAGTGGCTAATTGGAGATAAGAGTCTCACAGACCTTAGTGCCCTGGCTGGCTTTGAACTGAGATCCTCAGATCTTAGCTTCTTGAATAGCTAGTATTATGGGAGTGAACTTCCACACCCGGTTTAACAGATTTTTTTTTTCCTTGCCAGTCCTGGGGCTTGAACTCAGAGCTTCTTTGGCTCAAGGCTAGTGCTCTGCTACTTGAGCCACAGTGCCACTTCTGTTTTTTTCTGTTTATGTGATACTGAGGAATCGAACCCAGGGCTTCATGCATGCTGGGCAAGCATGCTGCCATTGAGCCATCTTCCCAGACTAATCTAATGTTATTAAAGGGGAAGTTTTCCATGGCTCAGGCCTTGAGATGTGGTTAGGGTATGGATAGGTCATGTCTTCTCTGCTCATTCTGTAGGAGACCTCTGAGAGTACTGACCTTCAGACGTCACTTCAGCTATCCATGAAGGCAATTCAACACGAAAATGTGGATGTTCGCATTCATGCTCTCACAAGCTTGAAGGAAACCTTGTATAAAAATCAGGTATGGGGGTGAGGGGAGGAAAATGGGGACAAAAACATGAGAAGGGGTATCAATGTGTGTGAAGTAATGCACTTTCTATATGGCGAATATAACTGTAACCCTTCTATTAGTTATAATAAACATTATTTGCTATTAAAAAAATCAGGTATGCTCTGTGACATAACTAAAAATTATGGTGAAGGAAGGTTGAGGGTTCACGAAGAAATGACAGAAGATTCACTGAAGGAAGGACTCATCTTCATTAACCTAGATTATCAGTTCTGACCAAAAATTACTAATCGGTGAGTTGCCTTAGAGCCTGAACCCCAGAGATTTGCAGAATTTTTCTTGCTTTGGAGGGTCATAATTTTATGGCTATTTTTCAGCTTACTGCATCTTCTTAAGTATAGATTTATATGTTTGTATATCTGAAATTTCTCTCTCATATAAAATATCAACAATTTTACCATTTCACATTTCACAGTTGAATTTTAAGATATTTTCTCAAGCCATCAGTGAGATTTATTATTCTCCTTGGCAGTATAACGTAGGTAATTCTTACCTTTCTGGTGTGAAAACTTGTATTTAAAATATTGGATCACGCTGAGCGGAGTGACTCACACCTAGCTACTCAGGAGGATCACGGTTCAAAGCCAGTCCAAGAGCCAATTAACTACCGGAAAACCAGAAGTGATGCTGTAGGTCAAGGGCTCAAGACAGCACCCAGGCCCAGCGTTCAAGCCCCATGACCCCCCGACCCCAAACACAAATTTGATTGCTATAAATGTGCTGAGTTCTTTCTCCTCTTTATTGCCTCTTCCCTATGTACATGTATTTGTTATTATACTTGTCCTATATTTTAATTATTTGTTTATATGTGTGCTATCCCACTGCATAAACTTACTGAGACTATCTCATACTAATTTTTATATACTGATGTAATATTAACTGTTTAGCAGAACTTACTGTAAACTATCTTGTGTAACTGCATCAAAAACTAACTGAAAAGATTACAGACAGTGGAAATTGTGTCATTTTCCCTTAATGTTTTTAAGCTTTCTATTCTAGAAATATATATTTATTTAACCAGTTACATATTAATTTTCTTTCTACTTTTATTTTAGGAAAAACTGATAAAATATGCAACTAGTAGTGAGACCGTTGAACCTGTTATCTCCCAGCTGGTGACTGTGCTTTTGAAAGGTTGTCAGGATGCCAACTCTCACGCTCGCTTGCTCTGTGGAGAATGCTTAGGGGAGCTGGGGGCAATAGATCCTGGGCGATTAGATTTTTCAACCACTGAAACCCAAGGAAAAGATTTTACATTTGTGGTAAGCATGGTCATTTAGAATGACAAGAAGATTTTCCAGTCCACTGAGACATATATTCTGCTTATAAAGAACTATATTCAAGGGCTAGAGATGGTGGTGCATGCGTATAATTGCAGCCAGTTCAGAGGTTGGAACAGAGGAATGCAGAACTAGGGCAGACACCATCTGGAAAGTGGACCGGAGGCATGGCTCGAGTGGTAGAGTGCTTGACTAACAAGTTATGAGGCCTGAGTTCAAATAGTAATTATTCAAGTTATTTTTAGTGACGTTTGATCTAAATTAGAAAACTTAACTTCTGAGCTTATTTTTTAGTGCTCTTATGGACTCCTTTAGCAAAAGCCATAAAGGTTGAGCCCAATCTCTGGTACTGTGTTACTGCAAATAAGCTTCCTAATCTTTTTCGGTGAGGGGTGGGGGTGAGTGTTGCTAGTATTGAAACATGAGCTCTGGGCCTTGTGCTTTTGCTCAGCCGTGTCTTTCTGCTTAAGGCTAGCACTCTACCACATGACCCACACCTCCGTTTCCAGCTTGTTTGCTGATAAACTAGAGGTAGGAGTCTCAAGGATTTGTCTTTCCGGGCTGGCTTTGCACCACAGTTCTCAGATCTCGACCAATGGATTAGTTAGGATTGTAGGCTTGAGCCACTGGCCCTGGCCTTCTCTGATGATCCTATCCAAAGCCTAACAAATGAGCTAAACGTCACCTGGCCCAGGCCAGGAAGTCTGTAAGCCTCTCATCGAGCCTTGAGCAAAGCAGCTCAGGGGTGGTGTGCAGGCCCTGAGGTCAAGCCCCAGGGCTGGCATGCACATAAAAATACACACACACATGCCGCCGCCACCACCACCACCACCACCATACATATGCCAAGTATCATTGAACACTTTTCTCATTTTCATTAAGACTGGAGTAGAAGATTTAAACTTTGCCTATGGATTATTGATGGAACTAACAAGAGCTTACCTTGCATATGCGGATAACAGCCGGGTTCAAGATTCAGCAGCTTATGCTATTCAGGTAAGGGTGCTTCGATGTGGTGAACTGGGAGAAAGTGGTAAATTCTATTCTTGTGAACCAGTTAGCTAACATTTGTGTTATCTAAGTAATAGAAACACTCGTGTTAAACATTTTAAAGAGCACATGGTAGCTGGGCTCCAGAGGCTCACGCCTGTCATCCTAGCTACTCAGGAAGCTGGATCTTAGGATTGTGGTTCAAAGCCAGCCCAGACACAAAAGTCCATGAAACTCTTCTCTCCAATGAACCACCAGAAAACCGGAAGTGGTGCTGTGGCTCAAGTGGTAGAGGGCTAGCCTTGAGCTGAAGAGCTCAGGGACCGTGCTCGGGCCCAGAGTTCAAGCCTCATGACTCACAACAACAAAGAAAGAGTACATGTTGTTACTGTTTTGTTTTTTGGTTTTTTGGTCAGTCTTGGGGCTTAAACTCAGGGTCTGGGTGCTGTCCTTGAGATTTCTTGCTCAAGGCTAGTGCTCTACCACTTTGAGGCACAGCTCTACTTCTGTTTTTCTCGTGGTTTATTGAGATAAGAATCTCATAGCCTTTCTTGCTTGGGCTGGCTTTGAACCACAATCCTCAGGTCTCAGCCTCCTGAACAACTATGACTACAGGCATGAGCCATCAGCACTCAGCATTATTATATTATACTTTAATATATTATTAAATATATTATATTTTAATCTTTTCTTTTTTTGCTAGTACTGTGGCCTTGGTGCCCTCATTTAGCTTTTTCACTGTTGGCTGGTACTTTGGCTTTTTAGGGCTAATTAAAGATAAGACTCTCACAGCCCTAGCCCTGTGCACTAGCTCACCCCTGTAATTCTAGCTTGTCAGGAGGCTGAGATCTGAGGATCAATGTTCAAAGCCAGCCTGGGCACAAAAGGACCTGAGACTCTTATCTCCAATTAACCTCAAGAAAACGGGAAGTGGGGTTTGACTCAAGGGTAGGGTGGTAGCATTGAGTTGAAGAGCTCAGGGACAGTGCCCAGGCTAAGTTCAAGCCCCATGACCCACCAAAAAAAAAAAAAAAAAAAGTCTCACAGCCCTGCCTGGTCTCTCTTTGAGTTGCTAACCTGAGACCTTAGCCACCTAAATGGCTAGGATTACTGGTGTGAGCCACTAGCACCTAGCACCAATTTATTCCTAATCCTTGATTTCTATATATATAAGTTGACTTCCTATTCAAATACTTTGTAACCCTAAGTAAGTTAGTCTAAATGATTTAAAGCATTGAAACAGTGTCTTAAAGAAGTTCAGAATTGTAAGTTATTAAGTTTTGTTTCTTTTTCTGCATATTTTCATAACTATATGTAGTTATTAACATAATATTTTATCACTCTCAATAACAAATGTAAAATGTGTGTTTGTAGGAACTTCTTTCTATTTATGACTGCAGAGAGATGCAGAACCACAGCCAAGGTTCTCAGTTATGGAAGATGTTTCCTGAGCATGTTCGGGAAATCTTAGAACCTCATCTAAATACCAGGTATGGATCTTGTTTTCAGTTATTCACAAAATAACATTATGAAAGCTGATAAAGCACCAGCTGCCAGTGGCTCACACCTACAATTTTAACAAACCAGCCTAAAGTGGAGCTGTGGCTCAAGTAGTAGAGTACTAGCTTTACTGGAAAAAGCTAGGACCTGAGTTCAAGCCTCACTACCAGTATTAAGGAATAAAAGGATATGGAAAATTTTTGTCTAGATTTTGGTTTAGTAAATGTAGTACTAGGCTTTAGTGAAGAAGTTAATACAATCTCTTCTGCTCTCTTTATAAATATCTAAATGGGACCATATATTTCAAAATTACAGATATAAGAGTTCTCAGAAGTCAACAGATTGGTCTGAAGTGAAGAAGCCAATTTATTTAAGTAAATTAGGTAATAATTTTGCAGACTGGTCAGCATCTTGGGCAGGTTATCTTATCACAAAGGTAAGCGACATCACTTCAGAATTTGTTAACTGAACAGAAATTCTAAAGGAAACAAGAACATCTATCTGAATACATAGGGGTTAAAATATATCTACTAATAAGCTGATGGCTCATGTCTGTAATGCTAGCTACTCAAGAGGCTAAAGTTTAAGTTTCATGGTTTGAAGCCAACCCAGGCAAGAAGGCCTGTGAGACTCATCTCCAGTTTGCTTAACATGCGAATCTCATACTTAAATATGCTAGTCCAGAGCATGATTTTTAGTTGCTTCAGATTTAAAAAAGTAAATTCAATATTGCATGAATAAAATATTTTATTGGGAAAGTTTGTCTACTTCATTGATGCATTGTAACAGAGCTGTAAAGGAAGGGAGACCATTGGGCTGGAGGTTGCTGAGACCACTCTCTGTTGTCTGTAGGAGTCTCAGCCATTCAAGAGCCTTGGGATAGAGACTGGGAATGTGGCCTAGTGGTAGAGTGCTTGCCTAGCATGCATGAAGCTCTGGGCTTCATTCCTCAGTACCACTTACACAGGAAAATCTGGGAGTGGTGCTGTGGTTCAAATGGTACAGTGCTAGCCTTGAGTGAAAGAAGCTTAGGGACAGTGCCCGGGTCCTGAGTCAAGCCCCAGGACTGGCAAAAAAAAAAAAAAAAAAAAAGATTTGGGAGTCAATAAAATAAATGTGTAAAACCACTTATTCTTCCTAAATTATTTTTTAGAATTGAATTTTATTGTCAGGGTAATGCACAGTGGTATGACAGTTGCATATATAAGGTAGTGAGTGCATTTCTTCTTGAACATTGTTACCTCTCCCTTGCTAAAATACTTGAGTTTCCAGGTTCGGCATGAACTTGCCAGTAAAATCTTCACCTGCTGTAGCATAATGATGAAGCACGACTTCAAGGTGACGATCTACCTCCTGCCACACATCCTGGTGTGTGTCCTGCTGGGCTGTGATCAAGAAGATCAACAAGAGGTGAGAGGCCACGTTTGGTTTGGTGTCGGAACACCTGACATTTGGTTCAAACTTGTGAAGCTTTGTTTCAGCAACGTAAGGAGTATTAGATTAGTTATTATTACTTATTAGTTATTATTACTACTCTGTATTACTAAGTAAGTTAACCATGTTTAACCACAAATATTCATCTACATGACTAACAGCATATCAAATTCCTTTAAAACTCTTACTTATCTAAGAAATATGCAATACTTGGGATACAACATCTAATTTTTGCCACCCACGGGTAGTCTATTTGTTGAATGATAATAAACTCTTCCAGTGCCATCACTGAGCCAAGACCAATCTCCTAGGTCTATGCCGAAATCATGGCGGTTCTGCAGCATGACGACCAGCAGAGCGCAAGCGCCCAAGACCATGCATCTGACCTGTGCCAGCTGAGTCTGCAGACCGTGTTCTCCATGCTGGACCACCTCGCTCGGTGGGCGAGGCACAGGTTTCAGGAAATGAACTCGGAGGACACCCCCCAGGGCAAGTCGAGCCGAGAGAAGGCTCACCCAGTGGGTGAGTTCAACTTGGGGTCTGTTCTTGCAGCCATTCGCCCATTGGCTCTTTCTGTCTCAGATCTGCAGTGTAAGCATCTGCTTTTAAAAGAACTAGTTTTTGTGCATTTCTCAAATGGGTAAACATGTATTATTTCCACTGAGAAGAAGCAGTGGATTTACAATGGGTAAGACCTCTGCCTGGGACTTGGGATGGGGTGTGGCTCAGCTCAGTGGTAGAGCATCTGCCTGGCATTCACCACGCCCTGCTCTGATCTCCAGGCCTGTTTGAGGGGGGAAAGCAGACCTCTTTTTCATTTCTTGTTCTCAATTCCTTGGACAAGAAACATCTAATTTTTCTAAGGTTGTTTCCCTTAATAGATTGTTTTAGAATTAGGTGAGGATTTATATGCAATATACATATATATTTATATAATTATAAAGCATAAAGTAAATGAAAACTGGTATTTTTGTTGATCTGCCCTTCCCTATTAAGTAATTCACTCCTTTTCATATATATATACATATATACATATATATATATAGTTTAAATGGGTATGTGTCTTTTTTCATTTAAGTTTTAAACTTCAAAGGCAATTTTAATTTTATTAGTTCACTAGCCCAAGAGGAGATACTAGTTAATATAATAATAGCAAAGAAGTCTTTACTTGTAAAATTCTTATCATATACCTGTTAATCATAGTAATTTATTATTTTCTAAAATTTTCTGTACTTAAAAATAGTTATGTATTGGGGGAAAATGTTTCTCTCTGGAATGTGGCTGTTAATGTATTTTCCATTAACATTTATTCCTCTTTCTGAAAGTAAAAATGGTACTAGAAAATGAAGTGCTAACTCTATCATCATTTTTGCTAATACTGCAAATAAATTTCTACCTGCTAAGAATAACTCTTGGGAATGAGGAGTATGCCATGTTCCTACCATGTGCCAAGTCCTGAGTTTGAGCCCTGACATTACACTGGCACACAAAAGATAGCATAAACTTTATTTTTTGTTTGTTTTTCAAGGCCTGAGCACTGTCCTTGGGCTTTCTTGAGGCTAGAGCTCTACCACTTGAGCCACAGCACCACTTCTGGCTTTTTTTTTTTCTTTTTTCTTTTTTTTTTTTTTGGCCCCTTTCTCTTTCTGGCCCCGCTCGCTCCGGCCCAGCTAGGCCCCCCTTTCTAGCTCAGGCCCGGCCTGGCTTTTTTTTTTTCTATGTATGTGGTACTGAGGAATTGAACTTGGGTCTTCATGCATGCTAGGCAAATACTCTACCACTAGGCCAAACTCCCAGCCCATAAACTTTAAAATATAAAAGAAGAGCACTTAGTTAATTCTTTACTTCCCAAATATGGAATTCTATCTGTATTTTACAGGCATAAACAATAACTTAACTGTGCTTTTTATATACTTTAAAAAGTCTTTTAATATTTAATAATAGTTCATATCTGAAGATATTCTTTTTTTTTTGGGCCAGTCCTCAGGCTTGAACTCAGGGCCTGAGCACTGTCCTTGGGTTTCCTCAAGGCTAGAGCTCTGCCACTTGAGCCACAGCACTACTTTGGGTTTTTCTATGTATGTGGTACTGAGGAATGGAAACCAGGTCTTCGTGCATGCTAGGCAAGCACTCCACCACTAGGCCAAACTCCCAGCCTGAAGCTATCCTTTTCAAGCATTGGTAAAGGGAGGTTCCTATCATAAATGAGAACAGAGACTCCATAAATTAATCAAATTATAGCAAGTACTAATAGTACAATTGGAGAAAAACCTCTGAGCAGTCATCCTCCCACTGGTTGTTTTGTTTTGTTTTTTAATTTTCTCTCAATAGTTGAACAAAGGGGTTTTAATTCAACATGGCGGTTTTGAAATACATTGATCGGAGTCATCACTTCCATTCTTCCCCCTCATCTCCTGTTGGTGATTCACATCCAAACTATCATGCCCTGATCTAGCTTCATTTATTCAGATAATTGACGTCTAATGGCTGTGCTGTTCTGTGTTCCGCTAGTACCAAGCGCACAAGCAGATGGCTATGAGAGAGTGACTCGGTTTCTGGACCTCATCCCTCAGGACACCCTGGCAGTGGCTTCCTTTCGCTCCAAAGCGTACACTCGAGCTGTGATGCACTTTGAATCGTTCATCACAGAAAAAAAGCAAAATATTCGAGAGCATCTTGGATTTTTACAGGTCTGAAATGACACAGGTGTGGTGATGGACATTCGTACGGACAGTCTTATGTAATGCTGCTGTTCACTTGATTGAGTGTTTGGATGCTGTATGAGCACTAACTAGCGCATTAGGTGTCTGCAGGGGTTTGGGTGTAATATCTTAGGTAAAGTCAGAGGGATTTTCTGTAGAGAGGCACACACCTTATCCTCTGGAGTCGAAGATAGGAGTAGGCAAGTTAAGATTGGAATAACTTCTTGGAGATAATGTCTAAAAAATGAGCAGTGGCTTAGCAAGTGTGAAAAGACCTGTTCAAACCTAGTACATCTCCATCCATTCCGTCCCCTTCATCCATTTGTTCCTTCCTCCTCTCCCCTCCCTTCTTCTACCTCCCTCCTTCCTTCCCTCCTTCCCTTCCTTTCTTTCCTTTTTCTTTTGACCCCACTTAGGGCCTCATGCTTAGTAGACAGACACTTTACACTTGAGCCATGCCTCCCCTACTTTTTTCATTAGTATATTTGGCCTTGGACTGTGAACCTTCTACCGATGCCTTCTGTGTAGCTGGTTTTACAAGCATGAGCCACCATCTCTGGCCTCAGACTATTGATGTCATAGATATCAACATATTAAAGTGCTTTGATATGTCATTATTATTTCTCATTTCTGAGATGACCTAGTTTTCATCTGTGAACGTATCTTTCTATTCTAATAAACTTTGCCAGTCTCAATAAACTATATTTTTTACTACTGTGGAAAAAATTAAAAAATAAAATAAAATACTGAGAAATTAAAAAAAAATGCCTAGCTATTCAGGGAGACTGAGATCTGAAGGTTGTGATGCAAAACCAAGCCAGGCAGGAAAGTCCATGGAATGTTCATGTACAATTAACTACCAGAAAACCAGAAGTAGCGCTGTGTTTCAAAGTGGTAGAGCACTAGTCTTCAGCAGAAAGAACTCAGGGGCATGCCTAGGCCCTGAGTGTTAGCCCCACAAACAGTTGTTTTTTGTTGTTGGATTTTTTTTTTTTAGTATGAATTCTACTCAACAGAATTTGTTGGATTCAAAGAAAACTTCAGAGTCTTGAAGTTCTTTGCAATCCTTATAGTCAATAATAGTTACTGTGGAATAAGAGTGTTGAAATAGTAGACTGTCCAGAAATGGCTAAAATGATTGTAAATCTGCCTTGAAAGATATTCCTAGTACTATTCTGAAGAAGTTTCTCATGTACTCTTTGTGTGGGGGCTAGTGGTCATAGCCTTATTGGTTTCTGTCTTTTGGCTCTTTTGGTTGAAAGAAATTGTATGCTGCTATGCATGAAGCAGATGGAGTGGCTGGAGTGAGTGCGATTCGGAAGGCAGAGCCATCTCTGAAAGAGCAGATCCTTGAGCACGAGAGCACTGGCTTGCTGAGGGATGCCACGGCCTGCTATGACCGGGCCATTCAGCTAGAACCAGACGAGGTAGGATATGTTAACAGAGCACTGCATAGGAATCCAGCAAAGCTGGGCTCCAGTGCTGCCTTGACTGGTATTACCATGTACCTGCAAATGTTTGATTTCCTGACTGATAGAATTAAGAGACTTGTTCTAGACAATCTCAAAAGTCATTTCCACGCCCTTACAAATCCCTCAATTATTACGGAATATAGATGCATTAAATAAAATGTACATTTAAACTAGGTACTGGTGGCTTATGCCTATAATCCTAGCTATCCAGGAGGCTGAGATCTGAGAATCATGGTTCAAAGCCAGCCCAGGCAGAAAGGTCCATGAGACTTTTATCTCCAGTTAAAGAAGGAGAGTACCAGCTTTGAGTGAAAAAGCTAAAAGAGATAGTACCCAGTACTGAGCCCCAAGCCTCAGTACTGTTAAAAAATAAGTATAGTAATAATAAATGCATATGTAAACAAATGTATAACACACACACACACAATTCTTGCCCACTGCAGAGCTCTGAAATAGTCCATTGGAATTTGACCTCATAGGATCAGCTGTTTACTGGGACAGGAAAAGAGTTCAAAATCATTTATAAGTTAGACTTTGATTCTTTCTCACCTTGGGATTTTGCTTCTGTCATATTTGACATGTTATTTTAGAAGTTCAATACACAGGGTCCTTATTTTTCATAATCTTCTGTTTTAAAAACTATATATATATTCCTTTTAACTTTTTAGTTATAAATCCCCAAATCTATTTTAATAACATTATAAGCTTTTAGTTTTCTTACGTGAAAAATATGACAAATATTAAAGGTATCAGGTACTTTTGCATACAATAAATTTAACCTGAGATTTTTTTAGGTTATCTGGATTTTTTTTAATGTTACTTTGAATTGTACTCGGGATAGTGGGTTTTGGTATTAGCCAAGCCAGTCAGTTGTTAACTAAAGAAAATAGGCAATCTGAGGCAAATGCTATTTTTTACAAACTTCAGTAACTGTTCTGGGTCCCCAAAGTCAATGTAAAGTAATAATTAGTATCTGAAATGTTTTTAACTTTCTAGATCATTCATTATCATGGTGTGGTGAAATCCATGTTGGGTCTTGGTCAGCTTTCTTCTGTAATCACTCAGGTGAATGGAGTGCATGCTAGCAGGTAACAATGTATAAAAGAAGAATTTTCTTTCATTACTCTCCCTAAGGGAACCTTTATTTGTGAACTGGGTAGCTTAATATTTATAAAGTAATCAAATGTCTCATATATATCCATGGTGTATGCATTCTCCAGAGGGAGTGTGCCATGTAATCACTTGTCTTCTGTTAGTTCTGTCCTTGCAGCTGCTTTCTTGTTGTAGCCAAACACCTGATAGCTTCCTGTCCTCCAGCCCCTGCCTGACCCCCACCTGTGGGCTGGGCGATGTGGTCATTAGAGAGTGGGGTCTCGGGGGAAACACAGGGGCCTTGCCACTGTGCACTGTCACAGGCATTGCTATTGTCAGGTCCTTGTTGTTGTTTTTTGTTTTTTGTTTTTTACCAGTCCTGGGCTTGAGCTCAGGGCCTGAGCACTGTCCTTGGACTTTCTCTAGAGCTCTACCACTTGAGCCTCAGCACCACTTCTGGCTTTGTTCTATATGTGTGGTACCAAGGAATTGAACCTGGGCCTTTGTGCATGCTAGGCAAGCACTCTATCACTAGGCCAAACTCCCTGCCCCCTTGTTTGTTTTTAAGAAAAGAATAATTCATTAGGCAAGTGAAAAAAGAGCAAAAGAACACCCTAGGGCTGAGGCTGGTGGCAGGGCAGAGATTTTGTCCTGGCCCCAAGTGGGTGTCAAGGTTCCTTACGGTAGTGCTACACAAGTGGACTCTCCATGTCTGCCTGGTGGGTCTGGGAGACACATCCCACTGTTTGTGATACGCAGCGAAAGGACACTGACTGTGTGGTAGAAAATCAAAGTAGCTATTGAAGGAGCATCTTCTTCTTGACCTGTACGTTTCTTTTTTTTCTTTTTCTTTTTAATACAGCCCACAGCTGCCTTTGATGTATACCCAACTTCTAAGTTATTAGAATTGCTTTTCTCTGTATTTCTGTCTGTTTACTTAGTTCTGTTTCTTTCAGGCTCTTCAGGTGAGGCATACAGATAATTTCATAATAGTTTGTGGTAGTTCTCTTTTAATATATGGCACAATTTAATTTGTTTATGAATCACATTCTTTTCTTTTTTTTCTTTTTTTGGTCAGTCGTGGGGCTTGAACTCTGGGCCTGGGTTCTGTCCCTGAGCTTTTCAGCTCAAGGCTACCACCCTACCTCTTGAACCACAGTGCTGCTTCTGGGTTTCCTGGTGGTTAATTGGTGATGAGTCTCACGGACTTTCCTGCCTGGGCTGGCTTTGAACCAGGATCCTCAGATCTCAGCCTCCTGAGTAGCTAGGATGACAGGCCTGAGCCACCGCACCTAGCTTAGGAATCTCAGAAATGGTGGAATATATAATGAGACTACCTCAAAAAAGCCAAAATAATAATGATAACAACCATCAGAACATTGATAACATTGATATCAGTCATCATAGTAATAGAATGAAAAGATTCCATTTTTCCAGGTATTTCTGGGTAGAGATAATTATTTTGTAAATAACTACAAAGTATATAATATAAATGTAATAAGTAAGTACAATAAATGGAATCTCTGAACCTATGATTTTTTTTCCAGTCCTGGGGCTTGAACTCAGGGCCTGGACACTGTCCCTGAGCTTCTTGCTCAAGGCTAGCACTCTACCACTTGAGCCACAGCACCACTTCTGGCTTTTTCTGTGTGTGTGGTACTGAGGAATAGAACCCAGGGCTTCCTGCATGCTAGGCAAGCACTCTACCACTAAGCCATGCTCTCAGGCCTGTGAAATATTTCTAAGTGCTTCTTTAAGTAAATTAAAAGTGAATTGAGTTTGTTGTACTAGGTCTGAATGGATAGAGGAGCTAAACACATATAGAGTGGAAGCAGCATGGAAACTGTCACAGTGGGATTTGGTGGAGAACTACCTGGCAGCAGGTAAGCAGGCTGCTTAAATGGAAGCAGTTTTAATCTGCTGTTACTATTGATCTGATATTAATATTGTGAATGACTGTTGGGTTGTTTGATGTAAAAAGAACTAGCTGAGCTGGGCACTGGTGGCTCATTCCTGTAATTCAGGAGACTGAAATCTGAGAACGATGGTTTGAAGCTAGCCCAGGCAGGAAAGGCCATGATACTCCAATTAACCAATAAAAACCTGGAAGTGGAGCTGTGGCTTAAGCAGTGGAGTGCTGGCCTTGAACAAAAAGAGTTCAGGAACAGGGCCCAGGCCCTGAGCTCAATCCCCAGGACTGGCACAAAAACAAAACAAAAGGAAACTATTTTCAGTATTTCTGCTGACCATTTCATCAGATTAAACCAAGCTGACCTTGGGCCCCTGCTGTGGGATTTCTTGACTTTTCAGACATTTTTATCTTTCAGATAA
This sequence comes from Megascapheus bottae, assembly GCF_031878675.1. Lineage (NCBI taxonomy): Eukaryota > Metazoa > Chordata > Mammalia > Rodentia > Geomyidae > Megascapheus > Megascapheus bottae. Next base: position 2,315,877 of record NC_143540.1, read on the forward strand.
AAAGTCTACAACGTGGAGCGTCAGACTAGGACAGCTACTACTTTCAGCCAGGAAAAGAGCAGTCACGGCTTTTTATGACACATTGAAAGTTGTGAGAGCAGAGCAGATTGTGCCCCTGTCAGCTGCAAGCTTTGAGAGAGGCTCCTACCAGCGAGGATATGAGTACATTGTGAGGTATCGTGGGCTCCTACTTTTTGTTTCTTTATATTTTTATGTTGCCAGTCCAGAGTCTTCAACTCAGGGCCTAACTGCTGTCCCTGAGCTTTTTTGCTCAAGACTGGTGTTCTAACACCTGAACCATACCTTTATTTTCCCAAATTTTCGCTGGCCACTGGTAAGACTCTCACACATGTTTCTGTCCAGGCTGGCTTTGAACCATGATCCTCAGATCACAACCTCCCGGGCTAGCTAGCATTACAAGGGTATGCCCTCAGTACCTGGCTCAGGATTGGATTTTTTTCCAGTCGTGGGGCTTGAATTCAGGGCTAGACAGTGTCCTTGGGCTTTCTCAAGGCTAGCACTTTACCGCTTGAGCCATAGCGAATTTTTCTATGTATGTGGTACCGAGGAATCGAACCTGGGTCTTCGTGCATGCTAGGTGAGCACTCTACCACTAGGCCAGACTCCTGGCCCTGTTTTGGATTTTTCTTTTTTCTTTTTTTTTTTTGCCAGTCCTGGGCTTGAGGTCAGATCCTGAGCACTGTCCTTGGACTTTCTCAAGGATAGCACTCTACCACTTTAGCCTCAGCACCACTTCTGGCTTTTTTCTATGTATGTGGTACCAAGGAATCAAACCCGGGTCTTCGTGCATGCTAGGCAAGCACTCTATGTCTAGGCCAAACTCCCGGCCCTGTTTTGGAATTTGTTATCAGTAAATAATTTGGGTTGTATGTTTGGCTGATTACTTAGTTACTGAAAATGGCTTTTTCATTCTTTTACCTCATAATCGCCCTGTAGATTAAAAAAAAAAGTCTTCTAACAGCCATATTTTTTAATTGGAAAAGTAATAAAAAACAAAAATAGGTAGTTATTTTTCTCTTGTAATGTCATAGTTGACTTTCTATATAACTAGCCTTAATAACCTTGGCATCTCTTGAGTCTGACCCATTGGCACTTGTGTCATATTTCCATTCTGAAACTACTCAGAATATCTCCGAGCTATATTCCTGTGCCTTGAAAACAGCCATAGACACTAACATTATAGAAGGGGGAAAATCAGTGTGAATGTTTTTTGCTTTTCTGCCACTCTTAGAAAAGGAAATTAAACTTTTGTTCTTTGCACAAGCCTTCTTATAGTAGCACCAGTAATAAACATAGTTCATGGGGCCGGGAGTTTGGCCTAATGGTAGAGTGCTTGGCTAGCATGCACAAAGACCCAGATTCAATTCCTCGGTACCACATACATAGAAAAGCCAGAAGTGGTGCTGAGGTAGAACTCCAGCCTTGAGGAAAGCCCAAAGACAGTGCTCAGGCCCCGAGTTCACGCTCCAGGACTGGCAAAAAAATAAAAAAGTATAATTCATGTTGATTTATCATGAATCCATATTTTATTTTAATACAGGTTGTAAGATTTGGTTTTTATGTCTTACAGTTTGTAAGAATTTGGGGAATCACCGCAAAACATTCAGTATTTTAACTACCATACCTGTTGCTTACACTCAATTTGAAATCAAACATTTAATTGTTACTGTTTACACAGCAAGAATATATATTAAAATTCTACCACGGAAGACTACGCATCATTGATTCTCCATGCTAATTCAATGTCTGTGCCTTGTATGTGACCAAACCAAAGGGACTGTGACAGGCTGTAACGTACTGTGTCTGTTGTCAGGTTGCACATGTTGTGTGAGTTGGAGCATGGCATCAGACCTCTGTTTCACCAGTTTCCAGGTGACGGGTGTCAGGAGGACTCTCTAAACTGGGCGGCTCGCCTAGAAATGACCCAGAACTCCTACAGAGCCCAGGAGCCCATCCTGGCCCTCCGGAGAGCTGTGCTGAGCCTGAACAAAAGGTGGTTCACAGGGCTTTTCTTAAAATGCCGGTTGGTCTTGAATTTAGTATGGTGTTCTGGTGGAACTAGAGTATTTTATTTCCTAGTTTGCATTTTTCTTTTATTCTCAAGAATTCATTGTATAATTGAAGCAGACCTATAACATGAGAATCAATTTTATAGGCCATTTACCTCCTCTTTTAAAAATATTTTGGGGGGCCGGGAGTTTGGCCTAGTGGTTAAAGTGCTTGCCTAGCATGCATGAAGACCCGGGTTCGATTCCTCAGTCCCACATACATAGAAAAAAGCCGGAAGTGGTGCTGAGGCTCAAGTGGTAGAGCTCTAGCCTTGAGAAAGTCCAAGGACAGTGCTCAGGCCCTGAGCTCAAGCCCAGGACTGGCAAAAAAAAAATATTTTGGGGAAGTACTAATATAAAAGTCAATACAAAATCTGAGAGTGGGGATAGAGCTCAGTGGTAGGACATTTGACCAGCATGTTTTTTGTTTATTTTATTTTTCTTCTCATTGTAGGACTTGAATTTGGGGCCTGAGCGCTGTCCCTGAGCTATTTTATTTAAGGTTAGCTCTTTGCCACTTTGAGCCACAGCACCACTCCCGGTTTTCTGGAGATAAGAGTCTCATGGACTTTCTTGCCTGGGCTGGCTTTGAACTGGAATCCTCAGATCTGAGCCTCCTGAGTAGCTAAGATTACAAACACGAGCCACTGGCGCCCCGCCTTGACTAGCATGCTCTTTGCCATGAGTTTGATCAAAGCACAAAATAAAATCTTCTAGATTTGTAAGAGACAAAAATGGGGCACTAAAGCTGGGTGTGGCAGCTCAGCCCTGTAATCCTAGCTACTGTGATCTGAGGATCGCAGTTCAAAGCCAGATTCAAAAACAGCTTGGGCACTAAAGACCAGGAGACTCCTTTTTTTTTTTTTTGCCAGTTGGGGCTTGAACTCAGGGCCTGAGCACTGTTGTTGGGCTTTCTCAAGGCTATAAAGCTCTACCACTTGAGCCTCAGCACCACTTCCGGCTTTTTTTTCTATGTGGTACCGAGGAATTGAACCAGGGTTTTCGTGCATGCTAGGCAAGCACTCTACCACTCGGCCAAACTCCCGGCCCCGTGACCAGGAGACTTATCTCCAATTAACCACCAGAAAACCGGAAGTGGGGCTGTGACTCAAGGAGTAGGGTACGAGCCTTGAGCTGAATTGCTCAAGGACAGTGCCCAGGCCCAGAGTTTAAGGACCACGACCGACACACAAAAAAGGAGCACTATAAGAAAACTAAAATCAGGCTTTTTTCTTTTTTAACCATGTATTTATTGATTCCTTTGAAGTAGTATATTAAGAAGAGTCTCTCGGGAAGAGGTATTTTATTTGGGTTACTGAGTACCCTTACAAATGCTCTTTTCATGTTCTGCTGTGTGCCTTCAGACCAGATTACAATGAGATGATTGGAGAGTGCTGGCTGCAGAGTGCCAAAGTGGCTCGAAAGGCTGGCCACCACCAGACAGCGTACAATGCCCTCCTCAATGCTGGGGAATCCAGACTCGCCGAGCTCTACATGGAAAAGGCAAAGTGGCTTTGGTCCAAGGTACTAGCTGCGTCCCTCGATAGTAGCTGTCGTCCCTCTGTATTCCGTTGGGAACTGTGTGCTTCCTACGTAGGCCTAGCTGAGAGAAAACTACCCAGTCCAACTCAGAAACTTATTTATTTTGTTGGTCATGGGACTTGAACTCAGGGCCTGGGCGCTGTCCTTGAGCTCCTTTTGCTCAAGGCTAGCACTTTACCACTTGAGCCACAGCCCCACTTCCAGCTTTTTCTGTTAGTGTGTTACTGCGGAATGGAACCCAGAGCTTCATGCATACTAGGGAAGCACTCTATCACGAAGCTACATTCTCAGCCCTCTTCTCTTTCTTTCTTCCTTTTTTTTCCTTCTTGATAGAATCTCACTGTGTAGTCTAGGCTGGCTACAAACTTGAAATCCTCTTATCTCCAAGTCTTGGGATCACTGGCCCTGTACCAACCACACCCAGCTGGCCAGAGATGGTTCAGCCAGAGACTTGAACTTTCCTGTGATTGTGACTCCCTATCATCCACATATAACTCCAGATGAATGAGTGAGTGAGTGAGTGAGTGAATGTAAGATTTCTACCGTGAAACGAATTAGTACTTCCCTTTTAATTTATTTTTTACTGAGGAAAATGAGAAACATAAAATTACTAATGGAAATTACCTAATGGCCTTTAAATGATTTTATTTTTCAGAAAACAAATATATTCTTCCATTAGAAGGCTTGTTAATTATTTCTTTTCTATTAGGGTGATGTTCATCAGGCACTTATTGTTCTTCAGAAAGGTGTTGATTTATGTTTTCCTGAAGATAAATCCCAAACTGAGAATAAGGACATGTTGATTCTTGGTCGAGCTACCCTACTAGTGGGCCGATTTATGGAAGAAACAGCTAACTTTGAGAGCAATGCAGTTATGAAAAAATACAAGGCAAGTATATTGAAAGAGTGCATGGGTAATAGGAAACTAGCTCTTCAGTGAGAGTAGACTCTAAATGACCCATCAGAAGGTAACCGCTACCATCCTGAAACAGGGTATTAGTAATAGTCACCCACCTATCACAAAGTTAAGGATGTCCTAGATTATGTAACTTCCATACTATGTATTTAGTTTTATAACATGGGGCTATAAAAGTAAACCTCTCCAGCCAGGCACTGGTGGCTCACACTTATAATCCTAGCCATTCAGGAGGCTGATATCTGGGGATCCAGGCTCAAGGCCAGCCTGAGCAGGAAAGTCCGTGAGCCTCTCCTCTCCACCAGAATCCTGGGAGTGGAACTGTGGCTCAAAATGGTAGTACTGACCTTGAGCACAAAAGCTGAAGGACAGTGCCCAAGTGGAATTCAACCCCCATGACAAACAAAAAATAAAAGTAAATAACCCTATGGACAGTTAGGCACCAGTGGCTAATGCCTGGAATCCTAGCTAATCAAGAGACGGAGATCTGAGGATCATGGTTCAAAGGCCAGAAAAGTTGGTCAAGACTCTTGTCTTCAGTTAATCACAAAGTGCCAGAGATGGAGCTATGGGTTCAGTGGGAGAGTGCTACCCTTGAGCACTGAAGCTCAGGAACGGTGCTGAGACCCTGAGCTGAAGTGCCAGTGCCAGCGCCAGCACCAAGAAATAACAAAAAACCTCTTCATCCAGGGATCAATGAAAACTACTCTGGAAATTTTAAAATACTTAGAGCTAAGTGATAATTATGCCATGTCAAAACCTGTGGATATAACTGAAGTCATCTAAAGGGCGTTGAGTCGTCCATGCACATATTAGAAGGAAATGAAGATTCAGGGTTCACTCCTAGTGTGAGGTTTCCCTAGTGAGTAAATAAATGTCTAGCGTTCTTTCCTCAGGATGTGACCTTGTTCCTCCCAGAGTGGGAAGTGGGCCATTTCTACCTCGCCAAGTACTATGACAAACTGATGCCCATGGTGACGGACAACAAAATGGAAAAGCAGGGCGATCTCATCCGGTACATAGTGATCCACTTTGGAAAGTGAGTGTGTGTGGTGCGCGGGGGCGCAGCTTGACCCCGCCGACGCAAGGCGGTTGCCGGAGTGGTTGGTTGGTTTTGGTTTTTTGTGGTGGTGTAGATCATACGTGCTAGACACAACGCTAAGAGTCCTGTTAGGACAGTCGGGCTGGCCTCAGTCCTCCTGCCCTCACATGGTCCACGCTCAGCCCGTGGCTCATGTTTGTCATCCTAGCTTCTCAGGAGGCTACGATCCAAGGGTACAGTAGTTCAAAGCCAGCCTGGCCAGGAAGGTCTGTGAGACAACCATGCGAAAGCCAGAAATAGAGCTGTGGCTCAAGTGATAGAGGCTTGAGCAAAAAAACTCAGGAACAGTGCCCAGGTCCTAAGTTTTCAAGCCTTAAGATTACCACAAAAAAAAAAATCTTTTTTGAATAGAATAAGGTGACCATGGTGCTTCAAAATCTTTTCTTTTTTAGTAAGGAAACAACTTTTTTTCAAAAAATAGGTTTGCCAGTAACCAACATTGAGTAGTAGTTTGTTCAGAGGATGGTGAAGGTCTACACTTGATAAGCAATCTATACTGATATAGTATGTAAAAACTGGAAAATTCCAGAGATAAAATATTATGAATGTTTGAACCCAGGCACTGTCATTTACCATTCATATAGTCTTCTTTGTGTGGGGGTGGGGGATGAAACTGAGGATTAAGCTGAGGATTAAACTCAGCTTAGGCACTATCCCTTAGCTTTTTCCTTTAAGGCTGGCACTACACCGACCACTTGAGCCATCCCTCCACTAGTGATTTTTTTGGTGGTCAATTGAAGATGAGAATTCCAGACTTTCTTGCTTGGGCTGGCTTCAAACCATGATCTTCAGATCACAGCCTCCTGAGTAGCTAAGATTACAGGCATGAGCCACTAGCACTTGACCATATATTATCTATAGGCTGTGTCTTTTAATTAAGCAGAGCATGATAAAACCAGAATTTCAGATATCAGTCCAGAATTTTTTGAAGGGAAGAAATGTGGGGTTGTAATTTTCCAGAAGTGGATGATTCAGCCTAAGCCAAAAGGCTGTGGAATACAAAGTTACAGTTGGTAAGAAAATGTTGAAAGAAGTATCAACTAAAGCTCCCTTAACTCTGAACTTGTATCATTTTTGGCTCACACAATACAAAGCTAAGAGATGAATTAGTAAGAAAAAGAGGAGGTAATAGTCAAATGTAACCTCTATTAGGAAGAAAGGCCAATTTGTCAGAGGTTGCATGTAATGTAAGTCATATTTTAAAGTCCTTTTAGTGTATATAACCTAAAAAGAGCCCAGTGTTAATAATCCTCCTTTTCTGTATAATTGCAGATCTCTACAATATGGAAATCAATTCATTTATCAGTCAATGCCTCGAATGTTATCACTATGGCTTGATTTTGGTGCTAAAGCATACGAATGTGAAAAAGGTATAAAGAAGTATAACTTGGGTATAAAGTATACATATGCCTTGACCATTTTATTTGCTGAAAGTTAAGAAGTAATGTGATAAAGTATTGTTAAAGTGCAATGGTTGGGGAAAAAAGGGAAAGATACGGGCAATTTATGGGCTACCTATGACATTCAAGCCATTTCTTGATCAGCTTTCTAATGTGAACTGCACTGATAACTGAATTTCTTTTTCCAGCTGGGCGTGCCGATCGAGTACAAATGAGAAATGACTTAACTAAAATGAATAAGGTCATCACCGAGCACAAAAATCAGCTACCTCCTTACCAGTTTTTGACTGCTTTTTCACAACTGATCTCTCGAATCTGTCATTCTTTAAGTGAAGTCTTTGCTGTCTTGATGGAAATAATAGCCAAAGTTTTCTTGTCCTATCCTCAGCAAGCAATGTGGCTGATAACAGCTGTGTCAAAGGTAGGTAATATATTAATCACCTCAGTGTCTTTTTTTTTTCCTGTGGCATTGATTATTAAAGCTAATAGGATTCTGACCTGAGTATTAGGTTTATAGTTTTAAATTCTTTCTAAAAGAGAAGTTATGGCATATTGTAATTAGCATATCTATACCTATTATACCTCATTAAAATATTTGGAGATATTTACCATGTGAAATGACATGTTTAAGTAAAAAATTCAGTATGTTTTCTTTCTGAAGCCTAATAAACTATAATGGTAACCCTTTTTTTCAAGGACTTGAATCCAAAGTGCCTGAACTATATTACTAAAAACAAAACTTTATTGAAGTATTTAATGGGCATTAATAAGGTGATGAAAATATTTAATAAAGAAATAGTTTAGAGAATTTAGAATTTACATAGAGATAAAAATGAAAATGAATTATGACATTGATTAATTGTTGTAATTTTGTGTGTATACTTTCTAAGCATGTTCTAACACTAAGTAGAAGATACATTGGCATAATTTCATATTTTTCAGCTTTATGCTGCATATGCAAGATGGTTGCTGGAGTCATTAAATTAGTTAATCATTGAATAAATTTATATCCTTAATTAGTCCTTGAAAACATTTTTCTGTAGCTGAATAGAACTTTTAAGATTATTTCAGTCAGGTGCTGGTGGCTTAGGCCTGTAATCCTATCTACTCGAGAGGCTGAGACCTGAGGATTGCAGTTCAAAGCCATCCTAGGAAGGAAAGTCTGTGAAACTCCAGTCAACCACCAGAAAACCAGAAGTAGGTCTGTGGCTCAAAGTGGTAGGATTAGGATTAGGATTAGCCTTGAGCAGCATAGCTCAAGGGACAGCATCTGCCCTGAGAGCAAGCCCCACAACCACCATCACCAACAACAGAAAATATATTTAAAAGTATTATTTCTTTCCTGTGTCGTCGGACTACTTCTAGATTTTTATTTTATTTTATTTTATTTTTAGCAGTCCTGGGCTTGAGCCCAGGGCCTGAGCACTGTCCTTGAGGTTTCTCAAGGCTAGAACCCTAACACCTGAGCCACAGAACCATTTCCGGTTTTTTCTATGTATGTAGTACCGAGAAATTAAACCTGGGTCTTTGTGAGTGCTAGGCAAGCACTCTACCACGCGGCCAAACTCCCACCGTCTACTTCCAGATAGTTCTATGCTTGCTTTCCTTTCATATAGGTGCCAAGAGGAGGTTTAGTAGGTCAGGAGATAGAAACATTTTTATGGCTTTTGATGGCATTGTACCACATGTATTTTTTTGTTTGATTTTTTGTGCTGGTCCTGGGGCTTGAACTCAGAGCCTAGGCGCTGTCCCTGAGCTTCTTTGGCTCAAGGCTAGCGCTCTACCACTTCAGCCACAGCCCCACTTCTGGCTTTCTGAGGTTAATTGGAGATGTGTCTCATGGACTTTCCTACCCGGGCTGGCTTTGATCTACAGTCCTCAGACCTTAGCCTCCTGAGCAGCTAGGATTATAGGCATGCCCAGCTATTTATTGAGCATTTTTTTTATTTTTTATTTTTTATTTTTTTGCCAGTTGCGGGGCTTGCACTCAGGGCCTGAGCACTGTCCTTGGACTTTTCTCAAGGCTAGAGCTCCACCCTTAAGCCATAGCACCACTTCCAGCTTTTTTTCTATGTATGTGGTGCCAGGGAATTGAACCCAGGTCTTCGTGCATGCTAGGCAAGCACTCTACCAATAAGCCAAACTCCCAGCCCCTATTGAGTATTTTTGTTATGTTGCTTTTTTGTCAGAAGTTTTCTTACCTATTTAAAGTCTAATATAACTCCTTTTTTTATGGCAGTCTTCTTATCCCATGCGTGTAAACAGATGCAAGGAAATTTTAAACAAAGCTATCAGTATGAAAAGTTCATTAGAAAAGTTCGTTGGAGATTCAACTCGCCTGACAGACAAGCTTCTGGAATTGTGCAACAAACCGGTAACTCCATAGATGTCGTTTACATATAGCCAGCCTTTAGATCATTTATATAAAATACATATGTGATTTGAGCTGATTTTCTTCTACTTGACTAAATTTCTAAAGTATACACATAAATAAGATGGGCACTGATGGCTCACACCTAAAATCCTTGCTACTCAGAAAGCTACGTGCACACACGCACACACACACACACACCAATCATATGTACATGTCAAAAGGTACCAAATGTGTATTTTCGTCGTTGTGGTTCTGGTACTGGGGCTTGAACTTGGGACCTGGGCCCTGTCCCTGAGCTCTTTTCCTGAAAGCTAGTGCTCTACCACTTGAGCCACAACTCTGCTTCCAGCTTTTTGTGGTTAATTTGAGATGAGTATTTCAGAATTTTCCTGCCGGGGCTGGTTCTAAACTGTGATTCTCACATCTCGGCCTCCTGAGCTGCTAGGATTACCAGTTAGAGCCACTAGCACACCCAGCGCCAGTGTGTGCTTTGAATATAACAATGGAATTTCTGAAAATTCTTAGTTCGATTTCATAAGAATAGAAAACGCTATATTCTGTGGCCTAAATTTATTGGAAGCAATTTTACGTAGAGACTATATGAATTAAACCATACAACATTAGTTTTTAAAAATTCATGTTTGAGGATCATTTTGCTGCCAAATGAACTTGGTAACAACAACAAGGCTAGTGTTCTACCCTGAGCCACCGCACCACTTCTGGCTTTTTCTATGTATGTGGTACCGAGGAATCGAACCCGAGTCTTCGTGCATGCTAGGCAGGCACTCTACCACTAGGCCACACTCCCGACCCCTCAGCATTAAACATTCTTATGGTGTTAATTCCATTAATGCTAACAGGGTCAAGCAAGAATGACTATAACTATTTAGGGAACGACACGCTCCTCAACGCTTGTGATTAATATAGCTTGAGCATGAACTGTTCGGTATGGTGGGAGTGAAGCGTTCTGTCATTCCAGGATGAACACACAGTGAGATGGTACCGCTTTTGTTTTCCAGTTTGATGTGAGTGTTTCCGCCTTTAGCATGACTACTCATTTTAAAATGCTGAAGAAGCTGGTGGAGGGTGTGGCGTTCAGTGAGATCCTCGTTCCTTTGCAGTCGGTCATGACACCCACCCTTCCCTCGCTCCTGGGGGCCCACGCCAATCACGATGCCTTTCCCGGGCAGTGGGTCCACATCGCAGGCTTCGATGACACGGTACGCGCACGGCGGTGGCAGTGCCTCTACAGTTCACTGCTGCCTTTACTTTTATGTGGCACCACTGGGTGTGCAGATGGGTAAGCAGTTTTGGCTTTGGCTCATACAATGTTTGCCATCTTTTAGGTGGAAATTCTTCCCTCTCTTCAGAAACCAAAGAAAATCTCTATAAAAGGGTCAGATGGAAAGTTGTACATCATGATGTGCAAGCCAAAAGACGACCTGCGAAAGGACTGTAGACTCATGGAATTCAATTCTTTGATTAACAAGGTTTGCTTCTATTCGCAAATGAGTAGAATTGCTATCATAGGATGCGACTTCTCAGGGTGCAGACAGAGCGCTTTCTCAAGAAAGAAGGAAGTACACTGACGACCTTTTTTGCCACAGTTTTTTTTGTAGTCAAAATTATTTACAACATACACTTTTACCATTTCTAAATGTATTAAGAGCATCTCCATTGTTATGCAGCCATCACCACCAACCCTTCCCAGAACTTTTGTGATATTCCCAAAGTGAGGCTATACATTACACAGTAACGTCGCGTGTCTTTTTCCAGTGCCCAGAAGCCACAGTGCTATGTTCTGCCTCTATTTCACCCTTGTGGGTACCTCATAGAAGTATAGTCATATATAATATTTTCCCTTCTGTGACTGGCTTTCTTTTTACTTGCATTAGTCTTCAAGGTTCAGCGTTCCCTTCCTTTTCAAACTGAACAACATTTCAAATAAAGAAAATGTAACTTTTTTAATACACATATCCATTGATGAATCCTTCACGTGCTTAAACATCTTGGCTGTGGTGACTGATAATGTTTTGTATATGAGAAGAAAGATACAGTCTCTTTTTCGATCTTCAGTCATCTGTTTTCAATCTTGCTCAGTAGTAAATTTCTAACAAACAAGATTATGTTTATTGAGAGAAAAGATATTCATGATGGGACATATTTCCTATTTAGTATCAGGTCATAAACACTCATGGGGTTTGAACTCTGGGCCTAGGCATTGTCCCTGAGCTCTTCAGCAAGGCTACTACCCTACCCCTTGAGCCGCAGCCCCACTTGGGTTTTCTAGACGTTAATTGGTGATAAGTGTGTCAGGTCCTTTTGTGCCCTGGGGTGGCTTTGAACTTTGATCTTCAGATCTCAGCCTCCTGAGTAGCTGGGATTAGAGGGGTGAGCCAGTGCACCTGGCTATATTTGGGTATTCTTAAGGCTTAGAAGTAGATGAGGGAGGGACCTTACCCAGTACTTTTTACCTTTCAGAGGAATCACTTTCCCACAGTACATTGTGAACAATATTTAGATACATTTGATATCGGATTTGGAATTGCTAATTCTGTTTGAATTTTTGGTGTTTTTTCAATAGAGCTTAAGGAAAGATGCTGAGTCTCGCCGAAGAGAACTTCACATCCGCACCTATGCCGTGATCCCGTTGAATGATGAAAGCGGCATTATTGAATGGGTGAACAACACGGCTGGCTTGAGGCCTATTCTGACCAAGCTGTATAAGGAAAAGGGTACTCAGTTCTGATTGCTGAACACATTCCAAACATGGATGCAGTGGTTTTAATTTATGTCAGTGTACACATTTTATAAAAGGGAAAGTAAAATATGTCGAAATTCCATTACTTAAGGTTCTGCAAGAGTCCCAGCTTCCTTTCCTTTTTCCCTTGTGTTTTAAAACTTGCCCTCATTGTAAAAATGTTCAGATACATTAGAACACACGTGTGAGCTTGTCAAGATACTGGAAGCTATTGTGAAACATCTCCCTTTTTGATCAGCCTTTAGAACCTATGTAAATAGGCTACGAGTTCTTTTGGGTGTGAGTCCATTCAAAACCACTGGCTTTGTAATGAAGACGCCCAGTTTTGGGGGGGGGAAAAAAGAAGTAAATACATTATAAATAATGAGAGCTATTCTCAGAAGAAATGGAAATTGCTAGGTTAGAATATCATCAGGCTTATAATGCCCAAACCTGGGATAATATTGATAGTAACTGATAATCCATGACGAAATGAGATATACACCAGTAGTGCTATAAACAAATATTTGCACAAGAAAATGAAGTATGATAGCTCTTTTTTAATAGTGGAATATGTGTAATTTTGTTCTTTTGAATAACAATTTGAGTGAAAGCAGACATTGCTTGTTATATTTTAATAACAGTATTGTTTTCTTTTTCCCTCTTGGCTATGTGATTAATGGAAACCACTCTGCTTTGCAGGTGTGTATATGACAGGAAAGGAACTTCGCCAGTGCATGCTACCAAAGACAGCGTCACTGTGTGAGAAACTGAAAATATACCAAGAATTTCTCCTGCCTAAGCACTTTCCTATTTTTCATGAGTGGTTTCTGAGAACATTCCCAGATCCTACATCATGGTAAGTTAGGAAGACGGTGTGGCCTGCTGTGATGGGGGTCGTGTGTGTAGATGTGGCGGTGTGTTGATGGGATGGACCCTGGTGTTTGTTTAGGTATAGTAGCAGATCCGCATATTGCCGCTCAACCGCCGTGATGTCTATTGTTGGTTATCTCCTGGGGCTTGGAGACCGCCACGGTGAAAACATTCTTTTTGATTCTTTGACTGGTGAATGCGTACATGTGGATTTCAACTGTCTCTTTAATAAGGTATGTCCCAGTTTCCTTTCTTCAACAACAGCTCTTCCTTGAGATATATCTACTGGTACCTCTTCGAACTGAGCCACAATAAGAATTTCCTGCCTGGCTTTCCCTCTGTAGATCCTACAGGAATTCAACTTAGGATGAAGAAATCTTAGAGGAGTGATAGGGGAAAGTCAGTAGCACTGAACTTGAAGTTTAAATACGTAGAGCTCCACATTTTAACTCAGTAGTTATGTGAGCCTGGGAAAATCAGTTCATTTTACTGGGACTTAGTTTTAGAAAGACAGTAGTTTAATGCGATGGTTTCCAAATCTGGCAGTGTTCAGAGGTGGGGATGTTGTTCAGTGGTGGATTACTTGTCCAGCATGCATGAGTCCTTTGATTCAATCCCATCAAAAATAGTAATAATAATAATAATAATAATAATAATAATAATACGGTAAGTAACTACAGATCCCAAGAGATTCGGATTCGGTAGGTTCACTATAGAGTTTTGGACGTACTTGAAGGAGTCAGACTCACCTCTGAGGCGCCGTACGGTGCTCTGGCATGACAGTCTTGGAGAGCAAATGGGGTGGTTCAGTCCACCATTTTCTCCATTCCTGTCTTATATAGGCTGACTTGTGCTGGCACAGAAATATGAGAACTCAGTTGTACACAAGTTAGCTAAGCCACTAGCATAGATCAAATCAAACTAAAGGGAAATGTAAGACAAAGGATTGCAAAGATAAAAGAAAAGAATCTCAGGAAAGGCAAGTTACAGAATGACAGCTGCACATGTGTGATAGGTTTCATTTCCTGTGAGCATCTGACTTCTAAATATTGAATGCATGAATATAATCAGTGAACGGCGAAACCATTCATCTTCTAGATCTTACTGAAGATCAAGTTGTGGCATCAGTTCCATAAAAACAAAAGCAGCCCTGTGACTCCTGTACGATAAACTTCTAATGTGATTATAAACCTAGTCTGAGGATATTTTCGTTGTTTGCTGACGAGTAAAAATTTAAAATTGTTGATACGATTATTGTAAAATTGTTTTGTTTTGTTTTTTAAGGGAGAAACCTTTGAATTTCCGGAGACTGTGCCCTTTCGCCTGACTCATAATATGGTTTATGCAATGGGCCCTATGGGAACAGAGGGTCTTTTTCGAAGAGCATGTGAAGTTACACTGCGGCTGATACGCGATCAGAGAGAGCCTTTAATGAGGTAACCATCTGTCATTTCTAAACTACCTAGCAGTGCTGGTGAATGTTTTGGTCTCTTTTTCTTTTTTCCTGTGTAGAGATAGCGTGAAGACAACTCTTACTCACTTTCTTCTGTCTTGTTGTCTTGCCTCTTGCCTCTCTACCTTTCTCCTATCCTTACCCTTTTTTCACAAAAAAAGTCACAAAAGGAGACTTCATCTTTCATGCTCTTGTTTTTGTTTTGGGGTTTTTTTGGTGCCAGTCCTGGGCTTGAGCTCAGGGCCTGAGCACTGTCCTTGGACTTTCTCAAGGCTAGAGCTCTACCAGTTGAGCCCTCTGCACCACTTCCGGCTTTTTTCTATGTATGTGGTACTAGAATCAAACCCGGGTCTTCGTGCGTGCTAAGCAAGCACTCTACCACTAGGCCAAACTCCCGGCCCCATGCTCTTGTTATTTTAGCACATTTTTTTTTCCCCAAAAATAACTTTGTGTGATTATTGTCACATTTGTTTCCATTTTAGTGTCTTGAAGACTTTTATACATGACCCTCTAGTGGAGTGGAGTAAACCACCAAAGGGGTTTTCAAAAGGGTCATTGAATGAGACGGGGGAAGTTGTCAATGAAAAGGTTAGTAGAAGGCACAGTTGTCACTAATCTGGTATTTCTTAAAATGACAATTGGTTCCAAATACTGTCTGTGACTATTGATTACTGTGAAATCTACATTTTCTTATACAAACGTTAATATTATTAGCACTTATAAAGTAAAACAATTTAAGGTTCACTTGTTTAACCCTACACAGAACGTACACTTATGAGACAATGGCAGGGAAAGTTGGAGCACAGATTGTCTGAACTTAGAGAACTCCATATCTGAACCTTAATATAGTGAAACAAGTGGGCCATGACCCATCTTGATAAATGTTTTAATTCCTCATCAAAATTAGTTGAGCCTTCCATGGTGAAAGCAGACTGCCTGGCCACGCTCGCCACAGGAGAAGCTGGTAGCTCTTGGAATGCACCATGTGGAGATCAGGGAGCCAGCTGTGGAGGGCACAGTGGTTGCTGGCCCTGTCCTCTGAGGGAGGCATGAGCCCCGTCACCTGCCATTCACTGCAGGCCTTGAGAGCTCTGGGCTGCTAGCCGGCTACGCGGAGCCTCTGGAGCTGCCCCATGCCACCTGTGTGTTGCTTCTGGGCAGGACTGAGCGCCGTGTGATCTCTCGGTTTCCCCATCTGGCTCCCTCCTGAAGTGTGGTTTACTGAAGGACAGGACCAGAAGGCACCGAGACTAGCAGATAGAATGCCAGATTCTCACGGCTCCCCTCCTGCAGTCAAATAATTAGTGCAAATTACACTTGAAGACACAGTGATCCGTCCAGTGGCTGTTCTGTATGTAACTGTATGAACTTCCTCCAGAAACGAGGTGAGAGAGCAGTGTGATTTTCACAGGAGTTTCAAGGTCTTAACAGCGGCATCTTTGTCTGCTGGTGTCTGTGCCAGATGTGGCCTTAGTCTCAGGCCCTTTCCAGAACGGCTGGGTGTGCTTTTTTCAGGGAGCAGGGAAGGTGCTGCCAGAAGGGAAGGTCTGTCATTTTCCACCAGAAAATGTAAACTATAAAACATTGAGAAAAGATGTTGAAGACACTACAAAATAGGAAGGTCTTTTGTGTGCATGGATTGGCAGAATTAACATGGCAAAAACGGCTTTTTTACCAAAACTGACCTCCAGATTCAGCATAATGCACATCCACGTTCCAAATTCAGTCTTCCCAGAAATAGAAAGACAATGGGCCAGGAGTTTGGCCTAGTGGTTAAAGTGCTTGCCTAGCATGCATGAAGACCCGGGTTCAATTCCTCGGTACCACATATAGAAAAAAGCCGGAAGTGGTGCTGAGGCTCAAGTGGTAGAGCTCTAGCCTTGAGAAAGTCCAAGGACAGTGCTCAGGCCCTGAGCTCAAGCCCAGGACTAGCAAAAAAAAAAAAAAAGAAATAGAAAGACAAGTCTTAAAAATCGTATAGAAGCCCAAAAGATCTCAAATAACAAAGCAAGCCTGAGTGAAAAGATGAAGGCTGAGGGTTCATAATACCCAAGGGAAGATGTCAAATCGCTGGATTGGTTTCATTTTATTTTTGCTCCGTAAAATTGTATTAAACAAAAATTAAAAATTGTACTAAACAAAAATTAAATATTAAGAAATTACAAATTATGACTACCATATGTTGTTGGCTCCGTAGTCATAAAAGACTGTATTAATTTCCAGGCCAAGACTCATGTTCTTGACATCGAGCAGCGACTACAAGGTATAATCAAGAACCGAAACAGAGTGACCGGCCTGCCTCTGTCTATCGAAGGACACGTGCACTACCTTATACAAGAAGCTACTGATAAAAACCTACTGTGCCAAATGTATCTTGGTTGGACCCCATATATGTGAAATGAAATTCTTTCAAAGAATATTCTAATAATATAAAATTAATGCACCAAAAGTTTTGTATCTATTTAATTCTAAAGGACAACATAAAGATGTTCTCAGAGGAACTGGTTTTATTTCTCTAATAACTATATTTAAAATGATTGTTCAGTCATTAAAAACTGTTTTCTTAGCATGTTACTGTGTAAATTTTTTTTGCTGCCAGTGTTTGAACTCATGGTCTTGAGCTTGTAGGGTTTCCCCTGATTGGCATTCTACCACTTGAGGTAGTCTAGCTTTCCGCTGGTTAATTGCAGATGGGAGTCTCAGAACTTTTGGGCCCCAGCTGGCTTAGAATCATGATCCTCCAGGGCTGAAGAATTACAGGCATGAGACATTGACTCCAGGTTCACACTGTGTATTCTGGCTGGAAAAACGAAGCATTGTGTGTTCTTGGGGCTTAAAAAAAAAGTGAGAGCCAGGTGCAGTGGCTCACACCTGTAATCCCAGCTACTCAGGCTGAGATCTGAGGATTGAGGTTCAAAGCCAGCCCGGGCACTAAAAAGTCAGTGAGACTCTTATGTCCAATTGATCACCAGGAAACCGGAAGTGGGACTGTGGGGTAGGGCTGTAGCCTTGAGCTGAAGAGCTCGAACTTGCTGGAGATCAAACTTGGTAGCAAGCAAGTGCAACAAGCTAGGCAAGCACTCTGCCCACAACCCCGCCTCCAACATTGATTTTAAAGACACTTCCTTATAGGCGTAGCTCATACCTAAAATCCCATAAGTTTGTTTTTTTTTTTTTTTGCCAGTCCTGGGGTTTGAACTCAGGGCCTGAGCACTGTCCTTGGGCTTTTTCAAGGCTAGAGCTCTGCCCCTTGAGTCACAGCACCCCTTCTGGCTTTTCTATGTATGTATGGAACTCGGGGCTCGGTGCATGCTAGGCGAGCGCCCCACCACTAGGCCAAACTCCCGGCCCCGCCGTGAGGTTTTTAAATGTAACCATTTTTAATGGCCTAGCTTGTTTTTCTGAGTTTTTCTTATGGGAGATGGAGATGAAGTGGAACATCATTCGAACAAGCACTTGACATCATTGTGAGTTGCTTTTGGAGCCTGGCACGGTGGCTCACTCCTGTAATCCTTGCTTCTCGGGAGCCTGAGGTCTGGGGACCAAGCTTCCCAGCCAGGCCGGGCACTAAAGTCCCTGAGACTCCAGATCATCACCAGAGAGCCAGAAGTGGGGCGGTGGCTCCAGGGGTCGGGCGGTAGCCAGGCCCAGAGTTCAAGCCCCGCGGCCGGAGCACGTTGTCCTGGGAAGATCGCCCAGCAGTCGTGCGGCCCGCGCGCGTCCCGGCTTCCCTGCCCTCGCCTTGATGTCAGCGCTGGGGGCGGGGCCGGCGGGGGCGGGGCGGGGCCGGAGGGGGCGGGGCCCGCCGGAGCCCCGCCCTCGCCCCGCCTCCGGCGCGGCGCTCTAGGCGCGGGCGCCCGCTCTCTATGGTCCGCCGGGCGGCGTGTTGTCATCGGCGCGGCGACGGCTGGGGCGTCCGGTTTCGGTTTAGTCCTGACTGGAATTGGGGCTGACGGCGGCCATGGGGGTCCCCAAGTTCTACCGATGGATCTCGGAGCGGTACCCCTGCCTCAGCGAGGTGGTGAAGGAGCACCAGGTGCGTGAGCGAAGGCGGGCGGGGGGCGGGCGGCCCCGCGGCCTCTCCGGGCCACCCGGGCCTGCGCGACGCGACGCCGCCCGACGTGGGGGCCGGGCGGGGCGGGCGGCTCCCGGCCGCCGGAGCCGGCCTCCTCCGCGGCCACGGCCCTCACGTCTTCCTTCCCTTCCCTGGTGCCACAAGTGGCCTTTCCCTGCGGGGCGCTGGCCCCGGACCTGTGGGCAGAGCACAGCCCGCCACCCCCAGACCCCAGACCTGTGGAGAGAGCACAGCCCCCCCATACAGACTCCAGACCTGTGGACACAGCCCGCCACCCCCAGACCCCAGACCTGTGGAGAGAGCACAGCCCCCCCATCCAGACCCCAGACCTGTGGACAGAGCACAGCCCGCCACCCCCAGACCCCAGACCTGTGGAGAGAGCACAGCCCCCCCATCCAGACCCCAGACCTGTGGACAGAGCACAGCCCGCCACCCCCAGACCCCAGACCTGTGGAGAGAGCACAGCCCCCCCTCCAGACCCCAGACCTGTGGAGAGAGCACAGCCCCCCCATACAGACTCCAGACCTGTGGACACAGCCCGCCACCCCCAGACCCCAGACCTGTGGAGAGAGCACAGCCCCCCCATCCAGACCCCAGACCTGTGGACAGAGCACAGCCCGCCACCCCCAGACCCCAGACCTGTGGAGAGAGCACAGCCCCCCCTCCAGACCCCAGACCTGTGGAGAGAGCACAGCCCCCCCATACAGACTCCAGACCTGTGGACACAGCCCGCCACCCCCAGACCCCAGACCTGTGGAGAGAGCACAGCCCCCCCATCCAGACCCCAGACCTGTGGACAGAGCACAGCCCGCCACCCCCAGACCCCAGACCTGTGGAGAGAGCACAGCCCCCCCATCCAGACCCCAGACCTGTGGACAGAGCACAGCCCGCCACCCCCAGACCCCAGACCTGTGGACACAGCCCCCCCATACAGACTCCAGACCTGTGGGCAGAGCACAGCCCCCCCCTCCAGACTCCAGACCTGTGGACACAGCCCACCCCCCCAGACCCCAGACCTGTGGACACAGCCCACCCCCCCAGACCCCAGACCTGTGGACACAGCCCACTCCTCCAGACCCCAGACCTGTGGACACAGCCCACCCCTCCAGAACCCAGACCTGTGGACACAGCCCACCCCTCCAGACCCCAGACCCCAGACCTGTGGACACAGCCCACCCTTCCAGACCCCAGACCTGTGGGCAGACCACAGCCTACCCCCCCAGACCCCAGACCTGTGGACACAGACCCACCCCCCAGACCCCAGACCTGTGGGCAGAGCACAGCCCATCCCCCCAGACCCCAGACCTGTGGGCAGAGCACAGACCCCCCCTCCAGACCCCAGACCTGTGGACACAGCCCACACCCCCAGACCCCAGATCTGTGGACACAAGCCCACCCCCCCAGACCCCAGACCTGTGGACAAAGCCCACCCCCCTAGACCCCAGACCTGCGGACGGATGACAGCCCCCCCCTACTAAGCACTGTCCAGTCCTGTTTCCTTCCCTATCTCACCACCTAGCTCCCCGCCCTTCACCCTCTCTGGTAGTTCTTAGTTAGGGTGCCTTTGATGCAGTTGTGTTACTCAAAGACAAGCTGAGATCTCTTTCCCAAACTGGGGTGAGGAGGAATGGGTGAGGCATTACTAATGGAAATAATAATAATAATAATAATAATGCTAGTTTTATTGGTAGCCCAGAGCTGTTTATGGATCTTAAAAATGTATATACTTAAACTGGGGAAATGAAATGCAAAAGGAGTTGTAGTTAGTGTTTGCCACATTTAATACATTTTTGCATTTTGTGTTTAGAGACAAGAGATTACTGAAATTTATATAACTGATTGTATTTCTTGCAATTGATTACATTGTGGTTTAATCTGTGTTTAAGTACTAATAAGTACAAAGGTAAACCAAAAAAAACCTTTTTTTTGGTAGATTCCAGTTTAATTAGTTAAAGTTTAAAAAAAAAAATTCCAGAATGAAGTCTGGGACTAATAGCTCACCCCAGTAATCCTAGCTACTTAGAAGGCTGAGATCTGAGGAAGGTAGTTCAAAGCCAGCCCTGGCAGGAAAATCCGTAAGACTCATCTCCAGTAGACTAACAAAAGAGCCAAAGGGGGGTTGTGGCTCAATGGTAGAGCACTAGTCTTGAACAAAAAAGCTTAGGGATAGGGTCTAGTCCCTGAGTTCAAGCCCCAGAACTGGCCAAAATGAATTTTTTTATTCTGTACTTTCTTTGGCACAATTTGGTTTGGTGAAAGTATCTTGAATACTCTCTATTCTGGGGAATTTTGGTACTGAAAAGCAAAAATAATTTGTTTAAGGCAGGTTTCTGATATGGACAGTACCAGTATGTCTTATGAATGTTTCATTGCAGGTAAAAACTGAGAATTTAAAAGCACCACAATAAGCCTTATAATTTGGTCTGTCTCATATTCATCTAATGGATTATTAAAATAAAACCCCCTTGCACTATTGCTGTATGGTAGTAAAATAGGTACTAAATGAAAGCTTGATAGACCAAAGTGTTTGATGAAAAAGAAACAAAGGACCACTAGCAAGTCCCTGAAGCAGTAAAGATGGCAGTTCCCTAGTCATTCTCAGTGGTTTCCAAGCTAGACCCTAGGTGGGATAGAATGGATTGGGGGACGGGGGACCACCGTGGTAATGGTGGCTGTACTGCATTCTTCAGTATCTTAATCCTCCAAGGAAAATAGAAAGAGAAACTAGACAGCAGTGTCTAAAACCCATACAACAGTTACAAAAAACCCTTGTGATATAGTATTTCTGATACTGGGGATCAGAGTACAATGAGCAGACATAGTATTTTGTTTTTGTACATGAAAAAAGAAAGATCACAAAAAGATTGTTTCCCAGAATTGTTACATGCAGGCTACATTGCATAGAAGGCTAATATCGACGTCCTAGATGGACTGTGTACCTGCTGTTATGCTGGACACTTTATTGTGTCCATAATACTTAGCAGTTTTGAGATTACCATGTGAAATATTGTACTGTTGCACTCTTAAAAGAAGTTATAAGCTGGTGCCAGTGACTCACGCCTGTAATCCTAGCTAAGCCCACGGCTGAAGTCGGTTAAACCATTAGAAAACCTGATGTGACGCTGTGGCTCAAGGGGTAGGGCAGGAGGTCCTAAGCTGAAGAGCTCAGGGATAGCGCCCAGGCCCAGAGTTCAAGCCCCACTACTGAGAGAAAAAAAAAAAGTTAAAAAGGACATAACAGAATTTTCTATCTTAACCATGTTTGTTCTAACATGCATCTTAGTGAAACCAGAATGTTCAAATTTTGGAGAATACAAGTAGAATTTTCCATTTTGAAGTATTTGGTGTTCTGTGGGCAGTTCATCTGTCTACCCTTTTATATATATGTGAGCTACTGGGGCTTGAACTCAGGGCCTGGGGTCTCCCTTGGTTTTTTTGCTCAAGGCAAAAGGATCAGGTGCTTTAACAATTACCTGCATCATCTGTGGTTTATTTTGCCAGTCTTGGGGCTTGACATCAGGGCCTGGGCGCTGTTTTCTAATCTTCTTTTCCTCAAAGCTAGCACTTTACCACTTGAGCCACAGTGCCACTTCAGCGTTTTTTGATTAGTTTATTATTGGAGTGCTAAATATCTTTAAAGCTATTATAATTGAGACAGTGAACATAAACATTTAGTCCGATGAATTTTGGCGGCGGCGGGGGGGGGGGGCAGTCCTGGAGCTTGAACTCAGGGCCTGGGCACTGTCTTTGGGCTTTCTCAAGGCTAGCACTCTACCGCTTGAGCCACAGTACCACTTCTGGCTTTTTTCTGTATGTAGTACCAAGGAATCAAATATACAGCTTTGTGCATGCTAGGCAAGCACTCTACAACTAGGTCATGCTCCAGGCCTAGCCCAATGAAGATTTAATTCAGTTTATCTATAGTATTTTCTGGATTAATTTTTTTTTTTTCTTTTGGTCATGGGGCTTGAACTCTGGGCCTGGGCGCAGCATTTTCTTTTTTACAGTACTAGGTGCTCAAATTCAGGGCCCTGTACTTTAGCTCTGCTTTTCCACTTATAGCTGGCAGTATGTTTCCCCCCTACCACTTGAGTCATACTTTTGGTTCCAGCTTTTTTTTTTTTTTTTTTGGTCAGTTGTAGGGCTTGAACTCTGGGCCTGGGCACTGTTCCTGAGCTCTAGGTCAAGGCTACTGCTCTAGGTCAAGGCTACTATCCCTGGAGCCTCAGCCCCACTTTTGGTTTTCTAGTGGTTAGTTGGAGCTAAGAGTCTCACAGACTTTAGTGCCCAGGCTGGCTTTGAACCTGGATCTTCAGATCTCAGCCTCCTGTGTAGCTAGGATTATAGGCATGAGCCACTGCACCCAGCAATTTGTTCTTTCATTACTCTTAAATCATTGAGAAAAATTGGCCCCAAAGGAGTGAGCAGATGATTGGATATAGACCAAAACCACTTGTTCATACACTTTATAATAAGAATGTCATAATCCTGTAGTCTAGTCTTTTTTTTTAACTGCTTTTTTTTTCTTTTTGCCAGTCCTGGGCTTGAGCTCAGGGCCTGAGCACTGTCCTTGGGTTTTCTCAAGGCTAGAGCTCTACCAGTTGAGCCTCAGCACCACTTCTGGCTTTTTTCTATGTATGTGGTACCGAGGAATCGAACCCGAGTCTTCACACATGCTAGGCAAGCACTTTAACCACTAGGCCAAACTCCTGGCCCATGTAGTCTAGTCTTTTAAGTCACTTTCCCAGGCACAAAAAATACCCGTGGTTTTATAGTTCATGATCTGAGTGTGTTTCTTTTGTCTTTTAAGATTCCAGAATTTGACAACTTGTACCTGGATATGAACGGAATTATACATCAGTGCTCCCATCCTAATGATGATGACGTTCACTTCAGGATTTCAGATGATAAAATCTTTACTGATATTTTCCACTACTTGGAAGTGTTGTTTCGAATTATTAAGCCTAGGAAAGTGTTTTTTATGGCTGTTGATGGTGTGGCTCCTCGAGCAAAAATGAATCAGCAGCGTGGGAGGCGCTTCAGGTAGAACGTTCAAAGCCACCGGCATAATGCAGCGTGTCTGTAACTAGTTAGAAATTCAAATGAGGTCTGAAACTTCTCTTTGATGATTTGCAGAGTTATAGTTCAAAACTTTGTCATACAGTTGTTCAATCAAGGGAGGGAAAAGGGGAATGAATACGTTACAGAGATTCCCAGCGAGTGGGTATCATCCAAGTCTTTGTCGTCTTGCAGAGGTCTCAGGAAGCTCATTACACATGTGAATTGGGGCATAGTGAGACAGTAGAAAGTGCAGAGTTGAGCTTGTTGACTGCATCACACTTGGCATGCTGGGGTGGTTTCACGAGTCAGGCAGGCCTGGGCGCAGTGGGTCACGCCTGTCATCCCAGCTACTCAGGAGGCTGAGATTTCAGGATCACAGTTCAAAGCCAGTCCTGGCACAAAAGTCCATGAGACTCTTATCTCCAATGAACCGCCAGAAAACTGGAAGTGATGCTGTGGCTCAAGTGGTAGAGCACTAGGCTTGAGCTGACCCAGAGCTCAGGGACAGTGCCCAGGCCCAGAGTTTAAACCCCATGACCCCTCCCCCCCAAAAAAAAGGCAGGAATTGAATTTCCATTCAGTCTCTGAGACCCTGAAGCCCATGTTCTTTCTAGTAAATCCTTTGCCTTAAAAAAGAGATTGTCTTGGCAACTGCTGTAATTTATTAGACTTTTTTTTTTTTTTTTTTTTTGGTGTAGTGCTTGAACTCAAGGCCTGACCTCAGGTATCTTAAGCTTTTTCTCTGAAGGCTTGCACTCTACCACTTGAGCCACAGCGACACTCCCAGTTTTCTGGTGGTTCATTGGAGATAAGAGTCTGATGGGCTTTCCTGGCCAGCGTAGTTCTGAACCATGTTCTCACATTTCTGCCTCCTGAGTCATTAGAACTCTGTGCATGAGCCTCCAGTGCCTAGACTTTTGTGTAACTATTTTTAAGAAGAAGCACAAAAGATGTAATAATTTTACAATTTCAATTACATATAATCTTACAGATCATTGACATTCAAGATTACACAAACTGGGGCCGGGAGCTTGGCCTAGTGGTAGAGTGCTTGCCTAGCAGGCACGAAATACCCAGGTTCAATTTCTTCAGTATCACATACTGAAAAAGAAAAATTGCCTTTTAAGATTATTAAATACAGTTAAATATAGCATATATCATGAGCATATAAAACTGTACAGTGTTTTTTGTTTGTTTTTTTTTTTTTTTTTGGCAGTCCTGGGCTTGAGCCCAGGGTCTGAGCACTGTCCTTGGACTTTCTCAAGGCTACAGCTCTACTACTTGAGCCTCAGCATCACCTCAGGCTTTTTTCTATGTATGTGATACTGAAGAATCGAACTTGAGTCTTCGTGCATGCTAGGCAAGCACTCTACCACTAGGCCACACTCCCGACCCTGAACAGTGTTTTTAACCTTGTTTCTGGAATAAATTACTGTGCATTTGTGATAATAGGTACTTCAGAAATGTTTATAATAGGGGCCGGGAGTTTGGCCTAGTGGTTAAAGTGCTTGCCTAGCATGCATGAAGACCCGGGTTTGATTCCTCGGTACCACATACATAGAAAAAAGCCGGAAGTGGTGCTGAGGCTCAAGTGGTAGAGCTCTAGCCTTGAGAAAGTCCAAGGACAGTGCTCAGGCCCTGAGCTCAAGCCCAGGACTGGCAAAAAAAAAAAAAAAAAGAAATGTTTATAATATTCTATGTTTTTTTTAACTTTTTTAATGTGCAACTTCTATAGTCCTTGTAAGAAAAACTCAATTATTTAGATAAAAGGGGAGACTTCTTAAACTGAATCTTTATCCATTATAATTACTTCAGACTTTTATAGTTTTAAACCTTAAAGTTGATAGATTATTATTTTAGTTATTTTAGTTATTATTATTTTTTTTTCCAAGAAGGTTTAAGCTTTTTTTTTTGTCTTATGTTTTAAGGTCAGCCAAGGAAGCAGAAGACAAAATAAAAAAGGCCATAGAAAAGGGAGAAACTCTTCCTACAGAGGCCAGATTCGACTCCAACTGCATCACACCAGGTACATTTACTGAGAGAACAATTCTAAGCATTAAAATACTAATTACTATTATTTTCTAGCTTTTTTAAAATTGTAGGGTCTCATTTGTTATTTTTCATACTGTGTGTGCTCGTGCAATGTTGCGGCCACACTGGGTGGAAGTGGTCCTACAGGATGCCCAGTGCAGCTGGAACTGGCCCAGGTACACAGATTGCTGGGCCTGAGGAGCTGACTGGACTTTGCGTTCTGGTATCTCCTACTATTGAAATAAAGCAGGCTTTGTGTGTGACGTAGCTACCTGTGGCTTCAAGATAAGAAACTCAAGCCGAGGGCCAGTGGCCCACATCTATTATCCTAGCTACTCAGGAGGCTGAGATCCAAGGATCCTGGTTCAAAGCCAGCCTGGGCAGGGAAGTCCATGAGACTCTTCAGCTAAAACCAGAAAACTGGAAGTGAACTGTGGCTCAAAGTAGTGAGCGTGCTAGCCTTCTGCCAGAGCCGCTCAGGGACAGCTCCCAGGCCCTGAGTTCAGGCCCCACAACCAACAACAGCAACAAAAGAAACCCATTCTTCACAGAGCTCAGTACTCACGGGCAGCTCAGGTTTCTGTAAATCTGAATGTATAGGAAACACCTTTTATCTGTAATGTGTTATGAGCTTCCAAAGCATCATTATAGTCCTTCCTCTTTCAAGGATTAGTGAGTTTCTTCTTTGAGTATCTTACACTCAGCACATTGCTCCATTTAATAACCACTTTTATTCTGATTAGAGTTTAAAACTATATAGTACTATTATTCATTTTAGTTTTCCTAAAATATCATTTTAGGTTCAGTTTTCAGGTTAATGATTTTTCAAATTAGTAATATTAGTAACAATTACAGATTAACAATAATAGTTATTGTTGGCATTCTGTTTAAAACTCCATGCCTTATAATAACACTTCCAGATCCAGCAAGTAGAAAGTTGAGATTATTATTTTCAAATTCTGCCCTTCTGTAAAACTATTTGGAGAAAGTGGCACTGTGGCTCAAGTGGTAGATTGCTACTTGAGTAGAAGAGCTCAGGGAACAGTGCCCAAGCCCCAAGTTCAAGCCCTACAACCACCAAAAAAGAAAAGAAAAGAAGGAAAAAAAAACTACTTGAAACTTAATCCTTAGAGAATGGTAAAATTCTATGACTTTACCTTTGTCACCTGGACTTCAATTAAGATGACTAAAATCATTTAAAATAGTTATATTTGCTAGGCCATGATATAGTATAACCTGCTTTCAGGATAAGCAAGAGAGCTTTCCACCGGTTTTTTTTTTTTTTTTTTTGCCAGTCCTGGTCTATGGACTCATGGCCTGAGCACTGTCCTTGGGTTCTTTATCTCAAGGCTAGAGCTCTACCACTTGAGCCTTAGCACCATTTCTATTTTTTTTCTATGTATGTAGTACCGAGGACTCAAACCCAGGTCTTCATGCATTCTAGGCAAGCACTCCACCACTAGGCCAAGCTCCCGGCCTGCTTTCCACTTTCTTAAAAGAGCCTATGTATAGCTATTTCCTAGACATCTAGATATGATTCTGTGTTGTCTTTGCTTTTGTGTTTTTGTCAGATTAACCTTTGAAACTTCATTTATAGGGACTGAGTTCATGGCCAGGTTGCATGAACATCTGAAGTATTTTGTAAATATGAAAATTTCCACAGACAAGTCATGGCAAGGAGTTACCATCTACTTCTCAGGCCATGAGGTTATTTATCTTTTTTTACTTAAAGAATATTAAAATTAAGTTTATTTAATATCCCGAAGCATAGTGCATTCCAACATTTTTTAACATTGTATTTAGACTCCCGGAGAAGGAGAACATAAAATCATGGAATTTATCAGATCCGAGAAAGCAAAGCCAGATCATGATCCAAACACCAGACACTGTCTTTATGGTTTAGATGCTGACTTGGTAAGTATAAACCTTATTATAGTTAAACCATTGTAAGTAAATTTCTGAGAGACTTAGTTTTTATGCAATAAGCTAATTGGCTACACTAACAAATATTGATAACTATTTTTGCTATTACTAAAGTTCTCAAACAATTGAGGAAATTTAATTTTTTTTGTCATAGTTTTTGATTAAGTGGTCTCTATGTAGTGTGCAGACCTGTCTATCCTAGTGCGATGACTGTACTGTGTGTGGAGGGGCAGGCCCATGAGTTTTCATGCTTTCTGGTCTGACGACTCTATACCACAAATTCCTTTAACTTTTAATGTGGAAGTTTTTTATTTTTTTTGCCAGTCCTGGGCTTGAGCTCAGGGCCTGAGCACTGTCCTTGGACTTTCTCAAGGCTAGAGCTCTACCACTTGAGCCTCAGCACCACTTCTGGCTTTTTTTCTATGTATATGGTACTGAGGAATCGAACCCGGGTCTTCATACATGCTAGGCAAGCACTTTAACCACTAGGCCAAACTCCCGGCCCTAATGTGGAAGTTTTTAAGCTAAGTAAAAATAGGTAAGGTGGCATACGTCTGTTAGTTTTCAACAATCCCCTTGCTCTTGTATCATGCTGAGTTATTGAAGGAAATTCCAGACTTTAAGTCATTTAATGTACACAAGTTTTCATAATGTTTCGCTAAGGAAGGTTTTTCTAATAATTAACCACAATGTCTTTGCTTACTATATGTATAAACACTTAGTATTTCCTAATTGCTTCATAAATATTTCATTTTGTTTGTTATTTGAATCAGGTCAGGATTGAAATAAACAATGTGCATTGTGTTTGGCTAATATGTTTCACTCGATTTTTTTTGTGCCTATGTGGAGGATTAGAGTAACTGAAAGTGGCCTTTTCTAAGTTAATATACTAGAAGTCCCCCTGGCCTCCAGAAGAACCCCATCTTCCTTTTTCCCCCCCCATCTTCTTTTATCATGCTATCTTCTGTTGTTATGCTATTTTCTGTTATTCTAGAAAAGCTATCTCTGCTTCCTTACTTACACCTTTATGGCAAGTGAAACTTTGTGAAAAGCAAGAGAAGGTTTTGGGGATTTTAGAGCAGATAATAGAAAAGTACATTGTGTGAGTTATAAATGTCATACGATTCTGAAGAAAACATTTTTCCTTATAAAAGTATCACTTTATTCCATTCATACTCTGAAAATGTTTATATTTTGACATTTGCATATTTAACTTTTTTTTTCTGCCAATCCTGGGGCATGGACTCAGCCTGGGCTTTGTTCCTGAGCCTGTGCTCAAGGCTAGCACTCTACCACTTGAGCAACAGCACCACTTCCAGCCTTTTCTGTGTATATGGTACTGAGGAGTTGAACCCAGGTCTTCATGCATGCTAGGCAAGCACTCTACCACTAAACCACATTCCCAGCCCAAATATATTTTGTTTTATGTATCGAATTTCTTTCTTTATTCTCCATATAGGAATATTTTTTAGTAAATTGCTTTGATGAACTAAACACAAAAACATTTTCTAATCCTTTTTTGGTAGATCATGCTTGGATTAACAAGTCACGAGGCGCACTTCTCTCTCTTACGGGAAGAGGTTCGGTTTGGTGGCAAGAAAACACAGAGGTGAATATTATAGCAGGCAGGCTGGAGGAAGACCGGAACTGAACCGAGGCCCTGCTCTTCCAGTCATGGAATGTTGCCATATTAAGGAAATTACCTTCCAGTCTTATTTGATGACTATATTTACCATGAAAATATGAATATCAAATACTTTTTCTGCAAATTATTATGTGGAAATTTCCCCCATCTTTTCCTTGGAGGACAGAACAGTAACATAAGCATAGATCAGCCCAGTTAAGAGAAAGATGAAATTGCCTCATGTTAAGGCCCTGAACTGTATTGCTGTAGATATAAAAATACATAATCTCAACTGGGCACTGATGGCTCAGACTTGTGAGCTTAGCTACACAGGAGCCTGAGATCTGAGAGTTGTAGTTCAAAGCCAACCCAGGCAAGAGAATCTATGAGGCTCTTAAATCCAAGCACCACTTGAAAACTGGAAGTGGCTCAGTGGCTCCAAATGGTAGAGTGAGTACCAGTCTTGAGCACAAAAGCTTCAGGACAGTACCCAATTCCTGAGTCCAGGCTCTACAACCAACCAGCCAAAATAAGTATATTTTCCATTCTTTATGCTTTCTGAGTAGCTTTAAGTGAACCCTGGACCACATTACCTTCTTACATGCATTATTCATTTTTGAAGGCTTCTGGATTCTTTTTTTCTTGGGGGGCAGGGTGGGGGGGCAGTTCTGGGGGTTGAACTCAGGGCCTGGGCACTATCGCTCCTTTTGCTCAAAGCTAGCACTCTACCACTTGAGAGCCACAGCGCCACTTCTGATTTTTTCTGGTGTGTGTGGTACTGAGGAATGGAACCCAGGGCTTCCTGCATACTAGGCCACCACTGAGCTACATCCCCAGGCAAGGCTTCTGAATTCTGACAGTCCTCATAAAATGACATCATGGAAACCATTTATTTTCAACTTCATTGTATTTCATCTGCTGTGATTGCATTTTATCCTTGTATTATCCTGTAATTTAGAATTACATATTTTAATAGTAAGGTTTAAATATTTCCTGGTGATAATTTTGATTTAAGTTCTGTATTTCACAAACTGGGCTTTCCAAATGTCTGGTTTTTGATCATCTTTCTGATTACAGAGTATGTGCACCAGAAGAAACCACATTTCACCTCCTACACTTGTCTCTGATGAGAGAATACATTGACTATGAGTTTTCAGTATTAAAAGTAAGTATTCATATAGCCGTAGGCCAAAGTTTTGTGTGCATAAATTTCCACTGAATTTTATTTTGCTCTCCATGCACCCGTAGGAAAAGATCACATTTAAGTATGATATTGAAAGAATTATAGATGATTGGATTTTGATGGGATTTCTTGTTGGCAATGACTTTATCCCTCATCTACCTCACTTACATATTAATCATGACGCACTCCCTCTTCTTTATGGGACGTACATTACCATTCTGCCAGAACTTGGAGGTAAGAAAAACTGATTATGCACTTGAAGCTACTTTAATACCAGCTGATCCTCGAAATGCCACTTTGCTAGATTATTGTCTGCACAGCTAGAATATTGGGGTTTTCTTTTAGTCCAAGGTGCTGAGCACAGCAGCTGTCATTCAGTGTTTACAAAGAAAGACAGTGGCCAGAGTGCAGCAGCCTGGCTCACTGACAGTTCATCTACGTCTTCCATTCCCTGAAGAGGCCAACAGGCCATTTATCAGAATAGAGCATTTATTGGGAAGAAAAATATTTTCAGTTAAAATGGAAAATTGGCAGCAATGGTAGCCACTGACTAAGACAACGGAAGTAGCAAGACTTCGTTGTTTTGTTTGAAATGGGATTTCACTCTGTGGTCCTGGCTTGCCTAGAGCTCTCATCCTGCCCCTGCCGTGAAGAACTGCGCGGCCTCACCTCGCTTCTCCTTTCCTTGAGTTAGCACATCAACTGCAGTCATCTGGATGGATGCTGAGGACTCTTTAGTCATTGTTACTCAGTGTTGGAAATGTGGTGGGATAATGATGTGAATGTGAGGTCTCCTGTATTTTCCTTCAGTTCTTGTATGTTGTCCATTACAGAAACATAAAGCTCATAGAAACTGGAGCTAGTGTCTATAGCTAGACTCTATAGACTTGTAGCCCAACCCCTCGTGGTTTCTCATTAGTAGAATGTCAACATTCAATCATTTATGGGGAGAGTTTTATAAAATTGCCTATGAAAAATAACGTCAGCTTGTATGCAAACTTAGATTTTGTTTTTTTTTAGGTTATATTAATGAAAACGGGCATCTCAATTTACCTCGGTTTGAAAAATACTTAGTGAAACTGTCAGATGTAAGTAACTAAGTTGTTTTCCTGTCCCAGCTATAAGTGGTTAGTAATCGATTACATAATAACAGAAGAAAAATATTTTGTAAGTCTATTCTAATTGCTCATTGTGTATAAGTTCTTCTAAATTGATTTCCTTTTTATTTGCTTTTCATTATTAATTTTCAGAGTAAAAGATGAAATTGCCATGTATATAAAAAAAGTAACATTGTGCCGGGCGTGGGTGTCTCATGTCTATAATCCTGGCTACTCAGAAGGCTTAGAGCTGAGGATCGTAGTTCAAAGCCAGCCCGAGCACAAAGGACCTGAGACTCTTATCTCCAATAAACCACCAGAAAACTGGAAGTGGTGCTGGAGCTCAAGTGGTAGAGCACTAGTCTTGAGCTGAAGAGTTCAGGGACAGCACCCCACCCAGAGTTCAAGCCCCACAACTCCCGCCTCCCCAAAAAAGTAGCATTGTTCAATTTATTGTGCCTCAAAAAATAATCTGTGTTAAAATGTTGGCTTAGATTCTTCCATACTTACATGATTCATTTTAAAGTGACTTAAATATTTTTCTGCAGTTTGATCGAGAACACTTCAGTGAAGTTTTTGTGGACCTGAAGTGGTTCGAAAGCAAAGTTGGTAACAAGTACCTCAATGAAGCAGCAGGCATTGCAGCAGAAGAGGCCAAAGACTACAAGGAAAAGAAAAAGTCAAAGGTATCTGCTTTTTTTTACTTATCCTTTCCATTTTTTTAGCTCTTAAGATAAAACTGATACTCCTTATTTATCAGTTTTCTTTTATGGTTTTTGAAGTTGCCTGACATTATTTATTGTGTGTGTGTGTGCGTGTGTGTGCGTGTGTGCGTGCGTGCACGTGCACATGTATACACATGTGCCTATACTGGAGCTTGAGCTCAAGGCCTCTCCTTCTTGCTCAACTATTACTCTGGTGCTCAACCACTTGAGCCATCCTTTCACTTATGGCTTTTGCTGGTTAATTGGAGATGAGAATCTCTCAGATTTGTCTGCCTTGGCTGGCTTTGAACCTTATACCTCAGATCTCAGACTCCTGAGAAGCTAGAATTATAACCCTTGGGTAAGTCAATTATTTTCAAAGTATATAATTTTGAAAAATAAAAATCAAAGGGCGGTAGCCTTGAGCTGAAGTTCTCAGGGACAGTGCCCAGGCCCAAGGGTAGGCTGGTAGCCTTGAGGTAAAGAACTCAGGGACAGTGCCCAGGCCAAGTTCAAGCTCCATGACCCCCTCCCCCAAAAATAATAGTTTTTAAAATGTCAATTTTAATATATTGGGACATTACTTCAGTGTTCTTTTTCTCTAGATATGATATATAAGTAAAATTATATACAGCAATATTTAATAAACACTATTTGCTGAATAAATGATAGAATTGATTAGAACATACTAGTGCCCTGCAAAACATTTCTTACGCTTTCAACAGCTGGCACCAGTTGCTCACACTGTAATCCTAACTAACTATGGAGGCTGAGATCTCCGTAAGATGCCCTTTTTTCCTTTAATAATCATTTTATGATAATTTCTAATTCTTATAGGACAAGGAAAATTCCCCGTGTTGGGCTGCTTTAGACAAAAATGAAGGTGAAGTCGCAGCTTCTAAGGGTGAGTAGAAACTATGTATGTATGTTATGTTGACAGAATTGTGGCTTTGCCTTGTCTTTATTAGTTCTAATTCAATAGCATTGATTGGACAGATTTCTTTAATAGCTTATAAGCATCTACTTTGACAGGCATTTATCAAAGCATTAGATGAAAACTAAGATACTTGTAATTGTCAGTAACTGTTTTTCTGGCTTTTTTCACAGATAATTTAGAGGATGAAACTGAAGATGATGACCTATTTGAAACTGAATTTAGACAATACAAAAGAACTTACTACATGACCAAGATGGGGGTTGATGTAGTGTCTGAGTACGTATTTAGACAATACAAAAGAACTTACTAGGGCTGGGAGTTTGGCCTACTGGTTAAAGTGCTTGCCTAGCATGCACGAAGACCCGGGTTCAATTCCTCGGTACCACATATATAGAAAAAAGCCAGAAGTGGTGCTGAGGTTCAAGTGGTAGAGCTCTAGCCTTGAGAAAACCCAAGGACAGTGCTCAGGCCCTGAGCTCAAGCCCAGGACTGGCAAAAAAAAAAAAAGAACTTACTAGGTGACAAAAGATGGGGATTGATGTAGTGTCTGAGTACATATTTGCTAGTCCTTTCACCTTAAAGGAGAAAAAAACTAGATTATTACAGTTCTTCAGAAAAGAAAGCATAATGTTGAGGAAACAATAGCAGAGAAGTTTATTGGTTTCATAATTTTCCCCATATTTTTATTACCATCAGTCAGTTATACTGGGAGCTTCATTTGATCTGCTTACTTGCTCATAACTGGCACTCAACACTGGAACCATGCCAGCAGCTCTGTTTTCTACTGGTTATTTTTTAAGATCTGCCTCCTGAGTAGCTGAATCATATGCATGAGCCACTGGTGCTTTTTTTTTGAGACAGTGTCTTGTTTTGCCCATGCTTGTATTGAACTTCTAGACTAAAGCAGTCCTCTCACCCCAGCCTCTGGAACAGTGGGAATTATAGGTATATGTCATACCAGCCAGTGGTCAAGATGAAATTTCAAGAACTTTTCTGCTCTGACTGGCCATGAACCAAGATTCTTACTGCCAGGTAGCTAGGATTAAGAGTTTGAGCTACCCCTTGCCTGTACCTATTTTTACTGTTTAAGCAAGAGGCCTATTTTATAGAAAACTTCATTGAACTATCCAGCTTTAAAGATATATAGTACATTGGCTGGTTTAATATGCATAGAGGGTTGTAGTTATTTTTGTTTGGCATTGACGTTTGAACGCATTGACCTTGCACCTTACTTACTACTTAAGCCACACCCCATCCCTTCTGGCCCTTAGTTATTTTAGGTAGAGTCTCACATTTTTGCCTGGGACTGATCTTGAACTATAACCCTTTCACCTGTGCCTCTCACATGGTGGGATTATATGCATGTAACCCAGCACTGGCTTCTTACTTGAGTTTAGGTCTCGGTAGCTTCCTTCATGCTGTAGTTCTCCTAATCTCTGCCGCCCAAGTAGCTAGAATTACAGGGCAGTGGCCATTACCCGAAGGCTAGGTTTCACTCTTCTGATGATCTTTTAGAAAAACTTTTAATACACACCTGTCATTTGATGATACAGAATTTTAGCTATTTTGGAAATTTTTATTATGATTTTAAGTATATTATTTTTTATTTTATTTTTGTCAGTTGTGGGTCTTGAACTCTGGGCCTGGGCACTGGCCCTGAGCTCTTTAGACATGGCTCATACTCTACCACTTGAGCCACAGCAGCACTTTTTGGGTTTTCTGGTGGTTCATTGGAGATAAGAGTGTCATGGTCTTTAGTGCCCAGGCTGGCTTTGAACTGTGATCCTCAGATCTCAGCTTCCTGAGTAGTTAGGATTACAGGAGTGAGCCACTGGCACCCAGCTTTCTGTGTTTTAAGTGGCTTCTTCATTGGTTAAATAAATGTATACAAAGGCAAAATGTGGTGTCAGCAGGCGTTCTAAAGCTGGCCTAATGAAAGGCTCCTTCCTGTTTAGCGACTTCCTGGCGGCCCAAGCTGCGTGCTATGTTCAGGCAATCCAATGGATTTTGCACTACTACTACCATGGAGTTCAGTCGTGGAGCTGGTAAGCTGTTACTGTGTTCTCTGTTAACATTGCTCTCTATTCAAGTGAATCAGGGGAGCTGAAAAAAATGGGGCTGGCATAGTGATCCCGAGTCCAAAAGCATAGTGAAGATACAGAGGATGGTATAACTTTGATTGGTTTTGTTTCCAAACAATTCTAGGCTGTTTCTGAGCACCATTCAGCAGTACAAATCAATAAAAAAAATAATGTGGCATTGATTTTGATTTCACTTGCTAGCAGCCTTTAAAAAAGGGTTTTTAAAATCATTAAGTTAGGGGCCAGGAGCATAGCCTAGTGGTAGAGTGCTCACCTAGTGTGCTTGAACCCTAGTTAGCTCACCTGGGGTTCAATTCCTGGGTACCACATACTCAGAAAAAGCCAGAAGTGGTGCTGTGGCTCAAGTGACAGAGCACTAGCCTTGAGCAAAAAGTGTCCAAGTCAGTGCCCAGGCCCTAATTTCAAACCTCAGACTGCCCCCCCCAAAAAAAAGTCCAGAGCCTCTCCAGAAAACAATCTATTAAAAAATATATATATTCCTGATTTGCCATATTTTACGAGGCACAATGGGAGTTATTCCTGTATCCCTGTTGTATCACTAGGCAGTAAGGCCAGGCATTTGAAAGCATGTTCCCATATAATCTTCAGAGCTATTAAAGTAAAAATTTATTCTCCCTGTTACAAATGACAAAATTAAGTCCCAAAAAGTTTAAATAATCTTTCTGAGATCATAAACTGAAGACTGAAAGCTGGGCTGGGAGTTTGGCCTAGTGGTAAGAGTGCTTGCCTAGCATGCACGAAGACCCGGGTTCAATTCCTGAGCACCGCATACATGGAAAAAGCCAGAAATGGTGCTGTGGCTCAAGTGGCAGAGTGCTAGCCTTGAGGAAAAAAGCCCAAGGACAGTGCTCAGGCCCTGAGATGAAGCCCCAGGACTGGCAAAAAAAAAAAAAAAAGACTGAAAGCTAAGCCTACCTGATTGCAAAATCCTTGTATTTTACAATAATACATATGCCATTCTGACCCTAAGCTTTTCCATCCTTTTGAAACAAATGCAGTAATTACATATTATAAATTGGGGGGGGATGGGCCTTATTTCATTTCGTTTTTTGGTATCCTGGGTTCAGATACTTAATATATTAAACTTCATAAATTGTGTTCAGATTTTCATAAAAATATTAATATCTGAAGATAAGATACTAAAGAAAATTTAACATGATCTAACATTTATCGTAACTGTCATGACATGCATACTTAAAGGTAAAAGCTAACTGGTAACAGGTACGTGTTCTTGCACTTTTTCTTCCCTGTCCTTGTGAGTTAATTAGAGCTTATCCCAGAGCACTCAGCTGCTCCCAGCCCTTTCGTAGAGACTCTGCTCCAGAAGACAGATTGAAATTCTCCTGACTACTAACCACTTTCCACACCGTCAACATTTGCGGATTTTTGTTTGTTGTTGTGGGGGCGATACTGGAATTTTGAAGTTCGGGCTTTATGGGGGTTCGGCATGGCCTACCACTTGAGCCAAGTCCCTTTTAAATCCCAACATTTGGGGGATTTAAAGAACCGTTACAAAGGCAAACTTTTGGCGCATGCCCCCAGTCCCATTGCTCCAGAGGCAGAAGCTGGAGGATGATGGTTCAGAGGCGTGCCCAGGCCACAGCCAGCATGATCCCATCTGACCCCACCACACCTACTCCAAAACCACACAACAGAGCACTGCTAATGCCTTATACTCCAGAGTTAGAGTTGTGGGGAATACTCGATTTTTCTTTGAAGTTATTTTTATATATTGTTTGAAAAGAAGCTTCCAGTTGTTGAGCGTCCACTGTGTTTCATAGGTATTACCCATACCATTATGCACCTTTTCTGTCGGATATCCGCAATATCAGTGCACTTGAAATTCACTTTGAACTGGGAAAACCATTCAAGCCGTTTGAGCAGCTGCTCGCTGTACTCCCAGCAGCTAGCAAAGGTCTGCTTCCTGCATGCTACCAGGTGGGTTCTACAACTGAACTTTTATGCTCCTTTTGATATTAATGGTTCCTTTCCAAACCTAGAAACAATAGTACCCATACTCAAAGGATTTCTTTAACTAGTCCCTTGAAAAGTAGTTTCCTGGTTTTTTTTTAAGTTGGCAAATGAACTCCATAAACTACTCAGACCCTACCATCTTAATTTTTAGCACCTTTAAGCATGTCTTTAACTTGTCTGTACATGGAAGAAAATCCCCTAAAATAGGCCAGAGTCAGAAGTCATCGCTATCCATCCATTTAAAGATCGAAGATCTTGAGTTTGAGACTACCTAAGCTACACAGTAAGGACCCTGTTTCAAGTAAAAAGGGAAAAAATATTCTTTTAGTTGGAAATCAAAACATAATGAGTATATTACAATATATCTTACATAGAAAAATTTACTTTTCTTTAAAATGTAATGTGAGAAAAACATACTTTATAATTTAATAAAAAAATTATATTAATGTTCTTATATTTCAATTCTATTTGTTTTCACAGCACTTGATGACCAGTGAAGACTCACCAATTATAGAATATTACCCACCTGATTTTAAAACAGATCTAAACGGAAAACAACAAGAATGGGAAGCTGTGGTTTTAATACCTTTTATTGATGAGGTCAGTGCATGAAATAATTAGATATTGCTTGCTTGCTCACTTGCTTGCTGTTTTGGTTCTGGAGTTTGAACTCCGGGCCTGTGCTTGCTAGTGCATTTCCATTGAACACCGCTTCCAGCCCCTTTTACACTGCTTATTGTGAAGTAGGAGTCTTTCTTTGGCCTGGCCCTGCATCTAGACCTCAGTCCTTCGATTGATTGCTTCCGGTATAGCAGTGATGATAGAGGCATGTATCTTGTAGCTGTCCTCTTCCTATGAGATGGAGTCTCATGAACTGTTTTTGTCTTGGATCATCCGAAACCATGTTCCTTCTGATCTCACTATCTCACATAGGTGGAATTGGTTGAGGAGTTTTTATAAACTTTTTATCTATATTAGCCTCACACTGTGGTGCTCTAAATCTTAGCCTCCTGAAGATCCCATTTCTAACTACCAGAGAGCCAAAAGTAGAGCTGTAGCTCAAGTGGTAAAGTGCTAGCCTTGAGCAAAACACAAACAAGAATGCAAGGCTCAGCAAGAAGTCAGCCCCCGTACCAGCACAGGGAAAAAAAATACAAAGAAATCTGATAATTCCAAATTTCATTTTACAGTTCCCACATCATTCCATATGAACACTGACATTATTTTTTTTTCCAGTCCTGGGCTTCATCTCAGGGCTGGAGCACTGTCCTTGGGCTTTCTCAAGGCTAGAGCTCTAGCTCTTGAGCCACAGCACCACTTCCAAATTTTTCTATATATGTGGTACTGAGGACTTGTGTATGCTAGGCAAGCACTCTACCAACTAGGCCAAACTCCTGGCCTGATTTGGTTCCTTTTAAGTGTATATACATATATATGTACATGATGTATTTAACACTTATTTAATATATTTTATAAATTATGTATATATGATTAAAATTCTGATGACATTCATTAAATGTGTAAGTAAATTTGAAAAGATGGACATTAGCCGGGCGTGGTGGCTCACGCCTGTAATCCTAGCTACTCAGGAGCCTGAGATCTGAGGAACGAGGTTCAAGGCCAACCCGGGTGCTAAAGAACCTGAGACTCTTATCTCCATTTAACCTCTCGAAAACAGGAAGTGGGGCTTGGCTCAAGAGTAGGGCGGTAGTCTTGAACTGAAGAGCTCAGGGACAGCACCCAGGCCGAATTCAAGCCCCATGACCCACACACAAAAAAGATGAACATCACTCTATCACTGCAGAATTTTTAATGTAAGTGATTAAGGCTATATGAATTATAACAGATTTGTTGTGAAGTTTTGTTTTGTTTTATTTCGGTTTGTTTTTGCCAGTCCTAGAGCTTGAACTCTGGGTCTGAATGCTGTCCCTGAACTTTTATGCTAAAGGCTACCACTCTGTCACTCCCCTTCTGGATTTTTGTGGTTAATTGGAGATAAGACTCATGGAATTTCCTACCCAAGCTGACTTCAAACTGTGATCCTCAGATCTCGATCTCCTGAGTCGCTAGAATTATAGGCATGAGCCACTGGGATTCTGCTTCATTTTAAAGTTTTATTCTCTGCTCTAATCTGTGTGATAGTGGCTGCTGTTGGGTTAATTGCTTTAGAAGAATGTGCAAAGATCGCAGTATTCCAGACACTTTTGAAGCTGTAAAAAATGTTAACTTTTCATGTGATAAAATGAAAGAATTTTAGTAGCTAAGATTTAAAAATCTCTACAGAAGGGGCCGGGAGTTTGGCCTAGTGGTAGAGGGCTTGCGTAGCATGCATGAAGGCCCAGGTTCTATTCCTTGGTACCACATACTTAGGAAAATGCCAGAAGTGGTGCTGAGGCTCAAGTGGTAGAGTTCTAGCCTTGAGTAAAATCCAAGGACAGTGCTCAGGCCCTGAGCTTAAGCCCAGGACTGGCAAAAAAAAAAAAAAAAAAAAAAAAAAAAAATCTCTACAGAAGTAGATATAATGTTTGTGAAGGGAAGACAGTTATTCTGTATGTTGAGACTAGAGGATTTTTATACTTTTATTTCTTCATTTATGTTCAGAGGCGATTATTGGAAGCTATGGAAACATGTAACCATTCACTCAAGAAGGAAGAAAGGAAAAGAAACCAACATAGTGAATGTCTAATGTGTTGGTATGATAAAGACACAGAATTCACCTATTCTTCTCCATGGCCAGAAAAGTTCCCTGATATAGAACGATGTTGTGCAAGGTAATTGTCCACAAGGAAAGAGCCTCCTCTCTATTTTCATGTGTCTCAGGAGGATTAGAGCTAGTTGTGGTGGGATCAGTGAGCTCGTGAACTGGGTGTGGTGACTTGAGCTGTTACCTAGCTGTTCAGGATCATCCGAGCCCATTTCTTCAAGGCCATTTTGGGTGATATAACTCAGACTGGTTCAAATTTTTGTTTTGTTTTGTTTTTTGTTTTTTGCCAGTCCTGGGCTTGAGCTCAGGGCCTGAGCACTGTCCTTGGACTTTCTCAAGGCTAGAGCTCTACCACTTGAGCCTCAGCACCACTTCCAGTTTTTTTGTATGTATGTGGTACCAAGGAATCGAACCCGGGTCTTCATGCATGCTAGGCAAGCACTTTAACCACTAGGCCCAACTCCCAGCCCTGGTCTCAAATTTTTTAAAGGGCTGGGAGTGTAGCCTAGTGATAGAGTGGCTCAAGTGGTTGAGTGCCAGCCTTGAGCAGAAAAGCTCAGGGATAGAGCCCAGGTCTTGAGTTCAAACCCAAGTAGTGACACAAATAAAAATAAAACAAAGGAATGTATAACTTATTAAAGATCATAGCATCTTACCATTGGGTCTGTATGGGTTCTCTTTCCTGTGTTACAGTGGATTTTGTTTGTTTGGTTTTCTCAGTACTGTATATCTTTCGACTTTATCTCATGCCAAACAAGGTTTGTTTTGCACTCTTTATGTTCATTGCTGATGTCTGTATTCCCAGCATGAATCTGAGATGCTGTACCTCAGCCACTTACATTACTAGCCACCCACCTGGAAAGGCAAAAGAACTAAAAGAGCCCCTCGGTGTTTGCCTTCACATGTAGTTTTTTCTTTTTTCCTTTTTGTCAGTCCTGGGCTCGACCTCAGGCCTGTGCATTCTCCCTGGGCCTTCCTGGCTTTTTCTGAGTAGTTAATTGCAGAGAAGAGCCTCATGGACTTTCCTGCCAGGGCTGGCTTCAAACTGGGATCTAGATCTCAGCTTCCTGAGTAGCCAGGATTGCAAGGCATGAGCAACTGGCACTTGGCTGTTTGGGGATTTTGCTTAAGACAAGAGCTTCCCCTCTGGCTAGCCTAGAACTCCCTATGTAACCAGGACTTACTGTGAATTCTTGATCTATCTGCATGTATCTCCTTAGTGCTGGGATCACATACATGTACCAGTGTGCCTTGCTCATTCCTTTCCTTAAAAGCAAGGATA
Source organism: Megascapheus bottae (assembly GCF_031878675.1). NCBI lineage: Eukaryota > Metazoa > Chordata > Mammalia > Rodentia > Geomyidae > Megascapheus > Megascapheus bottae. Next base: position 2,357,043 of record NC_143540.1, read on the forward strand.
GGAAATGAAGTTGTAGCTTAAGTAGAATGCTAACCTTGCTAACTGTGAACACAAAAAAAGCTCAAGGACAGTGCCCAGGCACTGAATTCAAACCAAAAGGGCAACACTTTAAAAAAAAAAAAAAAAGTAACTAATTGCTTGAAAGTCTGAAAATTTGTCTGGGTTCTGGTGGCTTACACCTGTAAATCCTAACTACTCACGAGGGTGAGATCTGAGGTTTGTGGTTCAAAGCCAGCCTGAGTAAGAAGTCTGAGACTCTTACATCCAATTAACCTCCAGAAAACTGGAAGTGGACCTGTGGCTCAAAGTAGAGCACTAGCCTTGAGTGAAAAAGCTCAGAAAGAACACCCAGGTCCTGAGTTCAAGCCCCACCAGACCAAAAAAAAAAGTCTGAAATTTTGAATTAAACATTTTGATTTATTTTCTAGGTATGAAATCATATCTTTAGATGCTTGGCGTATAGACATAAGCAAGAACAAAATAACCAATGTTGACCAGAAGGCATTATATTTCTGTGGATTCCCTACTCTGAAACACATCAAGCATAAAGTCAGTGGCTATTTAAGTCAGAACGTTTTCATCTTATTAAGTATGAAGTGATTATGGAGAAAGAATTATGATTAATTCTTTGAATTCTTTCATAGTTTTTCTTGAAGAAAAGTGGTGTTCAGGTATTCCAGCAAAGCAGTCGTGGAGAAAACATGATGTTGGAAATCTTAGTGAATGCAGAATCAGATGAACCTGTAAGTACTTTGCCATTCATTTATCATGTGTTTAGTAGTATAAAACGTTTGTGTCTACCAGTGTGTTTAACAGAGGTATAAATGCATAACTGCTGTAACTGCATTTTTCAGCAGAGAAAAATTAACCCACAGACTAGATAGATAGCAGTTTAAGAACCTTTATAATTGAAGCTCAGTGAGTAAAACTTTGGAAAGAGAACTGTTACATGCAGAGGTTAAGTGCAGACTCCCGGCAGAGCGCTGGGCTTGAGGTGCTGTTAAAGACCTGAGTCAAAAAGGTGTAGGTAGCCAGGTGCAGTGGCTCAGCTACTCAGGACCCTGGGATCTGAGGATCCAGGTTCAAAGCCAGCCCGGACTTGAAAGACCTTGAGACTCTTATTTCTAATTCACTACCACCAGAAAAGGGGAAATGGTGCTATAGCACAAAGTGGTAGAGTGCTAGCCTTGATCTGAAGAGCTCAGGAAGAGCACCCAGGCCCAGAGTTCAAGCCCCATGACCAACAAAAAAGAAAAAAGAAAGAAATTCAAGACTGGGAGTATAGCCTAGTGGTGGAGTGCTCACCTAGCATGCACAAAGCCCTAGATTCAATTCCTCCATATCACATACACAGAAAAAGTCGGAAGTGGTGCTTTGGCTCAAGTGGCAGAGCGCTAGCCTTGAGCAAAGAGTGTCCAAGGACAGTGCCCAGACCGAGTTTAAGCCCCAAGACTAGCCAAAAATAAACCCCAAAACAATCTGTGGAACTGAGTAATTTTTTCCCCCAGATGCTGTAGCTATAAAGCAAGCACAAACATGGACCCGTGTTCCTAATTAAATGTTCATTTTGTTATACTTGCCACAGAAAGAAATGACATCCTTTCTCTTAATATATGAAACAAGAGTCTTTTTTTATACATGAACTCTGACCTTCATCATTTTCCTTATTTATCAGAAAACTACTCAAGATAATATCACCCTAATTAGGACAGTCTCACATATTATATGTGAATTGAATTGTGTAACCTAATTACTTTGACTCATCCTATTTATAACTTCAGAAACTTAAATCACATTGGGAAATTTTGCGTGGACCTAAAACATGAATGACTTTTCTGCTTTTACTTTTAGAGTATAGAAAATGTAGCTTCATCAGTGCTTGGAAAGTCTGTCTTTGTTAATTGGCCTCATCTTGAAGAAGCTAGAGTTGTGGCTGTATCAGATGGCGAAACTAAGTAAGACTGGATTTCAAATTTCTCTAAATTTACTTTGCTATTTAATGACTTACTCATTTTATGTTGTTGTTGTTGGTTGCTGGGCTTGAACTCTGGACCTATTTTCTGGTGATTAGAGGTAAGAGTCTCCTGGTCTTTAGTGTGGGGGCTTACTGAGTAGCTAGGATTACAGGCATGAGCCACTGCACACTCATTTTTTTTTTTAACTGATGAAATTGTTGTGAGAATATTTGTAACTGGGCGCTGGTGGCACACATCTGTAATTCAAGAGGCTGAGATCTGAAGATCACGGTTCAAAGTGAGAGTGGGCAAGTAAGTTCTTGAGACTCTTATTTCCAATTAACTCCAGAAATCTGGAAGTGGCGCTGTGGCTCAGAGAGATAGAGCCTTGAGCAAAAGAGCTCAGGGACAGCACCCATACAGATTTCAAGCACCATGACTAAAGGGGAGAAGAAAAAAAATATTTGTACTCTATATTTGAATATTTGTGTTTTATATAAAATGAAACTTCTTTAATCATAACACTTGAAATTTAGCCACTATTGTCAGTTTGTTATATGCTGCTCAAGATATTTTAGATTATATATTCTTACATTTTTCCTCTCTTTTTCTGCCTAATATCCTGGTAGTTTTACGTCCAAATTTATTATTTAGTGAATATATTGCTGTTTCTGATAATACTTTTCGTTTTTTACTTTGAAGGTCACACTGCTAGAACTGTAATTAAAGCAAAAAATAGGAATTACATGATTTTTGTTTTAATTAAGGTTTTACTTGGAAGAACCTCCAGGAACACAAAAGGTTTATTTGGGAAGAACTCCTCCACCATCTAAAGTCATTCACCTTGGAGATAAAGAACAATCTAACTGGACTAAAGAAGTACAAGGCATTTCAGACCAGTGAGTGTCATACAAAAAATTGAGCTTGAGCCCACCTCCCCCCCCTTACCCCCCTCCCCACCCCGTGTCTTAGCTACTCTGGAGGCTTGAGATCTGAGGATCAAGGAGGTTCAAAGCCAGCCTGGCACAAAAGGACCTGAGACTCTTATCTCCAATTAACCTCTAGAAAAGGGAAGTGGGGCTTGGCTCAAGAGTAGGGTGGTAGCCTTGAGCTGAAGAGCTCAGGAATAGCGCCCAGGCAAAGTTCAAGCCCCATGACACCCCCCCCCCCAAATAAATAGTAAAATGACACAGCCAGAGGAGCAGAGTTAGCCTTGTTCAGTTTGTCACTGAAATGCCTCACCGGGAAACCTCTATGAAGACCTGGTGATAATTTCTTAGCCTGTGTATGCTTTCCAGCATCTGATACTAGTATCCAGTTAGTTCTACCCTGGTAACAGAACGACGTGTCTAGTAATTAGGTTAGGTATACAGAACTGCTTGCATATTTATTTAAAGTGTTTGATTATGCATTGCAATTTAGAAAATGACTAGTATTCTAAACGGTATATGCACTCATACATAAATATTTTCACTTTCCTTATTTCTCTTAGATACCTGAGAAGGAAAGGAATAATAATAAATGAAACATCTGCACTTGTGTATGCTCAATTACTTACAGGACGTAAATATCAAGTCAATCAAAATGGTGAAGTTCATCTAGAAAAACAGTGGTCAAAACAAGTTCTTCCATTTGTTTATCAAACTCTTGTTAAGGTGAGGCTCCTTTCTGTCTGTGTCCATGAGTGTGCACTGTATGAAAGACTCCGATTTCTTCTTCTGCACAAGGGGAACACATCCCAGCAGTGTGTGGTGAGTTAGCTGTGAGGTACATTCACCTGTGAGGCCTACTTGATGCCAGTCAGACACTGCTATGTGTGCAGCTGAACTTTAATGATTTAATCTCTAAAACAAAATTGCCAGCCGGGCTTGGTGGCTCAGTCTTGTAATCTTAGCTTCTTAGGAAACTGGAAAGGTCACAGTTTAACTCAGCCCAAGGAAAATCGTTCACAGAAATTTTTCTCAGCGGAAGCTGGATTTGATGATAGGCACTTGGCACCCCAAATAAAGAAGGAAGCATGAAATAGGTTTGTTGGGTGATTGGTGACTTCTAGCAACCCAGGAGGCTGAAATCTGAGAAACGCCGTCCAAAGCCAGCCTAGGCGAGAAAGACTATGAGACTTTGTTGTTGGTGGTGGTGGTGGTGGTGGTGGTGGTCATAGGACTTGAACACTGGGCCTGGGTGTTGTCCCTGAGCCCTTCAATTCAAGGCTACCGCCCTACCCCTTGAGCCACTTCTGGTTTTCTAGTGGTTAATTGAGATAAGAGTCTCACAGACTCTGGGCTGGCTTTGAACTGCGATCCTCAGATCTTAGCCTCCTGAGTAGCTAGGATTACAGGCATGAGCCACCACGCCTGGCTAAATTCTATTCTTTAAAAATATTTACCTTAATTTGATATTTCCTCCCAGCACCCAGGAGGCTAAGACAGGAAGATCTCACGTTTTGAAACTAGCCTGGAGCCTGATCTCAAAAGAAAAAAAAAAAAAAATGGCCCTGCATAATGATGCATACCCAATATTTTAGCTCCCGAGAAAATGGGGGCAGAAGATCTTAAGTTCAAAGCCAGCCTAAGAAAGGGATCCTAGCTCTGAAACAAAAATTGTCAGGGCCAGGAGTTTGGCCAAGTGGTTAAAGTGCTTGCCTAGCATGCATGAAGACCTGGGTTTGATTCCTTGGTACCACATACATAGAAAAAAGCCGGAAGTGGTGCTGAGGCTCAAGTGGTAGAGCTCTAGCCTTGAGAAAGTCCAAGGACAGTGCTCAGGCCCTGAGCTCAAGTCCAGGACTGGCAAAAAAAAAAAAAAAAAAAAAATGGGGCCAGGAGTTTGGCCTAGTGGTTAAAGTGCTTGCCTAGCACACACGAAGACCCAGGTTCAATTCCTTTGTACCACATATATAGAAAAAGCCGGAAGTGGTGCTGAGGCTCAAGTGGTAGAGTATTCTAGCCTTGAGAAAGTCCAAGGACAGTGCTCAGGCCCTGAGCTCAAGCCCAGGACTGGCAAAAAAAAAAAAAAAAATTTGTCTAAAGGCTGAGGACAAGTACTTGCTTTCGAGAATTTGGCTGATGGCTCACCCTCATGTAAAAATAAATTTTGCCTTCTGACACACAGGTACACACATACAAAAAGGCTGAAGGCATAGCTCAAGTAGTCAAGTGCAAGGGCACGTGTTCAATCCATAGTTCCTGACCAATAAATAAAAAATAAATCTCTAAGTAATGTCTGGAAGCTGAGATCTGAGGATAAAGATTCAAGGGTAGTCTATGCAGATAAATCATCCAAGAGACTCTTTATCTCCAGTAGGCATTTGCCTTTTGTTTATACCCTTATATATGGTATATAAGGGCATACATTTTTTTTGCAAGCATAGCCGTTTCCCCTTTATCCAAAGTTTTGCCTTCTGCAGTTTTAGTTATCTGCAGAAACCAAGATCAGAATATACTCAATGGGAAATGGCAGAATTAGGCAATTCATATATTTTTATTTTTTCCCCAGTGCGATGACATCTAGTGCTGCCCCATGTGGGATGTGAGCCTCTGTCTGTCTGTCCTGCATGTCTATGTTCTGTGTGCTTTTTTTTTTTTCTTTTCCTGATCCTGGGGCTTGAACTCAGGTCCTGGGCACTGTCTCTGAGCTTTCTTTGGTCAAAGCTAGCACTATACCACTTGGGCCACAGTACCATTTCCAGCTTTTTCTGTGTATGTGGTACTGAGGAATGGAACCCAGGGCTTCATGCATGCTAGGCAAGCTCTCTGCCACCAAGCCACACTCCCAGCCATTCTGTGTGCTTTTGCTACCTATACTGTAGGCCCTGAATCCCATCTCAGTTACCAGCTTGACTGCTGTGGTGTCAGGACAGTGCATGTGTTCATAAGCATTGGCTGACTTGGTATTGAACTCAAAGTGCAAGGGTGTTGATGCTGGCAGTGAGGGTGCTAAGAGCAGCCACAAGGTAAAAACTTAATTTAAAAGACTAAAGCAAATTTAAAAAAAGACCCACAATGCCTAATGCCAGTACTTCACATCTGTAATTCTAGCTTCTCAGGAGGCTGAGATGTGACAATCACCATTTTAAGCCAGCTTGGGGCAAAAAAAGCTATCGGACAGCACACAGGCTCTGAGTTCAAGCCCCAGTACTAGCATAAAATAATAATCATAATACCATGGAGATGTTGCTAACATGACAGTATTGCACTTCATACTGCAGAAGTAAGTAATGGCCACAGTTGACAATGAATACCTATCGTTCAGCACAAAGAACAAAACAGGGTGCATTTGAAAGACAGAGAAAGAGCACATCCACATAGTTTACTGTTACCGTGCCTGATTTATAAATTAAACTCCATGGTAGGCATGCACATATAGGGAAAAAATGTGTCCTTGAAATTTATCTCTCCCATGAATCCTATGATTTTATTGGAAGGGGAGTCTAGTATAGAGCATAGATTTTTCTGGGTTGGCTGCTTTGCTATGTGGCTGTACTATCATTTCTTCATCTAAAAAGTGTGGTTAGTAATAGAGTCTGCTATGTAGGATGTCTTGAGAATTCACTGGCATAAGCCTATCAAAGAGGGCCTGGCATATAAGAAGTAGATCATTTTTTCTTCTGTGATTATTATGTGCAAATGGTTGAGGTTTGATCATTTCAGACTGCATCAACATGATGTACAATCTGTAGACATTTGGCCCTGATGAATTATGCTTATGTTTTGTTTTATATAGGATATCCGAGCTTTCGACTCTCGTTTCTCCAGTATCAAAACGTTGGATGATTTGTTTCCTGTGAGAAGTATGGTCTTTATGCTGGGCACTCCCTACTATGGCTGTACTGGGGAAGTGAGTTTTAATTTTGTTACTAACTAAATTTCCTTCCTGTTATCAAGTTGATAAATTTATTTAGCCTGTCTTAATGAAGTGAAATAGAATATCAAAAGAGAAATACAAGAAAATTGACTTATATAACTTATAAACACAATATTTATTTGAATTTATTTAGGCGCTCTGTGTATTCCCTTGTAAGCGGCTTAGGTCAGGAGACAGGCAAAAGAATTCAAACCTGTTCTCTAGTCTAATAAATTTATTTATTATAGTGTTAAGGATAAAGTAATTTTAAAACTATTTTAGATACCTTATAGAGTTAAATGAATTTAAAATTTGTAGATGCTTTGAAGAAATCCTGTTCTACCAAAAAAAAGGTGTGTGCAACTATGGAATGGGAGAAAATAAGAAAATTTCTGTGGGAACAGATTTGGAGGTATTGGTGTGAATTTGTGATTTCTAAAATACACGTTTGTAGAATCATATACATCTGTATAGTATATATGTGTGTAGCTGTACATGCCTATTTTCCAGGTCCATTGATTGAAAAAATAAAGAAGCAAAGGCCCCTTCCAGTAGCAGTGAATACCAGTAGCACTCAGATTATTTTTTTTATTTTTTATTTTTTTGGTGGGTCATGGGTCTTGAACTCTGGGCCTGGAAGCTGTCCCTGAGCTCTTCAGCTCAAGGCTACTGCCCTACTCTTGAGCCAAGCCCCACTTCCCATTTTCTAGAGGTTAACTGGAGATAAGAGTGTCAGGTTCCTTTGTGCCTGGGCTGGCTTTGAACCTTGATCTTCAGATCTCAGGCTCCTGAGTAGCTAGGATTACAGGCGTGAGCCACTGTGCCTGGCTACACCCAGCTTTTGACTGCTAATATCATATCTCATAAGAGTAATCTCAGTCAGTTGGCTGCTCATAGTCCTAGGACAAGGAATCCATAAAATGTTGTAGAAATAAGGGCTCAGAAGAGCAGTGGGAACACAGCAGAAACACAGGAAGAGGTTCAGGTCTCCTGACTGGTCAAGTCTGAGATAGTATGAATACTAGAATAATTAAATCACTGAAGGAAAATGGAAATTCAAGATTCCATGGAGATGATTAAGATCATAGGGAAGAGATGGTTCTTGTTTCTAGCAGCATATCAAAAGTGAAGTGGGGCTATGGATATAGCTCACTGGTAGAGTATTTGCCTAGCACATACAAGGTCCTAGGTTCAATGACCGGCACTGAGAGGAAAAAAAAAAATTAGCTGATTTTTTTGCCTGGTTTGGCAGCATACACCTGTAATCCCAGCCCTCCAGAGTCTGAGGCAGGAGGATCTTGAGTTGGAGGCCAGCCTAGGCTACATAGTAAGATATTTATCAGTATAAACTTATATGCTTAATGACTACTATAGTTTTATAATAAAATAGTCTTAGGAAATTAGTAAATAATAAGTGAGTTTTATTAATACTGAAATATTTAGAAGTAAGGTATATAGTGTATGTAATATCTCCTCCAATGGTTCAGAAAAATAATAGCTTCTTTTTTTGGGGGGGGGGGTTATGGGGCTTGAACTCCGGGCCTGGGCGCTATCGTTGAAGCTCTTCAGCTCTAGGCTATCGTCCTACCCCTGGAGCCACAGCCCCACTTCCCATTTTCTAATGGTTAATTAGAGATAAGAGTCTCTCAGTGCCCTGGCTGGCTTTGAGCTGCCATCCTTAGATCTCAGCCTCCTAAGTAGCCAGGATAAAAGCATTTTAAATGGGCCTTCTGTATGGGTTGTTTTAATTCAGTTAAATATTAGCATACCTCTGAGGAAACTTTATGGAAGGCCGAAATACCCCTAAAAATTTTATCCTCAGGTCTGTCTGTATTGGACAAAATGGACAGTTCTAACTCTAGAGGATATTGGTTCATCATTATGTATGAACACAGTACATAATATACACAGTACAAAACTATTAAAACCTATTTTTAATGTTCATAGTAGGTGAATCTAGGTAAATGGTGTCAAGTCTCCTTTGCACTATTTTAATAACCTTTTGAAAATTTGAAATTATTTGCAAATGTTAATTTTTTTTTTTTTTTTTTTTTTGCCAGTCCTGGGCTTGAGCTCAGGGCCTGAGCACTGTCCTTGGGTTTTCTCAAGGCTAGAGCTCTACCACTTGAGCCTCAGCACCACTTCTGGCTTTTTTTTTTTCTATGTATGTGGTACCGAGGAATCAAACCTGGGTCTTCATGCATGCTAGGCAAGCACTTTAACCACTAGGCCAAACTCCCGGCCCATCAAATGTTAATTTTTTAAAAGAATGACTCCTATTTTATAATATTACATTTACTTAAAAATTCCAAGAGAATTTCGAATACCTCATTTTATTGCCATGCTCTATTTTAGAAATGAAACCATGGAAATAAATAGAAAAACAAAAAGCTGCGAAAGCGAGTAAAACGTACTGCGATTTTGTTTATTCCACTCCAAGGTGCAGGACTCAGGTGATGTGATGTCGGAGGGTCGGATCCGTGTCGTCTTCAGCATCCCATGTGAGCCCAACCTTGACGCGCTCATGCAGAACCAGCATGTGAGTGCCACAGCCAGCGCTGTTTCATTGGCAGTCATGGTTTTTATCACATCCTTCAAGCGTATTTCACATGTTTTATGTGAAGAAAGTCCTAGAATCCTTGCTCTCAAAAATGTGTATAAATCACATCCATCTTCCTTGCCATACTATATATACACCATAGCTAAGGTATAGAAAGAGCCCAGATGGGACCTGGAGTTTGGCCTAGTGGTTAAAGTGCTTGCCTAGCATGCATGAAGACCCGGGTTCGATTCCTCAGTCCCACATACATAGAAAAAAGCCGGAAGTGGTGCTGTGGCTCAAGTGGTAGAGCTCTGACTTTGAGAAAGCCCAAGCAAGGACAATGCTCATGCCCTGAGCTGAAGGCCAGGACTGGCAAAAAAGAAAAAGAAAAAGAAAAAGAAATAGCCCAGATGTCCTACAGCAGATGAGTGAATCAAGAAAATCTTGTGCGGGCCGGGAGTTTGGCCTAGTGGTTAAAGTGCTTGCCTAGCATGCATGAAGACCCGGGTTCGATTCCTTGGTACCACATACATACAGAAAAGCCGGAAGTGGTGCTGAGGCTCAAGTGGTAGAGTGCTACCCTTGAGAAAGTCCAAGGACAGTGCTCAAGCCCTGAGCCCAAGCCCAGGACTGGCAAAAAAAAAAAAAGGAAAATCTTGTGCGTGCATTCAACTTTACTCATCTGTTAGAATTATATTATGTCATTTGCAGGAAAATGGATGGACTTAGAAAAAAAATCATGTTAAATGATTTTACAAAAGGTTCATGTTTTCTCTCATACGTGGAAGCTAGATCTAAAGTACAAGCATGCATAATAACATGCATTTAAACACAAGCTGCCTAAGGAGGAGAAGGAGGCGTGCAAAGGTGTGACTCCACTGGACACCCCCTGGACAGTTTATCAAACCGAATGCTGTTTTGGGATTTGGGCATGAAGAAAGGTGCAGGAATGGAGGGAGGCAGCCAGAGCCAGTGTTGTCACTAGATTCAGTGCATATTCATTGTGGAACAATTTGTAACTTGGGCCAGGAGTTTGGCCTAGTGGTAGAGTGCTTGCCTAGCATGCACGAAGACCTGGGTTTGATTCCTTGGTACCACATATACATAAAAAGGCTGGAAATGGTGCTGTGGCTCCAGTAGTAGAGTGCTAGCCTTGAGAAAGTCCAAGGACAGTGCTCAGGCCCTGAGTTCAAGGCCCAGGACTGGCAAAAAAAAAATACATATATACATATATACATATATACATATATATATGTATATATGTATATATGTAACTTGAGGGTAGTGACAGTGTACGGTTAAAAGGAGGAGAATGATGGTAGGGTGACATTGACCAAGATTTGTTGTACTTATAACCTGACTTATGGAATTGGAACCTCTTTGTACAATTATTTAATAATAAATTTTTTTGAATTTTTGTAAATCTAGCCTAGCACAGGCAAATGTGTGGGTTTATTCCCAGCGCTACAGAAACCGAAGGGGGAAAAGAATGAAAATCTTTAGGGGGAAAACAGTCACAGAAAACCTGGTATTGATCCATAGTGTTTATTTTGAGTTATTTTCAAAGTTATAAGAGGCACTTTGCTTATCTTACCCTGTTCCTACAGGTGTGATACAATATTGTATAAAGCCTTTTATAATAATTCAGAGCCTCCATTTTCAGTTACAAGGGGCAAAAGGCCTTTCTGCATAGGTTACTTACCTTAATTCAGTTAAAAATGGACTAGCGGGCTGGGAGCGTGGCCTAGTAGTAGAGTGCTCACCTAGCACGCATGAAGCCCTGGGTTCGATTTCATGGTACCACATACATAGGAAAAGCTGAAAGTAGTGCTGCGGCTCAAGTGGTAGAGCTCTAGCCTTGAGAAAGTCCAAGGACAGTGCTCAGGCCCTGAGTTCAAGCCCCAGGACTGCCCCCCCACCCAAAAAAAAAAAAAGACTACTGGGAAACCATGTTTAAGTTCACAGCATCCAAATAAGAATCCTTACATTACCACAATCCAGTGGTTAGTGTTGTCTTAAATATCTCCAGATTTTTACTGTAAACTTACATTTCCATAATTGACCTTTTTTGTTTTTTATATTTAAAGAAATATTCTATAAAGTACAACCCAGGATATGTGTTGGCCAGTCGCCTTGGAGTGAGTGGATACCTTGTTTCAAGGTTTACAGGAAGTATTTTTATTGGAAGAGGATCTAGGAGAAAGTAAGTTTATGTTAGAGAAATTTACTTAAAGTGGCAAAAAAAAAGTTTCAATACATAGTCTTTAAGTATTTTTCTCTTAATTGCTGTGAGTTTTCTTTTAAAATTGTGCGTAAATTATTCTGGTGGTCACCTTTTATCTGAATGGCATATGTTGTAGATCCTTGGAGAGACTTTTTTTAGCAGCTAAAAACTTGAACCTTGAAAAAAGGTATCAGAGTGTGTGTGAGCCTCGATAATGTATTTCCTTGCATTTTGATATCTTTTTTTTCAGAATTATATAATTTATTTGCATGCCTTTTTAAACTTGGGTTTTAAAGCCCTTCCTCTTTTTTTTTAAATTACTTCTAATTGGAAATAACCATAAATAAATGTAGAACATTCAAAAAGCAAGCTTTTCTAAGAATTGAAAACAAAACATTTTCTTGCTTATACAAATTTTAAAACGTGTGTGTGTGTGTGTGTGTGTGTGTGTGTGTGTGGTTTCACTTTAGCCCCCATGGAGACCATAAAGCAAATGTGGGTTTAAATCTCAAATTCAACAAAAAAAATGAAGAGGTTCCTGGCTACACCAAGAAAGTTGGGAGCGAGTGGATGTATTCATCTGCAGCGGAGCAGCTCCTTGCCGAGTACTTAGAGAGGTAAAGGGGGCTTATCCACTCAGAACCGAAGGCGTGCTAGGAGATTGGGGAAGTGGTGCTCAAATAGTAGAATTCTACCCTTGAGCTGAAGAAGAGCGCAGGGACAGCTCCCAGGCCACAAGTTCAAGCCCTGTGACAGACAAAAATAGAGAAAGAGAGAGAGAAAGAGAGAACGAACACTTTTGAGAAGTAAAGAAGCTCCTCTGCCTAGAACTTAGAGATATGAAGGAGGGCATCTGTAAATACACGGAGCCTTTGTGAGTACTTAGCGGGATACGAGCCACACACAAGTCTCCTAGTGTGCCACTGGTTAGGTTTGCTCATTAAGAGTTTCAGAGGGAAATAAGGCTGAGTTACTTAGAAGAATGATGTTCACTTCTGATCCACACTTTAAATGTTCACCTTTGGTTACAGAAAGGGACTCATCAAATTCAATTTGAGTTCACCCTCATGAAGATTTTACAAGTATATGAGTGAAATGATTTCCCCCTCATCCCCTGGGAAGGTTTTGAGGGTATAAGAATAGTATGACTTGGGCCGGGAGTTTGGCCTAGTGGTTAAAGTGCTTGCCTAGCATGCAGGAAGACCCGGGTGCCACATACTTAGAAAAAGCCAAAAGTGGTGCTGTGCCTCAAGTGGTAGAGCTCTGGCCTTGATAAAGCCCAAGGACAATGCTCAGGCCCTGAGCTTAAGCCCAGGACTGGCAAAAAAAAAAAAAAAAAAAAGAATAGTATGGCTGCTGGGCTGGTGGCCCCCACCTGTCATCCTAGCTACTCAGGAGCCTGAGATCTGAAGATCAAGGTTCAAAGCCAGCCAGGGCACAAAAGAACCTGAGACTCTTATCTCCAGTTAGCCTCTAAAAAATGGGAAATGGGCTTGGCTCAAGGGTAGGGCCGTAACCTTGAGCTGAATAGCTCAGAGACAATATCCTGGCCCAGGATAGGGTGAGTTCAAGTTCCATGACCCACCAAAAAAAAAAGCTGGAAGTGGTACTGTGGCTCAAGTGGTAGAGCTCTGCATTAAGACAGCCCAAAGACAGTGCACATGCTTGGAGTTCAAGCCAGGACTGGCAAAAAAAGAAAAAAGAATAGTATGGCTTATAATCTTACAACCGCTATTCCTTAGTAGTCACATCCCTTAATAATAGTATAGGGACTGGGAATGTGGTTCAGTGGGAAGAGTGCTTGCCTGGCACTGGGTTCAATTCCTCAGTACTACATAAGCAAAAAAAAATTTTTTTTTAATTTTAAATACTATTATAATAATAAGTCCTCAAAATACATTAATATCACCATGAAGATTCAGATTTATAGGAATTTTATAGGAACTTAGCCATCTGTACAGAAAGCCATATTTTTGTTTCTATAGAGCTCCAGAACTATTTAGTTACATAGCCAAAAATAGCCAAGAGGACGTGTTCTATGAGGATGATATTTGGCCTGGAGAAGAAGAGAATGGGTAAGTTCAATGCCGGGGTCCATTGTAGATGCAACCAATTCATCAAGAGTTTCTCATATAATCTGCTTTGTTTTATTTTGTATTGGTTTTTTTTTGTTTTATGAATTATAATTCATAGTTCTCAGAAAGTTTATATGAGAATTTTGAACACTCGTAGTTTTAATTAAAGCCGTGTGCAGTGGCTCACATCTGTCATCCTAGCTACTCAGGAGGCTGAGATCTGAGGATTCCAGTTCAGAGCCAGCCCAGGCACTAAAGAATGTAAGACTCTTATCTCCAATTAATCACTAGAAAATGGGAAGTGGTGCTGTGGCTCAAGTAGGGTGATGGCCTCGAGCTGAAGAGCTCAGGGACAGCATCCAGGCCCTGGGGTAGGGTGGTCACCTTAAGCTGAAGAGCTCAGGGCAGTGCCCAGTCCCAGAGTTCAAGTTCCGTGACCAACCAAAAAAAAAAAGTTTTTAGGCCAGGAGTTTGGCCTAGTGGTTAAAGTGCTTGCCTAGCATGCATGAAGACCCGGGTTCGATTCCTCGGTACCACATACATAGAAAAAAGCCGGCAGTGGTGCTGAGGCTCAAGTGGTAGAGCTCTAGCCTTGAGAAAGTCCAAGGACAGTGCTCAGGCCCTGAGCTCAAGCCCAGGACTGGCAAAAAAAAAAAAAAGTTTTTATTAAAATGAAAAACATGATTATTGTTTTTGTTATAGTGCTGAGAAAGTCCAAGAAATTATTACTTGGCTAAAAGGACATCCTGTCAGTACGTTGTCTCGTTCTTCTTGCGATTTACAAATTCTGGATGCAGCTATTGTTGAGAAAATTGAGGAGGAAGTTGAAAAGTGCAAGGTATTAACTTACTTTCAGTAATCACAGTTATTGATAAGCTGACATTAAATGGACTTTTCATTATTTTACGAGCAGTTAACTTATATTTCAACTGTCTAATGTATTTACTAAATCAAATTAACAAATGAATGTTTTTTTGACAAATATTCTAATCCTTCTCTGGCCATTAGTATATCTGAATAACTAAATATATTTTATCATACAAAAACTATACCACTTGTTTTATTACCTGTAGCATGCCCTATTTTAAGAATTAATATTTAGTGAATCTAATCATGTTAGAATATGTGTGACTGAGAAATAAGATTAATACCCATGCCTTCTTGTTTAAACTACATTAAAAGATACAGTTTATGGGGCCAGGAGTTTGGCCTAGTGGTAGAGTGCTTGCCTTGCGTGCACAAAGACCCGGGTTCGATTCCTCTGTACCACATACATAGAAAAAAAAGCCGGAAATGGTGCTGAGGCTCAAGTGGTAGAGCTCTAGCTTTGAAAAAGTCCAAGGACAGTGCTCAGCCCCTGAGCTCAAGCCCAGGACTGGCAAAAAAAAAAAAAAAGTATCTCTTTTTTTTTTTTTTTTTTTTTTTTTTTTTTTGCCAGTCCTAGGGCTGGAACTCAGTATCCTTGAGCTTCTCAAGCTAGACCTCTACCACTTGAGTCACAACGCTACTTCTGGCTTTTTCTGTGTATGTGGTACCGAGGAATCATCTATGCTAGGCAAGCACTCTGCCACTAGGCTAAATCCCCGGCCCTTTCATGTTTTTTTTTTTATATTCTTTTGTTTCAGTGTAGTGAACATTGTCTTGGTTTTAACTTGTGATTTTCCCCTCGAGCCCCCCACATAGCTAGGACAACAAGGTGAACGCTGCCATGCATTGCTTTTTATTGGTTGAGAGTCTTGAAGAGTCCTGCCAATTTACTGCCCAGTCTGATCCTTTCTAATCTCTGCTTGCTGAGTAGCTAGCATTGTAGGCATGAGCCACTGTGCGCAGCCCTAAAAGCTGGGTTCCAAAGAAAAATGGTCTTTACATGGTTAAATCACTACCTTTTTTCCATTAGGTAAGAATTCAATTTAAAACAAAAACAAAAACAGAACACCATGAGTAATAGTTGATGGGTTGTAGTACACGTAAGTTACTTGCGCATTCTTGTTAGATAAAACAGGCTTCTCATTTCACAAATGGAAGGAAGCTGATGCTTGAAGTATGAATTCACAGAGCTAGCAGGTAGGAAAACCAGGAGAAAGCTCTTTTCTCAGCATTTCTTAGCCAACATTTGAACATCAAGAAAGGCAAAGATGAATGCCAGCTAAATTCTTGAAGGTAGTCACAAGACCTCTAATTGTCATTACTTTATACCGTTTTTCTTTGCTGACCATTTCATTTTCTTTGTAATGAAAATAAGCTCTCGTTCTAATAGAATGGCATGGACATACACTGTAAAAGAGACCTTTGTAGTCTTTGTGTTAGAGATGTACCTTTGGGAGGGGAGGGTTCCTTACACTGAGGTTGGTGGTACATTTTGAACTGATAACCATTTCACACAGACATACTCACCGAGGAGCTGCAGAGCAGCTGAGGAGTGGAATGCTTGGTGGACATGCACAGACTCTGGGCTGGATCCCCAGCACATGGTGGGGGGAGGGGGTGCTTCTTAGACATAGCATAAAAATGAACCTGCGCTGTGCCTTGGTGGCTTACGCCGGTTATCCTAGCTACTCAGGAGGGTGAGAACTGAGGATCACAGTTCAAAACCTGCCCAGGTAGAAAATCCTGTGAGACTCTTATTTCCACATACATAGAAAAGGCTGCAAGTGGTGCTGTGACTCAAAAGTGGTAGAGTACTAGCTAGAAAAGCTCAGGGACAGTGCCAGGCCTCGAGTTCAAGCCCCACAACCACCACCAACAAATTATTAATCTGTACTAAAACTTGGCAGTTTTCTCTGTCTTAGTACATCAGAAATTTTCCTTTGTAACAATGTCAGCTGCAGGCATTGTATAAATGTTTATCTTTCCTTGCTGCAGTTGCAAAACTGTCAATTATTTTTTAACTCAATCCTTGAATACTATAATGTAATATTTTAAATGTTTTGTTCATTCCTCAGCAAAGAAAGAGTAACAAGAAGGTGCGAGTGACGGTGAAGCCCCATTTGCTCTACAGGGTACGTTCCTGTGAAAGGGTTGTTTTCACTTTGTTGTTGCTTTCACTTTGAAAGTATAAAAAGAACAAAAATAATTTTAAGCTGGGCATGGTGCTGCATACCAGCACCAAGAAATCTGAGGCATGAAAATCAAGAGTTCAAGGCCAGCATGGGCTACACACTGAGTTCAAGGCCTATCTGAGCCATTTAGCAAGACACTGTCAGAAAACAAAAAAGTTTTCAAGATACCAGGAAAACCTTTCATTGTAATTAATAAGTCTCTTCTTTTCAGCCTTTAGAACAGCAACATGGAGTCATTCCTGATCGAGATGCAGAATTTCGTCTCTTTGACCGTGTTGTAAATGTGAGAGAGAATTTTTCAGTTCCAGTTGGCCTCCGTGGCACCATCATAGGAATTAAAGGGGGTAATATCTCAATACTTACTCTCTTCAGCCGTATTTATATTGCATGACTATAGACTGAGGTTGGGAAGATTGCAGTTCAAGGTGAAATAAATAAAATAAATAAGAAATCTTTAATAAGTTGAAGATTGTGATTACCTTTCTGGGGAATTTATCTCTTAAGGCACTCCTGTTTCTTTCTTTTTCATGTATTTTTATTGTAATTAATAGAAGGGTTACATGATATTCACCAGATAGAAGGTGCACTACTTCACATTGATACCCTTTCTCATGTTTTGGTCCCCATTTCCCTTTCTTTTCTTTTCTTTTCTTTTGCCAGTCCTGGGGCTTGAACTCACAGGGCCTGAGCACCATCCTTGGACACTTTTTGCTCAAGGCTAATTCTCTGCCACTTGAGCCACAGCACCACCACTTGTGGCTTTTTCTGTGTATGTGGTACTGAGGAATCAAACCCAGGGCTTTGTGCATGCGAGGTGAGCTCTCCACCACTAGGCCACGCTCCCGGCCCAGGTACTCGTGTTTCCTAACTTACATGATACTGATTGGGCTGCTGTCATTCTTCATGGTGATGAGGAAGGTTTGAAATAGGGTCTTGCTCTGCTGCAAATTGACCTGAATCCCTGACCCTCCTACTTTGGTTTCCAAGTGCTGGGATGACAGGCAACCACCACCATGCTTGCTCATATGCAGAAAATAAACACCCCATGCACTCTAAAACCTTGCTGCTAATACTTGATCCATCTCTCTCTGTGCCTGTCGCCAACAGCTAATAGAGAAGCTGATATACTGTTTGAAGTATTATTTGATGAAGAATTTCATGGAGGTTTAACAATAAGGTAAGGTTTGTATTTCAGGTTACAGCCCTTCTTTGTGAATATGTCCAAGTGACCTTGGACTTTGCATCACTTGTAAATTCATTTATCTACAGTTTGAGTTCATCGCTCCTAGGATAATAGACAATAGAAAGACGTGCTTTCTGCCCTCATGGAATGTTCAGTTTCATGAGATAAAATTAAGCAACTGACTACAACTGTCAGTCATTTAGTTAAAATGTGACAAGTACAGGGAAGGAGAAATATGAACCGGGAGAAGAGGAACAAGAGAGAAGACTGCTCAGAAAGACAGGCTCGAGTGAGCCATGTGGGACGGAGGGCAGGGAGGACGGAGATACCTGCACTGGTAGAAATGTCCTTTGAATCCCATGATATGTGGTCACCATTATGTATTTTAGCTGAGTTGCAAGTGGCCAAGGAAGGTTAGAGTGGCTTGAGAAGTGAATGGCAAACTTAGTAATGGAGACAGGAAAGGATTCCTTTACTATGAAGGGAAAGAAGGAGGGCTTGGGGGTGGCTCAAGTGGTTGAGCACTTACCCAACAAGTATAGGACCCTGATTCAGAACCCAGTATTTCAAGGAAGGGAAAGAGCAAGACCCTGGAGGTCAGCAGGTTTACAGGAGGAGGGGTGGACTGTTTATTTAAAGTGGGTCTGATCTGAGCTCGTTTTTAGGGAATACGAGGATCATGATAGATTGAGAAGGGTACCATGGTGTGTTTCAAAGTATAAGCTGTCAAGCTTTGTGTTGGGCAACATAAGCTGAAAAACAATTATTTTTCACTACCTTTCAGTATCTTCATCTACAACGAAGACACATGTATTCCTTAGATGTATTTCCCATTTCCTTCCTCCCTTCTAAATTTAATCTGGAAACCTGAAGTAAATCTAACTCAGTTTCTTTTTCTCCTCTGTATTTGTTGATAGGCAATTGCAGTTTAAAATTATTCTTTTAGCTAGGTGCTGGTGGCTCACACCTATCATCTTAGCAGCTCAGTAGGCTGAGAATTGAGGATCGTGGTTCAAAGCCATCTCAGGCAGGAAAGTCCATGAGACTCTTACCTCCAGTTAATCACCAGGAAACTGGAAGTGATGCTGTGGCTCAAAGTGGTAGAGTGTGTGCTAGCCTCGAGCAAAAACAGCCCAGCTACAGTGCCCAGGCCCCAAGTTCAAACCCTATGACTGCCAACACCACCAACAGAATTACTCTCTTAGCTTTCTTGTATGGAATCCTGCTTTCAGTCATTCTCCAAGTGGTCCTCAGGGTGCTGAGACTGCTGTGCCTGGAATACATGTGGCACCCAGAGCCCTTCCTGGCTGTGCCCTTCAAGTACAACCAAGGAATCCAGACCTTCCCGGCTATCACTTTTCATCAGAATGTTTGATTACCAGTAACTTTCACCTTTTAACTTCCACATTCGTTGTTGATGGTAGTTGGTTGTTTTTTGTTGTTGTTGTTGTTGTTGTTGTTGTTTTTGTGAGATAGAGTGTCAAGTATGTATCTGTTCTGATGAGGGTGTTTCCATCCCAGAATTGCTTACCTTCTCCCTGGCACATTTAACATTATTTCCCTCTGACTGTAACTTTTAGATGCTCACCTGGTAGAGGTTACCGGCTGCCAACAAGTGCCTTGGTGAACCTTTCTCATGGGAATCGCTCTGAAACTGGAAACCAGAAGTTGACAGCTATTGTGAAACCTCAGCCAGCTGTGAATCCGGGTAGCTCAAATTCATCAGTTTCATCTGGGCATTTGGGAGGCCTCAACCATTCTCCTCAGTCACTTTTTGTTCCTACTCAAGTAAGTCTCTCAGTCTTAATTTCTCCCTACTCTCTTTACAAGTCACAAATCATTGGAGGCTTTCTAAATGGAAACCTAATTTGACTTCCTTCTTCATTTTGATTACAAAGTTTTGATTCAGCAGAGTGCAAGTGGCTCATGCCTGTAATTCTAGCTACTCACTCAGAAGGCTGAGATCTAAGAATCACAGTTCAAAGCCAGTCTAAGAAGGAAAGTCCTTGAGACATTGGGGGGGGGGAGGTGGAACAGGGCAGTCCTGGGGTTTGAACTCAGGGCCTGAGCACTGACCTTGAGCTTTCCTCAAGGCTAGTGCTCTACCACTCAAGCCACAACACCACTTCCAGCTTTTCTATGTATGTGGTACCAAGGAATCAAACCTGGGTCTTCGTGCATGCTAGGCAAGCATTCTACCACTAGGCCAAACTCCCAGCCCTTTTAAAAATTATTTTTAGTGTAAATATCTTGTCATGTTCCATTAACAAATTATTTGTGCTTTTCTAGGCAGCTGCTAAAGATGACGATGAATTCTCTAACATTTGGCAGTCCTTACAAGGATCTGGAAAAATTCAAAACTTCCAGCCAGGTCTTCAAGAGAAGGTACATGTCTTAGGGATGCTCGTTAACTTAAGTTTTTCCACTGGAATATATAATCTGTTAGCACTTGGTTTTCTTAAATATGAATGAGCAAGTTTATATACCTCTCCAGAGATTAAGAAGTACAAGAGAACTGGACTATAGCTCAAGAGGAAAGAACACCTCCAAGAGTACAGACTCAGAGCAAAAGCAAACCTAGTCTGGGCACCGGTAGCTCACTCCTGTAATCCTAGCTACTCAGGAGGCTCAGCTCTAAGGATAACAGTTCAAAAAATCCCCCTGAGAGATTCTTTTTTTTTTTTTTTTTTTTTTTTTGGCCAGTCCTGGGGCTTGAAATCAGGGCCTGAGCACTGTCCTTGGGCTTCCTTCAAAGCTAGAGCTCTACCACTTTAGCCACTTTGTGGGGGAGGGCCAGTCCTGGGCTTGAGCTTAGGGCCTGAACACTGTCCTGGGACTTTCTCAAGGCTAGAGCTCTACCAATTGAACCACAGCACCACTTCCAGCTTTTTTTTTTTCTACATATGTGGTACCAAGGAATCAAACCCAGGTCTTCGTGCATGCTAGGCAACCACTAGGCCAAACTCCTGGCCCAACTTCCAGCTTTTTCTATGTATGTGATACTGAGGAATTGAACCATAAGGTGAAAAAAGAGAAAAGAAATAACTTCACATAGTACATTAAGAACAACAATCACAAAGATAAACCTCTTACTTCCACATGCTATAGTTCATTTCGTTTAGTATCATCCTATATGATCATATGTACATATCTTTTGAGCTATTGTGATCCTCTGCTAGGAGAATCCTAGATGTGTACTAAGTATTACAAATGAAGGAAACTTTGGGGTAGTTTTCTAAATTCTGTTCATCTTTTCCATGTGAAGTTTGTTTTTCTAGTAAGCCTATGTAATTTTTATAAAAATAATAAAAGTTAAGAATAAAATGTAATTCGAACTTGAAGATTATGCTTAACTAATTTGTAAAAATTTTACCTTTTAGGGTACGATTCTACCTCAAGAAATAAGTCAAGTAACTCATCAGCATAAATCCCGATTTAATGACAATGTTAAATATCAGCAAAGAAAACATGACCCTCACCAAAAATGTAAGGTTTTTTTTTTTTTTTTTTTTTTTTTGCCAGTCCTGTGCTTGAGCTCAGGGCCTGAGCACTGTCCTTGGACTTTCTCAAGGCTAGAGCTCTACCACTTGAGCCTCAGCACCACTTCCGGCTTTTTTTTCTATGTATGTGGTACCGAGGAATTGAACCCGGGTCTTCATGCATGCTAGGCAAGCACTTTAACCACTAGGCCAAACTCCCGGCCCCAAAAATGTAAGTTTTAAGTTAGCATGTTTATATGCTATTTGCTTCCTCACAAAAATAAATTAACAACCATATTGAGATATAATTCACTACTGTAAAATGCATTCATTCTTTTAAACTATAGTTTTTTGGGTTTTGTTTGTGGTGCTTTTTTTTTTTTTGTATTTTCATATAATTGTGCGATCAACACTCCTATCCAAATTAGGAACTTTATTTATTTTTTGGTGGGTCAGGGGGCTTGAACTCGCCTTGTGTGCTGTCCATGAGATCTTCAGCTCAAGGCTACCACCCTACCCCTGGAGCCACAGCGTCCACTTCCCATTTTCTAGTGGTTAATTGGAGATAAGAGTCTCATAGACTTTGATGCCTGGGCTGGCTTTGAACCACAATCCTCAGATCTCAGCCTCCTGAGGAGCTAGGATGACAGCCATGAGCCACTGCACCTGGCTAAAATTTTTTTGATTTGTTGTTTTATTTTCTTGTTTTGTTTTGTTAACACATGTTGGTTTACATGTTGGTGAGATTCAGTATATTTTGACACACAGATTCGGCATGGATGGATCAAATCCATAGTAAAGTAGCTGGTTAGCCTCAATTACTTTGGCTACTTTTTTGTCAGGACTGACAAACATCTTCAACCCCGTAACGCAGAGAGGCAGAGGCAGGAAGATCACGAATAAAGCCAACTTGGGCTCATGTAGAAGATCTACCTCAAAAGCAAGGATGAAGCTGGGTGAGGCGGCTCACACCTGTCACCCTAGCTACTCAGCAGGCTGAGATATGAGGATCAAGGTTCAAAGCCAGCCCAGGCACAAAAGGACCTGAGACTCTTATCTCCAATGAACCTCTAGAAAAGGGGAAGTGGGGCTTGGCTCAAGGGTAGGGTCGTAGCCTTGAGCTAAAGAGCTCAGAGACAGCACCCAGGGTGAGTTCAATCCCCATGACCCACCAAAAAAAAAAAAAAGCAAGGATTAGTGATACAGCTCAGTGGTAGAGCATTTGCCTAGCACGTGGGAGCCAGTGTATTTAATTCCCAGCACCACAGAACACACAGTAACTTCATTGTGCTGATTGAAACTGGACTCGAATTCAAAATTAGAGTTCTCGGGAGAGAAAGCAAGTTATTTTGTTTGACATTCGGCATGAGAGAGACTTGATTTTCATCTGGTCTTTCTCAGGACCTCAAACAAGATCTTACTTCAAAACAGGAACCTCAGCATTCCTTAAATACCAGGAGTCAGTAAGTTTTAGGACAGGACCCTAGTACTGTGTAGGCCATGACTCAGTACTTAGGGAGGTAGCATAGGAGAGCTTTTCCAAGCCTCTATGGCTAGATCATTCTTCAGCTTTCAGATCTTTCTAGTTACTTTTTTCCCAGATGTCTCTACCACCTTACACGGTTGTCAAGTTCATTGCCTTTCATTGTTTTCAAATGTAGCCTGAAGGAGAAATGTTTTCCATGCTGGTTCAAGCCTACCAAACTCAGACACTTTGCATGTGGGCTATCCCAGGAATTAACACAAAGAACAAGTTGCAATTCTTTGACCACTGCTTTGAAAGCAGTCCAGCGTCGTTTGCTGTGCTGTCATTGGGTCTTTCCACCAACAGTGGCTACATGAGGCTGGGGAGTAGAATATGGGACTAGAGCTGAGGATTTTGTTTTGTTTTATTTTGTTTTGTGCTGGACCTGGGGCTTGAACTCAGGGCCTGGGCATTGTTGCTGAGCTTTTTGCCAAAGTTAGTGCTCTACCACTTGAGCCACAGCACCACTTCTTTTTTTCTGAGTGGTTGATGGGAAATAAGGATCTTCACAGACTTTTCTGTCCAGGCTGGCTTCCAGCTGCAATTCTCTGACCTCAGCCTCCTGAGTAGCTAGGATTACAGGCGTCACCACTAGAACCAAGCTTACAGCTTTGTTTGCGATGCTAAATATTTGGTCAGATTAATTGTTGTGAAGTAAACTTTTTCATTTACCAAAAACTCAATTTTTCTTTTCTCTAGTTAAAGAAGAGTGTAAGAGTCCTAAAGTTGAATGTCAGTCACAAAAAATGTCCAGTAAGCAGGTAAGCTTTCTTAAAATCAAATTTTAGTAGCTACTTTTTTTTTCAAGTACAAATTGGTGCTCAATGACATCAGGTTGAAGTTTGCCGATTTTTCAAGAATTAACAAGGTATGTAGTAGGAGGGCAGGTGTAGTACAGACTGACAGCCACTCAGAAGGTAAGTTACACAGCTAGAACCCAGGATTTGAAACCAGAGGCACCTAAAATCTAGTTTGGCCATTTAATAGTAGACCCAGCTATACTGAAAATACTATTAGGATGTGGTAAGGTACTGTTGTCTGTTGAAGGCTTTCTTCCTGGCTTGAGGATTACTCATCTTTTTTACATTTGATTTTGTTAGGGGAAAATAAAGAAGAAAGAAAAGAAAAGCTTGTTTATCCTTTTCTTTTGATTTAATACTGGAGCTTGAACTCCTGTGACCTCTCACTGAGCTTTTTCACTCACCACTGTCCATCTAACACTTGAGCCAGGGTCATTTCCAGCTTTTTCTGTGTATGCAGTACTAGGGAATCATACCTAGGACCTTGCATGCTAGGCAAGCATTCTACCACTAAGCCACATTCTCAGCCCTTGAGCCATGCTTCTAGTCTGATATTTTTCTCATTAATTAGAGATAAAAATAATCTCAGACTTTTCCTCTAGTTCTCAGCCTTTTTTATACTTGCATCAGATTAGTTTCAAATTCACTATTCGCTAGGATTACAGCCTTGAAGCCTAGGCCCTGAGTCCAAAGCCCCAGGACTGACAAAAAAAAAAAAAAAAAAGGCAATTAAAGTAACTCTAGGGCCGGGAGTTTGGCCTAGTGGTTAAAGTGCTTGCCTGGCATGCATGAAGACCCGGGTTCGATTCCTCAGTACCACATACCTAGAAAAAAGCCGGAAGTGGTGCTGAGGCTCAAAAGTTCATTCTGACTTTTTTATAGACTTTTGGAGGTCCTACCAAATGTAAAAATATCAAGCTGTTGAAGAGAAACGAAAGTTCAGGAGTCACAGAAACCCAAAAGGTTGGCAACTGATTACTTAAATATCACTGATAAATTAAAAGGCCTTCATTTACTTTCTCTTTCCAGTCTATTAATACCTGGGATGATAGGGTGGTAATTTTTTTAGCCTAAAACTTGTAGCTCTATCTTACATCCTCTGTTTTCCTCTTCCTATGTGAATGTTTGCTGTTTCAGCCTAGCTCTGGAATGGAGAACTTCTTAGCATCTTTGAATATCTCTAAAGAAAATGAAGCACAATCATCTCACCACGGAGAGCCTCCAAACGAAGAGCATTTATCCCCACAGTCTTTCGCTCTGGTTTGTATGCCACAGTGCTCTTGCTCATGCATTCGTGTCACCCTGCTGTGAGGAAAGCTAGGCTACCACGGGGAGCTTAGCCATCTTTTCTCTTGTTACACCACCGCCCCCCACCCTTTAAATATTGTGATTAGCTGACAAGGCCCAAAGTTAAACACAAAGGTATTATTTCTATGCCTGGAAATGTGGATTTTTGAAAAAAATCTAATCTTGATATTTAATTTAATCTTGATTTGCCTTTCTCTGTGTGAATGTCGTGAGATCTTCATTTCAACAGTGGAGGCACATTTTTGCCTCGCACATGTGTGGCCCTGGGTTTCATCCCAACACCTAAAAGTAGAGGAAAATTGGTAAGCTGTGGAAATCTTAAGGTAACTTTTCTTTTCCAATCCTTCCATCTCCGTGTGGACCATCCAAAACAGAAGGGAACACGGATGCTTAAAGAAATTTTGAAAATTGATGGCTCAGACAGTGTGGATCGTAAGAATGAGCTGAAACAGTTTGGCAACGAAGTTGCTACCTCCTCTAATAAAAAAGATGAATATGGACTGTCTTCCCAAACTAAACAAAGTAAGAATACTAATACTAATAATGCCATTTCAGAGATCCAAGTTCACTTGCTCCTTTTTACCATGTGCTTTTTAAAAACAAACTCGTGGTTTTAGCTAATCATAGTGGCTTGCATTCGAGCTACTCCAGAGGCCGAGATGGAGGGATGGATGGTAATGGTTGGAGGCAGTCCAAGCGTAAACTTAGTGAGACCCCTGTCAACCAAAGCTAGATGTGGGAGCACTGTTGTCTGTGGTCCCAGCTAGGCAGGAAAACGTACATAGGAGGATTGCAAGCCAGGCCAGCCCAGGCAAAAAAAAAAAAAAAAAAAAAAAAGACAAGACCCTAATTGTAAAATAAGAAAAGAAAGGCCATAGGAGTGGCTCAAGTGGTCGAGTATCAGACCACATACACAGAAAAAGCTGTAGTAGTGCTATGGCTCAAGTGATAGTGTGCTGGCTGTGAGTACAGAGAGGCTCGGACAGAGCCCAGGCCCTGAGTTCAAGCCCTAGGACTGGCAAAAGAAAAAAAAAAGATAATGGAATAAACATCATATCATTGTCAAAACAGAGTAAGTTGTACTTAATTTTAATATAGCGAAGAAAACCCAAAGAACATAGACGTTGACTTAGAATTCAGCCCATGTTGCAGAACTGAGTCACTTGGCGTAAGCTACTAAACAGAAATTTGGATGAATTCTTCACTGAGGTATGCTTTTGTTCTCCTAGTGAATTGGTTGATCATAAAGTGTGACTATTCAGAACTTCCTAATCTATAAAAACAACACTCCAGGCTTAATTTCAGCAAACTTTTTGTTTTTTCTTTTTCTTTTTCTTTTTTTTCTTTTTTTTTTTTTTGTGATTCTGGGGTTTGAACTTAGGGCCTTGCACTCATATGGCTTGCTTGCTCAGCAGGCACCCTACCACTTGAGCCACACCTCATCCCTGCCTTTGCTGGTTATTTGGAATTGGATTATCTTTGCACTTTTCTGCCCAGGCTGGCTTTGAACTGAAAAATGTCTGAATCTCAGCCTCCTGAGTAGCAAGTGCCCGGCTTTATTTTAAAAATCTTTAATATACTAATTCATTAGTCAACCTAATCACCTAAAACCACATTTGAAAGTTTAATGAATCAGTCAATACTAAGAACTGCCATTTGCTTTAGAACCTTAACGTTTAAAACATTTTAGCAAGTTCCTGCTTGCTCTATTATAAACCCCTACGATGATTAACTTACTCGAGGTATCATTTCATTAACACAGATATATGTATGTATATGTGTGTGTGTGTGTATGTATATATATATATATATATATACACATGTATATGTGTGTGTGTGTTTGTGTGTGTCTCCTTTTCTCTTTTCTGGTAGCATCTTACACAAACAAGCCTCACAACACTAATGACTACCAGAGTGTTCCATCTGTAGACAGTGTGTGTTGGTCTGGCCAGATTCCTCCTGTATCCACACCAGTAGCTGAACTTTCTCGAATTTGTTCCCTTGTCGGAATGCCACAACCAGATTTCTCCTTTCTGAGAACACCTCAGGTAAAGTATCCTCATGGTTCCGTTTATGTAATTTCTTTAACTGAGCTTAAGTTTCACTGAAAGTCTTTGCTTAGGAAAAATACTATCAGGCTTTAAAATTTCCTGGAAAGCATAGATTGATGCTTCTTTGGCTATTTCATCTATATGTCACTAGAGCTCATATAGGCTGACAGAAAAGAAGTTCGGGGGACTTACTAAGTTTTCTAGGGCTGCAGGTTTAGCTCACTAGTCGAATAAAGACTTTAACGTAACATGCATTGTGCACCCGGTTCATTCCCAAGGTCTCTGGTGGGCACTAGTGGCTCAAGCTTGTGAGCCGTGTTACTCAGGATGCTGAGATGTGCGGATCACAGCTCCAAGCCAGCCCACGCAGGAAAAATCCATCTCCAGTTAACTACTAAAAAGCCCCAAAAAGTGCTATAGCTCACAGTGGTAGAGCATTAGCCTGGAACACAAAAGCTGAGTTCAAGTCCCAGGACTGGCACCAATATAAATAAGAAAATAAATTTAGCAGGGTTCGGTGGCTCACGCCTGTAATCCTAGCTACTCAGGAGGATGAGATCTGAGGATCTCGGTTCAAAGCCAGCCCAGCACTAAAGACCAGGAGACTCTTATCTCCAGCTAATCACCAGAAAACCAGAAGTGGTGCTGTGGTTCAAGTGGTAGGGTAGTAGCCTTGAGCTGAAGAGCTCAGGGATAGCATCTAGACCCAGAGTCTAAGTCTCACGACCAACAACAACAAAAAAAAAGTAAAAAAATTTTTTTTTTTTTTGTTTGAGAAAACCGGTATTGTACTATGTCTTATGTCTTCTAGGGCTTGGAGCCTGACTCACGTGCTAGCCTAGGTCCGGGGCGGGGGGGGGGGGGGGGGGGGGAGCTGCCTAGGAAATGCATGGTACTAGTTTCAAACTCAAGGAAACTAAACAAATCAAATACAGATTTAAGAAAGGGAAGAACTTTTTAATAGCTGATAAATCATTTCTGTAGGATAGAAAACATTTCAAGACTGTAAGTCACTTCACAACTCTACAGGTAGATAAAGGTGAAGGAGAAAGAGAAAGATTATTTTTGGCCTCCAAACCCAAGTAGTCTTTTGTTTAGATTCAGATGAAATTATCCCAATTTGTGTGAACCAGGATTTGGGAGAACAGGCTGAATTCCTAAATACATAACTTCATAGACGTTCTCTTTCTAGACAATGATGGTTTGCCAAGTAAAGTTATCGAATGGGTTACTGGTCCTTGGGCCTCAGTGCCATTCTGAAAACGAAGCCAAGGAGAAAGCTGCACTTTTTGCATTACAACAGCTGGTATGACCTCGCCATGACTTTTCTGTGAACATTTTGACTAATTGTTGAGGGAGCTTGCTATTGTGTTGTAACTGTCGAATACTTCCGTAGGGTTCCCTGGGAGTGAATTTTCCTTTTCCTCCACCAATATTTCCAAATTATCCTCCTGCTGTTCCACCTGGTACCATCCCTCCAGTTTTTCCCCAACCTACTGGTAAGATGGCTTGCTTTTATGACTGTCATAAAAACTTAATTTGTTGCTATTTTTATTGAGTTCTTTTAAGAAGCACTGCTATAAAAAAGTAAAACTGCACACTCAATTAATCGTGTAAGAAGAAATTGTAGAGAGAAAGCCTGCAGCTAGGCCCATCAAAGTCACCCAGAAATACCCTTTGCCACCTCTGGAGAGTCACCAAGACAGTCCTTGGATTAGGCTTGGGAGTGGTGTAACTCAGTAAGAGCAAGAGTCCTGAGTTCAAACCTCCTGTACCAGCACAGTAAAAGAAACTAGCAGTCAGCCGTCCTGAAAGAAGACAAGGTGGGAGACAAAGGGCAACATGAGGGGCTCAGCTTTTGGGTAGTCTAGTGCCTGCTAGCAAGTGTGCGACCCTGGGTTCAAGCCCCAGTGCCATCAGGAAAAACAAAATAATAATAGTAATAATGAGTAACTGCAAAAAATTCTCAAACTTGCAACCACTGGGATAGAGAATAAATGAACATGATCTGACCTCAGTACTTGAGCTTGTTTGCTTCTTTTATAGGCTGGGATCACTGTGGAAGCAGCTTAGCATTTGGGGCAGGTGAGATCCTTAAGACTTCTCTCTATGTGTCCAGGCTTTTCTCTCCCAAGAAATAGTTAGAAAACCCTTTGATTTCTGTTCAGTGTATTTGCATATATCCCACAATCTGTATCAGTAGTTGATAATCCTGGCCTCTTTAGGTGAGCATAATGATAAACTCATTTCCGTGGCTAGCTCAGGGTCCCAACAAAGGATCCCAATGCTGAATGATATAAACAAGAGTGATTCCAAGTGCAGACTTTTTCCCAAAGTAGGGCGATCCAAGAAAAGGCTAGCAGGAAGAGGCCTGATTTCTGGGCTTTGATTTTACTAAGAAGAAAACATGTATGGTTCTTAACAGCTAACACGATGCCTCCATCCTCTCCCCTTCTTGGCTCAGTGCCGTGGAGACCGCCAATGCCCGTTCCCGGGAGGCCCTTCCCCCCCACTTCCTACTCTGGGACCATGCCTGGGGCTGGAGGAGTACCCGCCGGCATGCACAACCAGTTCATACCTCTGCAGGTGAGATTTGGAGAGGAACCTGAGCAAAACTCTCCAGCAAACTTTTTAAAATAAGTCAGTTTTCTTTCCGTGGCAGTTAGAAATCTAGAAGGTCATGGTGACACGTCTGGTCTAGACTCTGCTGATTGTGCACTAATAAATAAGAGTAACTGTAGCTATACTCACAGAAAGCAGTAGAAAGTCAAAAGTGTAAAACATTTTACTGTTTAATTTCTAGAGAATCTTAACTATTGTGTTCAGATATTTCTGTAAACGTGTAAGTCTGAGTTAGAGATTGTAAGTGGAAGTCTCATGTCAGCTCTGCCCAGCAGATAGTGCAGCATGGCCTATGGCATTTTCTCTCGTGAGCTTTCTTAACCTAGATTGCTAATTAATGATGCTTTTATTCTTAAAGGTCACTAAAAAAAGAGTAGCAAACAAAAAGAACTTTGAGAATAAGGAAGCCCAGAGTTCTCAAGCCACCTCGCTTCCATCTAGCAAGCCAGGTTCCTCTGAGGTGGCCAGAGCGATTGCACAGGAGAGTGCGTCGGCTTCACCGAAGGCCTCTCAGCCTGCGCAGCCTGTGTCTTCGCAAATGGAAATGGCTGCCCAAGGCCCCAGCATGGCTCACCAGAAGTCAACGCCAAGCTCTTCTGCACGAAGAAAGTCACGGAAACTGGCTGTCAATTTTGGCATTTCTAAACCTTCTGAATAAATTTGGTACCTGGGAATCAGTTCATTTCCATCCACCTTTTTATAAGTCCATATCTGTTTCATAAATGTACTATTTTAAAATGATATGTTGAAACTGAATAATTTGTACTTTTAAGTTGTCAGGCACTTTTCATGCTATTTTAAAAACTATAGATCAAATTGTGCACTTTAAGTATGTGCAATTTGTTGTACGTCGTTTATACCTCAATAAAGCTGTAAAAGAGAGAGAGAGAGAGAGAGAGAGAGAGAGAGAGAGAGAGAGAGAGAGAGAGAGAGAGAGAGAGAGACTAAATTAAACCTTACAGTAAAATCAGTATCAGTGGGCTGAAGCTGAAATGTACCGCTACCCCTGGCCTCCTTGGCAGCAGCGTTCTGGAACTAGACTAGACATCCTATTAGCAATAATAGACGGTTTTCACACCGTCATTGAGAGAAAATGAAATGGAGTGTGAAAATTGGGCCTCAAGTCTACTGAATGTGCATTTTACTTCTCTTTCTAATGACGGAACAGAATTACGAGGAGAGTGGCCCTCCCTCTCGTGCTGTGTTCTCCCTGGCTGAGGGTCCTCAGACCTGCCGGGACACACACTGGTCTTGGACCAGCTCATGCTGCTGGTGGTGCTGCTACCCTTGCTTTACTCTAAATCTCCTACCAAAGCAACTTTAGGGCAGCAGGCAGTCATCATCTAACTGTTCAAACCTGGAGAGAGCAATCTAGACTTGAGTCAGTGCCATTGTCTAGATTATCCAAGGACCAGCATTAGTCATTTTTAATACAATCAGGTTTCAAAAATCTACAGGGTACCGTAGCGACAAGTTACTCTTCAGTTGGATAAAGTATAAAATGTTCATCATGCCAATTAAAATCAATTGTGTCAGTCTTCTGTGTGGCTTCTGGACCTGCTTGCTTAGCCATAAACGAGAGCTCCTCCTTGGTCTAATGCTTGGAAGGCTTTGAATTGGAGGCGGGGCCGTAGGCTAGCCACAGTCCTGACCTAGAAATGTACCTGCTTGTTGTCTGGTCTGCTGTGTATTCAGGCTAAACGAGGCAGTAAGCTAGCTTTGCATGTGGATGAGGTATTCAGATTATTGAAACAAGTTACAATTTTAATTTTTTCTTGAGTGTGGTTGTGTGGGGGTGTGTATGTGTATATGTGTGTATTTGATTTTCGTGATATGCTTGTATTTTTAAGGAAAAAAATTACCATACTTTTTTTTAAGTAGGAGCCCCAATCTGTATATAGAGCTGCTTATTACTGTCTGATTTCATTGAGCTCACTGAACACTTGGCCGTGAACCGATTTTATAGAATGCTACCTTGAACTAAGTGAATTTCCTCCTCCGTTGATTTCATGATGTCTCTAAACGGTAGCAAGATATTTGAATAATAGTGGTGCCTTTAGTTATGAGATAAGTGGTCTTTATCTTTGCTTACTATAATCAATCATGGGAAGTGTCTGTGATTTTGTTTTCTACTAATTGTCTAGGTTTAGAGATTTGCCAGTTCCTGACATTTCCTTGTTTTCTTTACCCATAGTGAGATACTAAGTAAGGAGGCTCAAGTAAAGGTCAGTGTTTCTCTCTGTGTTTCTCTCTCTCTCCCCCTCACTCCCCTCTCCCTGTCCCTCTGTCTCCCCCCCCCCCCCTGCCATTGTCTCGCTTAAGTCTCTAGTTGAAAGAAAACTCTATTATGGGCTGGGATGTGGGATGCAAGGAAGCGGGGTTGTGGCGATCATGTCACCCTAACCCCATCCTCCTTTGCAGAGTGGAGTACCTGCCCCCTGACTTAGGCTTTGTGCACTCCAGCATGCACAACTGCTGCCTGGCTCCAGAGCACAGGCCATCCGACAACTCGAGGAGGAGCTGTCGTGAGCACAGTGCCAGGGGCCCCGAGAGGCTACTTCAGGGCAGGAGCACAGAAATCTGTACGAAGAGCCAAAAAGAACGCTTTTCCTATCATTCTGCAGGTCAGAATCGGAGGGATTACAATGGGAGCAGACACCATTACTGGCTGGATAACAGGCAGTCAGGTATTCTCTGTTCCTCAGGGATACCTGTGGCCGTCATGGAGGTCTCTTTCACTACCGGATAGTTTTGAGACCAGATCCACTATTGGCCATGGCTGGGTGGGGTCTGGCGGTGTCTGAACAACATGTAGGCTTGGGAGCCTGGAGTCCCCTTCGTATCTGGAGTAAACTGCTAGTTATCACCCAGTGTCACATCACACCCATTCAAGCTATTGCGCTGGAACTTCCTGTGGAAATAGTGGGCCACAGGCCCAGAACTTCATGTTTTCATAGAGCACATCTCCTTACCTGAAATAGCTAAATACTCTTGCTCAACAAATTTTTTTTCTCCTTTTCTCTTCTAGCAAATTAAGTTTTGCTGATTATTTCTCTGGTCTTCTTCTGTTTAGCAATATTCTGCTGTACCTGGCCATCAACTTCCTTTTTTGGCAAAATGTGTGAATTAGGTTTTGGGTTTGGATTTGGGTTGTTTTTTGCCAGTTCTGGGCCCTGAACTCTATGCTAAGCCCTAGCTTTGGGCTTTTTTTTTTTTTTTTCCCCAAAGCTAGCACTCTACCACTTGAGCCACATTGCCACATCTTGGCTTCTTCTGTGTGTGTGGTGCTAAGGAATCAAACCCAGGGCTTCCTGCATGCCAGGCACTCTATGACTAGGCCACATTCCCAGCACTGTGTGAATTAGTCCTAAACATCTGAGATCGAGTTTGATGAAAAATTCAGTTTATCTGAATTGAGCTGCAGTTTCAATTTAAGATTTTATTTCGCCAGGTGTGGTGACACACCTTTAGCCTCAGTAACTGGAGGGCTGAAACAGAAGGATTGGGAGCTCTGGCCAGTCCGGACTATATTTGAAGATACTGCCTTTTCTATGATCACTTCTGGTTTTACACAATTCTGGATTCTTGGTTTTAGGGTATGGGATATAGAGAAAGGAGATAGTTGGAAAATGTTCCATTCCATTTTTAGATTGTAATATAACCTTGCTCGCTGAAGGAGCTAGATAAACTACAGGGTCTTTTTTACTTACTGACTTTCTTTCTAATCATTTGCTGTAATGGTATTATATCTTCTCGTACTAGTTATGTGATCTGTAGTAAATGAGTTCTCCATTCAGGCTGCTTCTACCAGCCAAACATATTTAAAAGTGTCTGGGTACAATCTCCCAGCTTCAGGATTACCATATGGGCATTTCCATCTTTCTCCTAAGTTGGGTTTTCACTGTTAGAAGAAAATTTGCTAGAAATTACTGTGAAAGACATTCTCTGTCATTGATAGTTCACAACTTATCATTTTTCTAGACCAAGTGGTAATGCCCAAATTGGCAGTGTTTCTGCTGTCTGTGTTATAAGCTTGGTCAGTGAAGCAGGTTTTTCTGCAGGATTTTCTTCACTGGTCAGAATAAAGCTTAAAATCCTGGAAATGAGAGTTGCTCACCTGGTATCCACTTCCATTCCATGTCACTTGTGCTAGGGGTCTAGAAGAGCAAGTTGGCACCGACAGCTCCTGGCTCTAGCACCCAGGCAGAGCTGACAGCTGGCCCCACGCGGCACTACTAGTGTGCCGACTTAGCTTCCGACATCAGATCTTCTCAGGAAGGATTTAAAATCCCCTGAGTGGCCAGTGCATAGTGTGTGTGCATGTGTGTGCGTGTGTACGTGTACCCACAGCATGTGCTGCCGACCCCAGGCACAGTGCAGTTTGTGGTACCTAGTTAAGTCTGTAAAATATCTCTCTTCCCCCCTAGTAGTAGAAATTTTCTTCCGTTGCTAAAGGTGATTTCAGCATTTGTTATATTTATACAGCTGTCTTAACAAATAGGAGGACAATTTCATGATATGCCTCATGGAAGACCAGAATGAAGCTGGGCGCCAGTGGCTCATACCTGTAATCCTAGCTGCTCAAGAGGCTGAGATTTAAGGTTCTTGGTTCAAGGCCAGCCTGGGCAGAAAAGTCCCCATGACTCTTACCTCCAACTAACCACTCCAAAACCAGAAGTAGTGCTGTGGTTCAGTTGGTAGAGCATTAGCCTTGAGCACAGAGAGGCTCTAGGACAGCTCACAGACCCTGAGTTCAAGCCCTACAATTTTCAAAAAAAAAAAGAAAGAAAGAAATAGAATGAGAATGTGGCCTATTTGTTTCTAGCTCTTTTGGTGACTTTATTTTGTTTTATGATTCAAGACTTTCTTTTTTTTTTTTTTTTTTGGCCAGTCCCGGGCTTGAGCTCAGGGCATAAGCACTGTCCTTGGGTTTTCTCAAGGCTAGAGCTCTACCACTTGAGCCTCAGCACCACTTCCAGCTTTTTTCTATGTATGTGGTACCAAAACCCAGGTCTTCATGCATGCTATGCAAAGCACTCCACCACTAGGCTAAACCCCCGGCCCCTCAAGACCTTCTTTTAAGGCTCATGCTGGCCTCAAACGTGCAGTCCTGTTCCTTCCCGTCTGGAGTGCTAGAATTATAGGCTTGTACCATCATGCCTAGCATATTAAACTCTTTTATTCTGTATAATTAAGGGAATTCTATGAGTGTGGTCTTGTTCTTTTTCTTTGTTTGGCCTGAAATATTTTGTATTTCCTCTTGCATCCAGTTGCCTCATTGAATGTTTTCAATTATTTTAATGCTTGAGTAATAGATATGTGCTGTATCATCAAGGGGCATAGTTTTTTATTCATCTACACAGTTAATTTTAATTTCATACATATATATATGTATATATCAATTCATTTCTTGCATAACTGTTTTATAAGTAACTGGAAATTTTCATTAGATCTTATACAGACAGTATTTTATTAAAAATTCAAAAGGGAAGGCTTTTTAAGTGCTCATTTTGTAGTTTTTTGCTTTTTAAAATATCTTTACATTGTCTGCCAATTAAATGTTTTAAACTTGTATTGGGATGAACTTCAGTGGAATTTTGTGTTGTACATTTGTAAATTTCTGGCATGAAAGCCCACAGTGCTGTGCAGAGGGATTTTAAAATCTTAAGAGTCACGGTGAAAGTTTCAGTATGTTAAATGCTCCATGGACTTTAATTAAAGACAAGTGATTTTATAAGCTGATATTGGTGTCTCTTCATTGCATTAATATCACAAGTAGAAATGTCATCATTATCATTTAACTCCCCCTCCACACACACACACACACACACACCTTTTGTTTTTGTTCTGTGTCAGGGTGGCTGCCACAATGGAGTCGAACTCACCTTCTCCCTGCATTGGCCTTGTGAGCTGCTGTTACAGCTTAGCCTTTGATGTCTTTGTTTGTCTGTGCCATTCTCTGAGGACCTATATGTAAGAGCAGGTAGATATCCTTTGTTTTGCTCTTAATCTTATAAGATGATTGTTAAGTTATACGAGAAGTTTCCCTTCTTCGCCTCCCAATGGAAGAGAGCAGCCCCTTTCTTGTTAGTATGTGGAAAGGCCCTAGGTGCTCTGCTTGCCTCTAATAGCAGTAAGGACTTAACACCTGTCAAACTCCATCTCTTAGCGGTCCCAGGCACACCTGGTTTCAGAGGCCATGGACCTCGGTGCCATGGGGAGTCACCCTTTTGTGATTACAGAGCCCTTTGGATAAAGACTTCTGCCTCACTCAGGCATCTGGGAGACTTTTTCTCTTTTTCTTCCTGATCCCCTTCTGTTTTCTCTTAGGCAGAGGGAAACTCACAGAGCCATGTGGGAAGAGACTTACTTCCTATTCTTAACGTTCAGCAATCAGCCAGGCACCAGCGACTCATGGTTTGAGGCCAGCCCCAGCAGAGAATCCTTGAGACTCCCATCTCCAAAATAGCCTGCAGAAAGCTGGGCTGGGGGAGGGGAAGGGAAGACATGGCTCTGCTATGAAAGTGCAGGCTTAGCAAGCACCCTGCCCTGGAAACCCCAGTACAGGGCAATCCACAGCGCTGATACTGCAGATACAGGTCAGGCCTCACCGTATGTCTCTGATGCTTTATTTTACCAGAACCTGTAAAGACGGTAGGAACCTTCCAGCACCACCCCAAGAACCTGAAACTTTGCTCACGCCTGAGGAGGGAGTCCCATCTGGTGCGGTAGGTGGTCACCTTACATGTGTCCATGTAAAGACCACGCTGTCGAGAGCCAGTGTGCTGTACGGTGTGGGCTCTGAGACAACGCTCTGGGGAAAGGTGAGTGTGGTGTCTGCTGCCTACCCAAGGGTACTTGGGAGTGGCAGCGAGTGTGTCAAGATGGTGGAAGTCCTTCCTGAATGCCTGGGGACGTAGAGGCCAACATCGGAGACACAGCCTTCCACGTATGGTGGCCTGCTGACACTGAGCTGCGCCTCAGTCTTGCACCACCACCACGTCCTCCTCCTCCTTCTGCTCCTCCTCCTCCTCCTCACAAGCACAGCTTCCTCATCCATGGTCAACAGAGATCCATGTTTTTACACCAAGTCAAATGATGTACATGCTTGAGACGGTGACCCAGCTGAGTATGCCACAACTTGTCACTCACCCACCCCCGCTGCTGTCCCCTCCACTCAGTCTACCCAAGCCATGCCGACCATCAGTGTTCTGGAACTATCCCACCACAACTCATCTCCTCAGGTCCAAAGCTCCGTGCCAGTGGAACAGTCCAGTGTTTGCCCTGCCCAAAGGTTCTTGGGCTTTTCTGTTCCTGAGTGGGTGGGTAGTTCCTTTGTCCCCCTTTCCATGGGAAGGTGAGCAGCTGGGGCTCCCAGGAGCCAAGCCACTGTGAATGTACCCACACAGTCTTCGGGGGGCCCTCATATTTCATACCATCTTGAAATTGGTCCATGACAGGAGAAGCGCACGTTACTGTGGCTGAGACACTATTGAGTCCTTTCCAAAGTTTCTGATTCCTATACCAACACAAAGTGCTAGGACTCGGGAACCCCAACTCCTGTGAACTTGCTGTCTTCAGTCTGGGACACTTGCTGAAAATGTGTTAACACAGCCAAATCATTTGTTTTTCACAAAATAGTTTTTTTGGTAGGAAAATAGGCCGTGCATACTTAGAGACGTTGATTGAACTTCATTTCCTTGCACTCAAGGAAATGGGGATGCTTTAAAATACAGATTTATAACTCCATTTTCTTCTGTTATAACGAAGTATCCGAGGCTGAATGCTTTAAAGAAAAACAGCTTATTTAGCTGGCAGTCTGGCAAGACCAGGAGCCAAAGAGAGTTCCCTGAGTACAGCTTGATCTCAGTAGCACTCAGAGACCTGCCAGAACTAATAAGAAGAGTAGATACTTCCCAAATTGCCCCAGAGAGATAGATGAGAATTAAAGTTTCATCATAACCTGATATTACATTTGGGGGGCCAGGAGTGTGGCCTAATGGTAGAGTGCTTGCCTAGCAAGCATGAAGCCCTGGGTTTGATTCCTTTGTACCACATACCCAGAAACAGCCATAAGTGGTGTGGTGCTGTGGCTCAAGTTGTAGAACACTAGCTTTGAATTTAAAAACTCAATGGCAGTGCCCAGGCCCTGAGTTCATCCCCAGGACAAAAAAATAAAATAATTTTTAAAATTTAAAAATTGTGTGTGTGTGTGTGTGTGTGTGTGTGTGTGTGTGTGTGTGTGTGTGTAGCATTTTGTTTAAGCACCTGCTTAGTGGACAGTGGTGGAGTTTCCACCTTTGGGCTCCTGTGGCACTAGCACTGCTGTAGGCATTTGTGTACAAGTTACTCTTTAAATGTCGGTCAGGAGGCTTGAACTCTGGGCTTGGACACTGTCCCTGAATTCTGATTCAGCTCACTTCTGGTTTTCTGGTGATTAATTGGAGATAAGAGTCTCACAGTCTTTTGTTCCCGGGCTGGCTTTGAACTGTGATCCTTAGATCTCAACCTCCTGTGTAGCTAGGATTATAGGCGTGAGCTACCAGTGCCTGGCCACACTTAATTTTTTTTTTTTTTGCCAGTCCTGGGCTTGGGGCTCAGGGCCTGAGCACTGTCCTTGGGTTTTCTCAAGGCTAGAGCTCTACCACTTGAGCCTCAGCACCACTTCTGGCTTTTTTCTATGTATGTGGTTCCAAAGAATTGAACCTGCATGCTAGGCAAGCACTTTACCACTAGGCCAAACTCCCAGCCCCAACACTTAATTTTTTTTAATATAATTTTATTATTATTTGGTTTGTGTGGACCGAGGAATTGAACCCAGGTCTTCAAATATACTAGGCAAGCACTCTGCCACTAAGCCACATTCCTAGCTCCGAAAACCATACTTACTAAAGGACTGCAAGAGTGTTTTCCTACACAACTGTAATTTTAACCTAATAGGAAATAAAGATTTCCTTAAACATGTGATTTTTTTAAATTTATTTATTCATTTATTTATTTTTGCCAGTCCTGGGGCATGAACTCAGGGCCAGGGCACTGTCCTTGAGCTTTCTCAAAGTGTTCTCCACAGTATCACTTTCGGCTTTTTCTTTGTAGGTAGTACTGAGTAATCGAAACCAGGACATGGTAGGTGAGCAAGCTACCACTATGTAACATAGTGTATTTTTTAAATTTAATTTTATTGCCAAGGTGATGTATAGAGGGGTTACAGTTACATTCATAAGATAATGAGTATATTTCTTGTAAAACATTGTTACCCCTTGCCCTGTTTTTCTCCCACTTTCCCTCCCCCACGAACATGTGTGCTTTGTATGTGCATGTTCATTCATTTGTTTAACACAAGAATCTCACTGTGTACCTTGAGCTGACTTCACTGCCTCTACTCCCAGGTGTGAACTCCCGCGCCCTGCCAAATGGGGTATTGTTAAACCATGGTCAGCCAAACTCTATGTCCTTTACATAAAAGGATCAGCGTTTCAGATGAGCTATTCCCGTTTTCAGGAAAGAACTTGATACTCTGATTAGAACACATGAAACTGAACTGTAAGTCTTCAAATCCTGTTAGCAGAACCCTGGGCAAAAACACACTTCCTATCATTCAAGATGTTCAACGCCATGGAAACCTGGCAGGCCTCCTCTCCTAAGCTGCATTCGTCCTCCAAAATAAGAAGGAAAGATTTGTCCAGCTATAGCCAGGAGAAAACTAAATTGGAATATCATGGAAAGATTTGCTTTCACGAGGAAGTTCTTAATTGGGCACTGGTGACTTAGGCCTGTACTCCTAACTATTCAAGATTTCGATGTGACAATTGCAGTTCAAAGCCAGCCTAAATGGGCTGGGAATTTGGTCCAGTGGTAGAGTGCATGCCTAGCATGCACAAAGACCCAGGTTCAATTCCTTGATAACACATAGAAAAAAGCCGGAAGTGGTACTGTGGCTCAAGTGGCAGACCACTAAACCTTGAGAAAGCCCAAGGACAGTGCTCTGGTCCTGAGAACAAATCCCAGGACTGGCAAAAACAAAAACAAAAAACAAAATAAAACAGCACAAAGCCAGACTGGGCAAGAAAGTCCATGAGACTCTAATCACCAGTTAAGCAGCAAAAAATCAGAGGTAAAGCTGTGGTTCAAGTGATACTGGAGCACAGAAGTTCAGGGATAGCACCTAAGCCTGGAGTTAAAGCCCCAGAACCAGTACAAAAGGAAAAACACACGGAGAGAGTAAGGGCAAGGGAACTGAAGAACACGCTTGAGATAGGAATGGGCAAGAACAGGGACTTCCCCCGTGCTGAGGGCGGCAGCCTGGGTCACCAAGGGTCCCCACTTCTCTCCGTTTCCTCCTCCACCCGAGAGACTTTCACAATGACACACTCCAGTTACTTTGTCACTCTTCGCCCACAGCTCGAGGACCTCAGATCTCAGCCTCAGGAGTAGCTAGGTTCAGAGGCGTGAGCCACCAGCTCCAGGTTGCCTCCTTTGTTCTTGAAGGCACTGGAATTGAACTCAAGACCTTGCATGTACAAGGTAGGTACTCTACTGCTGAACCACATCCCCATACCTATTAACACTGGTTATTTTTGGGGTAAGGTCTAACTGTCTGCCAAAACATATGCCTGGTCCACGCTCCATCTATTTTTGTGGCTTTTCACAATGACCAGGATAACGGGCACAGCCTGCCACACCCAGCTTCTTCCGTTGAGCTGTGGACTTTTCTGCCCAGCCTGGTCTGGAACTCCCATCCTCCCAATTCCGCTTACCACAAACCTTATACATGACAGGAGGCATGCCACTGTGCCAGCCTTGACCCACAATCCTCTCATCGAAGCCTCCCAAGTCATTGGCCTCTTCTTTTTTTCCTAATGGGAATGTTTTTAATGTCTGTGCTGGTTGTTATACCATGTCCCTCAATTTTTAATTTAACTAAATGTTTTCTCATTAGTTTCGCATTAGCTACTTGGGGCTAGATTCCCACTGAATCCTCACAAACAGTGTAGGTACGCTTGTATCGTTGAGGTTGTGAGGTTGTTAGTTAAGCCAGTTGACCTGCTGGTTTGCCATGCTTGCCGTGAACAAAGCGAGGCCATACCTGATGTTCTGAGAGTGCTGTGCCTGCAGGAAGGAGACCTGCAGATCTGGGGGTGATGGCCTAATGCCACCCTTTGCGACAGTCTTATATCCCGCCCTCTTTTCAAGTACATGTATGGTGCAGTGGCCAGACCGTGCAAGCGGGAGACCGTGTCCACCTGAGCAAGGGGCAGACAAGGAAGGTTTTCCTCAGAGGCAAAGACTGGGATTCCTGACCAGTGGCTCCCTTAAGAGACTGGGGATCTGCCTGGAGTCCAGCACTCAGGAGGCTGAGGCGGGAGATTCCTCAAGGCCGTCCTGGACTTCCTCAGCCATGCCTGGGCCTTGGGGACAGGAGAAGTGACGGGCGCTCTCTTCCCAATGGCCCAGGGAATGGAATGAACACACCCTTGTCACCATCAGTGACAATGAAAATGACCAGTGGTACTTAGGGACAGCTGTACTGAGAGGCCAGTTCTCTTGGTCAGTTTAAATTGTGGTCTTCAACAAAGATGGATAAAGCCGGTGGCAGCCTGGACAGAAAGTCCCTGAGATTTTTTTCTTTTTTTTTTGTGCCACTCGTGGGGCTTAAACTCGGCCTAGGTTCTGTCACTGAGTTTGTTTTTGCTCAAGACTAGTGCTCCACTACTTGAGCCACAGCTCCACTTACGGCTTTTTCTGTGTATGTGGTACTAAAGAATTAAACACAGGACTTCATGCATGCTAGGCAAGCACTCTACCTCTAAGCCACCTTCCCAGCCCTCCAGGAGATTCTTGCCTGCAATTAAAGACCAAAAACCTGCAAGTGGAGTTTACCACTCAAGGGGTAAAATGCCAGCCTTGATCAAAAAAGCTCAGGGGCAGCATCCGGGCCCCAAGTTCAGGACTGGCCACACTACTTGTACACCAATAATAATGATGATAATAATAATAATTAAATAGATAAGGTAGACATGGGCTGGCTCCTTCCTGCATTCCAACTTCTCTTAAAGTATAAACAGGATTATCTAGGCTCTTATCTCAAGCACAAAATGCCAAACAAAAGGACTGAGGACATCTCAAGGAGTGCTTGCCTAACATTCATGAACCCATTGACAAAAAAGAGATGATAGATAAGGAAGTTCCAGAAGAAGGAAAAGAAATACAGATAGGTGTGGAAATTGATGCGTGTTATAGGGCACAGAATTTTCTCTGGCAGCTAGCTGTCGTAGGAGCTAGAGCACAGACATGACAGAATGACATTCCTGATTCTCAGCCAGGGCACTAGTGGCTCATGACAGTAATCCTAGTTCCCAAGCAGCCTGAGATTTGAGGTCCTGAGTTCAAGCCCTGGTCTCAGTGAGCACACACACATACACACACACACACACACACACACACACACACAACTACTAGTACAAGGAGGAAATTTTTTAAAGAACCAACTGGAATGCTGGGAGTTTGGCAAAGTGGTAGAGTGCTTACCTGGCATGCATGAAGACCGGGGTTCGATTCCTTGGTTCCACATATATAAAAAAAAAGCCGGAAGTGGTACTGAGGTTCAAGTGGTAGAGCTCTAGCCTTGAGAAAGTCCAAGGACAGTGCTCAGGCCCTGAGCTCAAGCCCAGGACTGGCCAAAAACAAACAAACAAACAAACTGGAAATTCTCAAATTAGAACAATTGGAATGAAAAGTTCACTGAAATCTGAGTACCTCAAAAGAAGTAGCCAAAGAAACAATTGGAGACGAAAATAAATCTAGAAGGATTTATCTTTTATTGAAGAACTCAGGACAAGCTCTGGTGGCTCGGTGGCTCCCGCCTGGCATCCCAGCCACTCAGGAGGCTGAGATCTGAGGGTCTCCGTTCAAAGCCAGCCTGGGCTGGAAAGTCCATGGGACTCTTCTAATTCCCCAGCAGAAGGACAGAAGTGCTAGGATGACAGGCCTGAGCCACCAGTGCTTGGCATTTGACAATTTTTTGACATCAAGCAACTCCCAGACTTTCTGTGGTCTTTTTTTCACCGATTTCCATCCTGGTGCCTGTGATTTTAGAGAACACTGTAGCGCCTGCAGAATACCCTCTCCAGACCTTGTTCTTTCTTGTTTGTCTGAGTAGCGAGCGAGTGACTGGACTATTCTGGTGAACTTTTCTTGCTTCCACCTGGTTTGGGTATGTCCAGTCTCCCAGCTGCGGCGTGAGTACAGAAATTTCTGTAGTTCTCTTTCTCTTTCACCTGCAGATGGGTTAACCTATAGTTGACTTTACATCTTTGCAATCTCCGTGTTCCTTTCCCCACAGCCTCTGGCACTGGGCATGCACGGAGCCCGTACTCTAGCTGTGTGTCTCCAGCATGGCATACTGTAGGGAGCATCTCCTGTAACATCTCATCTTACCTGTCCTTGCCTTTCCCCTAGCAGAACACAGAAACAGGGGTGTAGACCATCAGATGGCACG
The DNA here is from genome assembly GCF_031878675.1 of Megascapheus bottae. Taxonomy (NCBI): domain Eukaryota; kingdom Metazoa; phylum Chordata; class Mammalia; order Rodentia; family Geomyidae; genus Megascapheus; species Megascapheus bottae. The sequence continues at coordinate 2,400,206 of NC_143540.1, forward strand.
TGCATGGCAGAGCGTCCATTCAAGAGTGGACTTGGACAGATGAGAGCGGCCGCCCCTCTGCTGACTCCATTCATCCAGAACGATTCTCCTGGACAGGTAGGGGGAGACAGTGATAAACAGTCAGACTTTGATCTTGAGTCATCTTTGAAATTCTTTTTTTCTTTAAACTGGGGTTTGAACTTAGGACCTTTTGCTTCCAGGGCAGGTACTGTACCAACTTGAGCCTCAAACCATTTTGTTGTATTTTTTATGTATTAGCATAAAGGTCGAAGTAAAGTGCTCGTCATGCTGACATTTGTATACACTCATCGAGTGTACTTTACTCAAAATCGTCCTTGTTCTGATGCCTGTCTTAGAGATGGGTTTGGTATTTGGGCCAATGCTGACCTGGCTTACGATTCTCCTGCTGGCCTCTGCCTCCGAGTTCATGGGAGTGAGTGGGAGGTTGGGGGATCTTGTTGTAATCCTGGGCCTGCTGTCAACAGATGATGTGTAAGAGCAGCCACGTGGGTAGAGTCCAGCCAAGGCCAGGCTTTCAAAAGATTAAGATCCTGAGGGCCGGGAGTTTGGCCTAGTGGTTAAAGTGCTTGCCTAGCATGCATGAAGACCAGGGTTCGATTCCTTGGTACCACATACGTACAAAAAAGCCGGAAGTGGTGCTGAGGCTCAAGTGGTAGAGCTCTAGCCTTGAGAAAGTCCAAGGACAGTGCTCAGGCCCTGAGCTCAAGCCCAGGACTGGCAAAAAAAAAAAAAAAAAAAAGAGCAAACTAAATAGCAATAGCAATTAAGCAATCATTAAAAAAAAAAGATTAAGATCCTGAAATGGATATTATAGAACAAGGGACTTCCAGCAAAGGGCCTATGGGGAAGCTCGGGGCCCTGGGCCAGCACGTTCTTCTCCCTAGGCAGAACGTGGTGAGAGTTCTCCCTTCATGCCTGTGTGCTGGAAACAGAGACCAAAGTACTTTTGTTTGACATAAGGAAGTAATGTTTTTCTAGCCTCGTTTTCTGGTGTTCTTCTGTCTTAGTGGTCTGACTCAAAGTCCTCTTTCATTTACAGATCTTGAAGGATGCTTAGTCAGAGAATGTGACAGTCTTGTTATCAGTTCTGAGTGGGCGAGGCGGGTGTGGGTGGTGCTGAGGGCTAGGGAAGCCAGCTCTGAACACTAGGCCCGGGAGGGCAGGCTCAGTCTTGCCTAGGGTTGGACTTAAGGGGTTCAGCTGGTGAGAAGGTCCCGCTACTCAGTGTGGGCCCCCATTTGGGTGTCTAGAAAAGGGAGTTCAGTGCATAGTTAAGAAGAGATTTCTGCCGGGCGCAGTGGCTCATGCCTGTAATCCTGGCTACTCAGGAGACTGAGATCTGAGGATAGCAGTTTGAAGCCAGCCAGGCAGGTAAAGTTCCTAAGGCTCTTATCTCCAATGAACCATCAAAAACAAACCAAAGTGGAACTGTGGCTCAAGTAGTAGAATGTGCGCCTTGGGTAAAATTGCTCAGGGACAGCGCCCAAGCCCTGGCAAAATATGCCCAGGCATTTCACACCTGTGTGTATTCTACTTCAGTGAGATTCATCTTTAATCAGCACTCAACCATGGCGTAATCATTCCCTGCAGAGAATCACCCCCAGACCACAAGGCCCTTGAGACAAGTACTGAGAAGCTGGTGTGGACCCCTGGACATGTGTGGGAGCCCATGTGGTCCAGTGTCGGCTGACCTGTTGATCCTGTCTTGGTGTTGGCCCCCAAAGCCCTGCGTCTGGGTCCTGGGAGAAGGGCAGCCAGTGGCCCTAGAAAAATGGGGTTGCCGGCCAGAAGTTTGGCCTAGTGGTAGAGTGCTTGCCTAGCATGCACAAAGACCCGGGTTCGATTTCTTGGTACCACCTACATACAAATAGCTGGAAATGGTGCTGAGGCTCAAGTGGTAGAGCTCTGGCTTTGAGAAAGTCCAAGGACAGTGCTCAGGCCCCGAGCTCAAGCCTAGGACTGGCAAAAAAAAAAAAAATGGGGTTACCTTCTGGTTTCCTGGGAGGAAGCAGGGAGCCAAGCTCTCCGGGCTCCATCCACTTTCTCATCCAGCGCCTAGCTGTGGCATCCAAGTTTCCAGAGCAAAGGGGAAGTTGTTCCCCTAGGCATCACCTTGGGTCTGCTGTCAAAGGAGCAAGCGCAAGTCATCACGATGTGGAGAAAGCATCTAGAGAGCAGCCAAGCCCACATCAGAAGAGAAGCAGCTATGGCTGCCTGCTGATGGACACCCAGATGGGACCAATGCGTCTTGATGTCAGTAGGAAAAGAATTCCAAGATGGGACAGAAGCAGGCTGATCGACAAGAAGCAAAGGAGCATACATCCAGATTTGTGTGTGAGAGTGTGTTTGTGTGTGCGTGTGTGTGTGTGTTGGTACTGTGACTTGAACTCAGGGCCTGGGCTCTGACCCTGAGCATTTCCTATCAAGGCTAGTACTCTACTACTTTAGCCCTAGCTCCAGTTCTGGCTTTTGGATAGTTAACTGGAGTTACGAGTCTCACGGGCCTCTCTATCCAGGCGGCTTTTGTATCACAGTCCTCAGACCCTAGTTTCCTGAGTGGCCAGGATTACAGGCATTGAGCTACCATACCCGGTTGTGTTGGGTCATTCCCGAGTCACATGGCGCGAACTCTTCCCTTGGTCAGTAAGTGGAGGTTTCCCCCAGACCTGGCCTCGAGCCTCCAATGCTGCTGGCCAAGTCCCTGCCGTAAAGCACAGGTAATTCACTTAACTTTATCCACGTCAGGATGTGATGTGTTTCTTTTCCTTTTTATTTTCTTTTTATTTTTGTTTGAGTCTTAAAACAGATAGAACAGACTTATTTGAAATTGAAAGGAAGTCAATGAAAGATTCTCCATAGAGAGGGACCCCAGACCTGAAGTCCTTTTTTTTTCTTTCTTTTTTTCTTTTTGGCCAGTCCTGGGGCTTGAACTCCAGGCCTGGGTTCTTTTTGCTGAAGACCAGCGCTCTACCACTTGAGCCACAGTGCCACTCGCAGCTTTTTCGGTGTAAGTGGTACTAAGGAACGGAACCCAGGGCTTCCTGCATGCTAGGCAAGCACTCTACCACTAGGCCAGCCTCCTTCTTTATCCTTTTTTTTAAAAATTTTATTGTCCGGATAATGTATAGAGTGGTTACAGTTAGGTAGTAGGTGCATTACTTCTCTAACATTCATACCCCTTCTCATGTTTCCTTTTCTTTTTTAAAGCAACATTCAAGCCATTTTTCTCAGCCATTGGATTGCATAATATTCTTCTTAATTCTATGTCAAAAGCACAGGTGGCCCTAGAATCAAGAATAATTATCTGGGACCGGGAGTTTGGCCTAGAGGTAGAGCAGTTCGATTCCTCAGTACCACATACATAGAAAAAAAAAAAAAAAGAGGAAGAAGAATCATCATCTGAGCTGCCCTGCCAGCCCTGTGGCCACATCTTCCCTTTCCCTGAGGGGTGGACAGGTGCAGCCGGGAACAGTGAGCCAGGAGACCGTGTCTCTGTGTCTTCAGCCCAGCCAGGCAACCGTCTATCCACCTAAGAGGTATCACATCAGGATGTTCAAGTAGATCTTCACATTTACCCCACATCCAACACCCCAATTACGTGAACGATTTTGTCTCTATAAGGATCATCTTTGAGCAGGTACCAGTAGCATACACATGTAATCCTAGCTTTTAGGAAACTGAGATTCATGGGATCACAGTTCATGGAAAACCCAAGCAGATAAGTCCCTAAGAGACCCCATGGCCAAAAGAAGCAGAAGCAGAAATGGCAGGGATGGAGACATGGATTGTGTATACTGACCAGCTGGGCAAGCAAGTGGGAGGCCCTGAATTCAAACTTCAACAGTCTGGAAAAAAAGAAGAAAGCAGGAGGAGGAAAAGGAAAAGAGGAGGAGGAGGAGGAGGAATTAGTGGCACACCAGTGGCCCACACCGTATATAATCTTAGCTACTCAAGAGGTTGAGAGCTGAGGATTACGCCCTGGCAGACAACTCTGACACTTGTACCATAAGAGGAATCCTGGAAGATGCTTTTGCCAGGCTCTGTGATTTGTCTCTTGAGAAAATTTACTCCTGAGTGTTTTGTGTGGAAGGCAGCAGTACACTGTTTCTTGAAGGAAATAGCCAAAAGGTCAGATCACCCCCAAGGCAGCTTGTTGCAAAGGTAAAGGGCAACTTTTTCAGAACTCATCCAGGACAACCTGCTCACATACAACCAGGCACCGTGTGAACTCTGTATACCTTCCGTCCTCACTCCCTGACCGAGTTCTTCCTACTCCACTTCAGACATCTGAAGAAGTATGTCTTCCCGTGGCTGCCATGTCATGACCCTTTTTCTGCTTTCCACCTCCGTCTTTTTTTGTGTGTGTGTGGGTCATGGGGTTTGAACTCTGCTGTCCCTGAGCTCTTCAGCTCCAGGCTACCACCCTACCCTGGAGCCAAGCCCCACTTCCCGTTTTCTAGAGGTTCACCGGAGAGAAGAGCCTCAGGTCCTTTTGTGCCCGGGCTGGCTCTGAACCTCGATCCTCAGATCTCAGCCTCCTGAGTAGCCACCGGCTCCACCATGTCTTCGTACTTGGCACGGGGGAGGGCGGGGAAGGGCCAGACCTCACGTAGAACTCGGGGAGTTTAGGCCCGAGTCCTAAAAACCTGGTTTCCTTATCTCCACCCAAGCAGCAGAAAGCCAGAGCGGGCGTTGTGGCTGGAGTGGCAGACTGCCAGCAAGGAGCAAAACGGGGGCAGCAGTGAGAGTGCAGGGCCCCGCGTGCGCTGCTGTTTAGTTAATGCGCATTAAGTTTTATGGAGAGATGACTTCTAAGTGGAGCGGGCCGGAACCCCGGCACTCGGGGAGTTCGCCACGCCTGGCGCTCCACCCACGGGGACGCAGCTCCGCTCTCCAGTGGCTACGGGGAGGGGGGAATCTCGCAGACTTTCACGCCCTGGCTGGCGAGGGAACCGCCGCGCTCGGACCGCAGCCTCCAGCGGGATGGGCGCCATCCGGGCGGGGCTCGCGGGCCTCGCAGCGCGCCTGCGCCGTGGTGCGCGGCCCCGGCCGCCGCGCCCCGCCCCCGCCGCCGCGCCCCGCCCCGCCCCCGCGTGGGCGCGCCGACGTCACGGGGCGGGGCCGAGGTGGGCGGGGCGCGCGGCGGCGCCGGCGTTTTTAGCGCTCGGGCGGTGGCGGCGGCGGCCGTGGCCGTGGCGGTGGTGGCGGCCGCGGCGGCGCTGGCGCTGTCGGCGCGCGTTCGGGGGTCGCGATGTCGGCGCAGCCGGGCGGTCCGGGACAGCGGCGCGCGGAGCCGCCGGGCGTCCGCTTCGTGCTGGGGCTGGACGTGGGCAGCACGGTGATCCGCTGCCACGTCTATGACCGGACGGCGCGGGTTCGCGGTTCCAGCGCGCGGAAGGTGACCGGGAAGCGGGCGGCGGGCGCGGGGCGCGGGGCGGATCCGCCCGGCCCCGGCCGGGACGCGCGGCCGCCTGCAGCTCGCGGGTCCCGGGCGCGCTCAGCCCGGCTCGGCCCGGCCCGGCGCGGGTGCCGGGGCGCGGTTTGCTTCCCTTTTTCCGCCTCCCTGGGGGACCCCGACTCCCCCCCTTTCGGAACTTGACGAGTGGAGTAGAAACTCGTGGTCTGTCCCGACTGGTCCCGCAAGCGCTGCGCCCGCGCGAGCACTGGGTTTCCCTGGCCGTGGGAGGCGGTTGTCGAGTTTGGAAAGTTTCTTTTCCTTCCCTCCCTCCCTCCTTCCTCCTCTTCTCCCCCCTCCCTCCCTCCCTATCTTTGAGATTTCATGCAATTATTCTTCCTGGTTTGAGAAACTTACCACGTCTCTGGGGTTGCGGTTGTTAGCCAAGCCTCGAGTTGTTGGCGATATTGGTGAGGGGCCTGTCAGCCTCATGCCTGCAGTCTTTGCTATTCAGGAGGCCTTTGAGACCTGAGGATGGAGGTTCAAAGCCAGCCCAGGCAGGAAAGCCCATAGACTATGTCTGTCTGTCTGTCTGTATGCATGCATTCATGCATGTACGTGTGTGTGTGTTGACAGTCCTGAGACGTGAACTCAGGACCTGGGCACTTTCCTGGGCTCCTCTTTCTAGTACTCTTACCATTGGAGCCACCTCGTTGCTTCCATCTTTTTCTTGATTAATTGAAGATAAGAGGCTCACAGATTTTCCTGCTCGGGCTGGCTTCCAACCAGAATCCTCAGACCTCAGTCTCCTGAGCAGCTAGGATGACTGTACCACTGATGCCCCTGAGACTCTTTTATCTCCAGTTAACCAGCACAAAGGCTAGAAGTGGAGCTGCGACTCATGTAGTGGAGCCCTAACCCTTGCACCAAAGAAGCTCAGGGACAGTGCCTCCAGGCCCTGAGTTCAAACCCCAGCACTGGCCCACACACAAAAAAGTAGAAGTAGTGCTGTGGCTCAAGTGGTAGAACTGTAGCCTTGAGTTGAAGAGTTCAGGGACCGCATGCCAGGCCCAGAGTTCAAGCCCCATGACTGACAAGACACACACACACACACACACACACACACACACACACACACACACACACACACACAAAGTAAATGTGGAGATATTTGGAAAATAATGTGAATAAATGAAAAATACAAAAACTCCATTCTCCTAGAGTGAAGGGCTCTGATACAATAAGGATCTAATACTTCAGAATGTGGCTCTGAAGTGCAGGGGTGGAAATGAACAAAACTAAACATTTAGAAACTTTTGTAGCAGTTACCCAGAGGAATTTTAATATCTTGTCTCTAATAATAAAATACAAGCTGTTATTATTCTGGGTCATTCGCCTCTCTCCAAAATATACCTTATATATTAAAAAAAAAAAAAACATTTTCTCTAGGTTCTCTAATTGTGACTGGCTGTGCAGCTCAACGGTCAGAGCACATGCCTGGCTATGTGTGCAGCTCTGGGTTCAATTTCTGGGCAGTGCCAACAGGAAAACAAAAAAAAAGATGACTTGAATTTCTTGGGTTGGTCTCAGTTGGTTTTAGTCAATTATAAATAAATGATTTGCAATTGAAGAGATAGGAATTTAGCCCCTGAGGTTCTGTCATGACTCAACCCAGCCACTCAGACACCTAGTTGAGCCTGGTGGCGTGTTCCTGTAATCCCAGAACTTGAGGAAGCCAGCTGAGGAATGCAGTTCGAGGCTATCCTGGAATCTGTAGTAAGTTTTTTTTTTTTTTGCCAGTTCTGGGCTTGAGCTCAGGACCTGAGCACTGTCCTTGGACTTTCTCAAGGCTAGAGCTGTACTACTTGAGCCTCAGCACCACTCTGGCTTTTTTGTATGTATGTGGTACCAAGGAATCGAACCCGGGTCTTCATGCATGCTAGGCAAGCCCTTTAACCACTAGGCCAAACTCCCGGCCCTAGTAAGTTTTTTTTGTTGTTGTTGTTTCAAAATGAAAACAAATCTCAGCTTCACAGAATAGGATTTGATGGTTTATATTGCCAAACAAATCACTTGAGCAAAGACAAAAAAAATGGGAGAAAGAATTTTTTTTTTTTGGATCAGTGTGGGACTTGGGCTCCAGGCTGGGCGCTGTCTCTGAGCTCATTAGCTCAAGGGTACCCACCCTGCCCCTTGAGCCACAGCACTACTTCCAGTTTTCTAGTGGTTACTTCGAGATAAGAGTCTCATGCACTTTAGTGGGCTGGCTTTGAACCCTGATCCTCAGATCTCAGCCTCCTGAGTAGCTAGGATAACAGCCTTGAGCCACCACACCTGGCTGGGACAAAGAAACTTGGGATGGGGACTCTTGATGGCTTGTGACAGGACAGACCCAGATGTACAGTTCAAGCCCCAGTGTTGGTGTGCATGTCCACACACACACACACACACACACACACACACACACACACAGGTGTGTGTGGCCATACCTTTCTCGTGAAGTCACTGAATTCACTTTCCATATGACCGCCCAGCTGCAACCCGTATTTTTACTGCTTTCCTAGTAAAACAGTACACAGTGTCTCTAGAGTTGTCCATGGACTGGCACAAGGAAGTGAAATGAACGGTCCTTTGGCACTGAGAAAGCCAGGTTCCGAGGCAGGAGACTGAATGACCCCACTCATGTACCTGCTTTTGTGTTGAGACAAGTTCTCGCTGTGTGGCGGGGCTGGCTAGACAGTCGTGTCTCAGCCCCCACTGCTGAGATGACAGGTGTGTTCTGCCCTGTCCGGCTCTCCCGGGAGATGAAAGAATGGAAAGTACACCGTGGGGACGAGCTGAATAATTAGTGGAAGTGTGACTGCGAGTGTGGCTTGAGGGAGGTTTTGAGTTACTCCCACACCAGGGCTGGAACTCAGAAACTGCACCCAAACCGGGCTCCCTTTAGTGTCATGACATAGCGAGTTTCTTTGATGTTTGTCTGTCTTGCAGGGCTGGGTTTGGAACTCAAATCTTGTCAAGCAAGCTCTGGCACTCGAAGCCCAGTTTTTTTTTTTTGCTTTGCTTTTGCATGCTTTTGTGCAGGATTTGGCCCTGGATGAGTATCTGCCAACTTCTTCCTCCTAACAAGCTAGGATTGTAGGCAAATGATGAATGTACAACTTGATTTTTTTTTCCCCCTCAAGGCTAAAGCACTATTTTTGGCTTTTTCTGTGTACGTGGTACTAAGGAATTGAACCCAGGGCTTCATGGATGCTAGGCAAGCACTCTACCACTAAGCCACATTCCCAGCCCCCTACAACTTGCTTTTTGACATGGGCTCTCACTCTTATTGCTGGACTGGCCTCCAACCAATACCCTCCTGTTGGGAGCCAGAGTGGAATCAAACTGTACCTTGATTTGCATCAGACAATGGCTTTATTGTCTTATTGTTTTCTGGCCTTATTCTGTTTAAATGACCTGAGATTTACCATATGAATGTAACACCTGGAAGTTCCCTGGGTGTCTAGGAGGGAAGAAGCTGGAGTAAAAAATAAACGCGGCAGTCTTTACCTGGACTGCGGACATCCCGGACGCGGTGTGTCTGTCTCTCTTCTATTTCTTCCTAGTCCTTGCCCCCTATTTCAGGAACCCCAATCTGCGAACCCTGGTTTGCTGCCGGTTGGCCCCGGCACCCTCCTATCTCTGTCTCCCAAGTAACTGAGATTGTGAACCTGTGCACCACTGGGTCCCAGCCCCTTACTTTATAGTGGCTTGAATGCCAGGCATTCCAAGACCTCCCTAAAGGAAAAACATGAAAAAAACAAAAGCAAACCCTTAAAGGCACCAAGGACTAAGAGGAGCAAAGGCGAATCCCTAGACTGGAAAGGCTGTTGTGTATTGGAGCCACCCTTGGGGAAGGGTGGGGCGTGTGGGGGAGGGAGAGCCCTCCTCGCTCAGGTTCTCCTCCCCGTGTGCTTTGAGGAGTCCATGAGACAAACCACCCCTGTCTTCTGCCATGGTTCACGCTCTCGAGTCAGGGATGCTCTCCCCTAGTCTGGTTTTAATTTCTCCAAGTCTCGTCTCTTCCTACCAGACATTTTTATTGTAGAAAACCTGAAAAGTAGAGCTGTGTACTGGCTCACGACTGTAGTCCTAGCTACTCAGGGAGGCTGAGATCTGAAGATTGGTTCAAAGCCAGACCCTACGGGAGACTCTTGTCTCCAATGAACCACCAGCAAACAGGAAGTGGACTCCAGTGGCTCAAGTGGTAAAGCAATGGCCTTGAGCTGAAGAGTTCAGGGACAGTGCCCAGGCCCTAAGTTCAAGCCCCATGACGGCCAAAAAAAGAAGAAAAAAAAAAACTAAAAAATAAAGGCAGGAAAGTTCCAAGCCCTGTTCTCTTGTTGGTGTGTGGCCCTTTGTCCTCTGGTAATGTATCTAATCTTTTATTGACTGACATGCCTTCCAGCCACTTGGTTTTAATGGTAAAAAAAACAAAACAAGAAACAAAACTAGTAAAATCTCACTGTATAGTTTTCATAGGTGGTCTTAAACTGTAGATATGAGCTTGATCTGCTATTTTTACTAAATTTTGTTTGCTAAATAGGTGGACACCCTTTATCCTCAGCCAGGCTGGGTGGAGATTGACCCTCATGCTCTCTGGTCTCAGTTTGTGGCTGTGATTAAAGACTCTGTCAAAGGTAAGAAGAAGGTGAAGAGTAACAAAGTAACAGTGGTCTCTAGAGAGAGAGAAAGAGAGAGAGAGAGAGAGAGAGAGAGAAAGAGAGTATGTGTATGTGTGTGTGTGTGTGTGTTCATTTCTAGAGCCTGAACTCAGGACCTGGGTGAGTTTTTGTGCTCAAGGCTAACATAATGCCATTTGAATCACAGCTCCATTTCTAGCTTTTTGCTGGTTAATCGGAGATAAGAATCTTATGGACTTCTCTGCCCAGGCTGACTTTGAACCTTGATCCCCAGATCTCAGCCTCCTGAGTAGCTGGGATGACAGACGTGAGCCACCGGTGCCTAGCTGGACATATGGGTTTTGAAAACTATTACAAATTGGGTGTGTTGGTATAGGCTTGTAATCGAAGCATTTAGGAGGCCAAGGTGGAGCGTTAGAGTGAGCCAGCCTGGGCTACATAGCAAGGGGGAAAAAATTACACTTTTTACAATTCTTTTTTTTTTGTTTTTTGTTTTTTTGCCAGTCCTGGGCTTGAGCTCAGGGCCTGAGCACTGTCCTTGGACTTTCTCAAGGCTAGAGCTCTACCACTTGAGCCTCAGCACCACTTCTGGCTTTTTCTCTATGTATGTGGTACCGAGGAATCGAACCCGGGTCTTCGAGCATGCTAGGCAAGCACTCTACCACTAGGCCAAACTCTCGGCCCCCACTTTCTACAATTCTATATTTGTGAAGAAGTTTGGTTGGAACCCTCATGGTAGGGCTGGGGCTGTAGCTCTGTGATACAGTGCTCATATAACATGTGTGAGGACAAGACTAAAAAGGGTTTTTTTTTGGAGGGGGGGCGGTCATGGAGCTTGAACTCATCATGGGCTTTGTCCCTGAGCTCTTCAGCTCAAGACTACTGCTCTACTGTAAGCCAAGCCCTACTTCCTGTTTTCTAGGGGTTAATTGGAGATAAGAGTCTCAGGTCCTTTTATGCCCTGGCTGGCTTTGAACCTTGATCCTCAGATCTCATCCTCCTGAGTAGCTAGGGTGACAGGCGTGAGCTTAAGGCTACCACCCTACCCCTTGAGCCACAGGGTCACTTCCTTGTTTTTGTTTACATCCTTGGCAGTTGTTTGTGTTGAATAAGATCCCAAGCTCAGTAAGTGTGCTGCTTTCCCTCTGGTGTTCCTCAGCCGCCTGTGGCAATTTTCGGTATTATCAGAGAAATAAAAACATAACTTCTTAACTTTTACTAATATTTTCTCTCACATTTAAGCCAAGAAAAGAGAGAGAGACAGAGACAGAGACAGACATAGAGACAGAGACAGACGGGCAAGCTGTTTTGCTATTGGGGTATGTTTTTCCTCTTAAACATAACTGTCAGAAATTATCTGAGTAACGCAGTATTCACTGGCTCAGCTTTGAGATGTGCCCTCTTGGGTGGGGAGTTTGGCCTCGTGGTAGAGTGCTTGCCTAGCATGCACGAAAACCTGGGTTGATTCTTTTGTACCACATATACAGAAAAAAGCCAGATTGGGGCTGTGGCTCAAGTGGTAGAGCTCTAGCCTTGAGGAAAAAGCCCAAAGACAGTGCTTAGGCCCTGAGTTCAAGCTCCAGCCCTAGGACTGGCAAAAAAAAAGTCTGAAATGTGCTCTCTTGCTCTTCTTCTAGCTGCTGGAGCCCAGATGAGTGAGATCGCTGGTCTTGGGATATCTACACAGAGAGCCACGTTTCTCACGTGGGATAAGTGAGTCCTTGGTGTGAGTGAGAACCTTTATGTGTGTGTGTGCTTGTCCTGGGGCTTGAACTCAGGGCCTGGGCGAAGTACCTTAGCGTTTTCGAAACTCAAGACTAGCATTCTTCCACTTGGGATACAGCTCTACTGCCCACTTTTTGATAGTTAATTGGAAGTAAGAGTCTCACAGACTTTTCCTGTGTGGGCTGGCTTTGAACTGCTGTCTTCAGATCTCAGCCTTCTGAGTAGCTGGGCTGACAGGCGTGAATCACCAGTCACACTGTTCTGTGACTCCAGGACCATCTCTTATTTCTGGCAGAGCTGTAAGACCTGGAGACTGATGGGAAGGCCACTGGCGTTTCCTGGATTCTATCCCAGTACTACAGATAAGGTGGGAGGGAGGAGAGAAGAATTAGTGCATACCAGTGACTAATCTGCAGGAGACTTAAAAAAGATGTAATTTTCTTCTTCCTAGGGCAGTTTCTTCAGGTTAAGCCAGCCTGTAGGAGAGAGGTGGGGTCCTGGCTCTGTTTTGGTTGTGCGAATATGGATACCTACAACAAAGGGCCCACTGGCTTCTTAAACCTTGGTTTGGTTTTGTTGCTTGGGGATAAGATCTAGCTGTGTAACCCAGGCTGGCCTGGAACTTGTGATCCTCCTGCCTCAGCCTCCTGCTGAGCACAGAATTCCAGGCCATTGGCACCATGCCTGGTATTATTTCAGTAATTTTGTTTTTGGCCTGGTGAGAATCTGGTCTGAAACCTCCCAGAGAACCTCATGTAATTGTCCCGTGGGTTCAGCCTCCTGAGTCACAGACAAGTCCTTCCTGAGGCATCACATCTGAAGTCCCAGTTCTGTGTTTCAGGGGCGCATCCTCGGTGACGCCTCCCCCCATGCTTCCGTGTCGTCTCTCCTAGGAAAACGGGGGCTCCCTTTCACAACTTCATCAGTTGGCAAGACACCAGAGCATCTGAACTTGTTCGATCTTTGAATAATTCTCTTCTAATGAAGGTAACCCCGACTTCATCTTAAATCGGATGATTCCCTGCAAGAACACAGAAACACACACCTAAAAAAATCTCCACGTGGGGGGCCGGGAGTTTGGCCTAGTGGTTAAAGTGCTTGCCTAGCATGCATGAAGACCCGGGTTCGATTCCTCGGTACCACATACATAGAAAAAAGCCGGAAGTGGTGCTGAGGCTCAAGTGGTAGAGTATTCTAGCCTTGAGAAAGTCCAAGGACAGTGCTCAGGCCCTGAGCTCAAGCCCAGGACTGGCAAAAAAAAAAAAAAAAAAAAAAATCTCCACGTTGTGAATTTTACTACGAGCCACAGCAAAGCACATATGGTAGGCTCAAGTGCTTAGCCCTGAACCCCAGGAGGCGTGGACGACCTCCACTGTCTTTCCTGCCGCTGCTGCCAGTGGACGGCTACCGGTGATCACCTTATGCCCAGCCCATAGTAGGGCGTCATACGATGAGCATGATAGGACCACAGGAACAGTGTCATTTCTTCTGGGTGTGACATCACTGTGCACTGGTGAGACGGTTTCCCAGTTGCTTAGTTGTGGGAACACCAAGACGGTGGCTCATACCTGTAATCCCAGCTACTCAGGAGGCTGAGATCTGAGACTCAGGTGTGATTCAGAGCTGGCCCAGGTGGGAAAGTCTGTGAGATGGTTATCACCATTTGACCCTCAGGAAAAAAACACAAAACAAAACAGGAATGAAGCTGTGACTCAAGGGCTAGCTTTGAGCAAAAGCCCAGGGACAGCGTCCAGGTGGCCCTGAGTTCAAACCCCAGTGCTGGCACTCACCAAAGAAAAGTAGGTAGAAGAGAATAATGTGTTTTCACGTGTTCTCTTTTCACTTATTTTCTTAGATAGGGGCTGAGGATTGACCTGGGATTTATGATCATCCTGACATAGCCTTCTGAGTGCAAGAAATACAGGCATGCACTACCACGTCTGGCTCTGTTATTTATTTATTTCTTTTTCAGTCCTGGGCTTAGACTCGGGACCTGGGTGCTTTCCCTTAGCGCCTTTGCTCAAGGCTCATCCTCTACCACTTTGAGCCACAGTGTCACTTCTGGTTTTCCGTTGGTTCATTGGAGAAAAGAGTCTGACAGACTTCCCCAGCCAGGCTGGCATCGAATCTCGATCCTCAGATCTCGGCCTCCTGAGTAGCTGGGAGCCACCAGTGCCCAGCCTGTCCTCACTAACTTCATTTGAAGGAGTACATCAAGAGACAGCCAGTACCACTGAGTGCCTTTTCCTTACAGTCTGGGGGGTGTGTGTCTGTCTGTCTCATCAGATACTGCAGAATTCCTGCCGACTGGCTCACTTCTTCAGTAGAAGTCAGCGAATGCTCACCGTGAGCCGCTTTGTCTTCACCACGCAGCAGGCTGCTCCGAGACTGGCGTGGGTTTTACAGAACATGCCCGAGGTGAGCAGAGCGTGGCAGAGTCCACCAGGTCAGGGCTGGAAGTGGAGCGTTCAGAAGGCCTTCATGCGAGGCACGTGGCATGCCTGGCATGGGTAGAACGGAAGACGGGATCTTTACTTGCTTACATTCTTTAATTAAATCTTTCTGGTTTTTGGTGCTGGTACCTGGGCTTGAACTCAGGACCTGGTACTCCTACTTTCAAGAGAGAAAGGAATCTCCAAGAAAGTTCCATAAGCTTTCTTGTTCATGGCTGGCACTCGACACTAAAGGCATAGCTTCATTTCCAGCTCGCTTATTGCTGGTCAGTTAAGAAATAACTGGCTTTGAACTGCGATCCTCTTGAGTAGCTGGGACTGTAGGTATGACTCTTGTGGTGGATAGAGTATGCAAGCTCAGGGACAGGACCCCGGTCCTGAGTTTAAGCTCCAAGACTGGCACAAAACAAAAACTAAACTTGCTTAGTATCACGTTAAGGATTGCAGCAGGACCCCCAGAGCGCCACACCCCTAAATCTGATCTCTTGTGGTAACTGCTAACCTTTTAGACTATCCTCTTGTGTTCGCTCCGACCGCACTGGCTCAGGCCCTCCAGGGCTGAGGCGGCTGCGAGCTCCCGTCATGCCGTCCTGTTTTGAAGGTGCAGAAGGCAGTGGAGGAAGACAACTGTTGCTTCGGGACCATGGACACCTGGTTGTTGCACAAGCTCACGAAAGGTGAGGTGACCTTCAGGGCTGCCTTCTCCATGGGTCTCAGGTCAATGAAACCGGACTGGGGGAGACCTCTTCCGCCTGGTCATCTCTGCCACCTGGGGTGGTGGAGATCTGATGGACCCCGGGTTGGAAGCAAGCCTGGGAAGAACTTTAGCAAGAATCCATCTCATCCCACAAGCCAGGTGTGGTGGTGCACTCACCTCTAATCCCAGCTACACGAGAGCGTGGGTAGGAGGGTTGTGGTCCAGTGCCAGCCAAGGGCAAGAAGAGGAAGACCTTGCAGAAAAGCAGAGAGGGCTTGGGGGCGGGGGGCTGAGGGGCTCTGAACTCACAGAGTGCATTTTTTGGTGGGGGGTGGGGAGTAGAGAATATAATGTTTTTTATGAACTAATGAAATCTTTTTTTTTTTTTTGAATAAAGGGCTAGTTGAAGTCAGGGACAGATCCAAAATTAGTAATATGTACCTGCTGCATTGAAATGCTTTTGTAAAGTGTCAACGTTCATAAAGGTGAAGTGGGGAGTCATCCTGGAGAAGACAGCTCAGGATGAGTTTGAGGATGAATGTTTAGATTCCTGGCTAGTCTGTGGTGGCTCCTATGTGTGATCCGAGCTACTCAAGTCAAGGAGGCTGAAATCTGGAGGACTGAGATCCAAGGTCAGCCCAGTCAGAAACATTTGCTAGATGCCATCTTTAAAAGTATTAGCAAAAAAGCTTGGCTGGAGGCATGGCTCAGGAGTTAAAGCAGCAGCCGTGAGCAAACAAGCTGAATGAGGATAACTCCTGAGTGCAGTTTGCTGGTATGTACCAGCAAAAGAAAAAAAGAAAGGGGATAACATATCAATTTATATAATTTATAACAATAAATATACTGTGATCATCAATGCATATTTATAGTGGTAAAGGCACCGTTTCCATGTAAATTCAGGTTCGATCTACGCCACAGATGTCTCCAGTGCTAGCACAACGGGATGTTTTGACCCATTTAAGGTAAAGATTCCTTTTTTTCAACCAGCATCTTTCCTTTAGCTCAGTTCAGGTTCTGTGCGTTGCACTGGTCGTTTCTGGCCAAGCCTCGAGAGCCCGCCTGCCCCACGCGGCCCTGGGGAGCAGGGAAGGGCGCAGAGGCCGGGCTGTGGGCCTGAGTGGCCTCACGCTGTGTTTTCCGAGCAGATGTGCTGGAGCGGCCTCATCACTTTCATGACTTCCCTCCCGCTCTCCATTCTGCCCCCTGTGAAGGACACCAGGTAACGGGTGGGGTGGGGGTGTTCCGCAGTGCCCAGCCCTTCTTCCGGGGGCTGGGGGACAGTGCTGTGTGTGCTTCCTGTACCTTCTGGGCTGGGGCTGGAGTCTGGAACGAATCCCCAGTTATCCCCCGGCTGACCTTTCACCCATCTTCCCCGAAGCTACCGTTTCGGATGCGTGGATGAGGAGATACTTGGTGTGCCCGTCCCGATAGCTGCCTTGGTAGGTGGACAGCTTGCGGGGGCCGAGGGGGGGCGGTCTCCCTGGGCATCTGAATGGTGGGGACCAGCTTTCAGAGGAGCAAGAGCTGCTTGGCAGACCAGCCTTGAAGCGTGTAGCTACGTGGTGGGTGCTGGGTGGGTACCATCCCCAGCATTTCCTGAAGGAAAGAAATTGAATCCAGTAGTCGCCCCTGTTCCCTTATTTAAGGATCCTGGACATAACCAGAAATACTCTCCGGCCGCTCTCCAGATCCATTTCAACGTGTGTGCGCGTGCAGGTGTATGTACACACACACTTTGTGTGCAAGGCGAGGCATGCATGCCTGTGATCCCAGTCTTGAAGACTGAGGCAGGAGGAGGATGTTTTTGAGGTCTCAGCCAACCTCCACCCTGAGATCCTAAGAGGTCCTATCTCAAGACCTCAAAGGAGGAGCCGGGAGTGTGGCCTAGCCGTAGAGAGCTTGCCTAGTATGCACGATGCTCTGGGTTCGATTCCTCAGTACCACATACATAGAAAAAAGCTGCAAGTGGTGCTGTGGCTCAAGTGGTAGAGCGCTGGCCTTAAGGAAAGCCCAAGGAGAGTGCTCAGGCCCTGAGTTCAAGCTCAGGACTGGCAAAAAAAAAAAAGGAAAGCCACGGGTTAGGAAATGGGTGGGCGGGAGAGGGTGAGGGGCGGGAGGGCCCTGACGTCCCGGGAGCCCTCTGCAGGTGGGCGACCAGCAGGCTGCCATGTTCGGAGAATGCTGTTTCCACCGAGGGGATGTGAAGCTCACCATGGGCACAGGAACCTTCCTGGATATCAACACTGGAAACTGCCCGCAGCACACGATGGGAGGTGAGACACGGGAGGTGGGGAGGTGAGGCCAGAGGTGAGGCGGTGGCCCGTCTGGCTCTTTCCTGTCTGCCCTGGCATGCTGATACGAACGTCCTCTCCCCGGCTCATGTTATCATCCTGTTCTTAGTGACATTTTCCATTTCCATCTTCTTCCTTTCAATTAAAAGGGTCAAACTGGGCACCGTGGCTCACGCCTGTCATCCTAGCTACTCAGGAGGCCGAGATCTGAGGATCGAGGATGGTTCAAAGCCAGCCTGGGCACTAAAAACCATGAGACTCTTATCTCTAATGAACCACCAGAAATCTAAAGTGGAGCTGTACTCAAGTAGTAAGAGTGCTAATCTTGAGCAAAAAAGGTCAAAGACAGCACCCAGGCCTTGAGTTCAAGCCCCAAGAGTGGTGCTGTGCACACACACACACACACACACACACACACACACACACACACAGCACACATGCATGTGGAAAACAGAGATGTTTTAGGAAAAAAATCTAAAGGATTAGGGTATTTTCATTAGCTTCCCAAGTATTTATGCATATAACATGTTGGGGTTTTTTTTGGGGGGGTTGTTTTGTTTTGTTTTGTTCTGCAGTACTGAAGGTGGAATCCAGGGCCTTGTACATAATAGACACATACTTTATCACTGAGACCTCTCCCAGCCCCAACCTCCTCTTCCCTGTGCACTCTCCTTCTCTTTTATTTTGTCTATCTGACACTGAAAAACAAAAGGCAGACATGGACCTATATCCATAGGTAGCCGCAGAGCAGCTTAAACTAGGGCATGAAATCATTTTTCTTTTTTTTCTCCTGCTAGTACCTGGCTTGAACCCAGAGCTTCATGCTCTCGCCTGGCTTTCTTACTCATGGCTGACATTCTACCATTTGACACACTCCTTGTTTTGCATTTCTGCTGGTTAATTGGAGAAAGAGCCTGTTAGATTTGTGTGCAGGCTGGATTTGAAGCGTGATCCTCAGATCTCAGCCTCTAGAACAGTCGGGATTACAGGTGGGAGCCTCACCTCCCAGCTCTCTTTATTTTTGTTTTTGGCAGTAGAGGGATTTGAAATCAAGGTCTTACACTTTCTAGGCAAGTGCTCTGCCACTTGAGACACACCCAAGATCAGAATTCTTTTTTGGAGTATCAACTAGTCAGCTGGTAAGCCAAATAGTTCTAGGGTCTTAATGACAATTGCTGAGAATTTACTGTCACTGTTAGAGACCCGTGTGTGGAACGGAATGCCGGGGATGAGGTGGGTCCTCGTTTTAAAAATGCTTTTTATTATGATTTTTGTTTTCACAGCATTGCTGATGTTTTGAACTCAGGACCTCGCCCTTGGTAGGCAGCCGTGATACTGTTGAGCCTCTAATCCTGCTTTTCACTGGTCATAGTTGAGATGTGGTCTCATTTCCTGCCTGGGTAGATGCTTGAGCCACATCCACCTGCTTTACACTTCCTGTGCCTGTGGGATGAGGTGCACATCACCACGCCCAGCTTCCTCCACGCAGGGGCTTTTCCTGCCCAGGCTGGCCTCAAACCCAAGATCTTCCTGCCCTCAGCCTCTCCAGTAGATAGGGTTACAGGCTTGTGAGGCATCTGTGCCCAGTTGGCTTTACCGTTTTTGTTTTGTTCTGTTTCCTCTCTTCCAATGGTTCATTTTCCCCTAGCTGGGAAAATGGAAGTTAGAAAGTTTTGTGGCATAGATTCTGCTGAGGAGTTTGGAAGCAAGATAAACAGAACACCACAGTTCCCTCGGGAGGCAATGTCATAGTAACCTCAGTTCACATATCTGCTGCCACGTGTCTAGAGACCTTGACGTGCCTTATTTATCCCACTGAACTGGTGCTTAGGGCAGAGGATGAGCTCAGAGGCCAGCTAATGTGGGAAGGCCCCGGGCTGGTCCCCCACGGTGAGGACCTCACCGTGTGTGCCAGTGATCTTTATTGCTCCTCTTAAGCCAGGCCCTGGCAGACTTTTCTTCCTGTGCTACCTCAGCCTGCCCCCTCAGCCGTCCCACAGAGGAGGAAATGGAGGCAGAGAGCTTAGAACTCAGAACTGGTGTTTAGGCATGGTGGCTCTGGGCTGTAATCTCAACTTCTCAACTTCTCGCTGGCCTCGCAGCTCAAGGCCAACCCAGAAGAAGAAGTTACAAGGCCCCTTCCCCACACTTCAGCTGCCTGGAGCATGGTGATCCGAGCAAGGCTGGCCCTGAGCAAAGAACCCCGGGACTTTATCCAAGAAATGCCTGGAGCCAGCCAGGTATTGGTGGCTCATGCTATGAACTACCCCAAAGAGCCGAGATTGGAGCTGTGGCTCAAGCGGTAGAGCACTAGCCTATAACACAAAAGCTCAGGAACAGCATCCAGTATGGAATTCAAGCCCATAAACCCAAAACACCTAAAGCAGAAAGGACTAAGGGTTTGAGAGTCTGAATTCAAATTCCGGTGCCGGCAAAAAGAAAAAGAAAAAAAAGATCATAGCTTGTAGTGTTCTAGGGCTGTGATTCGAACTCGGGTATTCTGATTTCATAGTTCTTGGCTTTTTTTTTTTTTTTTTGCCAGTCCTGGGCTTGAGCTCAGGGTCTGAGCACTGTCCTTGGACTTTCTCAAGGCTAGAACTCTACCACTTGAGCCTCAGCACCACTTCTGGCTTTTTTCTATGTATGTGGTACTGAGGAATCAAATCCGGGTCTTTGTGCATGCTAGGCAAGCCCTCTACCACTAGGCCAAACTCCCGGCCCCTGGCATTTTTTTTTTATATGATCAGTTTTTGCTTGTTGTTGTTGTTGTTTTTAATATGGCCCTAGTACATTGTGTATTTCTGACCAATGCTGCATGCTTGCATTCGAAGGCTTTTATCCGCTGGTTGGGTGGAAGATTGGACAAGAAGTCGTGTGCTTAGCTGAAGGCAATGCAGGGGACACGGGCACGGCCATTCAGTGGGCTCAGCGGTTAGGTAAGTTGTCTCGGAAATGACTTCACAGGCCACAAGTAAAGCATCAGGGGCTGAGCTGGGGTGTGGCTTGTACCTGGGGTGGGGCTATCTGGAGAGGGAGGCTCAAGGCCTTGAGTCTAAACCAACACCAAGCAAAAACAGAAAAAGGAAATAAAGAACTCAGATAGGTCACATGATTGTACATTAGTGCACAGTGAATGGATTCTTCACATACAACGTGAAAATAAAAGGGCACGTACTAAAACAAAACGTAAGACGTTTGAGCCACCCACCCTGTCATCTTGGCAAATGGCAATGCCTCCTCTTAGAAAAAGAAAAGATGGCTAGGTGCTAGTCGCTCGTGCCAGTAACCCTAGCGACTCAGGAAGCTAAGATCTAAAGACTACGGTTCAAAGCCAGCCCAGACAGGAAAGCTGTGAGACTCTTACCTCCAGTGAGCACCAGAAGACTGGAAGTGGGGCTGTGGATCAAAGTGGTAGAGCACTAGCCTTGAGCTGAAGAGCCCAAGGACAGTGCCCAGGCCCCAATTTCCAGCCCCATGACAAAAAAGAAAACAGAAAAGAAAAGGAGACACAGCAGAATCCCTGACTGGCTTGTAAAGGAAGGACAGGTTTGTCTGGAGTGGCAGATTGACTGAACCCTGAGGAAAGAGGAGGGGCACAGTGGGGAGGGAGATGGAGGCAGTTGCTAGAGGAACAGAGCGGGACCTGGCTGAGAGACTGGAAGGATCTCACACCTGTTATTACCCAGCTGCCAATCCTCAGGAGACATTATCTCCTTAGCATTGCCCGCCCCCCAGTTGTGGGGCTTGAACCCAGGGCCTAGGCTCTGTTCCCGAGTTCTTCAGCTCAAGGCTAGCGCCCTAACACTTGAGCCACAGCGCCACTTCTGGTTTTCTGGTGGTTCATTGGCGCTAAGTGTCTCACAGGCTTTCATGGCTCAGCTGGCTTTGAACCATGATCCTCAGATCTCAGCCTCTTGAGTACCTCAGATTACAGATGTGAGCCACCAGCATCCAGCAGCATTGCATTTTTAATTGCCTGTCAGCTCTCTAGCTTCCCCCAGTCTTCAGAGACTTTGTGTAACTACGCACTTAAGAGTTACACGTAATTTCCTGTTGATGTTTTCTCTGGATTCCTTCCTGAGAGTGGTAATGGCTCCCTCATCAGAAGAAATGATTTGTCTATTTGGTGACAATACTAGAGCTTGAACTTGGATCCCAAGTGCTGTCCTTACCATTTCCATTCAAAGCTGGCGCTCTACCACTTGTAGCCACAGTTCTGCTTCCAGCTTTGTGGTGGGTAACTGGCAATAAGAGGCAGGCTGGTGACCATGTGTGACACTTTACAGAACCTTTCCATCTGACAGCCAGTGATGCAGAAAGCATGGGTGCACCACTAGCTGTGTGACGCTCGTCTCTGTGCATACCCAACCCTTGGTTTTGTTTTAGGGTGTTGTGGTTGTTTGTGTGTTTGTTTTTGCAGACCTTTTCACAGATGCTGCTGAAACAGAAAAAATGGCCAAAAGTTTGGAAGATTCCGAAGGAGTTTACTTTGTCCCTTCCTTTAGTGGATTACAGGTATTTACTTAAAAAACAAAAAAACAACAAAAAAAGATTGGTTGGTTGGTTTTCCGGGTGCTGGAGGCTCTCGCCTGTCATCCTAGCTATTCAGGAGGCTGAGATCTGAGGATCGCAGTTCAAAGCCGGCCTGGGAAGTTCTTTTCTGTTGCTGTCATGGAGCATTAATGAGATGCTCTCACCTCTCCTTCAGGCTCCATTAAATGACCCCTGTGCATGTGCAGCTTTCATGGGCCTGAAGCCTTCTACCAGCAAGTACCATCTTGTCCGAGCCATTCTGGAGTCCATAGCATACAGGTAGCAGTACCTGCCTGAACACACGCCCAGCCCATGCCGCCCTGGCTTGCTTCCACATCAAAAAGTTCTTAGTTGGGCTGGGAGTTTGGCCTAGTGGTAGAGTGCTTGCCTAGCATACACGAAGACCCGGGTTCGATTCCTTGGTATCACATACTTAGAAAAAGCCAGAAGTGGTGCTGAGGCTCAAGTGGTAGAGCTCTAGCCTTGAGAAAAATCCAAGGACAGTGCTCAGGCCCTGAGTTTAAGCCCAGGACTGGCAAAAAAAAAAAAGTTCTTAGTTATAACTAACTTATGGTTAAATATCTGGCACATCTGGTGCAGTGTTGAGGCATTCTGCATTTCGGTCCTGTTTAAGAGGACTGTATCGCTTAGATTTGGTGTCTCAATACTGAATGATTTGTGAAAATATTCAGGGCTCATAGCTCAGGGCAAAGAGCTTTGTACACTGGACACCCTGCATTTCTGTCCCCAGAATGCAGAAAACCAAACCAAAATCTAGCTGGCACCAATGGCTCAGGCCCGTAATCCTATCTACTTAGGATGCTGAGATCCGAGGGTCCAGGCCAGAAAGTCCCCGAGACTGCTGTCTCCAACAAACTGCTCAGAAAAGGCCACAAGTGGCACTGTGGCTCAAGTTCTAGGATGCCAGCTAGTTCTGAGCAGCAAAGGCCCCAGTTTCCAGCTCCCAGACCAGCACGTGCAGAGCACCTCAGGTTTTATTTTCCTGTCCTCGTGCATGCCTGCGAAGCTCTGTCACAGGATCCGCCAGCTCCCCAGCATGCTGGTCTTACACCTTTCCTCCTGTGATCTGTACTGGGGAGGGGGGGTCACTGGCGTGGACACCCTACATTTTAACCTCCTCCCCGCTCTCTCCCACCTGCTCCCCAACCAGAAACAAGCAGCTGTATGAGCTGATGCGGAAGGAAGTCGGCATCCCCGTCACCACGGTCCGGTACTGTTCGCACGTCCCTGCCCTGCACGGCACAGGCCCCCCCCCACACGCATGCACCTCCCCACGTGGGCAGCAGAAGCTCAGCCCTCTTTGGGGGTCACCAGGCCCGTGTCCAGCACCACCCTCAGGCCTGGGCACACCTGCCAACTCCACCACTAACTCCGGATGGCAGACATTGCTTCTTCACATACTTGGTAGTTCCTGGACTATGCATGGCCTTGATGGCCCAGGCTGTGGCTCTGTTCTTAAAGTGAACACGAAGAGTTGAACCTCTTGACTTGCATGGTTTTGAGGGATTTTCTGAGTCAAGAGCGTCATAAACCATTTTCACGGGTCCCTTCAGGCTACTTACAGGAAAAGTATGTAAATTTCTTAAAATACTATTATTTGGCCGGTCCTGGGGCTTGAACTCAGGGCCTGGACACTTTATTTGTTCAAGGCTAACACTCTGCCACTTGAGCCACAGCACCACTTCCAATTTTCTCTGTGTTTGTTGGTACTGAGGAATGGAACCCAGGGCTTCATGCATGCTAGGCGAGCTCTCTACCAGTAGGCTACGCTCCTGGCCCCATAGAAAGTATTATTTTTGAAATTGTAACTCTCTTCTTATCAGGGAACTGACCAACTTCTTGACTTTCTTGGCTGAATTTTTTGCATTTTTTAAAGATGTTACTTAGGCTGTGTTGAATCAGTCCCCAATGTGGTAGATCATTTGGGAAAACTGATAGCAAGAACAAGGGAAAAGTATTTTGGCTTCACCCGATAGCGCCCTGCCTCCAGGTCAAGGCAAAAGGGTATAGTTTGGGAATTAAAAAGACTGGGCTGGAATTGGTGGCTCTTGCCTGTAATGTTCGTTGCTCAGGAGCTTGAGGTCCGAGGCCACGGTTTGAAGTCAGCCCAGGCGAGAAAGTCTGCGAAACATGAACCCCGGGACCGCCAAAAAATCTGGAAGGGGCTTGCGTGGTAGAGCACTAGCCTCCAGTCTAAAAGGCCAAGCCCCAGTTTGGCACCCAAAAAGAATTCAGTTGGATGGGGGGTGGCCTGGCCCAGGGGGGAGACTTCTTGTGCTTGGCATGTCCCAGCCGCAGGCCCAGTCCTCATCACGGAAAGGAATTGACTTGATCATAGGCCAAGCCGCAGAGGGAGATGGGTGCGTGGCTGCAGTCACCTACCCACACACTCTCCCCACAGGGCAGATGGAGGCGTCTGTAAGAACGGATTTGTCATGCAGATGACGTCGGACTTGATCAATGAGAATATCGACAGACCCAAGGACTTCGACATGTCCTGCCTGGGTGCCGCTTCGTTGGCTGGTCTTGCTGTCGGTAGGTGTGGGTGATTTCTCAGTTCACAAAAGGATGGAGAGGGTCAAGCTGCAAAGTCCATACACCTCACCGTGTTGACCAGCAGAACCCCTCCGACCTCTGCTGCCGCGTACGTAGCAGAGCATGCCTCCTGGGTAGACACTATGAAGGAAAGGATTCCAGTTAATCACCAGAAAGCCAACTGTGGAGCTCTAACATGGAAGGCTGAGGTTCAAAGCCAAGTAGAAAAAAGGCCCATCTCCAACTGACTGCCCAGCTGGTCCAGGCACTAGTGGCTCATGCCTGTAATCCTAGCTACTCAGGACTGGGATCTGGAAAGATTTTGGTTTGAAGTCAGGCAGAAAAATTCTGCAAGAGCCAATCTCCATGTAACCAGCAAAAAGCCAGGCTGGAGGCATGACTCAGATGGTTGAGGGCCGAGCAAGTGGGAAAAGCCCCAAGTTCGGGATGTAGTCCTAATACATGTAAATCCACAAGAGCTGAAAGTGAGAAACCAAATTTTAGAATCCTGGAGTTTATTCCCAGGAACGGTCAATCCAGCACAACTCAGAAGCAACACAATCCCTGGGCTTGGTGGCTGAGAACAGGATTTATTGTTGGCAACGCTCACAAAGGTTTCTGAATAAATCTTATGGACACACTCTTTGCCTGAAAGACCTGAGACTCATCTTTTTTCGTATTCAGGGTTTTGGAATGACAAAGAGGAATTGCAGAAGCTGAGACAAAGTGAGACGGTTTTCAAGCCACAGAAGAAATGCCAGGAGTATGAGCCATACATGGAAAACTGGGTAAAGGCCGTCAAACGCTCCATGCACTGGTACAGCAGCACGTAGCACCCGGGAGGAGGAGGGATGATGGACGTGCCAATGAACCACTGAGCCGCCACTGCGGCCACCGCCCCGCCCACAGAGGACAGCGTTCCCAGCCAGCTTCACAGCCTGCTCTTAAACAGGAGCCATTAACAACAACAAAGCCCATCTCTTTTTAAACCCAGATCTTGGTGAAATTATAAGGCAGAATACCTCAAGACTTTGTCTTCTGTTTTTCTAGCCTACCCCAAAGGACCACCAGCCATTTCCTGCTGCATTTTCACAGTGTGAGTCCTCTGGATTTGTGCTGGCTTGAGAGCTCTGAGTCAAGTCGCTTTTTGTTCTGAAATGATGAGAAAAGTATTTATTTTATTCTTTAAAATTAAGTGGGCCATTGGAAATCCTATAACCAAAAGGATAGGATATGTGAGATATAATTTTAAATTAACATGTGTAAAGCCATGTCCTATCCCAAAAATGACCCAGTGTATGTCAGGTGAGCTTATTTGATACACAGCGCTTTCTTTTCTGGAGCATAAAGACGCTGCCTTAATTTTGACTGTTTTTCAGCTCAAACCTAAGCATTTGTTGTATGTCGAAAAACACTGAGAACCTAATGTAAGTTCATTTTGTTTAGCTTTGTTACCACAGAGGATGCGAAAGGCTGGTGTGGTTGTGCACATCTGTAATCCCAGCACTCCAGCAGGATCAAGAGTTGGAGGCCAACCTGGGGCACAGAGAGCCTGGAAAAAGGATGTTTATCCTTGTTTTTTGTGGGCCAGGGCTCTTGGTCGGTAGCTCAAGCGGTCCTTGAACTCTTCATTTCCCCACCTCAGCCTCTTAAATCTGGAATTACTGCCATGAGCCCTCAGCTTGTTAAACCCTGATACAGATTCTTACTGAATCGAAAAGACAGACACGTCTGTTTGCTTCCCAAATAGCCTTTCTTGGGCTGGGCTGTGCCTATAGGAATGTTGGCTCAGCATTCCAGGAGACCCTGGGTTTCAGCCCCAACACACGTATTTTTCAAAAACTTTTACGTGAAATACATCTTTTTTTTTTTTTTTTTAAACAAAATGCAGGTCAAAGATCTAAATCCTGCCTCTCTTTTCCTATTCTTTCTCCTGCTTGGTGTTGAGGTGCACGCATGAATGTCTTTTGTTTTCAAGTGCCTAATTGATCACAGCTTCCTTGGCAGAAAGGTACCCGCACTTCTTATGACTTCAGAACTGGTGTGTCACCTGTGAGTAGGAGGCTTGCCAATCTCTGTCTCTGAGATGTGTGCCTTGCTTAGCAGTCTGAGAGCTAGGGGTGTGGCATACATGGTGCAGCACCTGCCTGGCCAGCTGGCTGGAATCTTCCAGAAAGAGTAAGGGTAGCTGCAGCCGCCAGCCAGCGGTGAACTTATCCCCAAGCTGCTCACCTTGCCCCAGCCCTGGTGCTCAAGTTCTCATCCGCTGATGCTGGGTTTGCAGTTGGGTGAATGAAATGATGCGTGAATGAATGAATTCAGTTCACTGTTGACATGCTATTGTCAGAGAGGGCTATTCTGATTAAAAATAGAAGAAAGGCACGCTCGGGGTCCCTTGGTACAAGAGCTGCATGTGTATGATAGATTCTAGTTCAGTCAGCTTTAGTGTCGTCTTCGTTCCGAGCCGTGGCACGGGTGGCTGGGTGGCCCTGGCTACCAGGGAGATGAGACCTGAGGGACCATGCCAAAGCCATCTGAGATTCCAGTTAACCAAAAAAACAGGAAGTGGAGCTGGGAGTCGAGTGGTAGAGCACTAACCTCGAGGAAAAAGCCCCAGCACACCGCCCCCACACGCACACCAAATCTCGCGGGGTGGCTGTGCCGTTTTACGTTCCCGGCTGCACCACGATGTAATGGTTCTTCCCATCCCTACCAGCCTTGTGCAGTGACCTGACCTGGTCACAGCCTTTCTCCTGGAGCCTTTGGTGTGTGTTGCTCTAATGTGTGACACTGTGCCTTATCTTTCCATGGGCCTCTTGCTCTCTCTCATCCTCAGTGACATTTCTTTTTTTGGTTTTTGGTTTTTGGGGTTTTTTTTGTCAGTCATGGGGCTTGAACTCTGGGCCTGGACACCATCCCTGAGCTCTTCAGCTCAAGGCTAGTGCTCTACCACGTGAGCCACAGCACCACTTCCTGTTTTCTAGTGGTTAATTGGAGATAAAAGTCTCACCAGCTTTGTAGTGTTAGGGCTGGCTTTGAAGCTTGATCCTCAGATCTCAGCCTCCTGAGTAGTTAAGATTGCAGGCATGAGCCGCTGTGCCTGGCTTCCGTGACATTTCTGTTCACGTCCACCTGCCACTTAGAATTTTTGTGAAATGAGCCATCATTTAAATGTGTTCTTTCTTTTTCATCTCTGAAAGCCGGGCACTAGCAGCTCCTGCCTGCAATCCTAGCTTCTCAGGATGCTGAGATCTGAAAAAATCATGATTTAAAACCAGCCCAGGCAGAAAACCTGTGAGGCTTTCTCTTGCCAACGAACCACCGAAAAGCCACAAGTGGAGCTGTGGCTCAAGGCGCCTTGAATGAAAACATCTAGAGGATAACACCCAGGCCCTGAGTTCAAGTCCCAGGACTGGTGCACACACACAAAAGGCAGCTCAGACTTCAGAAGTCATTCGGTTGGATTTTTTTTTTTTTTTTAAGACAGAGCAAAATTCTCTTGGGCTTGTGCTTGGCCACAGTGTGGTACTAACAGCCACGTGGGTAGGGACACATTGTGTACAGTCCTCCTCTTGCTAGCCTACTTTGTGTAAAATAAGTCCATAGGTGTGAAACCTCAATGATTTTTTTGGAGAAGCAGATGTTCTTCTATTTGTGCAAGTGGTAAATCAAGATCCTAATTTGTATGTGTCAGTAATTTGTAGTCTCTTTTCTCTGATATTCTGTATCGAGAACCTCACAAATCACTTTTAAAAAAAACCTTGTGGATGTACAACAAAGGAAATACTTTCATATGCATGTGAATCTTTAATCCTTTGCCTGTTCTCTTTTTGGTCAGTTGTGGGAGTTGAACTCTCAGCCTAGACACTGTCCCTAAGCTCTTGAGCTCAAAGCCCCTTGCCCCTGAGCCATAGTACCACTTCTGGTTTTCTGGTGGTAAATTAGAGATAAGAGTCTCATGTTCTTTAATGCCTGGGCTGGCTTTGAACCATGATCCTCAGATCTCATCCTCCTGTGTAGCTAGGATTAGAGGCATGAGCCACCTCACCTGGCTTCCCTTTGCCTATTCTCCTGTTGACATATGTTTTTAAATTTTACCTGGAGTTTTTTTTAAAACAAGTTCTTGTTTTATGAGCTTGTGGTCTTCCTGCCTCAGTCTCTCTGAATTGGGATTATAGGTATGCCCCACCTCACCTGGCTTACTTGGGCATTTTGATCCAATGCTATTCCCTGCTTTGATTTCTGTACCACCAGGTGCACGAGGCAGGTCACACAGGGTCTGGAGATGGAGCCAGTGGTAGGGTGCTGGGGTATGTAAGTCCCTGGATAAAAAGGTGCTGGTGGCTCACACGTGTCATCCTAGCTCCTCTGGAGGCTGAGATCTGAGGATCACGATCTACAGCAGGGCTGGGCAGAAAAGTCCAGGAGACTTGTCTCCAGGTAACCAGCAAAAGGCTAGAAGTGGAACTGTGACTCAAGTGGTAGAGTACCAGCCTTGAGAGAATAGCACTCAGGCCCTGAGTTCAAGCCCCTGTTAACACCCTCCCACATGCACAGACTGCCAGAGAAATAATCATAGGTTAACTATAGTTATAGCTCAAGTCAATGTGGGCTTCTGTATTCTATAGTCTTACACAAAGCAAATGACAAAAAAAAAATGAGGGCTTATTTTTTTGTGATGGGGAAAACAACTCATTGTGAACTATACTCTGTTTTTAAATACTTAGATTATAAACAATTGGAGGGGATTTGATATACTATTATGAAATTAGCATAAACAACTCTTTAAAAGAATCCCCTCTGAAAAATTACAATTTAAAATGCTTTGGGAAACTATAATGAATTAATGAACGGTGATCTATATATGTTGGTCTATTAAAGCCATTTAAATTTTGTCAGTCTCATTTGTTGATCTGAGTTTGTGAACGAACATTCAGTGACTGGTTGGTAGTGGAAGATGCAGTCGGATAATCTGGTCAGATTCCTGGGCCATACCTGACTACTGTAGCCGTAGTATCCATTTCTGTAGTAGGAAATTTGGAAAATGGTAAACATTAAGATAGTTGATGAAAAAGATTTTGTTAGTGCTGTTTTTTTCTCAATATTAGTCCAATGACAAAGAACTGGGGCATGGTAGAAAAAACTTGACCCGGCTGGCTTGATTATATTATAGCAATAATTTTATTTCTCATTTGTGCCAGTCCTGGGGATCGAACTCAGGGCCTGGACGCTGTCCAGCTTTTATTTTTTGTGCTGTTTCTGGGACTTGAACTAGGGGTTTCGGGGTTTCCCTGAACATTTGTTCTCAAGGTGCGTGTTCTACCACTTGAGCCATAGCACCATTTTTGGCTTTTTATTAGTTAATTGGACTTAAGTGTCTCACTCACTGTCTAACCCTGGCTGGCTAGACAGTGATCCTCACATCATGGTAGTTGAACTTGGGGATTGCTCCCAGCAAAACAAGTAAGTGAAACAGCTCTAGGGCCATGTCTGTTTGCATTTGCAGTGCTTTCCCTAGTTCCTGGCACACAGTAGGCACTGAATAAGTGCTGAATCAATGTGTGTGCTCTCACATTTCAGGCATCTACTCTCAAACACTGGAGAAAGTACGTTTATTTTCCAGGTCAAAGGAAATAAAACCTCTTAACGGGGAGTACGGAGGAAGTCAGAGAGCTGACTATTTGTACAAACTGTCAAACTGAATTCCTATGAGTGGGGAAAAATGAAGAATTGATCCCCATGAATTCTCTTTCCGTGTGGCAACTGAGCTGGGTTTATTCTGTCTTGGAGACGTTTCTTGTTTTGGCTTCAACATCAAGCTGTTCCTCTTTATTCTGGATTTCTTGGCTTGCTGTGAAACTAGCATTTACTGTCTTATTGCCAGTGTAGCCCCATTAGGTCATGGAAATTCACAGCTAGATCAACCTAGTATCTGGAAAATTTGAAAGCTGGGCTGCCCATTTTCCTTTGTAAGACTGCAAGTGTTAAGAGGCACTGACTTTTAAGTTTTGTTCCTTCTTTCCCTTCCTTTCTCTCTCTTTTTTTTTTCTTTCCTTCCTTTTCTTTCGCTTTCCTTGGGTTTGAACTCAGGGCCTGGGTGCTGTCCTTGCAACTCTTTGTGCTCAAGGCCAGCACTCCACTTCTCAGACCACAGCACTACTTCCAGCTTTTTTTCTGAGTAGTTTATTGGAGATGAGGGTCTCACCGACTTTTCTGCCCAGGATGGCTTCTAACTGTGATCCTCAGATCTCGGCCTCCTGAGTAGCTAGGTTGACATGTTTTTTTTTCCAAAAGTAGTATTATAGAGTAATTGCCATCTCTGAACATTTACTATATGCCTTGCAAAAGTCTCACGTGACTGCCTACAAATAAGCCATACAAACATCAGTAATAGTTTCATATGGTTCAAATTAATATTCTCTTCAAGTTCTCATCTTAGAGATTAGAGAAGTCTGGAATTGTGGCTCAAGTGGTAGAGTACCTGCCTAGCAAGCACAAGGGGCCCCAAGTTCAAATCCTAGCGGTGTCAAAAGTACATGGATTTCTAATGGCCTTAACTTTAGTTAACTTGAGCTTGCCATCTCAAGATAACTGCAGCCAGGTGCTAGTGGCTTCTGTCTGTAAGCCTAGTTTCTCAGGAGGCTGAGATCTGAGCACTGAGGTTCAAAGCCAACCCAGGCAAGAAAGACAATGAAACTCCCATCTCCAATTAGCTATGGAAAATGCTAGAAGTGAGGCTGTGGCTCAAGTGGGAGAGCGCTAGCCTTGAGCAAAATAGCTCAAGGACGGCACCCAAGTGCAGGCACAGGACAACAACAAAAATACAGGACTTTGTCCACATTTACATGAAGAATTTCATGTACGTACTTCTGTGAGGGTTACTGAGAGGATATCAAACTCACCTGGCTGGCTTGAGGAAGGAGGGTTTTTTGTTTGTTTTTGCATTGCTAAATGCCTAGAGTGGTAAGTATTCCTCAAATAAAGCAATGTAATACCCTAACAAAGTGCCTGCTGGAAATGAAATAAATCCTTACTTGTTACTGGAAAATGTACAATCTCTCATGTTGCTCGCGCACCCATTGCTTTCTTAAAGTACTGGGGTTTGAACTCAGGGCCTTGATACTAGGCATGCGTTTTGCCCCCGAACCCTGCTCCCCGCCCTAGGCTTCATTTGGGGGTAATGCCCTGTCGCCCAACCTGCCTCCTCCTCTCCTTCCTGTTCCCTTGCTTGGGCCTCCACTGGGGCTTGAACTCAGGGCCGCCTGCATGTTGTCCCTTTAGTTTTCTGCTCAAGGCTGGCACTCCACCACTTGAACCACAGCTCCACTGCGACTTTTTGGGTGGTTAGCTGGAGATCAAGAGCCGCACACACGTTCCTGCCAGGGCTGGCTTCGAACCGCGGTCCTCGGGTCTCTGAGTGGTCAGGATTTCAGGCGTGAGCCTGCGGTGCGGCTCCCCGGGTGAATCTACGCGAGCGTCCCGGTGTCACTCCGCTCCGCCGCTCCGGTCTCGCCCCGGCACTGACCGCCCGGCTCCCCTTACCCCCCCCCCCAAGGGAACTCGCATTTTCTTCCGGCGGGGGACGGATGGGCGAGCCCAGGTGCTGCAACCCTGCACGCCCGGCGCCCGGAAGGCGGCCGGCGGGATCCAGGGGGCGGCGCCGGGATCCGGGGGCGGAGCCGAGCACCCGAGGTCCCGCCTACTCTCCCGCGATGCCCTTCCCTCATTGGGAGCCTTGGGGGCGGGGTTTGTTTACACCTGCACGCACCGTCCGTCCAGCCAATCCGTGGGCAGCGCCGCCTGGCGTCACACACGCGGAGGACCAATCAGTGCATACCGTGCTACTCGGCCGCCAAAGCTGGCGCGAGGGAAGCGGGGCGGCCGCACCTGTGGTGAAAGCGAGCGCAGCCGGCTGCGGTGTGGGCTGTGCGCCGTCGCCGCCCGCGAGGCTGAGGAGGGAGGCTGGGGGCGCCCGGCCGCGTCCGGGGGTTCTGACACGGGGGTCTCCCCACACACCCCTCAGCGGGTCACCGTCCCAGGCTGCCGGCTGAGCGCGGGCGCCAGAGAAGTGGCCGGGCCGCGGAGCGAGGTCGCCCGTCGCAGCGCGGTGAGTCCGGGAGGAGGCGCGCGGCGGGCCGGGGCCGGGGCCGGGGCCGAGGTCGGGGCCGAGGTCGGGGCCAGGACCAGGACCCGGGCCGAGGCCGGGGCCGGGGCCGGGGCCGAAGCCGAAGCCTGAACATCCGCGGGCGGGCGGCCGGCGAGCCAGGCCGGGCGCCTCGAGGCGCGTCGGTCCAGGCCCGAGTAACCGTGGGGAGGGGCGGTCGGTGTCGCCCCCGAGGCCCGGCGTCCGTGGGGGTCTCCCCTGAGTCCCGGCGTCCGTGGGGGTCTCCCCGAGTCCCGGCGTCCGTGGGGGTCTCCCCGAGGCCCGGCGTCCGTGGGGGTCTCCCCTGAGTCCCGGCGTCCGTGGGGGTCTCCCCTGAGTCCCGGCGTCCGTGGGGGTCTCCCCGAGGCCCGGCGTCCGTGGGGGTCTCCCCTGAGTCCCGGCGTCCGTGGGGGTCTCCCCTGAGTCCCGGCGTCCGTGGGGGTCTCCCCTGAGTCCCGGCGTCCGTGGGGGTCTCCCCGAGTCCCGGCGTCCGTGGGGGTCTCCCCGGGGCGGCGGCGGCCCGAGTCACGCTCTTGACTGACACAGGGCCCCGGTGACCGGCGCGGGTTCACCCTCACGGGTGTTTCCTAGAGTTCCAGAGCTTTGAGTCCCTCGTGGAACCTCACGATCTCCCGTGCACCCCAATAGGAACGCGCCCTTCTTCCCAGTTTCTTTTCGGATTTATTCGGTGCCGACCCTGAGCTTGCTTTTTTTCCTCGCTGTCTCCCTCAAGTCTGGGCGCTCTACCGCTTGAATCCTCCCCACTTGCGCTTTCTTGGTGGTCAGTTGGGAGTCTCAGGGACTTTCCTGCTCAGGTCGGCTTCGAACTGCAATTCCCACATCTCAGCTGCTCCGCCTGTGTTGAGGAGCCAAGACGAGGGACCCAGCCACCAGGGCCGGCCAAACGTTTAGGCCCAGGCTGGCTCTCACATCCGAGGGCCAGTAAGGAAGGCTGGAAAGGGAGGGTCCCTTTGCCCCGGCCGCGGGAGGCTTTCAGTAGGGTCTGGTGAACTGCCGGGGGGGGGGGGTTCCTGGCGATCTGTGGGCTCAGTTGGGGTCTCTGGAATGGGGTTCTACCTCCGGGTGGGGAGGGCGTCGGTCCAGGTCTGTGGAATTCACCGGGAGTAACTGCCCGGGTGGTTTTAAGCGCCCGGCGGAATTCCTCGTTGGATTACGGTCTACCCCAGGGGTCCCTTCCGACTGGGTGGGGATGTTTTTCTGCTTTTCTGCTGAGCCTTCCTACTAATATGCACGGCTCAAATCCCCTTTGAGCTGGGACTTGAACTCTGGGCCCCTTCGCTTTTTTGCTCAAGGCTGATGCTCCACTTCTGTTCTGAGATGTATTTGAGAGAAGAGCCTCCTAGGTTTTCCTTCTTGGGCTGGCTTCAGACCAGGATCCTTAAAACTCTTGTGCACCGAGATCAGAATACTTTGGATAATCTGTTCCTCCTTCTTGGACCCAGGCTCCTCCTTTCTTACCTTCTTTTCTCTACAAGTCAGAGTTCATGCTTTCCCTCCCCCACATCCCAGATTGTGTCTTTTCATTTGACTTCTACAGCCTTTTTTTTTTAGGGGGGGGGGCATTTGTTTTCTATTCTGTTGAGTACGCAGAGCTAGAAAGCTCTCTTAGGATGGTTAAAAAATATGTATGTTAATTATTTGGTTCAAGTTGGCTTACCAATCAGGAAGTTAGTTAATTTAATTTTCCTTAAATATTTCCAAGTTGTCACAAGGAATATATAACTTCCCTTATTTGCTTTCTAAAAATCTAGGTTTTATATGGCTTTTTATTTTTTTTAGCCTTGTCAGTTTAGTAACTGAGGGTCAGTTTTAATCCTAGTTCTAGCTAGGATTAGAGGGATGAGCTACCAGCACATATCTGACCAGGATCACTTGATCTGCCTGCTTCTGTCTCCCCTGTGCTGGAATTAAAAGTGTGTACCACCACAACCAGCCACCATCCCCCCCCACCTTGAGGACCACAGTAATAGCTTCTTGTTGACCTTCCTTCCTTAATAAAAAGGAGTACTTTCCAGTGGTATATGTTCATTGTAAGCTGAAAGAAGACTGCCACATGGTGCTGGCAGAAAAGAAGTTATGAGGAGAGTGTGCACAAAAGAGACTGCACAAGATGGAGGCAGGCTGAGAGTGCAAGGGATGCAGGGGAAGGGGGGGAGAGGGGCAAAGGAAAGGCTGAGGCCGCTAGGGGGCCAAGGCTCTAATGCTGGAGGCTGATGTTTAGGGATCGGGTGGGGAGGAGGCGTGGCCCGGGGAACCTTCTTCCCCAGGTGGGCCAGTGACCTGAGTTAGGAATGCTGGGAATGCTCCACAAGGGCTTGGGGAAGGGGCTGTTACACACACACACACACACACACACACACACACACACACATATTGATAGATCAGTGACCTTTTTAAAGGTGAACGACTTTACATTCTGATTCTAGAATCTGGTCACAATAACTAACTTGGTTATGGACACTTGCAGGATCCCACTTTCTGTTGACCTGTGTGCTGCCCTTCCTATAGCCTTTGGCTTTCTGACAGCTTCGACTGATTCTGCACTTTTTTTTTTTCTTCTTGCCAGTCCTGGGCTTGAGCTCAGGGCCTGAGCACTATCCTTGGACTTTCTCTAGAGCTCTACCACTTGAGCCTTAGCACCTCTTCTGGCTTTTTTCTATGTATGTGGTACCAAGGAATTGAACCTGGGTCTTCATGTATGCTAGGCAAGCACTCTACCACTAGGCCAAACTCCCGGCCCCATTCTGCACTTTTTTTGTTTCAGTCCTCAGACTTGAACTGAAGGCCTGTGCCTGAGCTTTTTAGCTCTCTACCACTTCAGCCACTGCTCGAGTTCTGGCTTTTGAGGTAGTTTGTTGGACATAAGAGTCTTATAGACTTCATGCGTGGCCTGGCGTCAAACTGCAGTCTTCAGAGCTCAGGCTTCTGAGTAGCTAGGATAGCAGGGGTGAGGCCTCCTGTGCCCACTTGCATGATTCTCCTCTGCTCAGTGGAAGTTTACATGGAGTGATGTAACTTTTTAATGTTCCCTTCCTGACTAGGAACTTTGTTTAATCTTATCCACATGGAGCTTTGGTTTCTATTCAAGTCCTGGGACTTTAACTCAGGGTCTGGGCACTGTCCCTGAGCTTTTGCTCAGAGCTAGCACTCTACCGCTTGAGCCACAGCACCACTTCTGGCTTCTGTGTATGTGGTACTAAGGAATTGAACTCAGGGCTTCAGGTATCCTAGGCAAGCCCTCTACCACTAAAGCACATTCCCAGTCCTGAATTTATCTTAATTGCCTGTTTGGGGACATTATATTGAAGTTTGTTTTTACTGACCAGTGTGAAGACAGATTTTCTTGATGGAAAAGCCTGAATGAAAAAGAATCTACATTGTAGTTGTTTCTCTAGTCCGTTATTTATTTTCCCTTTGTTTCTGTTTTTGAGAGAGAGTCCATTGATCCTCCTTCTGGCTTTGCAGTGCTAGAATTACAAGGTGTGCCATTACACTGGGTTTTTCTGGCCTGCAATAAAAGCTTCTAATAGATCTTCCTCCAAAGTTTTCTTCAAATCGCTAAGTTTGGCTGATGGGAACATTCTGTTTTTAAAATGCTTGTGATTTTTGAAGTCTTTTCTTATTGAAATAATCTATAATGATCTAATTAGAATTTAAATTCTGAGTACTTCCTTTTTTTTTTTTTTTTTTTTTGCCAGTCCTGGGCTTGAGCTCAGGGCCTGAGCAATGTCCTTGGACTTTCTCAAGGCTAGAGCTCTACCACTTGAGCCTCAGCACCACTTCCAGCTTTTTTCTATGTATGTGGTACCAAGGAATCGAACCCGGGTCCTCATGCATGCTAGGCAAGCACTTTAACCACTAGACCAAACTCCCAGCCCATTCTGAGTACTTTCTAGCTTTATTCTCCTTGGTTTACTAACCTTTTAACTTCAGGCTCCCACCCCACCTTTTTTCTTTGGTCTTGGGAAACCCTAGAGCTGTGTGCCCAGTCTCAAGTCTGTGTGTGTGTGTGTGTGTGTGTGCTGGGCCTGGGGTTTGAACTCAGGGCCAGGGCCAAGTTTTATAAATGTTCTGTGGTTACATGTTAAAGTTTATGTAATGTTGAAAATCATATATAAATTGATCATACAATCAGAATTGATTGCATTTGGAAATAAGAGCAGTAGGTGGAGAGCACAGCGCAAAAGGACTTTCTCCACTTTTAACTCTAGGTCTCAATAAAACATCTGACTAGCTACCCTGTCTTGTTATGTATGTGTGTATGTAGAGATCTGTATCTGTATTTGTGTTTCTAGCTTATGTATTTAATATACTTAATATATGTCACACACACAAAAAAAAGACTAGGGCTAGGACTTTGGCCTAGTGGTAGAGTGCTTGTCTAGCATGCACAAAGACCCGGGTTCGATTCCTTGGTACCATATACATAGAAAAAAGCTGGAAGTGGTGCTGTGGCTCATGTGGTAGAGCTCTAGCTTTGAGAAAGCCCAAAGACAGACAGTGCTCAGGCCCTGAGCTCAAGCCCAGGACTGGCAAGAAAAAAAAAAAAAAAGACTAAAGCTCTGTGCCATTTGAAATTGGCTCTCAGCCTCCTATACCTGATATTTAGCAGGTCTGTTAATCCCATCCTTTTCTCCAATGCTAAAGTTATTATCAGATTTGTTTTTTATGTAGATCTTTGTTAATGTAGCCTGGCAACCTTATTTCATAAAAACAAACAAGTGGAGGCCAGGATCGTAGCCTAGTGGTTAAAGTGCTTGCCTAGCATGCAGAAAGCCCTGGGTTTGATTCCTCCATACCACATACATAGAAAAAGTGGAAGTGGTGATGTGGCTCAAGTGGTAGAGCTCTAGCCTTGAGAAAGCCCAAGGACAGTGCTCAGGCCCTGAGTTCAATCGCCAACTGGCAAAAAATAAAAATTAAAAAAAAAAAAAACAAGGAACTGGAGATGTGGCTCAGAGTGAAAAGGCAAGGGAGAGTAGGAGCCCCCAAATTCATGCTCCAATTCTAGCACCGATAATAGAACATACAAAAATCTTACAGTTTGACTAATCTCAGATTGTCAAGCCAGGATAAGCAAGCCTTGTGTTTGGTAGGCAAACACACTACCCCTTGCACCCTGCCTCCGGCGCCTACAAATTTCATCCCTTCTAGGCCCTGAGCACCTTTTACCCCAGGTGCCCGTTGTACTGACTTCTAAGAGCATGGACTTGGTAAAACCATTTTTAGCCTTATACTTGGAGTTCTTTAGTTACAATTCAATGTTTTTCCCCCACTGGTTCTGGGACTTGAACCCCAGGCCTTGCTACTGTTTTTGAGCCTCTTTGTATTCCAGGATAGTGGTCTACTTCTTGAGCCACAGCACCACTTCCAGCTTTTTCTGAGTAGTTTATTGGAGATAAGAGTCTCATAGACTTTTTTGCCTAGACTGGCCTTGAACTGTGATCCTCAGATCTCAGCCTCCTTTGTAGCCACTGGTGCCTGGCTTTGATCCCACATTTCTTTCTTTTTTCTTTTTTTTCTTCCTTTTTCTTTTTTTGTGAGTTATGGGGCTTGAACTCTGGGCCTGGGTACTGTCCCTGAGCTCTTTGGCTCAAGGCCCTATCTTTGAGCCAAGCCCCACTTCCCATTTTCTACTGGTTAAATGGAGATAAGAGTTTCAGTTCCTTTTGTGCCCTGGCTGGCTCTGAACCTTGATCCTCAGGTCTCAGCCTCCTGAGCAGCTAGGATGACAGGCGTGAGCCACCTTGCCGGGCTCTGATGCCACATTTCTGAGAACATTCATTCCATTGTCTCACCTGTACATGACAGGAGGTGATGGCTAACCTTGACTGTGCGCTTAGTGGTTGGATTGAGAAGCACCAGATTAGCAAACCGTGTATTTTCAGAGGACTCACAAAGGAGGGGGTCTGACCTGACAGTGGGTGCACGGTCCCCTAGATGGGGTCTTGGAGAAAGGCAGCTAGTGCAGGCGTCTCTCACTCATCTTCTGCTCTTCGCCGCCTGCCCTTCTGCCATGGAACTCTGCCGGAGCATGCATCAGAACCTCTGTAGCTCTTTCCTCCACTGAGGTCTCCCAGGCGTGGAGTCGCAGCCGCAATAGGCTCCATGGACCCTAGTACAGTGCAGTATTGTTACATAAGCTGCAGGTCTATTGGATTTTTCTTGTCAGTAGTGGGAAAGACCCACATGCATTTGGTAGTCATTGCTTCTTCGTCTTTTCTTCTGTCATGTAACCCAAGGTTTTCTTATTCATGGCTTTGCCACTTGTGAAGAGAACTGATGAGTTATTTCAGACAGTCCCTACATTTGGGTTTGTTCAATAAGACAAGATTCTTTTTGTTTTTTCGTCTTGATTCTGGGGCGTGGACTCAAGGCTTGTGCTCTTGTTTAAAGCTTTTGCACTCAAGGCCTGTTCTTGGTGAGCAAGCACTCTCCCACAGGCGCCACACTCAGTTCTTCACCTTACATTTGGAAGACTGTTTGGTACTCTCCTTTGACATGGTTCCCTTAGCACCAGAGGCTATGATTGGACTTTGGTTTTATTGTTGTTGAGAAATCTTGTGCTAGGTAATTGTCATTCCTTTGCAGATAATCTGTTTTCTCTGCCTGCTTTTTTCTCTCTCAAGTTTTTTTTTTTTTTTTTTTTTTTTTGCCAGTCCTGGGCCTGAGCTCAGGGCCTGAGCACTGTCCTTGGACTTTCTCAAGGCTAGAGCTCTACCACTTGAGCCTCAGCACCACTTCCGGCTTTTTTTCTATGTATGTGGTACCGAGGAATCGAACCTGGGTCTTCGTGCATGCTAGGCAAGCACTCTACCACTAGGCCAAACTCCCGGCCCTCAAGTTTGTTTTTTGAAGTGTATGGGATAGAATCCATTGCCACCTGCCTGCTCAGTAGGTGCTCTACTGCTGAGCCTTCCCTAAAGGTTTGTTTTATTCTTATTCTTATTAATTATTATTATAAAATACATTAAACAAAGTTTGCTATCTTTAGGTCCAAAGTTGAGGGGTCTGAAGTGCATTTGCACTATTGTGCAACTATCATCCCCTATTCTTCCCAGAAGACTTTTCATCTTGCAAGACTGAAACTCCCTGTTCCAGTTAAACAACTGTTCCCCATTCCTCCTCCCCCAGCCCTAGAGGCAACCCTGCTACTTTGTCTCTCTCAGTTAGACTGCTCTTGTTACCATATGGAAGTTGAATCATACAGTCTTGTCTTTTTTGGCTAATGCAGACTTTTTTTTCTCCCCCCCCCCATATACTGTCTGTTGTTCTGTGTGTGTGTGTGTGTGTGTGCGCGCGCGTGCGTGCGCGCGCGCGTGCGCGCGTGCGTGCGCATGTGCGTGCATGTGCGTGTGCATGCTTTGCCGGTACTGGGGCTTGAATTCAAGACCTTGACATCTTGGTTAGCTTTTTTGGCTCCAGACCAGGGCTCCACTACATAAGCCACACCTCATACCTCTACTTCTGGCTTTTTGCTGGTGAATTGCCGATGAGTCTCAGAGTTGTACACCTGGGATGGGTGCTGTACCTTAGCTGTTATTGAGCCCATAGCTCCCTTTCTGGCTTTTTGTTAATTGGTGATATGAGTCGTGAGTTTTTTTTTTTTTTTTCTGCCAGTGTTGACTTTGAACCATAACCCTCAGTTCTCAGCTGCCTGAGTAGCTGGGATTACAGGCACCCAGCTTCCTACTTTTTTTTTTCTTTCTGTAATTCAATAAAGATAAAAGTCTATTAGGATCAGAAATGTGGCTTAGGGGTAGAGTGCTTGCCTAGCATGTATGAAGTTCTGGGTTCCCTTCCTCAGTGCCACAGAAACAGAATAAGCTGGAGATGGCACTGT
Source organism: Megascapheus bottae (assembly GCF_031878675.1). Classification (NCBI taxonomy): domain Eukaryota; kingdom Metazoa; phylum Chordata; class Mammalia; order Rodentia; family Geomyidae; genus Megascapheus; species Megascapheus bottae. The sequence goes on from NC_143540.1 coordinate 2,440,572, forward strand.
GACTCAAGTGGTAGAGTGCTGTAGCCTTGAGCAAAAAGAAGCTCAGGGATGGTACCCAAGGCCTTGAGTTCAAGCCCCTGGGCTGGCAGATCCTAGATCCTCAAGGCCTCAGCCTCTTAATAGTTAGAATTATAGCATAAGATACTGGTGACTGGCTCCTTTTTTCTTTCTGGAATTCCTTTAGTTAGATTTCTTGTAATAACTTCTAGTTTAATTTTCTCTTCTAAATTGTAGAAAATGTCTTACCTTCTTTTGCTTTCCCTCTCAGCCCTGTGCTTCTGTTTTCCTTTCTTCATTCCTCTGGCATTCTTTGCCTCTCTTCCTCTCTAATCCCTCTCCCCTCCCTCCTTCCTCTTTCCCTCCATCTTTTTCTGTACCTCCATGTTGATAGGCACAGTATTCATTAGTTTTGGTGTCTGTTGTTTCCTTAATTTGGCCTCTTAATTTTGTGTTTCCGTTTTTCTCCAGCTGTTCAGTAAATGTTGGCCATCTGTTGAGGTTAAAAAGCAAGGCAATAAAAAGCCAGTGCAGACATCCATAGGGAGCTGTTAGCCAGATCTTTGTCCTGGGTGATGGATGCAGATCTTCTCCGCAATTGGCTCCCTAGAGAGGGCTCTGCCAGTATTCCACCTGATCACACTGTTCTGGGTGCCAAGTTGATATTGAGCACATTAATAAATCTTCATCTCATTTCGGTGCGATAGATGCATGGTCCTACCTGCTGTCCACTGAAGGTCCAGCCCTGTCCCTGCTGTGGTGCAGAAAGGATTTTCTCTAGGGGCAACTTGATCTCCCATCTCTGACTGGTGCTTCTGAAGTGTCTTGCATACCTGTCCAACACTGCAGTCTTACAGCATAGCATCCTGTATATGTCTTCTTTTGTCTTGAAGGCTAGTAGCTAAAATTACTGGCCTGTACCAACCTCTCAAACTTAATGATTGAGATGGAATGTCCCCCAGCTTTTTCCATGTGGCATGAAGCCGCCATCCTCCTGCTCTCTCCCTCCCGAGTAACCAGGACCACTGTACCTGGTTTCTATTTGTTTAGCGATGAAATGACAAACACTGAATAAATATTTGTTGAAAAAGTACACGAGCCTTACCCTCTTGTCAGTCACTGCCAGCAGCTGCTCATTGACAGTTGGGAGTTTTTTCATTGATTTTTCTCCCCAATCTCCCTGCTACATACGCATGGCTTAAAGCTGGCACACACACGTCCCCTGTTCTGTCCCATCATACTACTGCCCTCCCTATGTTTAGCTGCCTCTTTCATTAAGTCTCTAATGGCTGCTGGTAGCTTTGTCTGTTGAGTTCAGGGAAGTTCGTCTGCTCTAGCTCCAGAGCTGCTAGTAAAGCAGCCATTGAAGTCTTAGAATTCTGGCGCCAAAATGGTTTGTCTGCACAGTGAATGAATAGTATCCTGACAGATGAACAGCAGGTGTTCTCGTCCCTGCAGCTGCTGGGGTGAAGTGGCAGGAACCCCTTGGACATACGACTGCTGTGCTTAGCTCTCGCCAGTCCCAGCTGCTCCTCCATGGCCCCTTTTTCAACTTTAGTAAATAGCTTAGAAAGGGGGGAAAAAACCCATAAGCAAAGGAAAAAATATATAGGTAGATATAGTGGCTAAGGGGAATGCTTCACAGACATGCTAGGTAGTTACGATTCTAGTCACATGATACTGTTACTTTGGAAATATATAGTTTACTGGTAACATTGATTATAGATAGCCTATTTGCCTAGTTTTCAGGATCCTGTTTCTTACAAGGGAATATTGCCCTTTTTTGGTGCTATTGGGATTTGAACTCAGAGCCTTGTGCTTGCCAGTCTGGAACTTGAGAGCCTTTCAAGAAAGGTGAACTGCTGGATAGAGGCTGAAGGCCTTGAGACCAAGCTCCCTCTTGGAACCAGATCCTGGAGAGTTCATTGCTAGGTGGGACTGGAGGCCTCAAGCCCAGGAAACCTCTGAACCACGTGGATTCCACACTGAACCACACGGCTTCCCCAGGTCAGGTGCTACCTCCTAATGGAGGGACATTGCTTAGCAGGGGGCAAGGGCCCCAGACCAGTGGGGGAGAGTGCCTCGGTCTCTCAGTCCTCCCTGCCAGTCAGGACTTACTGCTCGTTCCCTGCCCACTGGTGCATTCAGGGGATCCCCTAGGCATGGACATGAGCTGCCACTGAGGTTACAGAGGGGGCTTGTGCCGTGAGAGACAGCCAGCTATGAGCCAAAGGTTTATCAAGCTCCCAACAGCCAACCAAGACCACTGATACACAAGAAGGTTAGCCTCAAAGTGGACCAGCTCAGGAACTGACAACCACACCTGCAAGTGACTTCATCCCCTGTTCTTCCTGCCCAGTGGCCTGTGCACATAGGAGAATGCTTGGTGCCTGAGCCATACCCTGGTAAGAAACAGCACCCCAGCCCTATCACTGCACAGTCCCACACGAACATTGAAAATACCTTACCAAAAAACTACAAATGAGCCGCACTGTTGGCACACGCTATAACCCTACCTAGTCAGGGACTGAGACCTGAGCATCATGGTTTGAGGGTAGTCCGGGCAAGAAAGTCTGGAACCTCCAAAAAGGGTGGAAGTGGTACTCTGGCTCAAGTACTAGAGTGCTAGCCTTGGTTAAGTGTCGGGGTGAATACCAAGAGGTCTGGATTCAGATCTCTGGATCACTGTTGAAAGGCCAAACCCACGAATGGTGGTCACTCAGGGAGAAAAGATGTAGCTGGAGATATAGAAAATATGTAGCAGAAAACTTCTCAAATCTTGAGAGGCTTCTGGCAACAAGAGGCTGGAAATACAAGACTTCAATAAGACAAGATCAGAAAGAGCTTCTCCAAAGCAAAGCATACTACGGTGAAGTCATTAGACACACTGAATAAGAAAGAAAGCTGCAAGAGAGGAGTAGCAACTAACAGAAATGGGATCCACCAAAATAACAGCAGGTGTCTCAAAAATGAGCAGGGCAGGGAATGGTACTTTTTAAGCCTTGAAAGAAAGTGCCAGTCTATATGAATGTATCTAGCAAAGTCACATTTCATAATTGAGGAATTAAAATCCTCAGCCAGGCAACCAGTATATCAAGCCTATAATTCTGGCTACTCAGGAAGTTGAGGTTTAAGAGTATATGAGCCTCTTATCTACAATTAACTACCCAAATGCCATAAATGGGGCTATGGCACAAATTGTAGAGCACTAGCCTTGAACAGGAAAGCTCAGGGACAGCACCCAGGTCCTGAGTTTCAAGTCCCAGTACTGTCATGGACACACAATATTATTTTTACCAGGTCAAAAGTCTCAATGTCCATCACTAGGGTCTACTGAAATAGATGACAGAATACTGGAATAAAGAGTCAAGAACTTGGGGCCGGGAGTTTGGCCTAGTGGTTAAAGTGCTTGCTTAGCATGCACGAAGACCCGGGTTCGATTCCTCGGTACCACATACATAGAAAAAAGCCGGAAGTGGTGCTGAGGCTCAAGTGGTAGAGCTCTAGCCTTGAGAAAGTCCAAGGACAGTGCTCAGGCCCTGAGCTCAAGCCCAGGACTGGCAAAAAAAAAAAAAGAGTCAAGAACTTGAAAACTTGAGTTTCATATTAAAATTTTAAAAGGAGAAATCCCAGCCCCATGGCATGATTGTTTTATATTAAATTTTGAAAGACTTTTAGTATAGTTATCCTTTTCTCTGGATTTACTGTAGTTATCCTTCATTGTATTGTAATTTTTTGAATATGGGGAGTGCTGCGTCCCTTGTCAGATGTATTTTGTGACGTGTCAATGTGTCTGCTGGTTGAGACACTGGGCTCATGTTCTGTGTTCTTAGGCTGGCACTGCCAGTGATAACCATTGATTACTTTGATTCTCTCAAACTCCTGTCATCCATAAGATAAGAGCACTAATATCTCTCTGCTGGACGGAGGTGTGATATTGAGGCTCTGAGGAGGGTTTGGACGCATGCTGATCACACGTGAAGTGGCCGTCATTTTCTAGGGCGGTCTCTCCTAATCACAACCTCCTATCTGAAGTGACTGCATAGGAAATACTGCTCTTGTGCTTACCTCTGACAGATGGGATGGTGCTGATACTTGGGTTGGTTTTTGTTTGGGTGGGTTGAGAGTTGGTGCTAGGGCTCCCCTTAGGCCTTACGCATGTGAGCACTCACTTTGGCCTTGAGCTGTGCTGCCAATATGTCTTGTAGTATTATTTTTGTGCGTGTGATACTGGGGACTGAACTTTGTGTTTCCCTTATGTCCCCACATGCAAGGCAAGTGCTCCCCCACTGAGCTACATGCCCAGCTCTTGTTTTTTTGTGTTACAAACTTTGATGAGCATGCATTTAGAATTAGTAATGTCTGCTGTCTTCACTGAAATTTAATTTCAGTATTCCTTGGCAGTATTGGAAAAGCTACAAACCCTGATTCAAGTGATACTGCTCCTTAATTTGGAAAATTTATCTGCAATTAGTTTTACTGTCGTCTTGGTTTTTATTAAAGGGCTTTGTGGCCAAAGCCCCTGCACTGTGCGTGGCCTGGCACAGGGCTCACATTTTGAGGCCATCTGGGGAGCTGTATTGTCTGCAGTGTGATGAGCCATCCTGGCAGATGGTGAGGTCGAAAGATTGACTTTTTGAGCTTGCCATAATAGGTTCAGAAGCTGGAAGAAGAAATTGGACTTATTTTTCTAACTAATGGACAAGCCGGTGGCAGGAAGAAGCGCGCACTTGTTGGGTCTGGATAAATAGGCATCAGTGCATAGGGCTTACTTAAATCTCAGAGCCACCTGTCCTGCAGAGATGACAACTTCTTGAAACATGTGGTGTCACTCTTCAGGACACTTCTGAGTTTGTCATTCCAAGTTGGAAAATAAAATTTGTGTGTATGTGCTATCCCTGTGCCTTGAACTCAAGGCCTTGGTTCTGTGCTCAAGGCTAGCACTGTACCACTTTAACCACAATCCTCAGATCTCAGCCTCCTGAGTAGCTAGGCTTACAGGTGGGAGCCACTGGCACTTAGCACAAACCAATTTCAGAGAAAGATACTGCAAAAAGAAAGACACTTGGGAAATACTTGGGAAAAATTAGGAAATACTTTTAACAGGTTGTAAATTGCAGCAAAGCAGTGTTATGTTTCACTTTTAATAGAAAAAATGAGGTCCTTGTCATGATCCTGATTCTTCTTATACTGTTCATATAATTCTATTCCATTGACTATACTTATAATTCTGTTCCATGGATAATTCTATTCCACTGAACTACACTTGAGCCTTACAGAGTGAGGGAGAGAAGAATCCATATGGGAGTAATGGGCTACAGTCTCTTCTCTCTGCCAGGCTGTCCTTGGCACCTGTGTTAGATCCTGGCACACAGTGACAGTAAAGGGCTTGCTGAATGAGTAAATGAATGAGTGAGTTTATTGTCTGCTCTCGTTTATTTTAGATGGGTCTTTTTTTTTTTTTTTTTTTGCCAGTCCTGGGCTTGAGCTCAGGGCCTGAGCACTGTCCTTGGATTTTTCTCAAAGCTAGAACTCTACCACTTTAGCCTCAGCACCACTTCTGGCTTTTTCTAAGTATGTGGTACCAAGGAATTGAACCCTGGTCTTCGTGCATGCTAGGCAAGCACTCTACCACTAGGCCAAACTCCCGGCCCTAGATGGGTCTTTCTTAACCACATTTAAATAGTTTGTCTTCCCTGTTTTTAAAATGGATTTAGCTGGGCATGATGGCACCCACTCATAATCCCACCTGCCCCCAAGCTCACGATGGGAAGAAATCGCAATTGGAGGCCAGTCGAGGTAAAAAGTTAGCAAGACCTCATTTCGGTGAATCAATCGGTGGTGGTGATCATGTCTGTAATACCAGCTTGCTTGGGAAGCATAGGTGGGAGGGCTTAAGGCCAGCCTGGGCAAAACTACACTATTAGAAAAACAAAAACAAATAGCAAAACAGACATAAAGGACTTATGTTGTAATATTTTTCATTTCTACTGTGTGACTTCTGCATTTATTGTGGAGGAAGACATTAAACTTGTTCGAGTTACATTTTGGATGGAAAGAATTTGATTGTCAAGACTACAGTAGGTCTTAAAATCTCAATGTTTGGGGCCGGGAGTTTGGCCTAGTGGTAGAGTGCTTGGCTAGCATGCACGAAGGCCCGGGTTCAGTTCCTCAGTATCACATATATAGAAAAAAGCCGGAAGTGGTGCTAAGCCTAGGACTGGCAAAAAAATAAAAAATAAAAAATCTCAAATGTTTTCAGTTGATTTGTGGGTATTGTGTATATCTGAGGATATGAATTTCATGCAATACACCTTTAACAAATTGTGTCTAGTTGATTCCTCCAGTAAGTGAGACACAGTCTTCCCAAAATTCTGAGTGGTTCTCACACATGCCAAGGATCACATGGCCCCCTCCCCTCCCTCTGCCACAGCTCTTCCATGCCTGCATCAGCTGGGCACCCAGGCCAGCCTGCTGATAACCAATAGTGTTCCTCTTTCATTGTTGCATGTTCTTCTTGCTCTTCATCTTCTTTCTTTGAGTTCTCGCTTTTTTTTTTTTTTTGGTAGGTGGTGGGGCTTGAACTCTGGGCCTAGGCATTGTCCCTAAGCTCTTCAGCTCAAGGCTACCCCTCTACCACTTGAGCCACTTCTGGTTTTCTGGTGGTTAATTGGAGAAAAGAATCTCACGAACTTTTCGTGCCCAAGCTGGCTTCAAATCGTGATCCTCAGATCTCAGCCTCCTGAGTAGCTATGATTATAGGCACCAACCAGCAGCATCCAGCCTCTTTTTCCCTTTAAAAGGATATTCTCTAAAAGAATTACTAAAGACAAAGGGGTTTTGGTTTCTTTTTATTTTTGTATGTTTTTAATGGCTTTTCAGAATCTCAACTAGAAAACTATTTGACCTGATGGCAAAAAAAATGTAAGTAATATAAATATTTTTCAAATGAGCTCATATTTTCTCACTATCCTGGCTAATGAAGTTTAGGTTATTGCCATGAATTTCACCCCTCCCCTGCTGGGCACTGTGATAGATGTGTCCAAATACTTACTCACTGGCGAGTACTCATCTGTGTCCATTCGATGCTCAGCTTAATTTTTCCAGGTATATTTTCTTAGGATGTGTGCTTAGATGTCGTGCAGAAGCCTGCCGCCTTTTGTAGCTGCTTGTGAATGCCATGTAGACTGGAGCTGTGTGTAACATCTCCCCTCTGCTTAAGGCTGTCATTTCTGAATCTGCTTCCCTGAAAGTTTGTGCATTCGTCTTTGCGCTTCGAAATAAACATCTGTGTAACACACAGGGAAATAATACTTTACCATGCTTTGGTTTACCATTCTCAGCTTATTTTATGGAGAGGTTTGGGACTGACACAGAAAGATGGTTTATTAACAGTGAGTCAGGGGGGCCTGAGAGAATTCAGGAGAAGGAATTTAGTAATCCGGTAGAGTGATCTCGGCCCCACAACTGAAACACCTCAGAGCTCGCAGGTCTGGGCTCCGCCTGCTCCCCATCCTCTGCTCTGCTCTGAGAAGAGACTGTAGCCCATTTACTCCCATATGGATTCTTCTCTCCTCATGGCCTTTGCAGTTTCTCAGCCCGCTCTATGCACCTCTGCCTGTATGTCAAGGCAGGCCCTTGGACAGGGGTGTGAAGGAAGGAAGCAGGCAGTCTGTCAGCTGTAGTGGCACAGTGTGGATCTCAGGTGCTCTGGTGGTGGTGTTGGATATGGCTGGCACATGTCATGCTGTACAAGATGCCAGCCCAGCAGCTGCCGCCGTGTGGTAGAGGGCGTCCTGCCAGTCAGGTATTTCCAGGCATTAGCCGTTAGACATCTGAAGAAGAGTGACTAGTGTTAGCAAATAACCCCTTATTAATCATATTGTGTCCCCCCCATCGTGGTTTTGCTTTTCTTCTGTTTCAGTTACCCACAGCCAACTGCCATCTAAAAATACTAGTGGAAAATTCCAGAAATAAGTGTGAGATTGTACTCCTTTCTGTAGGTAGGGCACGATGACACCCAGGGACCAGCTTACCCATGCTGTATTTGCTGCCTGCCCCGTCATGGCTCGTCACCAGGAAGCCATCCCCATGCAGCTGTCGGGTGACTGAGGTATCACAGCCCCCATCTCAAGTGACAGTTTGTGTCCATCCCCGTGTGGAGCGGAGTGACAGCTCAGTGGTGTGGGGAGCTTCCCATTGAGCCCAGAGCATCCCACCTCACCCTGTCCGCTCGCACGTAGGTCACATAGGTGAGAAATGACCGCTGTCAGCACGGTTACGTTACAGTGTCATTATTAGGGAGCATCAATTGTGTCCTCAAAATTGGTGCTGTGGCTCACACATGTAATCCTAGCTACTCTGGAGGTTGAGATCTAGGATCTAGGTCTGAAGCTATTCTGGTGGACTTAATCTAAGAGATATCTTCAATAAACAACAAAAAGGCAGAAGGAGAGATGCTGTTTGAGTAGAAGTGCTGTATCATACAGTACCAGGCATGAGCAGAAGAATCTGTCACCTTAGCTATTTAGGAAGCTGAGATCTGAGTACTGTGGTTTGAAGCCAGCCTGGCAGGAAAGTTGGTGAGACTCATACCTCCGATGACCCACCAAGAAACTGGAGGAGGAGCAGGGGTTCAATGTGATAGTGTCCTAGCCTTGAGCAAAAAGTTCAGAAAAAGAAAAAAGAGATCATAAAGCCTTGAGTTTAAGCTCCAAAAATTAATAATAATAAAGTTCACTAGACTTAGCTATTGTTTTATTCATCAGTTAGTGATTGCTTATAGTATATGACACAGCACTGAAATGCCCAGATACCATTCTACTGTACTTACATATTTTGATATTGTTATATCTTGATATACCCAATAAGCTTATGTAAATTAAATAGTAAAAAAAAATTGAATGATCAGAAAACATTGTAAAGTTTGATTAAGGGAAAAATGTGACATGAAAAGAACCTCCAAATTTTTGTCCTTTTAAAGTAGAATACGGGGCTGGGAGTTTGGCCTAGTGATTAGAGTGCTTGCCTGGCAGTCGTGAGGACCTGGTCCTTGTACCACATACATAGAAAAAAAAAAAGCCGGAAATGGCTCTGTGGCTCAAGTGGTAGAGCTCTAGCCTTGAGAAAGCCCAAGGACAGTGCTTGGGCCCTGAGTTCAAGCCCCAGGACTGGCAAAAAAAAAAAAAAGAATAGATTAAGGAAAGACTAATCTTCCTAACAAAATTTTCTATTTTCAGAAGGTGCTATTGGTTCACACCTGTAGTCCTAACTACACAGGAGGCTTGAGGTCTGAGGATTGCAGTTCAAAGCCAGCCTAGCAGGGGAAAGTCTGAAAAACTTTGTCTTGAGTTGAGGGCCTGGGTGTTGTCCCTGAGCGTTTTTAGCTCAAGGATAGTACACTTTGAGCCATAGCACCACTTTTGGTTTTCTGGTGGTTAATTGTAGATAAGAATTTCACAGACTTTACTACCCAGGCTAGCTTTGGACTGTGATCCTCAGATGTCAGCCTTCTGAATACCTAAGATTATAGATACGAACCACTGTGCCCGGCTTGGAAAAAGCTGCATGTGGAGCTGTGGCTCAAGTGGGTAGCATTGAGCAAAAAGAAGCTCAAGGACAGTGCCCAGACCCTGAATTCAAACCCCAAGACTGGCACCCAGTAAGTAAATAAATAAATATTCTATTTTCAGTAATGTTCTTTTATTTATGGTCTGTGTAAAAGCAGGCATGTATTCTAGGATTCTACAGTATGCATGTGTCCTTAGATTCCGGCACCCCCATAGATGAGGCTGTCATCAGCATGCTGACTCTGTCCACTGTACAGTTTGTTGATTGTTGAGGTCAGGTATGCAGCTGTGAAGCATTTCTGAGTCCGTTTGCTGCTTTGCTCTGCAGACGTTGGATGTGTAGTGCAGGTGGTATTGGAGCTGTGGCAGTAACCAGTAACTTAAGTTCTCTTCTGTGAACCAGCAGAGGAACATGTGGTTTCATTTGAGGAGTGGAGGGGGGATTTTGTGTGAGCGTGCGCATGCGTGTGTGTGCACACAACTAGGAGAATGAGGCTCAAGGACAGCACCCAGGCCCAGAGTTTAAGCCTTAGGACTGACAAAAAGAAAAAAATAGCTATATTATCCTCAGACCTAGTATTTGATTCTCATTTATCAAGGTATTGTTTTCTTTTTATTTGTTTGTTTTGTTTTGTTTTGGTTAGTCATAGATGGGGCTTGAACTCTGAGCTCTTCAGCTCAAGGCTACCATCCTACCCCCTTGAGCCACGGCCCCACTTCCCATTTTATAGTGGTTAATTGGAGATGAGTCTCATGGTTTTTGGTGCCTTGGGCTGGCTTTGAGCCTGGATCCTCAGATCTCAGCCTCCTGAGTAGCTACGGTTACAGGTGTGAGCCACCACGCCCAGTTTTCTTCTGGTTTAGTGTTGAGAAATATTTGGTCTTCTTTGTTCAGTTTTTTCCTGTCTTCTCTCCTGGGACTCCAGTTACATATATGTTATATCTTTTGATTCTTCCCTGGCAGTCCTGAGTCTCCATCTATTCCCCACCCTAACCTTTCCTTATGTTCTTCATATTTGACAAGTTTAATAATCCTTGAGCTAATTCAGTTTTTCCAGTCACCATTCTGCTATCTTTAAGTTTTTGCAAATACTGTATCTTCGGTTCTAAAATTTTAATTTAATTCTGTGTATTTTGTTTCTCTCCTGAGAATTTCTTCTTTTTACTTATCTGGAGGCTATTGTAAACTGTCTATCCTAAGCAAGTTATAACTGTTGAACAGTCTTTGTTGTTTCTGATATATCTGCATCATCTCAAGGTTAAAGTCAATGATTATGTTTTCTCTAGAGAATGAGTCATGTTCTCCTATTGCTGAGACTGTCAAGTAGTTTTGGATATATATCCTGGGCATTGTCAGTGTGTTTTTGCAAAAACTGGATGTGTTTATATTCTACTAGAATGTGCTTACCGAGGGGTGTTCTCTTTGACTGCACTCGACTCCCCACTGCAAACACGTGGTAACCACTCCATCTCTACTTTGTTTTTGAAATGATTTGGCTTGACTTGGGCTGCTTGGAGTCTGCCTGGCAACACAGGGTTCAGGAATCAGTCAAGGTTTTCTTGAGGTTTTTCCCAGGATTTAGCTGGTGCCAGTGGTTCTTCAGCAAAGAAAAAAAAGCACAGAGATTAAGTGCCATTCTCATCATAGCCTGTCCCAGGCACACATACTCACTATGACGTTGCACTGTTAATGTGAATGTTGGTCCTCTGGCGACAATGGTGATTGTCAGGTTTCTGCTCTCTCCTGCCCATCCATTCCTGGCTCATCCTGCATGACTGCAGCTCCGGGGGCTCACGTCACAACAAACTTCTCCCCATAACGAAAACTCAAGTCAGTCCCCAGCCTGGGTCTCCTTTCCTGTATTAGTGTTCAGCCACTGACTTGTATTTGCATGAGCTTTGAGGAGTGAGATCATAAGCCAATGCTATATTTTTATTTTCTTATTCCAGTTGTCTCAGATATGGCCAGGCTTTTAGTTGGTCTTTGTGACCTTTTGACTTAGCTTCATTGTTGTGCTGGATTGGTTTTGAGCATGTGCTTGTCTTTTCTTTTTTGCCAGTCCTGGGCCTTGAACTCAGGGACTGAGCACTGACCTTCGGCTTTCTCAAGGCTAGCACTCTACCATTGAGCCATTCCACCACTCCTGGCTTGTTTTCTATGTATGTGGTACAAAGGAATCAAACCAGAGTCTTTGTGCATGCTAGACGAGCACTCTACCACTAGGTCAAACTCCAGCCCCGTGTGGCTTACCTTTTCACGCTACACAGTGCTCATCCTGTATATTTCCTGTCCCGTCCTCAGATCTGTCAAGTTCTGAGTCTGCACTCCTCTCTGAATCCCTGCCACTCAGTGACGTGTGCTCATTCCACACTTTTGTCTTTCAGGCAGGACAGTGCAGGATAGTGGTCAAGAGCAAGAGCTGAGCTTAGCTGTTTTGCTCACGGCTGTTGCTCTGCCACTTGAGGAACACCTACTCTTGTGGTCTTTTGCTGGTTAACTAGAGATAAGAATCTCTCAGATTTGTCTGCTCAGGTTGGCTTTGAACCTTGATCCTCAAATCTCAGCCTCCTGAGTTGCTAGGCTTCCTGGAGTGGGCCCTGGGCTTGGCTTCATTTCTTACACCCAGCCAAACATGAGTGTGAGCAAGATTTCTACACACATAAGGATGTAATAGCAAGTTTCTCCTGGAGCATTTGAGATTCGTGGAGACGTTCTCAATTTCCCCCTCTTGGTTGCCTTCATCTGATTCTTCCTTGTCAGGCTATTTATTGTTAGCTCTTTCTCAGGGCCCTCAGGTTTCCGCTTTAGCTTTGCTTTTCCTTGGTACATTCTCCTGGGTGAGTTGTTCCAGTTGATGCTTTTGGTACCCATTTTATAGGTGAATAATTCTCTCTGGATCAATTCTTTGTGTTATCTTTTGTGAGTTCTCCACCTTCGCTTCAGTAATTTTCACCCTCTGAAAGTCTGCTCGCCGTTTCCTTGTTTTGTGGAGTAGTGGCACCATCTATTCTTTGTTCCAACCAGTTAATACCTTCAGTTCCTTCCTTCCCCCTCTTATCACACGCAGATCATTAGAAAGTCGCCTTTCCTCCCCTAGACTCTGATTTCCCCACGTGTCGCTTGTCTCTGCTGCCCTCTTGGGCTGCACCACCACAGGCCATTCCTTGGCCTACCACAGCCAATTCCTCGCCCCAAACTGCCTTTCTTCTGTTTCTTTCAGTGAACTAGGCACATGTCCTCAAATCTGAACAAGTCTTTCATATTAAAACAGCACACACAATTTTTATAGTTCCTTATTGCCCTCAAGATAAGTTCCAAAGTCTAACCTAAGATTCTTTGTGATGTGGGTCCTGTTTTCTTAGAAGTTATTCCATTCTTAATGTTGTCTGAATGTTTAGAATAAGGGAAAAGGCAGAAAAACAACTCAGAGACTGTCTACATACATATACATATCTTTATTGATTTGATGGGAAAGGAGGTGGGGGGAGAGTAGCTCTCCTTGGGTGAGGCAGTTTTTACCACACATGAAATCAAGCCAAGAGACAGAACTAATCTGAGATAAGGTGTTTCCTTAACTAGGCTGATTTTCTATTTTTTTGCTGGTATTTCTATTTTGACTAAAGCAATTAAAGTAATGCAATTTTTTTCTTTCATAAAAGGTCTTATTAGAGGGCTAGGAATGTGGCTGAATGGTAGAGAGCTTGCCTAACATGTGTGAGGTTCTGAGTCCCATCCTCAAGATCTCAAAAAGCAACACAGTAAAACTACCTCACAAGGACAGGAGGTGCTGTAGCTAGTACACCTTTCTAGGCCTGTGGCGGCTGGGGGAGGGCGCACCAGTTTCATCTTCCAATGATGGGAAACAGAGCTGACTTACAGTCCCTGCTGGTGCTGCCCAGCCAGGAGCAGATGGAGTATGGCAGCAGCCTGGGCTCCTCTCACGGGCTGTGTGACTTTTCTATTGTGACTTAGCAAATGTTCTAAAGCCTTACTGCCTAAAACAAACAGCTTCTGGAGATGAGGAATCTAGGGGAGCAGCGGCTTATCTCAAGAATTCCGCCTCAAGGTCTCTCAGGAGTTTGTAGTCAAGCTGTTCCCAGGACTATAGTTGTGAAGGCCCAACTGGATCTGCTTCCAGGATGGCTCACTGACATGGCAAAAGCATGCAGTTTCACCCTGGCTGCCCTTAGGAGGGGAGGCCCAGGAGTCTGGTCACATGGTGGGGGCCAGTGCCAGCCTCTGACATACTTGGTCTGTGTTTGTTGGCAATGTGTAGTCTGCTCTCTTTTGCCTCCCTCCCACCTTTTCTTTCCTTCCTCCTTCTCCATGATTCTTTTTTTTGCCTTCTTTCTTCGCAGTGCTGGGGACCTGTGCCACTGAGCTATATCCATTTAATAGCCAGGCTTCTTTTTTTTTATTTTTTATTTTGCCAGTCTTGGACTTGAGCTCAGGGCTTGAGCACTGTCCTTGGACTTTCTCAAGGCTAGAGCTCTACCACTTGAGCCTCAGCACCACTTCTGGTTTTTTTCTATGTATGTGGAAGAGAGGAATTGAACCATGGTCTTTGTGCATGCTAGGCAGGCACTCTACCACTAGGCCAAACTCCTGGCTCTAGCCAGGCTTCTTAACATCATTATCACGTTAATATCATTGTCACAGCCTGTCGCCACAGAAATAAAGCCAGATTTGTGGTTCATCTGCAGCAAACAGCATGTTGTTGCATGTGTGGTTCTATCTCCAGCATGAGATTTGGGCATACTTTTTTTTTTTTTTTGTCCAGTCCCAGGGCTTGAACTCTGGGTCTGGGCACTGTCCTTGGGCTTTCTCAAGGCTCTACCACTTGAGCCACAGCACCACTTCCTGCTTGCTTGCTTATTTGTTTGTTTATTTATAGGTCATAGGACTTGAACTCTGGGCTTGGGTGTTGTCCCTGAGCTCTTCAGCTCAAAGCTACCACCTTAGCCCTGGAGCCATAGCGCCATTTCAGGTTTTCTGAATTGGAGATGAGTCTCTCAGACTTTTGTACCCAGGCTGGCTTTGAACCGCAGTCCTCAGATCTCAGCCTCCTAAGTCGCTGGGACAACAGGTGCGAGCCACCGTGCCCAGCTACTTCCAGCTTTTTCTATGTATGTGGTACCAAGGAATAGACCTTGTGTCTTCATGCATACTAGGCAAGCACTCTACCACTAGGCCAAACTCCCAGCCCCTGCGCATACTTTTACTTAAAAGCAAGTTTGTTTATTTGTTGTCTGTCTGAATACAAATGCAGCTTTCCTATAATATGGTTATTTACTTGGTCTTTTGAGAAGGAATCGGGCTGTGTCGTTCAGACACTAGTGGTTGTCCAGCCTTAGAAACATCTGGGACTGTGTGCACACACTGTCATACTCAATAGGACATTCTGTGTGCTACATGGAGCCCTACTTCTATTCTTTGCCTTCTTTTTTTTTTCCTTTTCTTTTTTTTCTCTTTTTCTCCCCTTTTGGTCAGTCATGTGGCTTGAACTCAGGGCCTGGGCACTGTCTCTGCACTCTTTTTGCTCAGGGTTAGCACTTTGAGCCATGGTGCCACTTCCAATTTTCTGGTAGTTCATTAGAGATTAGAGTTTTGAGTTTCGTCACCTTTTTTCCCCAGGGTGGCTTTGAACGAGGATCCATGAGTAGCTGTGAGCCACCAGTGCATGGCCTACCTCTACTCTTAACCTTTGTCTTCTCTGCTTTTTGGTACCTCTCGTGGTCCATTTCTACATGTACTGCCCCCTGTTTTAGCTCTGCCTAGATGCCAGTGTCTTGGTTCACTTGCTGTTACATCTTGTGTGCCAGGTCCCTGGGTGACCCTCAGCGGTGCTCAGTAGTCCAGGGACTCTTCCGAGAATGGAAACAGTTGCTTCTGTGACAGGACACATTTGTCTACGCTGTGGTAGCAGGGTCCCTCAGGCCTTACGTCAGGATTAGGTATTGTGCTTGACCAACAGCAGAACGTGGGCATTGTGCTGTCTCAGCGTCATTCTGCCTGAAGAATCATATATGAGTTGTTAAATGTGTGACTGTTGATTGGGGTTGCCAGGAAGCATCGCAAATTGCAGTCCAGAGAAAGGAGCTTACTATCCTGGAGGAGGAATATCCCAGCCCTCTTTGGTCTTTTCCAGTTAGTCAGTAGCTACAATAAATAAGATGCATCGAGTGAGCTTTCTATGGAAGATTACAGGGAGAACCTCTCCCTTGAAGGAAAGAATGGATGATGGATGACGGAGCAGGAATGGTGGAAGCCCACAGGCTCACCTCTGCACCTCAGGCCTCATGTGTCCCTGAACGTGGGTGGCTGTTAGGTTGGTAGGTAGGTGATGTGCTCTGTGGTATAGGGTTAAGGGGGATACATGTCACATATTTGGAAGTTGGATTGCCATATGTGTGCCTGAGCTGGTACCAGGGCTTGAACTCAGAGCTCTGCACTCTCCCTTAACTGTTTTCCACTCAAGGCTCTCTACCACTTAAGCCACATCTCCATTTTTAGCTTTTTGCTGGATAGTTAGAGATAAGAGTCTTACAAGTTTGTCTGTCCTTAGATCTCACTCTCCTGAGTGGCTAGGATTGTGGGCGTGAGCCACCAGCAGGAGGCTTCCTTATGTTTTAAAACAGTAGTGACCCTATGTAGACCCAGATAGCATAGCCTCCCATGAGAGAGCGTGAGCAAGCACCTCAGCTGACCTGACAGGTTAGAGATTTACATCCATTTTCTCTGTATGAAAGGTAGGGATAGGAAGCTTACTATTATTTCCATATGTAAGAATGTACTGTAGTCACAGCTCCATGCACACAGTGTAATAGGCGTGAATAAAAGGGGTTTTGTTTGGCCTTTGTGTATGCATACTAATCTATCCTCAAGTCTCAAAATAGTGCTTGGCTTTTGGTAAAATATTCAGTAAATGTTGATTGAAGCATTTGTTTGGAACTTTTTTAATCATCAATATGTATTGAGCTAAATTATTTTTATCTCTCTCCAGTTCAGTCTTTTAAAAAAGTGTTACTTACTTTTATCTCTACATATGCCACATATGTAGAGGATGCAGGAAAGACATTATTAGTATTGATAATTAGAGGGTTATCCAATCTTGCAAAGAATAGATTTGGAAGAGAACTTGTGAGGTCATCTTTTGTTCAGCTTTCCTGCCTAGGAAAACAGTACAATGATGAGGTATGTAATTTTAATTAATCATGTCAAAAAAAAAAAAAGAAAGAAACTAGGACAACATAATTGGGTTCTCTCTTGAGAAAATGGAGAAAGGTACTTAACCCCAGATATAAAAGGACTAACCTGAAAAAGTGTGAGGCTTCTAACTGTGTGGGAAAGTGGAAAAAAAAAAAATGGAGCCCAGCTAAGCTGCTCTTTGTTGATATCAGAAATGGACCTGTCATTCACTTTGGCGTTGAAGCATGGCCTCCTATCTTGGGGGGCCGGACAGGACTTCTTTCCCCTCCCACAAGAGCGGGCTCAGTTTTTACAGGTCCAGAGAGCCCCGGGCAGTTTTTCAAGCCTTTCTCCTCCTCTTCCTCTCTGAGAGACCAGGTGCTCCGCTTTCGGGATGCAGTGAGGTCTTCGCTTTGTGGCTTTGTGACGGGGCGATCCGAAGCCCGACATGCACAGCTCCAGCCATACAGGGCTCTTGAGTAAGTTCATCTCCCTTCCATAGGTTTAGCATTTTTCAAAGTGGTAGTGATAAAACTCCAAGCTAACATTTTTTGTGTGTGTAAGTCTCATTTGAATTTTAACTGATTTCATGTAAAATTGAAATGAGATTTACACGCAAAAAACACATTAGCATGGAGTTTGGTGTTTATCACTGTCACTATGAAGCATTTTTTTTCCCCTTTAGGATGAAAAGCCCTCCTTTTAATTGAACTAGAAAGCAAGGTAGACATAGAAAAGCCCAGGTTTCTCAACTCCCCAGACTCTAACATTAGCAAGTGTGCACTTGTCTGCCAAAAGCCTGCTCACTGGTTTTCTTGAGCATCTTTTTAGTTTTACGGAGTAGTTTACATTGAGCTTTTCTGAACTCGATTGCTTCCGTCTGACATAGTCTCAAGTTTCCAGTGAATGGTAACAAAGACTGTGGAGTGGCGCTGGTGCTGCAGAGAGAGGCTTGCCCTGGGTTCCAGGTAAGGGAGCCCTGGGCTCTGCACTAGTGGGTCCATTTTTACACTGGTGATTGTAGGTTTGCCTTAGTTCAGCATGGGAAATGGAGAAACAGCCAGAAGCATGCAGATTTCCAGCTGTCCTTGCAGGGTGCAGACAGAAAACCTACAGGGCACAGGGGTGGCAGTGGCTTGGGGGAGGGGTAGAGTTAGCCTATTTCACCCTCCTCGGCTCACATACATCAAAGAAGATGCCTAGAACGCGGGTGGAATTGGGGAGTGCTTGCCTTCTTTAGGAGCTGAGGAAGCGGCTGGGTGTTCCATGGTAACTGCCTGTAAAAGCGGTCTGGAGATTGCTTTTACTTTCATTCACCACCACCCCACGGGTAGTTAATAAAATAAGCTGTGTCCTTAATTCAACCTTTCATTCCATGAATGAAAACTTTTAAATTGTCAACTGCAAAACACGCTCACAGTCTTGGGAAATCAGCCTGACACTTGAAAAGTAATTCAGCTTTCATCGCCCTTTCCTTTCTTTCTTTCTTTTCTTTTCTTTCCCTTTTCTTTCTTTTCCATGTACATTTTTCTTTAAAGTATGTGTGCTTTGAGCATGTCAGCTGTATTCTAATGAAGCTCGGGCATTGTTTGCTCATAAAGGGGCCCATGCATTCCACTGCTTTATGGTTTATTAGGAGACGCAGTGTGAGGGTGGGTGGCACCATTTGGTGTCTGCCTCTTGGGGTGGTGACTGCCATTCTGTTGGCCTTGGATTTGCAAAGTAAATAGTGTGCGTGATGCTGTGTGCATCTGGACCTGGGAGGACATCTCAGCCAGTACTGCTTCTGAGGGGAGAAGCTGGCAGTGGATGTGTGCTGGCTGGCTAGAGTTGGTCACTTCAAGAGCACCCTTGAAATCTGCACTGTAGTTACAGCCTGTTTTCCACTGGCATGTGGGTTTTGATGTATATAGCATTTAGTGGTTCTTTGGAACTCCTCTGAGGAAGTGAATGTCTCTGGATAAGCTGTAACATTTCACTGGATACAGTAATAGTTGAAACAGTGCATCCACTTGGAGGTTTAAAGAACTGGGCTGGGGGAGGGGAAGGAGGAGAGAGAGAGGTCAGGCGAGGAGCTTTCTTTCAGTTAGGAAGCTCCAAGAAGAAAAAAAGCAACAGATGTTTCTTCTGTGACAATTGAGCTTGCTCTATTCAAAGCTCACAGTAGCCTGAGAGTGAGTGCGGGCATGAGTGAGTACGCATGGGTATTAGTGGTCATAAATCAGTGAATAAATAAAACAGCCACATAATTGATGTAAAATTTATCCTTTTATAGTCAGGACTGGAGTATAAATAGAGACTAACAGGATGAGTAACATTTTGTAGGGTTTTTTCTGCTTTATTTTTTGTGTGTTTGTTTTTGATTTGCCAGTCCTGGGCCATGAACCTTAGGGCCTAGGCACCGTGGCACCGTCCTTGGGCTTTCTCAAGACTAGAGCTCTACCACGTGAACCACTGCACCATTTCTGGCTTTTTAATGCTGCAATTGAAGTTGTGGGAAAATGGATCATTAAATTGTGTATACAATTAAAAAGTACCCTATGCCATAGAAAGTATATAGGAAATATATAGGTTGCAAAAGCTTTTAAATGGCATAATAGTTCAAAGGCTTAAAATGAAACTGAAATATGGAAGATTAGTAGCCTCTGTTGAAAGATAATTCCATCTTTTGAGAAACTTGAGTCCTGCTCCAGAGACTTCAAAATAGAGGTGCAGGGGGATGTCTGGGGTGTGTGTCTCCGAGATGATAATAAGTTTGGGTTGGTGCTCAGGGGAGAGGGGACTGTTTGCTTGCTGCAAAGAGCAGAAAAGAGGAGCTGAAAGCCGTATGCGTGGAATGAAAGCAGTCAGGAAATGTTCAAAGTGTTTGAATTTGTGGAATTCATAATGAGTCAAGTAAAAAAATAAAACCTTTCCTTATACAAGTAATTTGCCTTTGTACACTAGTATCTTGATGTGTTTGCCTTTCCTCCTTGTTTTGAGATGGGGTCTCTCTGGCAGCCCACAGCCGTGCAGCACACAGGGCTTCAAGCTAGCCCGTGCAGGCCTGGAGCTGCCCTCCAGATCTCCACCTCGTTTAGATGCATTGATCAAATATGGTACCCTTTTTCTTATTTTTTTTGTCCGAATTCAACACTGACTAGCAATCTATGCTACCTATGCTTATTTTCACTCCTTTTTTTTTTTTTTTTTTTGCCATTCCTGGGCTTAAGCTCAGGGCCTAGGCACTGTCCTTGGACTTTCTTTTTCTTTTCTTTCTTTTTTTTTTTCTAGTCGTGGAGCTTGAACTCAGGGCCCGAGCACTGTCCTTAGATTTTCTCAAGGCTAGCATCCTGCCACTTGAACCACAGCACCACTTCCAGCCTTTTCTATGTATGTGGTACCAAGGAATCAAACCTGGGTCTTTGTGCATGCTAGGCAAGCACGCTACCACTAGGCCAAACTCCTGGCCCGTTTTGTTTTTCTTAAGGTAAATCACTTACATGAAGTTTTGGATGAAGTCAGAGATTGTAGGCTGGCCTATAGGATGTTTACTCTTTTTTTTCTTTCTTTCTTTTGCCAGTCCTGGGGCTTGAACTCAGGGCCTGGGCACTGTCACTGAGCTTCTTTTGTTCAAGGCTAGCTAGCACTAACTCTACCACCTGAACCTCAGCACCATTCCCAGGTTTTTCTGTTTGTGTAGTAGGTATGCTAGGCCCCATTTCCAGCCTCAGGATGTTTACTGTTTTGACAAAAGAATATCAGTGTTGAAACAAACAGCTCCCGTCCTGCCAGAGGCCGTGTGGGATGTGAAAGTGTGACAGCACCATGGATCGCAGACATTAAAAACATGTCATTTGCTATTTTAAACAAGCCATGGGTTGAGTTATTTTAGATGACGGTGTGTCCAAAACCACAGGTGAATTGCAGTGTGGATTCATGCTCTGTATGCTAGACTCACTCTCATTTCTCTTGTTCTGTGTGTTGTCTGTATGAGAAACCAAGCTGAGTTTGTTACCTAGAAACTGGTGCTCAGGGCCTAATCCACCGTAGAGAGGTCTGCCCAAACAGTCATTCATTTCTAGAGGGCTCCAGCAGCCATCATCGCTGTCCTAGTGGTTCTTAGCGCAGAGCAGAGTGCTTTCTCCTCTCCCCCAGCCTTGCACATGTCTACACCTGGAAATGCCATCCGGAGGGAGGGAAGATTTGTTTGGTGTCTTTTCTGGAAGGAGGTCTTCCACGTTGCTCAGAAGCACCGTCTTGAGTGTGGAGTCAGCTGCTGTGTATGGATCCTACGTAACAACATGGTTTCTTGTAGATGGCAGCTAAGGCTGACACCCTCCATAGACAAACTTTGGTTCTGGTGCCTTGATCACATGATGAAGATTTGATGATCCCTTGTAGAATGTAGACCAGAACGTATTTCTAATGTTCTCGTCTTTTTAATGTTTTCGTATTGGTTCTTTTGTGGATTTCTATATGTCCTTGATATTTTGTTCTATTTTGTTCTTGTTTTTATGTTTCATCTTTTTTTTTTTTTTTTGTGGGTCATGGGGCTTGAACTCAGCCTGGACACTGTTGGTGAGCTCTTCAGCTCAAGGCTTCCACCCTACCCTTGAGCCAGGCCCCACTTCCCATTTTCTAGAGGTTAATTGGAGATAAGAGTCTCAGCTCCTTTTGTGCCTGGGCTGGCTTTGAACCTTGAGCCTCAGATCTCAGCCTCCTGAGTAGCCAGGATGACAGGCGTGAGCCACCGTGCCCACTTATATTTAATCTTTTATAACACAAAATGGCTTTAGGGGTTTTTGTTTTTTGGACAATATCTAATGTTAAGCTTTCTTAAAGCCTTTCAGACTCTTTAAAAAAATGTAGTTAGGGGGCCGGGAGTTTGGCCTAGTGGTTAAAGTGCTTGCCTAGAATGCATGAAGACCCAGGTTCGATTCCTCGGTACCACATACATAGAAAAAAAAAAGTCAGAAGTGGTGCTGAAGCTCAAGTGGTAGAGCTCTAGCCTTGAGAAAGTCCAAGGACAGTGCTCAGTCCCTGAGCTCAAGCCCAGGACTGGCAGAAAAAAAAAAAATGTAGTTAGCCTCAGCTAGCCCACACAGCCTACCATCTGACACAGGACTGTGGACCTGGTACATTGCAGTTTTGAATAAAATGCTTCCTGTGGCACATGGAACTGTGGTCCTTTATTTTCTAAGCAGAAGTGCTTTTGTCTAATTCCTGGGGCTGTTTGAGTGTGTCTCTAAAGTTTTATGTATTTTAAGAACTCGGCGTTTGAGCCCAAGCTCTATTTGCAGTCACTGTCACCTTTAATAAGTGTTAGGAAACCAATGTATTTGTTGGTCCACACAGCCTGGTGGCCATCTGAACTGTGTCCTGGGCTTGCTTCCACTGGTTTCCCAGGATCCCACCTGGGCTGGATGCTTGTTAATGCTTGCACAGGCCGCGCATCTCCTCCCGCCACTCATGGCTGGTGGGGCAGATAAGTGTGCCTGTCACGCCTGCTGGTCCCGAGGCCTGTAAACAAGGTCTCCTTACCATCTGCTCCGTGCACTGGCGGGGTGACAGGGCTAAAGCAGTGCTTGAAAGGAAGCTAAAGATGAAGAAAATAGGAACATTCAGAAGCAATTGTAGAAGTTAGGGTCACAGCTCCTTCTTTCCTCTTTTTAAACAAAATGAAAGAGTGCAGTAATAACAGTGGACTTAAACTCTATTATATGTTAATTTGAACAAAGAGAAAAGGGGCATGTGAAGCACTCTTGCTTACGCTGGCCGCACAGTGGCTCCTGCCTGTAACCCTCGCTACTCAGGAGGCTGAGATCTGAGGATCAAGGTTCAAAGCCAGCCTGGGCACAAAAGAACCTGAGACTCTTTATCTCCAATTAACTTCTAGAAAAGGGAAGTAGGGCTTGGCTCAAGGGTAGGGTGGTAGCCTGAAGAACTCAGGGACAGAGCCCAGGCCGAGCCAAGTTCAAGTCCCACAACCCACCAAAAACGAAAAACCAGATTTCTACCTCCATCTTTGATGCCATCCTGAGGTCTGGCAGCCACTTGGGAATGGAAGCTCCACCCCGCCTTTGTGGCAGGCACGCTGAGAACTGCTGTGGAGGTTGAAGAGCCACGGTGGTTAAGAACATAGGAAATTATTCAGCAGAAGGAAGAATAGACAGAAGAAAACTAAACATGTTATCAAGATGCATTTTACTCATAATCACCTATTGAATTGAAATTCCTTAGTGCAAGTAAAGATAAGGAAAAATCACAAAAACATTCCTAGGGCTGGGAGCATAGCCTTGTGGTAGTGTGCTCGCCTAGCATGCACAAAAACCTGGATTCGATTGCTCGGTACCGCATACTCAGAAAAAACTGGAGGTGGCACTGTGGCTCAAATGACAAAGTGCTAGCCTTGAGGAAAAAATGTCCAAGGATAGTCCCCAGGCCCTGAGTTCAAGCCCCAGGACTGGAAAAAACATTCCTAGATTGACTAAGGTAATAAAAAGGACATCATATGTTTTAATTAATAAAGAAGCCAGTGAAAAGACAGCTGGCCCACGTCTGTATGTAAGACAAATGTTTTGGGGTGAACATTTAGAAGCATTTACAAAGGATGATGGGAAGGCCTGCTGTACCCATGCGAGGCAGGCAGAGCCCCGGTGAGAGTGGCTAATAAGCAGTTCTAAGGTTTCTTCGCTTGGAGGCCTGATGAAGAAATGGCCCAGGCATAACATTCCGAGTTCTCTCTCACAGAGGACTTGGCTTAAGGATCCGAAGCATTTATGGATCTTGCTAGATAACAGGGTGCTGGTAGTCTTTTCTTTAAAAAGGTGTCCTCACAGGAAAAATGCTTATCGGCTCCTCCTGAGCCGCAGTGGAGGAGGAGGAGGGAGGCGGCCTTGAGGCTGGGGCCGTGCAGCGGTGCAGGTTACCCACGGCAGGAAGTCTCAGAGGAGGAACTCAGGGCCTGCATGCCGCCTCAGTCTTTTTGCTCAAGGCTAGCACCCTGCCACTTGAACTCTAGCTCTGCAGTGCTGAGTGGGGAACACTTGGTCTATTGGACTTGAAACTCAAGGGGCTGGCGCTTGTCCCAGGGAGTTTGGTAGTCAGTACTGCAGTTTAGGAAATTGCCGACTTCGCCGGGTCTGGGTGGCTCGTGCCTGACCTAGCTACTCAGGAGCCTGGAACCTGAGGACTGCAGTTCAAAGCCAGCCTGGACAGGAAAGTCTGTGAGACTTTTATCTCCAATTAAGCACAAAAAACTGGAAGGGCAACGGTGGCTCAGGTGATAGAGTGCAAGCCTTGAACAGAAAAACTCACGGACAGCACCCAGGCCCTGAATTCAATCCCTACGACCAATCAAAGAGAAAATGGCTACCTTGTACTTGACTCTGTGGGGAGTTCTTTGGGGACATCTTGCTCTGTTAAAGTTTCCAGGTGACTGCCTCTACCATCGAGTAGATCAGCATGATCCGCAGCAAACATGGAACAAACAGAGCAGGGCGGTTTTTCCCTTTAACATCACTAAAGGACAAAAATCTACCAATTTGATACTTGGAAAATAGAAGCTTTTAGCTTGTTTAGTGTATTTAGTTTATTTTTTCTAACATGTTAAAGATCTCTTTCTCAAGCTGGACATTGGTGGCCCACACCTGAAGTCCTTGCTAACTCAAGATGGCTTCACAACCAGCCACAGCAGGAGAGTCTGCAAGGCTCCATCTCCATTTAACCAGCAAAAAGCTGGACTAGAGGCATGTTTCAAGTGGTAGAGCTCTCGCTGAGTGACCATGAAAGCCTATGTTGAAATCCCACTACTGGGGGAGAGGGGAGCTTAATGTAAACTGCTAGATGTATTTTCAAAATATTTCCCCTCCAAAAGTCTAGGTCTTGTCAAAGTGGAATTAAACTAATTACATTAATTACAACAAAGCAGTCAGTATGATTTCCAGTAATGCTTCCTGTTTATTAATATACATTTATTTGAGGTGACTGTAAGCTATGTTCTATGCGTGCAGATGGACAGACAGGATTCTTGACATGGTATTGCACTCATTTTGTATTTTGATGTCATTTCAGGTAACATCCTTGTTACATTTCCAGTTTCCAACGGCAACTCTCCAACAAAGATTTTACCAAAAACTTTAGGACCAATAAATGTGAATGTTGGACCCCAAATGGTAAGAAACCATCTAGTCCTCCAGTTAAATTTTACCTGTGCCACATGAATTACAAAGACACTAAGACTGGAGCCTTTTGAGTATGTAATGTACTCAATTTCAGGTATGGTAGTCATTTAGTTTGTATGTGTGCTGGTCCTAAGGCTTTATAACAAAGGTGTGTGTGTGTGTGTGTGTGTGTGTGTACATGTGTACATATATGCTTCTGGCTTTGCATATGTCTTCATGGGTGTTTATAATTTAGATCTGACGTCCGCATATGAGAGAAAATGTGCTCTTTGTCTCTGAGCCTGACTTCATTTTAGTCTTTAGCAGTTGACTTCATTCATTCTGCAGCTTGTGGCTGTGGCCAGTGTGCAGGCTTCAGGTTAGACAAGGTCAAGGTCACATCAACTCCAGCAGACAATGACACCCCACCATTAGCAAAAGAAAAGTCCTCACACTCCTGAAATGGTTTTTCACAGGCATGATCCATCTGTAATACACAGCACTCACTGTGTGAACTTATTCAGACCAAACGTACAGATTTCAGGAAGTCTGTAGACATTGTGGGCAGGACATTTTCTTTGATTAGTTGAAGACTGTTAATCATCTGCAAATTCAAGTTTAAGAAAAAACACAGTTTATTCTAAGTATGTGAAGAATGCACTCTAGCTCAAAACCTCAGAGTTCAAGTAAACGCCCCCATTTCAAGGTGGTTCAGGGTGTCTTTCCAAACACTTGCTACATGTTCCCCTCCCCAGCCAGGAAACACAGGAGCAGAACTGTGACCACGGTCTGTGGTAGTCCCCACATACTTCCCGAGAACTCGTTAGCCCTCAGGATTGGCTAGACAAAGGGAGGCACTGGGGAGGTTTGGTGCTCCCCCTTGAATCTGGTCAGCCCAGCACCTCAGTTCTGCAGTACCCAGACTCCTTTTGGTTTTTAATTTGGAGGTGGGATCCCTCCCACATTCCCGTGCAAGGCTCAGCCTTGCTGTCTTCCTCCTGAGTGTCTCCGGCCCAGAGCCGCACAGCCAGCAACAGGTCTGCCTGCGTCTGTCCCAGCATAGACGGCTGGTGAGGTGTGGGGGTGTACTGCGGGGACTGGAACAGGGGCTGGCAAAGCAGGGTGCAAATGTTCTCTGCCTACAAGGCAGACTTGGAGGAGAAGTGCACGCATCTACTTTCCCTCGTGAGGCCAGCTTCTCAGCATCTTGCTGACATCTGTCACTGTTGGCTTTAATTTCTTAATTATAGGATTAAACTATTAAGAGTGTTGCTTAAGTAGCGGTAGGTACTGACTTCTCACAATCCTGAAATGACATGATGGCAAACTGGTGCAGACAAGTTCTGAAATACTTTAATGAATGGGTAGATATTGAAAGATTGCAGCAGCTGAATCTGATTTTTTTGTTAGAATAAAGGTGGTATGTACTTAGGTTAATGAAGATATTTCTCTTTGGACAACGTTCTCACTCTGAATTATTTACAGCTCAGGTTCCTGTTTGAAGCTTGCCTTTATTCATTCGCTTGGTCAGCGGGTGTTCAGGTCTGCGAGACCCACGCCAAACCGGGTGTGTCCCTGGTTAACTGGAATCTTACTGCCCTCTGAATGCCAGCCTCCGGAGTAGCTAGGATTATAGACTGAGTTGGTGGCACCCAGCTCAGTGTCATTCTGGGGAAAAAAAAAATTCTTCCATTCATTTCCCTTCTGCAGTCTAGAAATTAAAGGCAAGATCATTGTGCAGAAATATCTATCACATGATTCTTATAATTGAATCATAGTTTATGACTGAACTTAAGCTTCTGTATCTAACAGTAGGGATTTATAATGGAGTACCTTATTTAGCGCCCCGAGGAAATGCTGGAGAACAAGATAAAGTAACATCTAGGCTTCCAGCCGTGATCTCTGCATGTGCAGCTCTGGAGCTGTCTGCACCCTTGCTTCAAGGAAGTCAATCTCTACCATTGCCAACCCTTAATTTCAGAGGTTTTCTTTTTTTTTTTTTTTTTAAAGCCAGTCTTGGGGCTTGAACTCGGGGCCTGGGCACTCTACCACTTGAGCCCTAACACCACTTTGGACCTTTTCTGTGTATGTGGTACTGAGGAACCAAACCTAGGGCCTCATGCATGCTAGCTAGGTAAGCACTCTACCACTAGGCCACCACTAGACCACATTCCCAGCCCCTTGTACTCTTAATTTCAAAGAAAGCCTTTCATTTTGTGATATGAACACATAGGCAGTTACCAGCTTAATTCTTCCAAATGACTGCTCGCATGCCAGGACCTGCACTGCAACTTCATTTCAGTGCTTCAAGTGCGGTGCTTTCGGATCCTGGACTATTAGCATGTCATCATTTTTGATGACTGCATTCAAAGTGCTTTTTAGGCAGCAAAGTATCTTTCCTGTGTGTTGGTTAGCAGTTACTGATTTTCTGCCTGGCGTCCTGTCATCATAATTAACAGTACTATTTTCCTGTTCTGACTTTATAGATCATAAGCACACCACAGAGACTAGCTAGCGCCGGAAGCCTTCTGATTGGGAGTCCATACGCCCCTGCGCCCGCAATGGTCACCCAGACTCACATCGCAGAGGCCACTGGCTGGGTCCCCAGGTGAGCGAGGCAGTCACTGTTCCTGAGACCTTTATAAATAAAAAGGCGTTGTCAGGTACAGTCATGCACACCCGAATCCCATCTTGTCTGAGGCACAACGTGGAAAAGGAAGCCGAAGCATCAAGGGTGCTGTGTGCCCAGTGGTAGAGCCTCTGCCTGGCAAGCCGAGGACCCAAGTTCACACTCCAGTACTGCCAGAAAAAACCCTCATGCTTTCCCAACCCCTACTTCCTGGGCTGTCTGTGTGTGAGCACACACGAGTGTCTAGCATTAAGTACGGGAGTTTGAAGTCCAGCCTGGGTTCTGTCTCTTGGCTTTTTCATTTAAGGCTAGTGCTCTACCACTTGAGCTTAACTTTGGAGGTAATTAAAGAGTCTTCAAGACTTTCAAACTTTCATCCTGAGATCTCAGCCTCCTGAGTAATCCAGGCATGAGGCACTGTACTGGCACAGAGCAGAACTGCCTGAAAGCTCCCATCACCACCTGAGCAGCTGTGCCACTGAGTCACCTCATCCCAGCACACAGTGCGTGGAGTTCTGGGGAAGGTGGATAAAGAAGCAAAGTCCTCTGCACGTACACCCACGCTTTCAAGTTGTCTGTCTCCACCGTTTTCCTCAAGTAATCACTGAGCTTACTCCAGCGTCCGCTCGGCACGCGTGTCTCCTCTACTTGTCTCTTTCGTATGGCTGCAGTCTGGGTCCAGCTAGACAAAGGATTATTAATGATTCCCAAGTTGTGCTTATTCTATCTTTCTTTTCTTTTTAGTGATAGAAAACGGGCTAGAGAATTTATAGACTCCGATTTTTCAGAGAGGTGAGTATGTCTGATTACAGGCGCGAGCCACCCCTGCACTGCCCGGCTTGTTTGAAATCTTTCAGCCTGTACTGACGCCCTGCACCACAGAGGACTCTCCTCCCATAGTCCTCCCAGTAGCCTGGCTGGCGTGCGATCAGTTGTTTGGTTCGGGGTTGGTGCTACTGAGACCAGGAGCCCTGCCACTGCATTCCAGCCCCACCGTCCCTTCCTGTGCTCTCCACATCCTCTCTCCACTGTTACACAACTACCCTCCTGTGTGTGTGCACACATACACGTGTCCACTGCTACTGGAGTTTAAACTCAGCGATGTGTGCTTTGGCTTGCCTTTTTCACTCAAGGGCCGGTACTCTACCACTTGAGCCATGTATGGTTTCATTATGTCTGTTGCTTAGCTAATTGGAGATAAGAGGCTCCCATTTTCCTGCTTGGCCTGAATTCGAACCATGATCCTCAGATCTCACCTCCAGAGTAGCTGGGGTTACAGGTGTGAACCAGAATATTCCAACACTGGGAGCTCTGAGTGCTTGCCTATAACACAGTGGAGCTCTGTGGTAACTAAGTGGTGTGCAGAGAAAAGCGCTGTCTTCCCAAGGTAAAAGGTAAAGTTTGAAGGCATTTTTTTTTTTTTTGCCAGTCCTGGGCTTGAGCTCAGGGCCTGAGCACTGTCCTTGGACTTTCTCAAGGCTAGAGCTCTACCACTTGAGCCTCAGCCCCATTTATGTTTTTTTCTATGTTTATGTGGTACCGAGGAATCGAACCCGGGTCTTCGTGCATGCTAGGCAAGCACTTTAACCACTAGGCCAAACTCCCAGCCCTGAAAACATTTCTTTTTTGCTTTTAGTTTTTACCACTGAACACAAATGCTGATTGTCTTCTTGTATCGTCTTACGGTTTGAAGGAGGGAGGCCTGGAACAAGTGTAATGGAGTATGCTTTATGCAATTTATTTTCTCCTAGTAAACGAAGCAGAAAGGGAGATAAGAATGGAAAGGGCTTGAGGCATTTTTCAATGAAAGTGTGTGAGAAAGTTCAACGGAAAGGTACGACCTCATATAACGAAGTAGCTGACGAGCTGGTATCAGAGTTCACCAACTCAAATAATCATCTGGCAGCTGATTCGGTAGGTTGGTTTTGAGTGGTGTGCTTTCATAGGGCTGTTGTTTCCGGCAGTAGAGGTGGAGATGAGCAAGGGAACCTCACCTTTCCTCTAAAAGGGGGGATGGGAAACCATTTTTTTGCGCTGGGGCTTTACCTAATTCAGGCCTTCTTGCACCTGCTTGGCTGGTACTATACCACTTGACCCATACCTCTGGTTCCATGCTGGTTATTTTCAAAGTAGGTGTGATTTTGTCAGGGTGGCTGGCTGAGATCTGCCCCTGTTGGTTCAGTCTGAAGAAATTTTTTCCTGTGTTAGCTTTGAACTGTTTTCCCCTAATCTGCCACTCCAGATAGCTAAGGTTATAGGCCTAGGCCACCAGGCCCACCCTATCCTGTATTTCTGTCTTAAATAATCTCCCTCCTGCCCAACAAACCTTCTATAAGTTCCAAATGTCGGTCTGTGTTTATTTCCTTGTTGGTGTTAAAGAGTATTTCTAATGTGGCTGTTTAACTCTGTGAAACTTCATCGCTCAGTGATGAATACTTTTAGCAGGCTTATGATCAGAAGAACATTCGGCGAAGAGTTTACGATGCCTTGAATGTGCTAATGGCAATGAACATAATTTCAAAGGAAAAGAAAGAAATCAAGTGGATTGGACTGCCCACCAATTCTGCTCAGGAATGTCAAAACCTGGAGGTAAGAAGCTGTTCAAATGCAGGACATTTTCTTTATCCTTCCTTCCTTCCTTCCACCAGTCCTGGGCTTGAGCTCAGGGCCTGAGCACGGTCCTTGGACTTTCTCGAGGTTAGAGCTCTGCCACTGGAGCCTTAGCACCACGGAATTGAACTGGGGTCTTCGTGCATGCTAAGCAAGCACTCAACCACTAGGCCAAACTCCCGGCCCACAGGATGTTTTCATGTGTCAGTCATGTGACCTGACCAGCACCACAGCAGGAGAGTGCTGGGCGTTCACCCGTCATCTGATCGGGTGTTCTTGCTGTTCACAAACACTCTGCATGTTGTACGTTTTACAGATAGAGAAGCAGAGGCGGATGGAGCGGATCAAGCAGAAGCGGGCCCAACTCCAGGAGCTGCTCCTGCAGGTGAGGGCGCCGGCGGGCCCTCCTCTCACAGGCACTGTCCCTTTCTTCCTCTGAGCTTCCCATTCAGCTCATCCTTACTCGGAACACAGGGGTACGCCGAGGCACCAGTGGTTTAAGGACAATCCTGGAACCCACCAGAACGCTACCGTTGTGAAGTGCCTTGACAGAAGTTACAGGAAGGCACGGGGTCATTGGACAGTGCCGGCACACTTTCCCTCCTTTTTTAAGCGAATTACTGGGGCTCTGCGGAGGGTGATCGAGGTGGGAGGGGAAGCATCCGTTTCAGGGCAAAATGGACCTTTCCACTCATGAGGGTAGCTATGGAGGCATCCCGCCAACTTACCACACTCACTGCCTCCCGTCTTGCATGGTTGCAGCAAATTGCTTTCAAGAACCTGGTGCAGAGAAATCGGCAAAATGAGCAGCAAAACCAGGGTCCCCCCGCCGTGAACTCCGCCATCCAGCTGCCCTTTGTGCTCATCAACACCAGCAGGAAGACCGTGATCGACTGCAGCATCTCCAGCGACAAGTGAGCGGGCGGGCGGGCCTTGCACACAGTCTCCCCGGCACCCACCACCTCATCCGACACAGAATGCAGGCTGCACGTGTGAATCACTCCTCACACCTGCACATGGCGGTGATGGGGGCCTCCCTCCCTCCGTCTGGGGAGCAGCCCTGT
The DNA here is from genome assembly GCF_031878675.1 of Megascapheus bottae. Lineage (NCBI taxonomy): Eukaryota > Metazoa > Chordata > Mammalia > Rodentia > Geomyidae > Megascapheus > Megascapheus bottae. The sequence continues at coordinate 2,471,774 of NC_143540.1, forward strand.
TCTTGGTCATGCCATCTTCTGGCTCTGCATTCGCTTTTAACAGATGTGTGCTCGTCCCGGTGGGAGGCACCTGCTCATACACTTTCTTCAGATATATCTACATTTTACAGCATAAACGACCTAACAAAAAATCATGTGCCGGTCCTGGGGCTTGAACTCGGGGCCCAGGCACTGTTCCTTTGCTTTGGTGCTCAGGAACAGGCTTTTGAGTTTCCAGCCGGCTTTCCACTGTGATCCTCGGGTCTCGGCCTGCTGAATACAAACGTGAGCCACCACGAGATCCGCCAGTTCCTGCAGTGGCTGGAGAACTGCCTGCCGTCTGACCTGGCTGCCTCCTTTGAGGCCAAGGCTGGCCTGCAGTTGAGCCATCTTCCCCTTCCAAGTGTTCACTCCCTGCACGTGGCCTCCCGAGTCCAGCTCGTCAGGCTGAGGAGCGCTTCCCCCTCCTTCCTCTTCGGGACCCCCGCACTGTCAGGAGGGCAGGGCTGGCCGCGCAGCACTTGCCTCCTGTCCCCTCCCTGATCCACATGCGCCCTCCCTTGCCCCGCAGGTTCGAGTACCTCTTCAACTTCGACAACGCCTTTGAGATCCACGACGACATGGAGGTGCTGAAGCGGATGGGCATGTCCCTGGGGCTGGAGTCGGGCCGGTGTTCCCTGGAGGACCTCAAGGTCGCCAGGTCGCTAGTGCCCAAGGCGTTAGAGGCTTACGTCACAGGTATGGTGGGGGGGTTACAATCCTAGCTGCTCAGGCTGATGTCTGTGGATCCGTTTGACCCCACCAGGAACAAGTCCAAGAGCCCAGGGGCGGTGCAAAAAACACCGCCCCACTTCCCATTCTCTGGTGGTTAATTGGAGATGAGGGTCTCATGGGCTTGAGTGCCTGGGCTGGCTTTGAACCCATCCTCCCATCTCAGCCTCCTGAATTGCTAGGATTACAGGTGTGAGCACCACTTCTGGCTTTTTCTATGTATGTGGTACTGAGGAATTGAACCACGTCTTTGTGTATGCTGGGCAAGCACTCCACCACTAGGCCAAACTCCCGGCCCCTATAATCTCATTTGTGCCTTTGCTTTCACCTAAATGTTTACTTCCCTTGTTGTTTAAACTGGTGCCGTGCCAGCAGCTCCTGCCCTGGCCTCCTCTACATAGCTGGCACCACCTTGTAGTCACACACTGCCTGCTTTGGTCCAGCGGGGCACCCGAGTTTTCGTACTTTGGGTTCCCACGCCATCCACCAGTGAGGGTGGTCACGGAGGTCAGCAGGGTGTGGGTAAAGGGAGCGCTGGCGGCGGAGGCCACAACCCTCCTCAGCACAGCAATTCAAAGTCCTTCTAGCTGAGGAGATAAATGCATTTCAGTTTAAATTACTCCTGTCGCAGAGAGCAGATCCCCCCTTCTTTTTTGCCCCAAATCATTAATCACTTAAACCCCACCCCCCAAAAAAAAGCTTTAGACAAGGTCTCCTGCTCGGGGAGGGCTGTCCCCTGCGCCCCCATCTCCACCACCATCCTTCCTTGCAGATCTCTCCACGGGACCATCCTGGCTGCACCAGGGGCTGCTCTTGAACTCTGCCCAGGCTGCTTCCGATTTAGCCCCAGCCGCAGGGATCCCCCTGCCACAGCCCAGGTAGGTAGGGAGGGCGGGCGGCAGGGCCACACCTTGATGCCCTCAGGAGCTCATGGCGCGTGTCTCCCCAGCGGACCCCAGGGGCTCTGCATGGACGCCGAGGTGGCACTGGCCACGGGCCACCTCCTGGCCGCCCACGGCCCTGGCGGTGCAGCCTCCCGTGGCGAGACGCCGTGCTCCTTCAACGAAGAGGACGATGAGGATGAGGACTCTTCCTCTTCCTCCTCCTCCTCCTCCTCCTCCCCGGAATAAAGCCCAGCTCAACCCACAGCACCTGAGTGTGGTGTGACGGGGAACCAGGCCCAGGGCCCCCGTCCCTGGAGCCCAGGCTGGACCGCTGCCCCCAGGTCCACCGTGAGAGTGCAGGGAGGGACCCACCTCGAGGCAGCACACAACGCCAGCGCAGACCACATCTGGGGCCGGGCTGGGCTCCGCTCCCCCAGCTGCTGGTGCACACCTGCACCCCACGTCGCGTACCTCAGACTTTGTAAATAAAGGCCCTATTTTTGGCAGAGCTGTTCTGTCTTGGTGTGGAGGGAGCTGAGGGGTGAGGCACCGCCCGCCTCCAGCTCAAGTTTCCGGGGCAGGCTTGGCTGTGGGGGGCTAGCGGCCGACGTCACTGCACCACGGCTCCCTCTGCTGCGGAGGTTTGTTGGTTTGTTTTGTTTAACGGGTGGGCAGCTAATTGGAGCCAAGTCTCAGACTTTTCTACGCTGCCTGGCTTTGGCCTCAGCCTCCCTAGAAGTGAGGATGGACTTGGCACACTTGCTGGGCTCCACCTGACACGTCCTGCACTGCACCGCACCAGCCTGCACCTTCCAACACTCCCAAACGTGCGCACAGCTCAGAAGCATGCTCTGGAGCGGTTCAAGGAAGCAAATCCTGCTCTCTCCAGGTGTGAAGGCAGGCCAGCTTCTGCCCTGTCCCGCCTGGCCCACAGCAACCTTCATCCAGCAGGTGGCCCAGGGGACAAAGTCTCGGAGGCCTCGGAGCCACACAGGATGGGGCTGAGCAGACCCAAGTCACAGCTATTTGTAACCAGCCCGCTGGTTTTTCCAGCCGGGCGTGGGAGCGAATCGGCTCGGCTCGGCCAAACGGGTGGCTTACGCCTGCCATCCGAGCTGCTGCTCGGGAGTAGCGGAGGATCACGGTTCAGAGCAGCCAGGGCAGTGAAGCTGTGTCCAGGCCCTAAGCTTTCCCGAACTTTCCTGGCAACCCAGGCCTGCCAGTCCACGCAAGACTGCGGGCCTTGGATAATGACTGGTGCCCTCTCTACAACCCACCGGCCCCAGCTGGCCAGGAAGAGGCCTAGCCCTCCCTCCCTCCTCTGGTCACCCCACTGCCGTGAGGGGATGAAACTCAACAGCCAGTCCGTGTGACGGAGGCAGGCACGTGTGGCGTGGTTGGCGGCAGGAGCCTAGCCAACACTCATGCACACAAGGCGGGAAGCACGGGAGAGGAGAGAGAGAACTTGCTCCCAGATCACCCCTCCACAGAAACAGCTCAGAAGCATGCACACTAGTTGGGGGCAGCACCCCACTTCTAAACAAGCAAATGGGGAGCAGAGTGGAGCTTCAGAACACCCGCTCATCCCACTAGCCTGAGATCTGGCTCCAGGTCACACGGCTCAGGTCAAACGTGTGGTCCCCACCGGGCAGGGGTCAGGGGTGGCTGTCTGCCAGCCTAAGATCGGTGCCCCACAGGAGGTACTTGTACAAAATGGCCTGGGGCACCCCAGTAGGGGCCAGACAAGCCGTGGACTCCCAGCTCGCTCAAGTGGCCTCCTGCCACAGCAGGGACCCGCTCCTGCTCTCCAGCACAGCAATGCCCACCAGTGCCCAGCACCACTCACCTGGCCCTGGAACCAGTGCTGGCCATGCAGGGAGTGTGCGGGTGCTGGGATTGGGGCCTGCGGGATAGAAGTCAGGACTGGAATCCAAGACCTCCCCCACAGCCTCCTGCAGACAGCGTCTGTCAGCGCACAGCAAAGCTTCGGGAAAATAGTTGCAGTAGCAGTTACAGACAGTGCAGCGTCCTGATCCTTCTCTGCGTGCAGAACGCAGGGCTCTGTCACGCTGTCCCCAAACTGTGGACCTCTGGGCAGCAGCCATGGCACCACAGCTCAGGCCCTGGAGGGGGAAGCCTACAGGCCTCCCACCTCTTCTGTCATCCTGATTGTCTGGACCACCTGAGCCCACCCTCAGACTCACTAGGAAGGCAGGGTTCCAGGCCTGCCCAGAACACTGCTGAACCAGCATGGAAATGGCTGAGATTACAGGTGTGCAGCTCCGCACCTCTGCTTCTGCTCAGGATCCCTCCCCATGATTCCACAAGGCCCACAGGCAATGTAGTGATTCATTTGAAGATCTACTGATTGCTTACCTTCTACCTGTGATGGAATTCAACCACAGGCCCCTCATGCGGTGAGGGCCCTGAGTGAACTCCTGCTCGCCTCGGCCTGGCAAGGGCACTCGGGACCACCCATCCCGGCCACACTGGACTGGTCTCTTGCTGGCTCTCCATTCATCTGCCAGTCTCAGGAGACCTCTCCCATCTGAAAGAACGCTTACCTGAGCACACAGGGGACTCTGCAGGAGACCCTGCCCTTTCTACTCCATCCATCTGTGTGTATGAACGCGAGCACATGCACACACGACTCCTGCAGGCCCTCCCTGCCCCACAGAATCCTCAGGGCCAGCCTTTGACCCTAGGCCCCCAAGGCTCTTGGCAATTGGGTCAATGCAGGTGTTAAGACCACTCAGCCCTGGTCATGTCTCCACATAAACTAAGAGCACGTAAGCTAAGAGCCATGTGTGAGTTTGGTGCATGTGAACCAATTGCCTTAGGAGATGAAACAAATCATGCCAGTCTCCAGTCTCCACTTCCAAAGGAATTCAGGCTTTTTCAAGTACGAGTCTACCCTTGATCGGCTGAGTGACTGGTTTCTGTGTGATGTCTCCTGAGCAGATGATCTATAGTGAAGAAGCTCATTTGAGGGTGCACCCTGGCTGTAACGAGGTGAAGACAGGTCAGCAAACCTCCTCAGGTTGGGTCTGGTGGCATATACCTGTGGCCCCAGCTATTCCAGAGACAGTGGTAGGACTATGAGTCAAAGCAAGTCCCAAGTTTGAAAATGAAGCCCGAGACTGAGGCTGGGAGTTCGATTCTTGTACTGCTGGAGACATCTGAATCAGGTCAATCAGTGGGATATATGAAAATTGTCCCAAATCAGCCACTGTGCTCCAGCCATGCCTCCTCCACTTCCACTCACTAGACTGGCGAGGAAGCCTTCCCACGTGTCACAGAGCCCTGCCCCTCACCAGGGAACAAAGAAAAGCGGCTTCCCAACAGGGACCGATTTATCTTCATGGCGGCTCCTCGCTTCCCCGTGGGAATGAGACTGGAAAACTTGCAAGTCCTCTTCATGCCGCTTTCCCTACATCCCAGCAAAGCAACGACAGCCAAGGGAGACCCAAGAGGAGGATCTCCTCCTGGCGTCTAAACCACACGCAGGGACCGCACCGCCAGCTGCTGACCCCTCCCGCCCTCCGTACCGCCGCACTGCCCCTGAGGGCGACGCTCGGTTAATTCGTGCAGCCCAGCCGGGCCTGCCACACATGTTTTACTTAAGCAATCAAATATAAATTCCACCCCCAGCCCTTACTCTGTCCAAAATGGAAGATTGGTTTGGAACTTTGCCTCCTGCCCGTTCTGCCACGCCCCCAGAAATGTCCACTGGGGGGCGCACAGCACCGCCAGGCTGGGCACATAGTCTCCAGGTTTAGAAAAGGATTCACTGTATATAGCACCATCATCTCCAGGGCCAAAAAAGCATTGCAACTGTTGCCCCTGACAACAGCTGGTTATTTGAAGTACCCCACATCAATCAAAGCAACTGTCTTCCTGTAGGGAACCATGCTGGGATGTGGTTCCTGTTAGCCATAAATCAGATCCCGCAAGCTAAGGAATCGGAGGAGGGACACAAACAGCACAATACCATTCAGTATGCCTCGCTTGTGGCAGCAGCCAGAGTGGCTCACTAAAGGCATGGCCTGGGCCAACCTTAAGCTACCCATTCCAACAGCCAAAAGACGAAGCAAGTGCAGAAGAGGGGACATGAGCAGGGAAACACACCATGGGCTTGGTGCCAGGGCAGCAAGCACAACCCTACAGGCCACCAAAGTCTGTTGGCATACCCCACCAGTGCGTGCCACCCTGCAGCTACTAAAGGAGGCCAAGTGCTGATGGCTCACACCTGAGGATGATGGTTCAAAGCCAGGCAAGGCAAGAAGCTCTGAGACCTCCAACTAGCCACCAGAAAATCAGAAACGGCTCCAAGTCCAAGAGTTCCATCCTTGAGCACAAAGAGGCTCAGAGATAACACCCAGGCCCTGAGATCAAATCCCATGACTGACCCCCTCCCCCCCACACACAAAGGAAGCTGAGAGAAAAGCACCACAAAAAAAAGATCACACCAACAAGCTAAATCACAGCACACACCTGAAGGAGGTAAGAGTCGATGCTGCCACCAAACAGAGAAGGGAATGGAACCCCTGATGAGTTCTAGGCTTTCGGTAAGTTCAAGGTTTTACATTTCACAATGTACTGAATTTCAGGTAAAACTGACCTAAAGATGCTTTTTTACCTGTGTTCTCAAGACAGTGGAGGGAGAGCTCCGGGCACGACTGGACATAACCCCGTCCATGAGTACTCGCCATGCTCAGCGGCTCAGTGCACCTCACTAAGCACATCCACAGACTGAGCAGGTAAAATAACTTTACAGAACGCCAAGGTAACACTTTCAGATCCACATTTATTTCTTTTCCTCCTCACACACAGCACATCATACACACATTTTTTTTGAGCTAGGAAGTCACTTGAGGTTGGCAAGGCACCAAACTCTGTTGGCATCAGACTGACAGTTAACCAGTGTTAAATCCATTAAGTATTTACACAGCACAGCACAACAAGCTTTAGACATGACAGCGTGCCCTGGGAGGGGGCCGCAGGCACTTGCCTGCAGCCGGTGGCTGTCCCCAGCTGGCTGCGCAGAGGCAACAGGAAGTGAGGGCAGGACACAGAATGCTCCGGGCAGAGCCCAGGGTCGTGTGCCTCACTGTCCTCCAGGACGGTCTCCTAACTCTAGAATGGCAGGTCCAGCTGATACACGAAGACCGACAACACGACATTTATTCTGTGGAGACCCTACACATCCTAGGCGCGCACTGAGACTTTGAACATGACTCGTCCCAAAAACTTGTCCCGATCGTCCTGGTTCCTCAGGTTGGGAGACCCATCAATCTTGCACTCGACGGTCACATCAGTCTTGGTACTGCTAGCTGAGAAGACCACCTGGACAGCAACGAGCGGCTGCAGGTACCCCACCTGACAAACAAGGAGACACTGGTTCACACTTCCCACAGCCCGTCCTGGCTCCAGGATGGCTCTGTTTTAGGAAGCACTATAGAAGAAGTCACAGCACATGGTTCTAGGGACTTCTGTGGGCCTTGTCTACCTTCTCTACGTGCACACACAGCTTCCGTGTACTGTGGCAAGAGTGCGTCCCAGTGAGGGACCCTGCTCTGCTCAGTTCCACGGCAGCAGGGTCAGCCCTACCCTTGCGGCCACCTTTTGTTACTTACGTGCCGTTTTTTCCCATAATAGGGGAAGTACTTTAAGTCTATGGCTCCCTCGTCGGGGAACAATGATACGTTGGCTGCGGATTCATCCTGTGGGGAAGCAGAAAAAACGTTCCTTCAGGTGATGGCCAAGGGGAAAAAACAGCATCACCACGCGGTGCAGCCAGGCACAGAAGGCTGTCTCCCCCACAGGCCGCTCAGGCCCCCGAAGCAAGGGGTCTGAAATTAGAGAGGTAACCACGGGGTGTAAGGCAGACTCCCATCCTGACACTCCAGCAAATCACCAAGGACTTGGCAAACACTGGAACTCTAAAGCTGAGCCAGCTCATCTCCAGTAGAGAGCAGTAGAGATCCCACACAGCCGGGCACTCTTCCACACACTTCATCCATGGCCACGAAGCACCACGCGGCTGGAGGGGATGGGCTAACAGCCGGACTGCCCCCACACCAAGTGGGGTGAACAGGCCCTCTCCCAGGGCTCCTGAGGTTCTGAAGACCTGGGTAGAGGCAAGGTATGACAAGGCCCACGCCTGGCAGCCCTGTCCCAGCTGCAAGTCACCCACTTCTAAAGCCCCTCCAGACATTGCCCCTAAGGCAGTCTGTTATCACTATCCTTTGAAGAAACCGGGACAGCCACAGATACCACAGGTAAGCATGTCAGACAGACAGATACCCAAACATCGCAATCACCTCACCTAGCCACATCTGCTCTGGCTCTGCCAATGTCCCCACAACTACACAAAGGGGCGACACCTAATTTGGTTATTTTATACACTTCACACACACCTCTAAGGCAAAAGGGACAGCAAGCTGAAATGTGGATTATTAGCTATGAAGTTTTCATGAACATTCTCCAACGATTCTACAAAGCAAAGGGTACAGATAAAATGTAGGAAAATAAGTTTAAAACATAAAAGGCAGGGCTGGAGGCAAAAGCTCAGCGGCACAAAGCGCTCATTCAATCTCCAGCTCAAAAAGAGGGAGGGAGGGGACAGGGGACGGGCAGAGAAGTGAGCCATCCTCCCACGAGGACTCTAGGCCATCTCCACACCCTGGGTGGAGGAAACCACCCTGCCACTCACCTGCACCCAATCCTAACATTCAGCACTACTGGAGACGCCGAACTCTTACCCACATGAAATAGGAGAAAATGGAGGTCTCTACCTTAAGGTTATGAACCATAATACTTCATTAACTCTCAGTCCTGACAGCTGGGTCACTAGTTTATGGACCATTACGAAAAAACTCATGATACATGGGGCTAGGAGTACTGGCAAAACGGAAAGAAAAAAAAGTCAGACGCAGCATTAAAACATCTACTAAGGTGGGAGGGGTGTGGCCATCTGCCACCATAGGGAGTGAGGAGTCTAGAGACTTGGTCCTGCAGCACGGAAGCACTCCACAGGTGACAACATGTTAATACTAACCTTTGAAACACATCCTATCTTTGGGGCTCCTTCAGGCTTTAATCCGATGATCTGAGGGCAAGAAACACAGGCTCAGTTAAATTACATGGCTTCTGTGGACCTTCTTCCTCCTCAGTTGGGGAGACGGGGGAGTCACATCTATTATTGTAGATCATTAAAATGAACTCTGCCATGTAACAAGTTATTTCCAGTTAGCTATCTTACAGGACCCCAACAGTGTACCCTGCTGCCAACCTAGCAAAAGGACATGAAGCAGAGGACATGAAGGTGACTTCCTTGGCATTCTGATAGTGCAGGCCTTGGTCCACTACCCTACCCCACTCGGGGCAAGGTCAGTGCAGCCACACAGGGGAACACGCTGCAGCCCAGCAGATGACGGGCTCCAGGCAGGACTCAGCAGAGCAACCAGTGTGTCCCAACCTGCAATTCCACTACTTCATTACACATACACACAAGATAAAGCACTATTTTGCTGCCAAATGTTCAGAAAATGCTAAATGTTATCTACCAGCCCTTTGTGCTGTTATTTCTTCCAAAGCAATAATCGTCAGTGCTGGCTCTCCCCTCGTGAAGAAGGCACCACCCCAAGCCAAAGAACCTCACACGGATCTGCAGCTCCTTAAAGAAGACCCAAAGCCACACGTACTCGGTTCATTTTCACAAGAACACAAGGCTGGCCTTGGGAGTAGCCAAAATCAGGATCTTCGATACCGTCGCAAGTGTCAAGTAAGGACACAGGAAACTGACACGCAACATAATCTGGACCTTTCTGGTCAAAGAGTTCTCCATCAGGACAGTCAGTGAGATTCTTCTGTTCTTCTAAAGAATATGCTAGAAAGGAAATACAAGACGGGACAGTGAACACAAGCAGTGGTCTTCAAAGCAGTGGTCTTCAAAGACGAAGCTAGCAGGTGACTTGAGAAGGAAGGCATGCTCTCCAGGCCTCCAGTGTGAGCCTAATACAAAATCCCCTCTCCTGTCACAAGCAAGCAGCGCAGCCACACTGCCTTCTGTGCACAGGTGGAAAGGTGAGCACACAAGGCCAGGTATAAAGCCACAGCCACAGGGGTAAAAACATGAATGGCCCTCTGAAAGCAAGGAAGGCAGGTGGGGCGCTCTAAGGAAGTGGCGAGAGGCTGGAGCAGACATTGGAGACTGGGATGCTCAAGTGGAGACTGTGACTCGAGTGGTACAATGCTCACCTTGAGCAAAAGAAGCTTAGGGACAACACCCAGGCCCGCAATCAGCCATTTAAAACAAAAAACAAAAAGGAAAAAAAGGGGGCACATGAGGGATGGGGAGGAGGGAAGGGAGCTCATTAGCCAGACGCTGGTGGCATCCTAGCTACTCAGGAGGCTGAGGTCTGGGGACCACAACTCGAAGCCAGCCACAGCAGCAAAGTCTAAGAGAATCAACTCCAACAACAACAACAACAAAAAAAGCCACAAGTGGCACTATGGCAAGTGGTAGAACACTACCCTCGAGCAAGCCCCTCGCTCTTGGGGCTTGAACTCCACTTGGGAGAGCCCAAGACTGGCAAAAAAGAAAGCTCAGGGACAGTGCCTAGGCCCTGAGTTCAAGCCCTGTGACCAACGGGGCGGGGCGGGGGGGGGGGAGAAAGGGTCCAGATAGACATTATTTTATATAATACAGATTTGCTCTATTAATCAGATACAATCAAGCTAACTGACTGTCCACAAGGACTAGGTCCATAAATTAGAACAATCTTATATTGTAATTAATAAAAGGGTTACATGATATTTGCCAGATTTGTGCATTAATTCACATACATTGATACCCTTTTACATGTCTTGGTCAAACTAGAACAATCTTACAACTCATTTTAAGATTCATTTAGAGACCCTCTCCATTGTCTACTTAAGTGAAGAAGGAAAATGAAATAATGTAGAAGTGATAATAATTCAGTGATAGGTTCTATAATCTATAATAACCAAACTTTGGCACATTATTACAAAAAAAAGATACTTACATTTTAGAAAATTTTTGAGATCGTTAATATATCCTTTAAAGGAATTCGGATCTGATAAACTAAATGTATATTCCATTGCGCTCACTGGTTTTGGATAAACCATAAGTCCTAAAAAAGATCAAAGAAAAAAAATTTTTTTTTTTTTTGCCAGTCCTGGGCTTGAGCTCAGGGCCTGAGCACTGTCCTTGGACTTTCTCAAGGCTAGAGCTCTACCACTTGAGCCTCAGCACCACTTCCGGCTTTTTTCTATGTATGTGGTACCGAGGAATCGAACCCCGGTCTTCATGCATGCTAGGCAAGCACTTTAACCACTAGGCCACACTCCCGGCCCCGAAGAAAAAAATTTAAATAGGTATGTATGCGATATATCTCAATCTTTCTCTTATTCCTAAAAAGATTTCAGTAAAAAACATGGAAAGTTGTCTACAGATACAGTACAGTTATAAACTTCCCATTTCTACCCAACTATGAAGATAAGGCATGTCAAATTAAAGAGAACTTAACTTCAAAAATACCGGGATTTGCAGGGTGGAGTGGCTCATACCTGTAATCCTAACTACTCAGGAGGCCGAGATCTGAGGATCAGGGTTCAAAGCCAGCCCGGGCACAAAAGGACCTGAGACTCTTATCCCCAATTAACCTCTAGAAAAGGGGAAGTGGGGCTTGGCTCAAGGGTTAGGGTGTTAGCTTTGAGGAGCTCAAGAACAACACCGAGGCCCAACCACCAAACTGCTGTTCGCTTCTGAAACACCACTGTATGGGGACATTCATAAATACAGCGGTCATCTTTTTCAGTTCAAGAGGTCTATTCATCTTAAACTCAATACTAACAATTCTTCCTTCAATGATGAGCATCACTCTATCATTAAACTACAAGCAATTTTACATCAGGAATGGACACCCAGGTATACAGAAAATGTTAGTAAACATGAACTAACTAAACAAAGTGATGGGCACAGCGGCCACGCCTGTAATCCCAGAACCTGGGAGGTAAAGGCTAGCCTGGGCTACATATGAGACCCCCTCCAAAAAAAAATCCAAAAAAAATCCAGAATTTATCTATCTACAAGAAATAATACAGCTTCCAGCTGGACACCAAGAGCACACATCTGTGAGATCTTAGGATCATTCAAAGCCAGCACAAGCAGGAAAATCTGTAAGACATCTCCAACTCACTATCAAAAAAGTTGGGGTCAGAGGCCAGAAGGGTAGCCTAGTGGTAGAGTGCTTGCCTAGCATGCACAATCATTCCTCATTACCACATACATAGAAAAAAGCTGGAAGTGGTGCTGTGCCTCAAATGACAGAGCTCTAAGCCAAGGACAGTGCTTAGCCCCGAGTTCAAGACCCAGGACTGACAAAAATAAAAAAAAAAATGAAAATAAATTAGCCTAGTGACTAAAGGTATTCAGTCTGATATAGAATTTCTTTTATTACTAGCTTTTTAGCATAGCATCATTCTCTAGGCACTTCCAGAGAATGGACAGCACCACTTCCAGTTTTGTGGTGATTAACTGGAGATAAAAGAGTCACGGACTTTAGTGTCCAGATCCACTTTGAACCCTGATCCTCAGATCTCAACCCCCTGGGTAGCTAGGATTACAGGCGTGAGCTACCACATCTGGCTTGCCTTTAACATTTTTAATCGTTTTCATACTGAGCAACTAGAACCACAAAGCCCATATCTTATTAGACTATGGCAATAATACAAACTATATACACTCTATGTGTACATTTCCCAAGGCAAAGTAAACAATATTCATAACACCATTTAAATCTGTTCTTCACTTAAATTCTGATTATTCCTCAAAACGATTCAAGTTTCACCAGTAAATCAGAAAATATTCAGAAATAAAACCAGAAACAACACTCATTACCCAACTCTGTGGCTTATCTTCTATCCACTCTAGCACAAAACAGATCTGTGGTGAAGATCCGCCAGAGCTCAAGTGTTACCTGGAGTAGAGATCTGGTCGCGGTATTTAGGAACTTCATCATTCAGGGTCTGAAGCATTACCCACATAGTGAGTGTGAAGAGCCCAGCCAGGAACCCATAAAAAACTAGGTAGAAGAGCAAGATCAAACCTGCAAAGGAAGGAAAACCGTGAGACACGGTGCCCACTTGCCTCTAGCCACGGGGAAACTGTAAGCCCAAGCGTTGCCATGCAGAGTTGCCCAAGCAATTCCAATGGGCAGCACCCACACCCCATGGGCCTCTGCTCCTCTCCGTCCTCCTCCCCTCCTCCCTGGCAGTTCCATGTTAAAGGCAGCTCCCACCACGCCAGCCAACGTGGAGAGGGATGTTTCCCAAGAACAGATGACTGGGGCGGAGCGAGGAGCAGGCCATTCCCAATAGGTTGCCAGCAATTTCAGCCAGCAATTACTGTCCATTGTAAGTGAGGTGAACTAGGAGATGTGTGGGGAAGAGGGCGCTGGGTGGGTGGCGTGCAGGAGCACGGGTCAGGAAAGGGCTCATGCGTAGGGGGCGGTGCAGCTCCACCACTCAGCACCAGCCAGGCCAACACGCGAGTGTCCTCCCCCGCCCGTGGAAACACTCAGACCCCACACCAGTGATTTATTTGGGGAACATGTGAACATCAGTCATCTGTCTCAATTGTCTCTCACTGAAGTTCAAACATCAAGGCCATCAGCCAATTGGGAGATTATATATCAAAATACGTATTGTTAAAGTCACTCGTTCATGTTTAAGGGTGGAAATGAGAGCTGCGTGCAGCTGTGAAGCACAGGGAACTCCAGAGCTGGGATGCTCCTGGCCTTGCTTGCAGGTGTTCCTCTGCTCCCGGCAGAGCTCTGGGCTCCTCAATGGACCTCCCCTGCCTCCCAAGGAGGAGCTTCAGAGGGCTTTCTAGACTTGGTAACAATTTGTTCACTCTCTCCAAAGGGTGGCTACATAACTTCCTTCCTGCTCCCAAACATGTCCCCAAAACAGACTGTGACAAAAGGGAGACAAATTATTTCTCCATTGCAGCCCAGGAAACCACTCCCCCCCGCCCTGCATTTTTTCCACGCAAAGGGGAAATAATTTAAGCAATTTCACTTTATACTAGCATACCACCCTTCCCTCCAATTACCAGGAAGCCAAGACAGGGAGTAGAGGACAGAGGAGAGAGGAGAGGGTGTCAGCTCCGGGCACCACCACCCCACCACCTACTGCGGTTCTGCTGCAGAGAAAGAAAAGATGGGGCTCAACGCAGTGACCTGTTTGCCATACAAAAAAAAGGATACCTGGCAGGCCCAGGTGAGATGGTGGTGAGCAGGTCCACAGACACACAAAACAGATGAGTGCCACAGGGGCTTCCCACCTCAGAAACACGTGTGTGTGTGTGTGTGTGTGTGTGCCACACAGAAACACGAAGCCAAAGTGCCAATGAAGACTTTTGGGTATTCTGCGTTTTGTTTTTTTTTTTTGGGGGGGGGCCAGTTGTGGAGCTCAGGGCCTGAGCACTGTCCTTAGCTTTTCTCAAGGCTAGAGCTCTACCACTTGAGCCACTTCTTGCTTTTTTCTATGTATGTGGTACTGAGGAATTGAACCCGGGTCTTCGCGCATGCTACCACAAGGCCAAACTCCTGGCCCATTCTGCATTTTTTGTTTTTTTGTATTTGCCAGTCCTCGGGCTTGGACTCAGGGCCTTGGCTACTATCCTTGGGCTTTGTCAAGGCTATCTGCACTGTTAAAGTGATCACAAAATATTCTTGTATCACTGTCAATTGCTTTTTTCTTTTTTTAGTTTAAATTTCAAGGGGGAAAAAGTAATATAAATGTATACAACATTAGAACATTACCAAACTATTATTTGAATTTGCTTCTAAAGAACCATTACATAATGGGAAAAAGTACAATTTCATGCAGTATGTACATAAATTAACAGCCATGTTCTAAATCTGATATCATACAGTAATAGCCACCAGACACAAGAACTTGTTTCAGCTTTCCCACCTGAAATAATTCCTTTATCAAATAAAACCAATCTTTTATCTGAAAGACTATCCATAAGAACTTACAGGAACAGGGTCCAGGAGCATAGCCTAGTGGTGGAATGCTTGCCTAGCATGGACAAAGACCCGGGTTCGACTCTACGGTACCATATAAGGCACACAAACAAAATACACACATACATACGCACGCACACGCACAAGGCAAGGCATACGCAGCAGCTCTCACCTTGGGGTTAGTATCCCGATGCCCGCTGGTGATGGGCTTGCTGGGCGTGGGCAGCCCCGGCAGCAGTGGGCCTTGGCAGGCGTCTCCTACACCGTGTTTGGATACAGGCACTCATTCTATCGGCCAGGCTAGTCCTGACCTCCACTTGAGTGATCCCGCCACTTCAGCCTCCCACAGGTTGGCATGTCATTCCCACCTCAGAAACCCAGGTGGCACCCAGAGCTGGCCATGCCATCCCTGCCAATGGGGCAGAAAGGTCAAGCCCAAGTGTCCAACACTGGGCTGAGACACAGTCAGTCTCAAAGAACACAGAAATCCTGCATCTCGGCTGCAATGGAACAGACTAAACCCAGGCACCTGTCAACACCAAAAATGACGAGAAACGACTCAGTCCCTCAGAGGACAGATGGGTAATTCAAGGGAGAGAAGTAACAATCGACACCAGCCAAAATCAAACCACACACCCCAAGCTGATGGTTCTCACTGTGCAACCTGGCATACAAAAGAGCCTTTCCATACATGTGCAAGAGCTCAGAACACTAACAACACATCCTCAAGCCTTACACGAAGAAATCCATCATGTAATTAACTCAAGAGCAAACTGTAATACATAATGAAACACTATAAAGCTAAAAGGAGTGAAAAGGAGCCTCTTATACTTCAAGTAAAACAAAGTAACCACAGACTGATAGACAGCCACAAATTTAAATTTAAAGTGAGTGGTACAAGAGAATCCGATTATATATCTTATATAATATATACACACAGTGTATACATGTGAAGTAGTGATGGACCAGAGGTCTGGTATGTCCTCAAAGAGGACTTGCCTTTAGGTAATCTGTCTTCATTCCTTTTGGGAGTGGTGCCCTCCTCCATTGGCCTGAGATTACAGGTGTATACACCTGCTTCCAACTGTCTCACACTATACAACTCACTAAATAACCACTGCAGTAAAGCTAAGAACACTTACTTCCATTATCTCCAAAAGGACCAGACATTTTCAAAGCAGTTTCAAGAAACTCACAAAATGTCATTTATGATGTTCAAAAATATAGGAAAATGGATATGGAATCAGTCAGTGTAAGCAAACCAGGATCCAAATCAAAGGGCTAAGGTATTTCCTATTAAAAAGTACAAAGCACATCAAGACAGCATTACAATCACGTACTTCATAATGCTGTGCCACTTCCAGTTCTGCAATTCTGTTTCGCTTCAGGCAATATCCATATGCATATAGCAATATAATCCCATTATATCAAACAAACCTTGTCAGGTTACCTACCAGATACTCTGTAGGTGCCAGAAACATACACGCTGCTCAAACTGCCCACAGACTGACCCTGACATTAGAATCGGGGACTGGGGAAGAGCGCAAGGGCTTCAGAGTCAAAGCTGTACACTACACAGGTGCATCATGGGAACTGACAGGTTCTAGGGATGGGAAACTTCTCCAAGCCAACACCTGAAAGCCTGGGATCCCAAGCTGCCTGGTGATCCAAAACGTACACCATCTGGGGTGGAGATCGTACGACAATCAAGGCTGCAGCCTTAGAAACAATCAAATGGCAGCGAGGGTACAGATTTAGACTAGGGCCAGTGATTCCAATATATATGGCTTGGATCTTTCTGGATATCCATTAGTCACTTAATAGTTCAGCACCCAAACCGGCACGGTGGGCTCACGCCTGTCATCCTAGCTACTCAGGAGGCTGAGATCTG
The DNA here is from genome assembly GCF_031878675.1 of Megascapheus bottae. NCBI lineage: Eukaryota > Metazoa > Chordata > Mammalia > Rodentia > Geomyidae > Megascapheus > Megascapheus bottae. The sequence goes on from NC_143540.1 coordinate 2,488,360, forward strand.
AGGATCAAGGTTCAAAGCCAGCCCGGACACAAAAGGACCTGAGACTCTTATCTCCAATTAACCTCCAGAAAACAGGAAATGGGGCTTGGGTCACAGATGAGCCTTGAGCTCAGGGATGGCACCCACCAAAAAAAAAAAAAAAAAAAGTTCAACACCCGCCGCTGTGTGCACTCCCACCCCCCCGCCCAGTGAGTGCTATAAGATCAAACACAGGCCTTGTCGATGCCAGTAAGTGCATGGGCTGAGGTAAAGCTTAGTGGTAGAGATCTTCCAGGTATGCAGTATGCACATGACCTAGGTTAGATCCCAGCATTTCACAAAAAAATTGCACACAAGGTTTTCACCTGCTGTTTTAGTGGGGATGCCTCCAAGACGCTGGGTTACAGGTATGTGGCACCAGGCCTGGCTTGCCCTGCAATCATTTCAGGAAGAGAATTTACAAGAAAAGGCACGACTGGGTCTTGGTGGAGAAGGATGGAGTGGAGGGTTGTGTGGAGGGCTGTGACATTTGCAACAGGGAGTAGGGTCATGAAAGCAGGCAGCTTCTGAATGCTTGCTTTTTCAAGAAAGGGAAGGAAACCAAGAAAGGTCAGAGAAAATTAATTCCTGAATTAATGGTAACCACCACAAAGACTGCAAAGTTGCAAATAGGGGATGGCAGTGTCTTCAAGTTTTGCTTGGAAATGACCCAGAATGAAGGACAACAACAACAACAAATGGACGTGGGGAAAGGAGAAGCAGTTGGGCAGAGAAGGTGGGAGCCGAGTACAGGTGCAGGTACACAAAGGGTCACTTGCTCTTCAGCTCAAGGCTACCCCTACCGCTGGAGCTACTTCTGGTTTTCTATACCATCAGTCTCCTGGTCTTCAGTGCTCAGGCTGGCTTTGAACTGTGATCCTCAGATCTCAACCTCCTGAGCCACCATGCCCGGCCAAAGGGTCACTTTTTATGAGCAGACACTGCCAATAGGCTACAGAAATCACAAGAAGGTGGCCTAGTAGTAGAGTGTTTGCCTAGCATGCATGTAGACTTGGGTTCAATTCCTAAGTACTGTTAGGAAAAGGAATAGGACAGAGGACTGTCAGCAGGCAAGGACTCTTTATTGAGGAAGAGCGAGGGGCACAGATGGGATAGGAGGCTGTGTGATAGACTGGATTTTGGAGTGGGCTTAGCAGAAAATGTAAACAGGGGGGCAAGGGTAGTGTCCTAGGCCAGGCCCAAAGAGGAATGCTCCACCTGGGGCAAGGCTATTGTGTTCTAAGGGCCAAGGTCAGAATGACCTTTAAGCCGAAAAGTTCATGAGCATGCACCTGGTGCTTTGCTTGACTCTGAGAAATGAGGCAGGACTCAAGCCTCCATAGTCCGTCTTTAGATTGGGCTGGGGAAAAGGCTAGTCCTTCAGGTACCACATACCAAGAAAATGCCACAAGTGGTGCTGTGGCTCAAGTGGTAGAGAGCTAGCCTTGAGAAAACCCAAGGACAATGCTCAGGTCCTGGAGTTCAAGCTCCAGGAACAGGAAAGAAAGAAAAGAAAACAACTTGTGCCTTACCATGACACCAGCAAAATGCTAAGGGGAAAGTCAGGCGCCTTTAAGCCACTGGGCAGGAAAGTCAGTGAGACTCTTATCTTCAATTAACCACAAGAAAACCAAAAGTAGGCTGTGGCTCAAATGGTAGAGCACTAGCCTTAAGATAAAGAGCTCAAGGACAGTGCCCAGGCTGAGTTCAAGCCTCATGAAGGGTGGGGTGGGGGGAGAGTTACAAAACTAGCTCCACAAATGACTTAGTGACTGAGCTGAAACAAATATGTAGGAGACAACTGAGCTAGGAAGATCTCGGAATTATTAGTACCAGCACCCTGTAGGGGAAAGAATGACCCTATTAAAAAGGCCCCCAATTATCAGGGACTGGTGGCTCATGCCTGTTCAAAGCCATCCCAGACAAAGTCCATGAGATGCTTATCTTCAATTACGTGCCAGAAAACTAAGTGGTGTGGTGACTAAAAGTGGATGAGTACTAGCCTTGAGCAGATCTCAGGGGCAGCACCCAGGCCAAGTTTAAGCCCCATCACCAACCCCTACCCACACCATACCCCCCAAAAGGACCCCATCTAATTAAACCAGGTGCAGGGCCAGGAGTATGGCCTAGTGGTAGAGTGCTTGCCTAGCATGCATGAAGCCCTGGGTTTAATTCCTTGGTACCACATACACAGAAGAAGCCAGAAGGGGCGCTGTGGCTCAAGTGGCAGAGCGCTAGCTTTGAGCAAAAAGGGTCTAAAGACAATGCCCAGACCCTGAGATCAAGCCCCAACACTGACCAACACACGCACACACGCACGCGCGCGCGCACGCGCCCCTCTCCTTCCATTTCCTGGCCAGTCCAGAGAGGGCTGGATGACTGCATACAGGTCAATGCCCTGCCTCCCACCTGGCCCATACCTGTAACCCACACACAAGTACAAAAACTCCTGCTTTCTCCATTAAGCACATTTTGCAACTCTTATTATCACCAAGCTATTTTGGACAATGGCTATTGTGTCTGGTAAGACTAGGAGATACTGGGAAAATAAACATGCCTGCCTCTCTCTTACATTCAGATATTCAGGGTGGGTTTCAGTCTGATTCTAGAGCCCAGTGTTTAATGATGCCTGACCCAGTGCCTGAGAAAAAGAGTCCCTTATAATAAAGAAAAGGCACAGGAACAACACACAGGGGGCTAAAAGTTCTGGCCCAGAATCATGGCTCCTGGAAATCAAAATCTCTGGTTTTAAATTAACACATTTATCAAAATGGATGTATGGTTCAAGAGGTAGACTGCCTGCCTGACAAGCACAAGGCCCTGAGTTTAAAGCTCAACACTACTAAATAGATAAATGGATAATCTTAATGAAGATAACAAGCTTCAAAGCTGGGCACTGGTGCCTGTAATCCTATCTACTCAGCAGCCTAAGATTTAAAGCAGTTTGAGATTTAAAGATCACAATTCAAAACCAGCCCAAGCCGGGTCAAAGTCCCAGAGACTCTTGTTCGCCAATTAACCACCAAAAAAGGCAGAAATAGAACTGTGACTGCAGCCTTGAGCACAAAAAAAAATCAGGGACAGAAGTTAGGCCCTGAATTCAAGCCTCAAATCACAAAATGTAAAAAAAATAAATGAACATCCAAAAAAAAAAAAAAACCCACAGTTAAAGACTTGGCATAAAATACAGTAAGGAAAGAGGTGACCTGGGGGTGGGAGTGTGTCCTAGTGGTAGAGTGCTTGCCTAGCATGCACGAAGATCCAGGTTCGATTCCTCCATACCACACATATAGAAAAAGCCAGAAATGGTGCTGTGGCTCAAGTAGTAGCACTCCAGCAACGAGAAAGCCTAAGAACAGCGCTCAGACTCTGAGCTCAAGCCCCAGCACTGGCAAAAAATAATTTTTTTTTAAAAAAAGTACTATTTATCTGGCTAATGTAACTGTAACCCCTCAGTACATCATCTTTATAATAACAAGAACAAAATGTTTTCACAGGCATGGCTTTAGAATATGTGGGACCCAAAGATTCTATCCCTAACTCACTGGGTGAATTTTGGCAAATCAGAAAACCTGTAGTGTGTGGTGGGATGTAGCTCAGTAGCAAAGCACTTGCCAGTTAGCTGGTGGCTCATACCTGTCATCCTAACTACTCAGGAGCCTCGGATCTGAGGATAGTGGTTCCAAGTCAGCCCACCTGGGGCAGGGAAACTCCACGAGACACATTCCCCAGTAAGCTACTCAAAAAAGCTGGTAGTGCTGCGACTCAAGTGGTAGAGGCCTGTCTTAAGCAAAAGCAGCTCAGGAACAGTTATGGCCCAGAATTCAAGCACCAGGACTAGCAAAAAAATTAAAAAAAAAAAAAAAAAAGAAGGGGTCTGGGAGTGTGAGAAGCTGGAAGTGGTGCTGTGGCTCAAGTTCTAGCCTTGAGAAGCCCAAGGACAGTACTCAGGCTGAGTTCAAGCCCCAGGACTGGCCAAAGTCCCAGCCAAGCACAGCCTCACACCTGTGGGGCTGAGATCTGAAGATTGGGAACCTGCAGGAAAATCTGCATGAGACTCTGATCTCCAGTGAACCACCAAAAAATGGGAAGTGAAGCTGTGACTGAAGGTGTTAAAATGCTAGCCTTGAGGGGAAAAAAAACAACAAAACAAAAAAACCCACTCAGGCACAGCTCCCAGGTCCAGAGCTCAAGTCCCAGGATCAAAGGAAAAAACCCAAGACCTTTTACTGCTTACCAGCAGATACAAAGTAAAAACATTCTGATCATATAAAGTCATATTTAATCAAAATGTACTCCAGAAAAAGACGCAAATTTTTTTTTAAACCTGCTTTAATTTGGGCTTTTAACTAAAGGGCTAAGCACTGTTCCTTAGCTTTTCACTCAAGAATGGCATTTTAGCGGGGAGAAAAAATGGGAGGGAAAAAAAGGGTAACAATATCCATCAAGAAATATACTAACTTGGGCCTGGAGTTTGGCCCAGTGATAAGAGTGTTTGCCTAGCATGCAGGAAGACCCAGGTTTGATTTCTTGGTACCACATATATAGAAAAAGGCTGGAAATGGTACTGCAGCTCCAGTGGTAGAGCTGTAGCCTTGAGAAAGTCCAAGGACAGTGCTCAGGCCCTGAGCTCAAGCCCAGGACTGGCAAAAAAAAAAAAAAAAGGAAAAAGAAAAAATAAAGAAATGTACTAAATGTGGTGGTGCAGTAGCTCAGGCATGTAATCCTCAGGAGGCTGAGATCTGAGGATCAAGGTTCAAAGCCAGCCCGGGCACAAAAGGCCCTGAGACTCTTATCTGCAATTAACCTCTGGGAAAAAGGAAGTGTGCCTTGGCTCAAGGGTAGGGTGGTAGCCTTGAGCTGCAGAGTTCAGCTACATGAGGCCATGGGTTCCATTCCTCAGTACCAATACACAGACAAAGCTGGAAATGGCCCTGTGTCAAGTGGCAGAGCACTAGCCTTGAGGAAAAAAATAAAACTAAACAAAAAAATCCAGGGACAGTGCCCAGGTCCTGAATTCAAGCCCCATGAACCACAAATAAAAACAACAGCAGCAACAACAAAACACGGTGCTCTACCATTTGAGCCACACCTCCACTTCAGGCTTTTTTGTGGGGGGGGAAGAGGGTGGTTAACTGGAGATGAGCGTCTCATGGACTTTCCCATCCCAGAAGGCTTTGAACAGCGATCCTCAGATCTCACCCTGCAGTAGCTAGGATGACAGGCATGAGCCGCAGGCATGCCTACCTTAAGTCATGACTCAAGTGGTGGAGCTCTAGCCTTGGGAAAGTCCAAGGACAGGGCTCAGGCCCTGAGCTCAGGGACCAGGACTGGGAAAGAAAAAAAAAAAAAAAATCACGTAAGGATGGGAACCTGGCCTAGCGGTAGAAAGCTTGCCTAGCACGCAGGAAGACCTGGGTTCGATTCCTAGGCACCACACACATGGAAACGCCAGGAGTGGGTCTGTGGCTCAAGTGGCGGAGCTCACCTTGGGCAAAGGAAGCCCCACTACCTCCAAACGCAAACCCGGAGGAGCACGAGCCTTAAGCAAACAGAGACTCGGGATGGGGCCCAGAGCCCCACGCCCGAGCCAGCGAGCCAGGACTGCGCGCCTTCCAGGAAGACCTCACGGGGAGGTGGGGTAAGGAGCCAGGCCAGGACGCCCAGAGGGGCAGAGGTGCGCGGCGGGGGCGGCTCTCCCCGTTGTCCTCCCCCTCCTCACCCCGGCCCTCCTTCCCGTCCTCTCCCTCCTCCCCATCCTCACTCCGGCCCTCCTCTCTGTCCTCTCCCTCCTCCCCATCCTCTCCCGGGCCCTCCTCTCTGTCCTCTCCCTCCTCCCCGTCCTCACTCCGGCCCTCCTCTCTGTCCTCTCCCTCCTCCCCGTCCTCACCCCGGGCCTCCTCTCTGTCCTCTCCCTCCTCCCCGTCCTCACTCCGGCCCTCCTCTCTGTCCTCTCCCTCCTCCCCATCCTCTCCCGGGCCCTCCTCTCTGTCCTCTCCTGGGTCCTCCTCTCTGTCCTCTCCTGGGTCCTCCTCTCTGTCCTCTCCCTGCTCCCCGTCCTCACTCCGGCCCTCCTCTCTGTCCTCTCCCTCCTCCCCGTCCTCACCCCGGGCCTCCTCTCTGTCCTCTCCCTCCTCCCCGTCCTCCCCCTCCTCACCCCAGCCCTTCTCTCTGTCCTCTCCTGGGTCCTCCTCTCTGTCCTCTCCCGGGCCCTCCTCTGTCCTCTCCCTCCTCCCCGTCCTCACCCCGGCCCTCCTCTGTCCTCTCCCGGCCCTCCTCTGTCCTCTCCCTCCTCCCCTTCCTCCTCCCGGCCCTCCTCTGTCCTCTCCCTCCTCCCCTTCCTCCTCCCGGCCCTCCTCTGTCCTCTCCCTCCTCCCCGTCCTCACCCCGGCCCTCCTCTGTCCTCTCCCTCCTCCCCGTGCTCCCCCTCCTCACCCCAGCTCTCCTCTCTGTCCTCTCCCGGGCCCTCCTCTCTGTCCTCTCCCTCCTCCCCGTCCTCTCCCTCCTCCCCGTCCTCTCCCGGGCCCTCCTCTGTCCTCTCCCTCCTCCCCATCCTCACCCTGGCCCTCCTCTGTCCTCTCCCGGCCCTCCTCTGTCCTCTCCCTCCTCCCCGTCCTCTCCCGGGCCCTCCTCTCTGTCCTCTCCCTCCTCCCCGTCCTCTCCCGGGCCTCCTCTCTGTCCTCTCCCTCCTCCCTGTCCTCTCCCGGGCCCTCCTCTCTGTCCTCTCCCTCCTCCCTGTCCTCTCCCGGCCCTCCTCTGTCCTCTCCCTCCTCCCCGTCCTCTCCCGGGCCTCCTCTCTGTCCTCTCCCTCCTCCCCGTCCTCCCCCTCCTCACCCCAGCCCTCCTCTCTGTCCTCTCCCTCCTCCCCGTCCTCTCTCGGGTCTCCTCTCTGTCCTCTCCCTCCTCCCTGTCCTCTCCCGGGCCCTCCTCTCTGTCCTCTCCCTCCTCCCCGTCCTCACTCCGGCCCTCCTCTCTGTCCTCTCCCTCCTCCCCGTCCTCTCCCGGGCCTCCTCTCTGTCCTCTCCCTCCTCCCCGTCCTCTCCCGGGCCTCCTCTCTGTCCTCTCCCTCCTCCCCGTCCTCTCCCGGGCCTCCTCTCTGTCCTCTCCCTCCTCCCCGTCCTCTCCCGGGCCTCCTCTCTGTCCTCTCCCTCCTCCCCGTCCTCTCCCGGGCCTCCTCTCTGTCCTCTCCCTCCTCCCCGTCCTCCCCCTCCTCACCCCAGCCCTCCTCTCTGTCCTCTCCCTCCTCCCCGTCCTCTCCCGGGCCTCCTCTCTGTCCTCTCCCTCCTCCCTGTCCTCTCCCGGGCCCTCCTCTCTGTCCTCTCCCTCCTCCCCGTCCTCTCCCTCCTCCCCGTCCTCTCCCGGGCCTCCTCTCTGTCCTCTCCCTCCTCCCCGTCCTCTCCCGGGCCCTCCTCTCTGTCCTCTCCCTCCTCCCCGTCCTCACTCCGGCCCTCCTCTCTGTCCTCTCCCTCCTCCCCGTCCTCTCCCGGGCCTCCTCTCTGTCCTCTCCCTCCTCCCCGTCCTCACCCCAGCCCTCCTCTCTGTCCTCTCCCCCTCCCCCCCGCCCTCCTCCCCGTCGTCCCTCCAGCCCCTGGGTGGAGCGCCACACAGGCGCTGGGCGAGCGCCGGGCCGGGACGAGGGGACGCGTTCGGGGCTCTGCGGAGCGGCCAGGGTCCCCAGTCCGCCCCGCTCCGCCCCGGCCTGTCCACGGCCGGCCCCCGCGCAAAGGCGTCAAGGTCTCCACGTCCTCCCGGGAGGAGGCTCACTGAAAACACCAGACCTTCCGCGAGCCCCGCGGCCGGAAGACAAAGGGCCCGCGCGGGACACTCCCCACGCACGCGCTTCTGACGGCGGAGAGCCGCGGAAAGGAGGCGGGAGGAGGAGGAGGATCAGGAGGAGGACAAGGAGGAGGAGGAGGAGGACCAGGGGAACGAGGACCAGGAGGAGGAGGAGGAGGACCAGGAGGAGGAGGACCAGGAGGACGACGAGGAGGACGACGACGAGGAGGACGAGGAGGACCGGGATGAGGAGGACCAGGAGGAGGACCAGGAGGACGACGAGGAACACGACGAGGAGGACGAGGAGGAGGACCAGGAGGAGGAGGACGAGGAGGACCGGCATGAGGAGGACGAGGAGGACCGGGATGAGGAGGACCAGGAGGAGGAGGACGAGGAGGACCGGGAGGAGGAGGACCGGGAGGAGGAGGACGAGGAGGACCGGGAGGAGGAGGACGAGGAGGAGGAGGACGAGGAGGACCGGGAGGAGAGGACGAGGAGGACCGGGATGAGGAGGACCAGGAGGAGGAGGACGAGGAGGACCGGGAGGAGGAGGACCAGGAGGAGGAGGACGACGAGGAGCAGCAGCTCGGGTCCCCCAGGCAGCCCCGCGCGCTCCGCTCTCCAGCTCGCCGCCGCCGCCGCCGTCGGGGCGCACGAGTCGCCAGACAGCGCCGCGAGTGGAAATTTCCTCTCCCGGAGGCGCCGCGGGCCGCCCTGCGGAGAGGCCCTCCCGGCCCCGCGGGGGCCCTGCCCGGCCCCGGGCGGCGAGGCCGGCGAGGCCCGGGCTCCGGCTTCCGCCGCCGCCACCGCCGCCGCACGTGCGCCCCGCGCGGGCCGCGAGCCGGGGCCGCCCGGGAGAAAATGAATGAGGCGGCCGCGCTCGGCCCGCCCGCGCCCACCCGCCGCCCGCCGCCTCACCCCAGCTCTTGGCGGTGCGCCCCAGGAACTCCCCGGTGGTCGGGTTGTAGAGGAAGCGCTTCCACTCGGCCAGGCTCTGGTGGAAGGACTTCTTCTCCTTCTTCGTCATGGCGAGGGCGCGGGCGGCGGCCGCGGGCCGGCGGGGCGGCGCGGGGCGGGGCGGCGCGGGGCGAGGCGGCGGCGGCGGCGGCGGCGCGTCCCGGTCCTAGCGGCGCTGCCCGGTGAGGCGGCTGAGGCGGCTGAGGGCGGCGCGGCCAGAGCAGCTCCACCTTCCGCGACCGCTGGAGCCGACTGCGCCGCGCCGCGCCGGGCGGCCGCTCCGCCGCGGGAGTCTGACGTCTCCGCCCGCCGCAGCCAATCCGCGCGCGGCGCCTCCGCCGGCCGCGCCCCCGCCGGCCGCGCGCGCGCGCCCGCCGCAGGCCCCGCCCCCGGCCGCCCCGCCGGCCCCGCCCCCGGCCGGCCCCGCCCCCCGGCCCGCGGCCGCCGGCTCGGCTCGAGAGGGAGGCGGGAGGGAGGCGAGCGCAGCCAGGCGGCGGCCCCGAGTCTCCGGGGCTCCGGGACGCGCGGGCTCGGCGAAGCGGCGGGTGTCGCGGTGGACGACCGGATCTCCCTGCGGGACCCGGGCCCGGGCAGGTGCGGGGCCGAGTCAGCCCGCGCGGCCTTCCCCTCCCAGCCCGGGCCTCTCCCCTGCGTGCGGCCGGCCCGGGCGGCCGCGGGCTCTGTGACGGACGCTGCGCGCGGCCCTGCCCGCCGCTCCTCCGGAAGGCGAGGCTCGCGCGGCGGGCCGGAGCCCGGGGCCCTCGGGCTCGCTCGCCCCCGCCGTCCAGAGCCGGCCGGGAACTGGAGCCCGAGGGCCGGCACAGCATGAAGGCCGGCGGCCGAGGAAGGAGCGGTGCGCCTGCTCTGGTGGAGGACGCGGGGGGGGGGGGGGGGGGACACGGGGGGAGCCCGGGGGGAGCATGGGGGGAACACGGGGGGAGCACGGGGGGAGCATGGGGGGGAGCCCGGGGGTGCATGGGGGAGCACGGGGGGAGCATGGGGGGGAACATGGGGGTGCATGGGGGGGAACACGGGGGGAGCATGGGGGAGAACATGGGGGTGCATGGGGGGGAGCCCGGGGGTGCATGGGGGAGCACGGGGGGAGCATGGGGGGGAACATGGGGGTGCATGGGGGGGAACACGGGGGGAGCATGGGGGAGAACATGGGGGTGCATGGGGGGGAGCCCGGGGGTGCATGGGGGAGCACGGGGGGAGCATGGGGGGGAACATGGGGGTGCATGGGGGGGAACACGGGGGGAGCATGGGGGTGCATGGGGGGAACACGGGGGGAGCATGGGGGAGAACATGGGGGTGCATGGGGGGGAACACGGGGGAGCGCGGGGGTGCCGGCGCGGCCGCTCCGGGGCGGGGCGTTTCCGGGGTTTTCCTGATTTGTGGGGCCCCCACACCGGTACCAGCCGGCTGGACGGCTCGCGGGTGCCTCTCTCGGGACTCGGGGTGTCCTGGCTTTCGGGCTTCCAGGCCGAGTCTCCTCCGGAGGAGCTGGGATGCAGTGCGGGGAGGACCGTAGGCTGGCACTCCCGTCCTCCCCCAGCCGTCTCTAAAGACAGGGCAGGAAGTGCTCATGTATTTTGGAAGGTTCCCACCGACTGGGCAGGAAGCTAGGAGGGAGGTAAGTACGGATGCGGGCCGCACCCCAGGCTCCCCCTGCAAAAAGAAGAAGAGAGACACCCAAGTGAAATGTGGTTAGCCAGGCCTGGACAGGGCCTGTCCGGTTTGCATAGGTCCCAGGAGAGCCACCTGTAGTTTGGACACACCCGGGATACCATGACGAGAGGGAGAACTGGCAACCGCTCCGGGCCTGGCACCTAGGCAGGCCAACTCTGTCCATGGACCCAGAGGATTCATCGGTATTTCCTTTGCCTAATGGAAGACATGTCTTAGAGCTGCAGTGGACAAGCCGGACCTGGAAAGGTAGTGCAGACATTAGTACCTGCTCTGGTGTCCTGATGTGAAGGCAGAGGTAAAGTTGGAAGGTGGGGGAGGAAAAGGAAAATCAAAGGAAGATGGAAAAACGCGTTGGTGAAATGGTAAGAAGTAAAATGTTTTTGTGATCCTTATACTCAACGCACACACATGCATGCGCGCTCACACACACACACACACACACACATCCTGGGCTTGAACTCAAGGCCCAGGTACCATCCCTGAGATGTTTAACTCAAGGTTCTACCACGGAGTCAAAGCTCCAGTTTGAGCTTTTTGGTGGAATTGGAAATAAGGGTTTCACAGTCTTTCCTGCTTGGATTAGCTTTGAATTGTGATCCTCGGATCTCAGCCTCTTTACAGGGAAAAGCCATCAGCACTGGCTATAACCTTTTTTTTTTTTTTAATCTTTGGTTTTTTTGGCCGGTCCTGGGACTTGAAGTCTGCAAAGTGTTCACTTGCCAAGATTTTATAAGATGGATACCCTCCAGGCAATTAAAACTTCTGTGATGGGCTGGGAGTTTGGCCTAGTGGTAAAGTGCTTGCCTAGCATGCATGAAGACCCAAGTTCGATAGAAAAAAGCCGGAAGTGGTGCTGAGGCTCAAGTGGTAGAGCTCTAGCCTTGAGAAAGTCCAAGGACAGTGCTCAGGCCCTGAGCTCAAGCCCAGGACTGGCAAAAAAAAAAAAAAAAAAAAACTTCTGTGAGTTGGGAGGATGGCTCACGCCTGTCACCCTAGCTACTCAGGAGGCTGAGATCTGAGCATCTCAGCTCAAAGCCTGGAGAGGAAAAGCTCCAATAAATTACTCCTCCCCACCCCACAAAAGCTGTGGCTCAGGTAGTGGAAACAACATCCAGGCACAGAGTTCAAGCCCCAGGGCCAGGAGGAAAAGACAAAGACTTCTTTTCTGAATTGAGTGTTTTGATTCCTTGATTTAACTTGGGGGTTGTATACATTATACATCTAAGACTTGCTGTTTTCATATTTTGGAGTCAGCTCCTCTTAGATCCAGGAATTAATAAGGGTCATCTTTTCATAGCAAAAAAAAAAAAAAAACAAAAAAAAAACAACCACCTCTTCCTTCTGTCTCTTCCCCTCCCTTTTCTTTTTTCCATGTACTACCAGGGATTGAACTCAGGGTCTTTCTTGCTTGCTCAGAACTCCAGTCTGCCTTTTTGCTGGTTACTTTGGAGATAGTCTCATGACTTTTCTACCTCACCTGGCCCAGAACCTCCAGATCTTAGTCTCCTGAGTAATTAGCATACAAGCAGAAGCCACTGCCACAAGCTTAGGTTTTCCTGTTTCTTTTTATTTATTTATTTTTTTGGTCATTTGTAGGGCTTGAACTCTGGGCTGGGAGCTGTCCCTGAGCTCTTCAGCTCAAGGCTACCGCTCTACCACTTGAGCCACAGCATCACTTCCCATTTTCTGGTAGTTAGAGATAAAGAGTCTCAGGGACTTTTTAGTGCCTGGGTTGGCTTTGAACCGTGATCCTCAGATATTAATCTCCTGAGTAGCTAGGATTACAGGTGTGAGCCACTGGTGCCTGGCTTTCCTCTGTTTCTCATGTCAGTTTTGGTAGTTTATCATTTTCTCCTGTGATCTGTATTTTCAAAAGTCACTGGAATAAAGTGTAAAAGAGTTTGATTTTTAAAATCTCTGCATCCTGTTTTTAATTCCTAATGTTATTGTATCTTTCTGTGTGTGTGTGGTTATACTTCCCAGAGGCTTTGTGAGTTCCGATCTTGTCACAACATAGAACTTCAGTCTATTGTTTTTCTTGGTGTTTCCATTTGATGTTATTTAGTTTATCTTTATTAATTCCTTCCTCTGACTTCTCTTGTTTGTTATTTCTTTTCTGGTTTCTTGAGTTCATTGATTCTCAGCCATTCTGGCTTTCTAACATCTGGATTGGCACTGTGATTGTGCCTGTTTTGGGGATGGCTTTCTTCTCCCTGTCCCTGTTACATAATTCTACTACCAACCTTGTGAGAAAAGAACACCATCACCCCCCCACACCCCCCCACACACAGGCTGGGCCAGACCACCTGACTTGCTTCAGCCAGTGGGAAGCAAATGGGAGAAAGGTGTCACAGCTAGACCCACCCAAGAGGAGACCTTCGCAGGGGTTACTCTGTGAGAAACACCCTTACACACTCCATTGTGTCAGCCCAAACTCCTTCTCTACTCCTCTCTCTGTCTTCCATGCTGGAGATGGAATCCGGGGCCTCACATGCATTTGGCATTTAGCCACACTCATGCTTTGCTTCTAGCCAATCCACTGACTTATGAGTTCACTAACCCTGAGTTTCAGGCTTTCTCTTTGAATGGCTATACTGGAAACCAACAGTGGCAGTAGGGATCCCACAGGAACCTATGTGAACCTCAAAAAGAAAATGCTGCAGTGTCTGTGGCTCTCACCCATAATCCTAGCTACTCAGGAGGCGAGATCTGAGGATTGCAGTTCAAAGCCAGCCCAGGCAGGAAAGTCTGTGAGACTCTTACCTCCAGTGAACCACCAGAAAACCAAAGTGGTGGAGCTGTGCTCAAGTGGTCAAGTGCTAGTAGCCTTGAGTGCAAGAGCTCAGGGACAGCGCCCAGGTCCTAGGTGCAAGCCCTTGGACTGGTACCCATGAAAATATGCATAGGGGACTAAGAAACTGCCCAAACTCACCAATGGCATGCAGCTGGCGTGGACAATACTCTGTAGACACACACACACACACACACACACACATACACACTTCCCACTTCTCTTACAAAGCCTTTTCCTTTTCAGAATGAGATTTTGATTCTTTTTATAGAATCAAAGTCATTCACTTCCTTTTCAGAGTCCATTAATCTCACAGAGGGTTCTCCCAAGGCAACCCACAGGTCTATAGACTGTAGTTTACCAGATTCACCTCATCTTCCCTCTTTCTCAGCATCCCCAGCCTTATCCAGTGTTCAGTTGGTTACAGCAGTTACAGCTTGTTGGCCTCCATCGGCAGCCTCTGCCACGTACCACAGTGATCAGAGCAAGCCAGGTGTGGTGGTGGGTACCTGCAATTCCAGCATTCAAGAGGCAGAAGCGGGAGGATCAGAGTTCGAAGCCAGCCTAGGCTAGAGAGCAAGTTCAGAGCCAGTCTGGACCACATGGCAAGACCCTGTCTCAAAACCCACAAAATAAGTTTCGTACAAGTGGCTCACACCTGTAAATCCTGGAACTTGGAATTCAACATCATAAATAATGAGACTTCACCTTGAAAATAAGCCAGTAGGTGTTGTTAGCTCATGCTTATCTCATGCCTCTCTATTCCTAGCTACTCAAGAAGATGGGATCCAAGGATCATAGATCAAAGCCAACCCAGGAAGGAAAGAAAGTCTGTGAGGCTCTTAGCTCCAATTAACTAAAAAAAAAAAAGGTGCCCCGAATCAGCACCAACATAAATAAATAAACTGGTTGAGGAGTGGGAGCCTGGCCAGTGAGGAGGGGAGGGGAGTGGAAGCTGCCGGGACAGGGTCCCGGCCACCCCACCTTGCCCCTCCCCTGAGTGGAATTGAGCCCCAGACCCTGCTAGAACTTTCTGGAGCTCAGGTCTAGCCTTACTAGAACAGCACCCCCAAGCCTGATGGGAAAGAATAAGAAGTCTCTAATTCTCTGTACGTTTTTGCATCTGCTGTTGTTGCTGCTGCTTTTGTTATCATAAGTCAGATCCAAAGCAGAAAGAAAGGGAAGCTCGGGGAAAACCTTTGCCCCTGCCCTCCATACACACACACCGTCCTCACCTTTAATAGTTGTGATTCCCTCCCAGATTCTCCTGAAATGTTTTTACATCTCTAGGCCGGAGGCAGACAGGGTGGTAGGGATTAGTAAGGAAAAACACTGTTTTGGACCACAGAGAGGGGAAGGGGAGAGAGAGAGGAGGAGGGGTGGGGGGGCGGGGCCTGCCTGTAGATTTTGTAAACACAACTGGATTCCTCCTATGGGGAATCTTCAAAAGCTTTCATTGTTCATCACAACTGCAAAGGAGAATGAATTCCCTATCTGTCAGTATTAGAACAGAGAAAGCCACGTGGGATATTTGTGCAATGGAATACTATACAGCAATGAAAAAAGCTACCCTCACACTGGACATAGGAGGCTCTGGCAAACACACCATTGAATTTGTTTTTTTTTTTTTAAAGCCTGACATGGAGAAGTGCTTATTGCATGAGCAGCTGGGTAGCACTTAGTAAGAGAGGCAAGAAATACCTATTAGGAAATGAACTGGACAGGGCTGCGTGACAAATGAGAAGGGGCAGGCACGGGTTACATTTCCTAGAAGAGAAGGTGGAGCTCAGGAGTAGGAGGCAGCATGAGGGGCACTCTTCTTCTTGCTTCTCTTGGCAGTACTCGAGTTTGAACTCAGGGCCTGGCTTGTCGGGCCGGCACTTTCACTGCTGAGCCAGGGTCTCCCTTCCAGGGATCCACCGGTTCTGGGCTTCTCCTGGTAGGCAGGATTGCAGGCCTGTGCCCCGGGGCCACCCAGCAGCTGAGAAGGGGACCTCACTGACCTTCCTCCCGGTCGCAGCCTCCAGACAAGCAAGGATTTCAGGATAGAGCCACTGGCACTTGGCCCCGCCATCGTCTCTCTGTCCCTCCGCCTCACTCTCTCCCCGCCTCTTCCTTTTCTGTTATAAGGAGAAAAGTTTTCCTCTGCTTCCCACAACGAGCTGGGAGATCATTACGTGAAGTTTTACCTTAAAGTAATTCTTGAAGTTGCATTCTTACATTTCATACTCCCCCCTCAACACAGGTTAAAAAAAATATAGAACGGTATCAAGTAGAGAATTATTGCCACAAACGTGGTGTTTGCTGGCAGCCCATCTGGTGGAGTCCCCAGGGACGGGGTGGGAGGGCGACTTCCATTAGCTGTTCCCTCGGCCTTCCTGAAAACGCTGCCAGTGGAGCCGGCGAGCCCTTCTCCAGCCTTGCAATGTGCTGGGTGCTTTCCTAAGTTGTTCTCTGTGGTTTCTCCCTACTGAATTAGCAATGGCTTGTGAATGCACTGTCACTACCGCAGCAGGCAGTGTGGTACATCTTTCCATTTCCTTCGGCTCTTCGGCTTCCCTTGCCCCATGCCAATCATCATCTTCAAGAACCTTCTTTACCTATCATTTCAAAAGCTAGCCTAGAATGATTATTTTTGTTTTCTTTGTGCTGATCCTAGGGCTTAAATTCAGGGCCTGGGCTCTGTCCCTTAGTTTTTTCACTCAAGGCTAGTTAGTGCTCTACAACTTGAGCCACAGCTCCACTTCAGGCTTTCTGCTGTAACTGGACATGTGAGTCTCACGGACTTTCTCGTCCAGGCTGATTTTGAATGGCAACCCTCAGACCTCAGCCTCTTGGGGAGCTGGAATGACAGCTGTAAGTCACCGGTGTCTGTCCCGCAGTCACCCGTGCTTTTGAGTTTGATGGGCTGATCAGTTCAATCACAGAGACGTTTACAAGTGGCAGGATTTGACCAGGGAGCCTCAGAACCTGCAGTTCTGATGGTTCTCAGTCTGTGTCCCAAGGAAGGCAGGGAAAATGGAAGCTAAGTACACGCCACAGCTGATGGGGGAGAGTATAAAGAGGATGCCCATTAAACAGGAACCTTGTGACGTCCAATTTTCTTTTCCTATATGAAGGACTGAACCCAGGTCCTGGCACATGCCAGGCAAGTGCCCCGTCCCTGAGGAACGTCCTCAGCCCCTTCCTCTGAGATGAGTTGCCTCCCTCTGGTCTTCTTGCCTCTTCCAAGTGAGGAGAGCAGCTGGGATGACAGGCACCCACTGCTACACCTGGCGCCCCAGCCTCCTGTCTCTGCCTTGAGCCGTGGGCACACCGGTCAAGAACTGCCCGCTCAGTTCCAGGTCTGGAGGCCTGTGCTCAAAGGGTCCTCTTTCCAGGGCTTCTCCACTCCATTCTGAAACACTGTATCATCGCTGTTGTCATCGTCTCAATGGATTTCCGTTTATCTTTAGGAGACATTGGAATGTTTGGTCATCACGAGTGAGGCTCCCTTATGTCCTAGGAGGTATTTTCTTTGTTTAGAGTTGGTAAAACTTTTGGGAGCCAGCTCCCAGGTTCCTTTTCTCTCTGCTTCCTGGCTGCCATGATGTTGAGCTGCTCTGCCCCATCGGGCCCTCCCCAGCCAGGATAGACTGAAACCTCTGAGTCTCTGAACCACAGTGAGTCCTTCTATTCTTACATTGCTTTTCCCAGGTGTTTTATCATACCAAGGAGAAATCGGCTGGCGCAGAAAAACTGTTGCTGGAGCGAAACCTGACTGCACTGTTCCTAAACCGTTGAGACTTGTTTCTGGGAGAAGTCTGGAGAGATCTTGAAGTAGGCTACAGAATTCTTTCTGTGCAGTGGTGATCTTCTACACAGCGTGTAACGCTGCATGCCCGTCATCTTCCACGCGGGGTGTGATGCTGCGTACCTGTCGTCTCAGTGCTTGGGAGACCAGGCCAGGAGGAATGGCCGTTCAGGGGCGGCCAGGGCTACGTACACAGTGACCTGCAGGCCAGCCTGAGCTCTGTCCTGAGATGAAGGAAGAAAGAGAGAGAAGGAAGGAAGGGAGGAAGGGAGGAAGGGAGGAAGGTTAAGTGAACATAGGGCTGGGAGCGTGGCTTAGCGGTAGAATGCCTGCCTAGCATGCACAAAGTCCTGGGTTCCATTCCCCAGTACTGCAGACCCAGAAAAAGCCCGAGGTGGAGCTGTGGGCAAGTGGTAGACTGCTGGCCATGAGCAAAAGAAGCTCAGGGTCAGTGCCCAGGCCCTGAGTTCAAATATAGGACTGGCAAAAGATAAAATGTAAGACTGGGAAGCTCACGCCTGGAGTCCCAGCTTCTCAGGAACAGTCTGAATCCAGCTGTGCAGGAAAGTCCATGTGACCATTATCTCCAGTTAGCCACCAAAAAAGCCAAACGTGGAGCCTTGAGCACAAAAGACAGTACCCAGGGCCCTGAGTTTAAGATGTGAGACAAGCACAAAGAAGGAGGAGGAAGAATACGAGGAGGAGGAAAGAAAAAAAAAAGGAAGGGAGAAAGGGGAAAATAAATTAAGTCTTCGGTTTTTTTTTTTTTTGTTTTGACATTCTTTCTTGGGTCACACTCTTGGCTTCATGCAAAAGTGGGTGAATGGCCCACTGACCTCGTAACAAGGGGGGCTGGGAACAAGTGGAGCATGTCTGGGCTCTGTGCCCCTGCACCCAGCCCCAGACACCACCACACTGTCAGCCCCTCCTTTCTGACAGGGATGAAGGTATCGCCCAGCGCCCAAGGGCTATGTTACTCTGGGCCTGAACAAAAGAGATGGGGGATTCATTCAGAGCAAGGTTTTTCCTCAAGCAGGAAAAAAAAAAAAAGTTGGCAATTGATAGAACTAAGGAAATGAGCTGAGAAAAAGCCAAACAAAAACTAGTGGTAGATGATTCATGAGGTGTGGTTCTCTTTTCTGGCCAGAAAAATAACATTGTAAGACTGCAATCTGCCTGTGGCTGTCTTCTCCCTTAACAACTATGTTCTTTTCAGAATGCTAAGTGTAGGTTGGGTCTGGATGGGAAAGAGTTGAAATGAAGGTCCTGTGTTACAGACAGGCCCACCACCTCTGCCAGGCCTCGGGTGGGGGCTGGGGCTGTGACTCCTCTGCCAGCCTTGAGCTCGGTCACAGCCACCTCTGGCTGGCAGTGTGATTCATTCTGTTTTGCTACCTTTGGGGCTATTTTATTTTATTTATTACTCCGTGTGTGTGTGTGTGTGTGTGTGTGTGTGTGTGTGTGTGTGTGTGTGTGTGTGTGTGCGCGCGCGCACACGCGCATGCCAATGCCAGTTCTGGGGCTTGAATTCAGGGCTTGGGTGTTGTCTACCACTCGAGCCACAGTTCTATTTCTGGCTTTTTGCTGGTTTTATTGCCACTAAGAGTCTCATGGCTTCCAACCACAATCCTCAGATCTCAGCCTCCTGAGTAGCTGGGGGTGGCGGTGTGAGCCCTGGATTTACTCCGGGAGATGGAGGGTGACTGTCAGGTTACTTCATTCCCCAGGCCCAAGCCTGGGCCGAGTGCGATTGTGAGCAGATTTCTCTTTTCCACAAACAGCAGGCAGGAACAGATTGCACTGTCTCTGCAGCAGGAGGGGTCCAGGAAGAGCAATCACAGCGGGTGAGCAGCGGGTCTGGTCCAACTCTGACAGTGTTAAAGGAGAGGGCAGAAGGTAGATTTAGAAATCTTACCAGGAAGAGATGGGCTGTGGCAGGTGGTACAATAAAATAGCAGACCCGAGATCCCAGCACACAAGTGTTACGAGAAAACTGGGTGGGGACCGGCCTGTCCTGAAAGGAACTCATAGAGGCACCTGCCCTCTGGGGGCCGAGGGCGCGGCTGGCTCAGCAGCACGTGGCACGCCGCCTGTGCGTGGTGCCCTGTGGTCCATCTCACAGCAGCAGGGAGAAAAGTCCCTTGGATGAGTGAAGACGTGGTGGGGAGTCCGGGAGGGGCACTGACTGTTAACCTGCAATCCCAGCACCTGGGAGATTTCCAGTTCTTGACCAATCCAGACTATATAGCAACTTCCAGGCCAAAAAGGCTTTGTCCAAAAGTGAAGGGGACAGGGGTTGGGAGTGTGGCCGAGTGGTGGAGTGCTCACCCAACATGCACGAAGCCCTCGGTACCACAGATACAGAAAACATGGCCCAAATGGTAGAGCGCTAACTTTGAGCAAAAAATGTCCAAGGACAGCAGCACCCAAGCCCTGAGTTCAACCCCAGGAGAAGGGGAAGCTGGGCTCTGGTGGCAGATGACTGTAATCCACTACTGAAGCTGAGATCTGAGGATCAAGACTCAAAGCCAGGCCAGGCAAGAAACTCCTTGAGATTCTTATCTCCACCACCAAAACAGCCCAACAGTGGGAAGTGAAGCTGTGGCTCAAAGTAGTAGAGCCCTAGCCTTGAGCAAAAGGAGCTCAGGGACTGAGCTCCCAGGCTCTGAGTTCAAGGCTCATGAACAATTTTTAAAAAAGCCATAAGTAGAGGCATGGTTCAAGTGGTAGAGCACCAAAGTCTAAGCTCAAACACACCCAAAAAAGCAGGGATTACCTAATTAACAGAAATGCTGAAGAGAGGCTGGCCGGGCTGTGGTGGTTCTAGTGTTATACACAATTGCGTGTGGCTCATTACCTGAGCTAATGAATTGGTCCATGGCTAAGGGGAAATAGATGCGAGACTGGGCAAATGCGAGCAGGAGTCTGTTATTTAAGTTCTTAGTTCATGTTTTTGACCCTCTGTGACTCTAGTTCCGAAAATCAAGTGGATCTATCTCTTTCTCCTCCCCATTTTTACACCCTATGGGTAGACACATGAGGGACCAAGAATGGACTGTGTATGGGAGGTGACCAGACCGGATGTCAGGACCAAGTGACTGGGCATCTGATCACACAGTTAACTGAGCCATCAAGGATGCTGACAAAGGCATATGCAACCACCACAGAGGGGGAAATGAACATGTCTGGACAAAGCCATTGCCCCTCAGTGTCTGCTGCCCTGGTTTATGAGCCTGGCGGGTGCCAAGCCCGGAGGGCTTACCGCACCCCCAGAAGCTGTGGGCTGGCAAGGGCACAGAAATTGTGCTGGTTTGAGCAGTTCTCTTGCCATTGTCTGTGGTGCACCGGCCCTGACACGCGCTGGGCCACCCCCTCATTCCACTGGCATCTGTTAGAACAACTCTCACCACTCTCAGACTCGACCTCCACGAGTCTCCCCGCCTGCCTGTAACTTTCCACTTTCAAGGGTACCTCACGAGGGCTTCCCAGTCCTAATTTCACAACTTTTTTTTTTAAAGGACTCCAAAGCAAAAACCTAGGAGAAATTATTTTAAAGAGGAAAGGAAGAGCTGGGTGCTGGTGGCTCAGGATTATAATCCTAGCTACTTAGGAGACTGAGATCTGAGGATTGTGGTTCAAAGTCAGACTTGGCAGAAAAGTCCTGAAACTCACCTCCAATTAACTGCCAAAAAAAAAAAGTACAAGTAGAGCAGTAGCTCAAGGGGTAGAGCACTAGCCTTGAGTACAAAAGCTCAGGGACAGCACGCAGGCTCTGATTTCAAACTCCAGGACTGGCAAAAAATTAATTGATTAAATTAAAAAGAAGAAAAGTTAAGTAAACATCACGGGAGGTTATTTGTGTTGGACTAAGCACTGCAAGCACGACCAGAGCTAAAAGTCAAGATGGCGTCACTCAAGCCAAGATTCCGCCTCATTGAGCTGAAACTAAACTGTTTATCTCACCCTCCAAGAAATCAGGATTAGAAAGAAAACAGCCAAATTTCCCAAGCAGGCCAGTTTCATTTGGCACATAAAGAACTTCTTCCCCCTGCCTTAATCCTTTCACAAGACAGGTAACCTGAAGTAACCCGGTGTTTACCAGTTTCGTTCTATCCCGTCTCCCTACCCAGCTTCCCAGGAAAGGGGGATGTGAAGGGCCAGGTGTGGGGTGGCACACACCTGTGATTCTTGCTGCTTGGGAGGTGTAGATAAAAACATCAAAGTCCAAGACTGGCCCCAAACACACAAAAATGTCCAAAAAACTAAAGCAGGAAAGGCCCTGACTTCAAACTCCAGCCTCACAAGGAAGCAATGACGAGAAGGATGGGAACAAAGACAAGGAAGGAAGGTAACTCATGTTGAGGATGGGATCCAAGGCCTTGGCACATGCTAAGCAGATGATATACTACTGACCTTCATCCTGAGCCACGAGAGGAATGGCCATGATCAGGCTGTATTTTTTTTCCACCTTCTGCCCTTTACTCATCTATAAAACCCAACCCTTCTACTGGTCTCCTCAATAGAAAACGGCATGTTCTACTTCATGGAATGAACTCTTGCCTGACTCCAGAACCAACAATAAAGCCAGTTGAGATCTGTAAACTAAATGGTGGTGATTCTGCCTTTCGTGTGTGCTAGTACCAGGGCTTGAACTAACACTCACTCTACCTGTTCCCTGACAGCTGGCACTCAATAACATGAAGCATGTTTCCAATTCTGGCTTTTTTTTCCCCCAAAAAAACTGTCTTCACAATCAAAACCATGATCCTTGAAATTCAGCCTCCTGAATAGCTAGAATTACTGGCATGAGCTATTTCAATTCTGGCTTTTCCCCTCAAAACTGTCTTCATAATCAAACCACGATGCTTAGATTTCAGCCTCCTGAGTAGCTAGAATTACTGGCATGAGCTACCAGTGCCCAGCTAGCCCTTTTAGATTTCTCAGATAAGGTCTGCAGTTTTCCCGGAGACAGTCTGGATCCTCCTACTTATGCCTCTTGAATATATGGGATCATAGATATGTGCCATCACACCTAGCCCACAGCCAACTGTACTTAAGGGAGAGTTAACGTGGACTTGCTAAACTGTATCCAGGACACAACAGCCATGCTAACCAGAGGAAGTACTGTGTGTGCCAGGAGGTTTCCTGCATTTAATCAACGCTGGCCACTGGCTATTCTGACTCACTCTCTGTATGTCAGGACTACAGATCATTTCTGATTGTAAGAATGCACCTCCACACAGCCAAGTGCGGGTGGCTCACGCCTGTCATCCTAGCTGCTCAAGAGGCTGAGATCTGAGGATCATGGTTCAAAGCCAGCTCAGGCAGGAAAGTCCGTGAAACTCTAATAGCCAATGAACCACCAGAAAATCAGAAGTGGTGCTGTGGGCAAAGTGGTAGAGGGCTAGCCTTGAGCAAAAAGAACTCAGGGATGGCACCCAGGTCCTGAGTTCAAGCTCCAGGACCGCCAACAGCAAAAAGCAATGAATCCCATATTGGGACCTATTTATCACAGCAAGTATCACTCATTGTTTTGTCTGCATTTCAGTTGTAACTTGCCATCTTGCATTTCATCTGCCAAGCCCCCCAAAAAAGGAGTGGTTGGTACAGATTCACCTGGGATGCGCCCCAGGTCTCAGCTCAGGGCTCTCCACCTCAGAGAAGCTGATCAAACTTCCTGGGTTCTCTGGGCTACTGGCTTGTTCCTCCCGACTGCTCTCCTCCTCATCTGACTTTTCTTGACTGCAAGAATGGACAAGACAGCTACGAGAGGCAAAGTGGAGTACAGGAGTTTAGAAATGTCCAGAAGTGGAGCTGGGAAGGTGTCTTAGTGGTAAAGCGCTTGCCTAGCATGCATAAAGCCCTGGGTTCGATTCCTCAGTACCACATACACAGAAAAAGCCAGAAGTGGTGCTGTGGCCCAAGTAGTAGAGTGTTAGCCTTGAGCAAAAGCTCAAAGACAGTGCCTCGGTCCTGAGATCAAAACCCCAGGACAGGCAAAATAATGATAATAATAATAGAAAAGAAAAAGAAATGTCCAGTAGACAAGTACTAGTGTGTATGCCTATAATTCTAGCTACTGTGGAAGATGAGATTTGAGAATCCCAGTTCAAAGTCAGTCCAGGCAGAAAAGTTCATGAGATTTTTCTCCAATTAACTAGCAAAAAAAAGTCAGTCACAAGTGGAGCCGAGGCTCAAGTAGTAGAGCACCTGCATTGAGCTGGAAAAGCTAAGGGATGGTGCTGTGGCTCTGAGTTCAAGCCCCACTACCATTACAGAAGAAGAAAGAATGAAGGAGGAGGAGGAGACGCAGAAACTGAAGATGCAGAAGAAGAAAAATGGAAGGGAAACGGCCATTTATAGAAAACCAAGCCTCATCTCAGAAGTTAAGCCTCTAGAACTAAAACACATGTTTGTTTTATTTTGGCTGTTCTGTATGTTCCTTGGTGTGTATCATGTGTGTTGTGTACGGGTTACATGTGCATACGTGTATCAGTATTACAGGGCCTGAACTCAGGGCCTAGTGCGGAGCCTGAGCTTTCTGGCTCCAGGTTAGTGCTCTTCTACCCAAGCTACAGCTCCACTGCCAGCTTTTCTGGTAGTTAAACTGGGGATAAGACTCACACTCTTTCCTGCCTGGGCTGGCTTTGAACTGTGATCCTCGGATCTTATCCTCCTGAGTAGCTATGATTATAGGCAGGAGCTACCAGCGCCCAGCAAGTGCCTGATTTGACAGACGAAGTCTCATTTGAACACACTCACACAGTGCTTCACCATTCTCAGTGTCTGCTTTCCAATAATGAAAGCCATCTGCAAAGTCTAAAACAGTATCTATTTGGTCTTTTCTAGAATTCACAATTTTCCATCCACGCGCAAATATTCCCCTAAACCATGGTGTGACACAAGGTCAGCCAGACTCAAGGTTCTTGGAGTGTAAGAGTTCATGGGTGAGTAAATGATTAGGAGTAAGAGAAATTGTGGCTAGCCTTATGGTCTCCGTGTCTGTTGCGCTAAGCACCACCGCATGAAAGGCTACTTTAGCTGCACATAAAAGAAGACACTGTCCTTTTTTTGTGTTCTCTGAGCTGTGGCAAAAAGAAAAAAAAAAAAAAAAACACTTCACCCCTGACCACACAATTCATGCTCTGCATTGTGCAACCACTAATCTGGCCTCAACCTGAGGCACCAACTGCTGCCCCAGAGACTGTGCAGAGGGACTGCTGGCCTCGCCCAGGGGTCCTGGCCTTCGTCCCAGAACCACCAATCCATACCCTCTGGAGGAAAGGAAGGGTGAGGGCAGGGAAAGGACCAAGGCCAGAGTCAGCCACGGTATGTATCTCACCCTCCAAGCCAACATGAGACTGAACTTGTTTTGAATAATATATTTTATCCTGATTAAAAAACATAATAATAGGGACTGGGAATGTGGCTTAGTGGTAGAGTGCTTGCCTAGCATGCATGATGCCCTGGGTTCGATTCCTCAGTACCACATACACAGAAAAGGCCAGAAATGGCGCTGTAGCTCAGGCGGTAGAGTGCTAGCTCAGGGATAGTGCCCAGGCCCTCAGTTCAGTGTAAAGTAGAAACTAGGTCTCAGTATTTTCAAAAGACTCCTGGGCCAGGTGCAGTTGTTCAGGTCTCTAACCCAGGAGTCTGAGATGGGAAAAACCAATGTTCAAGGAGATCCTGGGCAAGAAGTCCAAGAGATCTCATCTCACCTAACCTCACCTCAATGAACAGCCTGTCAGGGTCACACACACCGGTCACCCAGCAACACAGAAAGTATAAATGAGAGCATCTCAGACCAGAGGGAAAGCAGGACCCTAACTGAACAGGAGCTGAGCACAAAAGACTGGGAACATGGCTCAAAAAGGCTCTGAGTTCAACTCCATTACTGTGCCCTGCCCCACCCCCCCCAATTAAGTCCCTCCGTGATGTGATGGCTTCAAATTCCAGCAAAATTTTGAAATCCATGGGAGATATAATGGTACATGTAACATAATTGATAGCATATTCTAAGATGCAACTGTATTTCCAGAATAGCTCCCTGAACTCGCAGATACACCCACTTAAAGTATTTCAACATCAAGCTAATGAACTGTTTCAGAAAAGAAGTTGTGAGTGAAACTGAAGATTATTCTGGAACCCACAATGCTTCTTTCTAGAGGAAGCACATCAAGACTATCTTTGCAGCTCTAATTACCCTGTGGGTCTGAAGGCTAGGACTCAGGGGCTGAGCTTTCTGCGCGCAGGGCTGGCATTCTACCACTTTGAGCCACAGCTCCACTCTGGCTCTTTGGTGGTTTACTGGAGATGGGAGCCTTCTGCACTTTCCTGCCTGGGCTGGCTTCCAACCATGATCTCAGATCTCAGCCTCCAAAGCAAACAGGGTTACAGGTGTGAGCTACTGGCACCCGCCTAAAACCCCTTTGTGTAAGGAGAGAAGCAGAAGGAACACTGAAAGATGAAGAGAAGACAGAGTTAAAGAAATTCTAAGTGGTTATTTACCAAGAATGTCAAAGGCTCATTTTCCGAGTATACCACCAAGCTCTGCTCTGCTCTGCTCCTTGGACTTGGCATAATATTCAGAACATAATGATGCAGGACTCGTGCTTTTAGTTTATCCAAATAACCCTGAATGTTCCTTGTCCTAGCCTGTAGTGAAAACTGACAGTCCTTATTTTTATGAGAAAAAAGAGGAGGGGGGGTACTGGGCATGGAGGAATTCGACTGTAATCCCAGCATTTGGGAGCCGAGTGGAGGAGAGTCACGCGTTCCAGACTGTCCTCTCAGAAGGGAGAGGAAAGGAAGTGTGGCTTGGTCATGAGTTTCCCTACTCTTTGAATTGCTCTGTGCTTGAAATCTTCCTTCTGACGGATTCCAGTCATTCAAAAGACTTTTGTGCGTTAGGAACATTTAGTTATGTCAGCTGAGACTCTGGCTGCCCGCCTGGTAGAAAGACAATTTACAACAATACACACACACACACACACGCACACACACACACACATGTGCACGCACCAGACCTGGAGTTATTCCTCCCGTCCCCTGCTGGTCGTGCAGGTCTCTGATCTCCTCCGGCCGTGTCACAGGCAGTGCTGCTGTGGGAAATCACTGGAGGAACTTCTGACCTTTGTGGCTGAGTTCTAGGCCCACACCTCAGAGATAGCCTCGTTCCGTCCACTGAGGGTGTGGGACATATGGGGACTCAAGCAGGCCGGCTTTCAGGTGAACAGTACAGATGGTTTTGAAGAAAGGGTGTTTCCTGGGGTCATCGGACTTCTCTCTGCAGAAAAATTGTTTTAAAGGACACAATCAGCTGGACACAGTTAAGAAACCAAAAGAGGGCCAGGAGTGTAACCTAGTGGTAGAGTGCTTGCCTAGCATGAATGAAGCCCTGG
Organism: Megascapheus bottae; assembly: GCF_031878675.1. Taxonomy (NCBI): domain Eukaryota; kingdom Metazoa; phylum Chordata; class Mammalia; order Rodentia; family Geomyidae; genus Megascapheus; species Megascapheus bottae. The sequence goes on from NC_143540.1 coordinate 2,514,785, forward strand.
GTTCGATTCCTTAATACCACAAACTCCAAAAAAGCCAGAAGTGGTGCTGTGGCTCAAGTGATAGAGTGCTAGCCTTGAACAGGGATGTGACCTGGGCCCTGAGTTCAAACCCCAGGACTGGCCGGGGGGAGGGGAAGAAGGGGGAAGAATCACTGGTTGAATTATTACCTAGCCTCTCCCTGGCTCACAGTGCCCTCTCTTTTTGGTGTAGTGTGGGGGTTAAACCCAGGGTACTCCATTACCAAGCTATATCACAGCTCTTCTTCACTTGTGCTGGCTGATCTCTGGATGTGAATTCAGGACCTGGGTGCTGTATCTGAGGTTTTTTTCACTCAAGGCTGAGCCAAAGTGCTACTTCTGGACTTTTGGTGGTTAGCTGTGTCTCAGGCTGACTGATCTGCTCCTCCTGACCCAATCTCCTGGGCCTTGTTCTGGAACCACCCTTCTTCCCTCCTCCAAGGAAGTAAATGAAGACGAGGCCAGTCCCTCTTCACTGCAGGCTGGGGGGACAAGAGCAGCAAACTGCAGGCAGGGCAGCCTCAATGGGAGAATGCCAGCTGTGGGACAGTGAGGGGTACCAATTCCTTCAAGGGGAGGAGAGGAGGGTGGAATTAGAGGTGCATGCCAGAGGCTAAGCACCCGCATTCCAGCACAGCCTCCAGCTGAAACAATGCTTCGCCTGACAAGTTGGGCCCCTTGTAGGCCTGGGAGCTGCCGCCTCACAGAGAGGTGGGAGGAGGCATTTTGCCAAGTAGCATGGGCAGGATCCCACCAGGGCAATCTCTCGAAGCTCCTGTGGTGACAAAGGGCCTGGCATTTCCTGATACCTCACTACCACCATTACAATAACAGAAGGCTAACTAAGCTGGAGGGGTTTCCTGTGCTTTATGTTTTTTTGCTTTGCTTTGTTTTGCCTTTGGTTTTATGGTAAGATCAGGAAAAAAAAATACAGCTGAATGGGTGTAATTAGGCCCAATCTTTTAATGTACTTAGAGACAGAATATGAAAGACCACTCAACCCTGTCTTATCCCTCCAGGTCTAGGAAGACACCAGATGTATAGGAACAGGCTTGACCACATGCCTGTCCACCTATTCCAATCTAGGCCTGGCCAAGAACAATGCCCTTCGCCCCAAAGAAACCACAGCCTGTTTTTTCTTTCTGTTTCCTTGTGAAGCCCTATATAAGCCCACTCCAAAATCCAGTCTCTCGCACAACCTCCAACCCCACGGGAAGGTCTGGGCCCCGCACTGTTCCTAATAAACAGTCCTTCATCAAATCTGGCCCATTCCTCTTCCATTCGCCTCCGTGTTCCTAACAACAGCTAGCACTGTGCTGGCCCACGTCCCCCTCCCCACCTCCCCGGGGGAAGCAAGAAGGCCCTCTGCCAGAGGTCAGTAATCTGAAGAGGATTGCCTAGTCCCATCTGGGCCACCTGTCCCCTGCAGATGTCTAGACCGGGTAGGATTAAGATGCCAGCGTGGTGGGCACCTGTCCAGCCCCTCCTCTATTACTCATGCAATGGACATGGCTGACTGTGACCCTGTGACCACTGCCACCAGCCGAGGTCCCCGTCTGCAGGTCGCCCTGGCCGACCTTGCTCTGTGACCTTGTGGAAAGGAGGATCAGGAGAAGGAACGTCAGCACCCTGTCTTCACCCTTGCACATATCCCTCACAAGCATCATGCAGAAATGCTGGGCGGGGTCCCTGCTGGGGTGGTGGGAGAGGCAGGGAAGGAAACTATCTGCCTTCATGTCAGTGGCCCCTCACGCTGCTCTGACACCTCTTGCCAGCCAGGTCCCAGGACTGCACAATCCAAACACAAGAGGCCTCAGCATGCACATCTTGTGTTTGCCCCGTCAGCAGAACTGTCAAGAGCCGAGGGGGACAAAAACAAGCTGAGCTGAGCGCTCTCAGCGGTTTCCTGGGGCCCGTGCCTTCCTGCCCCAGACGGGGGCCTTCCCAGCTTTGTTCTCCTTTCCAGCTGCCCCCAGGCAGCGGGGCCGTTAAGTGGTGGCCTTTGCAGACCTCTCAGGAATGTGGCCCTCAGGACCCCAGGGGCCTGGGCTCCAGGCTCCACCCACAGGCAGAGCCAGGTAAGTCCCTCCCAACCACTTTCTCAGCACCCAGCTTTCTGCTAGCCACCTCCAGGAGGTGGAGGAGGGAGGGAGGTGGCTCCACCAGAGAGAATTCCTGTGTTCTTTTGGTTCAGAGGTCCACAGGGGGGGGGGGGGGGGGGCGCGGTATCCACAAAAAGATATCCATGATAATGCATCACAGTACAGTCTGGGGTGACATGCCACCACTGTGGTCATTAGGGTTCAGCAAACAACTCTTCCCACAAATGCTGGCCACCCCTGATTTTCTACACAACCTCTTCTGAGCCTCCAAGAGATTTGGGCACCTTCCAGAGATGTCCTCACCCTGCCTGGGATCTGCTTACTTCAGGCCTGAAAAACTATACCAATGAAAAGTCCCAAAGCTTTCCTGGAGTGTGGTCCAGTGGTAGAGTGCTTGCTTAGCCTACATGAGGCCCTGGGCTCGATTCCTCAGTACCACATACACAGAAAAAGTCAGAAATGGTGCTGTGGCTCAAGTGGTAGAATGTTAGCCTTGAGAAAGCTCAAGGACAGTGCCCAGGCCCTGAGTTCATGCCCCAGGACTGGAAAACAAACAAAGCCTTTAAGATTCCATCAGCCTAAAGCCACATGTGGTAGTGCACATCTATAACCCCAGTTCTTGGGGGGCTGGGACAGGGGGTTACAAATTGGAGGCCAGCATCAACTATAGAGCAAGAGCTTGTATGAAAAAAAACTAAACCAAGCCGGGTATGGTGGCTCACATCTGTAATCCTAGTTCCTCAGGAGACTGAGATCTGAGGACTGTGGTTCAGAGCCAGACAGAAGTGTATGAGACTCTTCAGAGGTCTGCTGGGTTGGGGGTCTGGGGGCGTTCCAGGTCACGTGGTCTGACAAGTGGCACCAGAGCAGTGACATTGTGGGGGGAGGGCTGTCAGGATCATGCCTGGGGAAGCCAGAAGCCTCCCACCACAGAGGCTGCAGCTCAGATGGGAACCTGTGCTCCCCAGGAGAGAAAAATCGATTCTGACAGAGATCGGACTAAGAGCCTCTGTTCCAAAAATACCAGCTGGTGTCCTGTGGGGAAGGAATACTTGGTTTTCTCTTCACAGAACAAGGCTAAGGCTGCTCAAGAGCAGTCATTCAGGATTATGGCAGCATGAGAGGGAGGGCCTGGCGAAGGGGTGGGTGGTCAGTCTTTTCTCCAAACAAATAAGCGCTCCTCCTGCACATGCTGTCCAAACATCGTCATGACCACCTCTGTCTCCTGCCAGCCTCTCCTGGCTCCCCAGAGCAGATACACCCGGGGCCTCTCCCTCCCTCCCAAGACTTATGCAATGAGCTTGTGGATGGATGGATGCCTCTGGCTCTGCACCATGTAGAGGCTAGCCGTAAGCTTCCACATGGGGGTGGACCATCAGCCTCTGAGACCCTTGAACAATCCAATTCCTATCTTGCCTAGTTAGTTTTTCTTTTTCTCCACTTGAAACACACACACACACACACACACACACACACACACACACAGACGTAAGAGCCAGGAGCGTCACTGGTTCCATTAACAGTGCTGTAAGAAGGGGTAGGGCACCTAAGTCTTTTTAGTGAAGAATTTCATGCTCCACTAAAATTTCCATCTTAATAACTGAGGCAGCTCCAAGATTTCATACACTTAAAAGCCTGAAGAATGTTCTAGAAGATACAGGCATGAATAAAACATCTAGTTCTTCTTTCTTCTGCGTGTTGATGAATGTCTTGGAAGCGTGACTGCTCTAATGAGCGGCGTGGAGCTTTCTGAGGTTTACCACCGCAGGGGAGCTGGACAAGAGAGGAAGTGTAATTCTTGTGATTTGAGTGCCTTCTTGAACAGAGGAGCCCGTTGATACACGGAGCCCCATTAGTGCATTCTGTTGCGATTTCCACTTACAGAACAAAAGTATGAGGGTGTGGCTTCCAGCCTTCAAAAAGAATGGCCATTAGTCTCTTTAAAAATTCAGGTTTGTTTTCTTTAATTTTCTTGTGGTGCTAGGAATTGGAGCCAAGGGCCTTGGGCTTGCTAGTGGGATGCCACACCCCCGGCTTCTGGGTTTATTTTCTATAGAGCCAAATACATACATCTTAAATAGACACTGTCATGAGCTCTGACGAATGCCTGCACTCATATATAACAGCACCGAAAGCAAGACAGAGCATTACATCCAAAGCCTGTGCCCTTTCTAGTCAGTAATCTGATCATTCTTATTCCTGTCACTAAGTGATTAAATCAAATGCAAGCCACACCCCAAGCCCAGCACTGGTGGCTCATGTCTGTAGGTTCAAAGCCAGCTTAGGAAGGAAGGTAGAGCTGGAGGTAGAGCTGTGGCTAAAGTGCTAGGGCACCAACCTTGAGCAAGAAAAAAAAGCTCAGGGGGCCGAGAGTTTGGCCTAGTGGTTAAAGTGCTTGCCTAGCATGCATGAAGACCCGGGTTCGATTCCTCGGTACCACATACATAGAAAAAAGCCGGAAGTGGTGCTGAGGCTCAAGTGGTAGAGTTCTAGCCTTGAGAAAGTCCAAGGACAGTGCTCAGGCCCTGAGCCCAAGCCCAGGACTGGCAAAAAAAAAAAAAAAAAGAAAAAGAAAAAAAAGCTCAGGGACAGCACCCAGGACAAGTTCAACTTTCAGCATTCTCTCTCACACAAACATACCACCACCACCACCACCACACACACACACAATAAAACTGGGTTCCAGTGGCTCACCCTGTAATCCTAGCTACTAAGGAAGTTGAGATCTGAGGATCTCAGTTCAAAGCCAGCTTAGGCAAGAAAGTACATGAGACTCTTATCTCCAGTGAACCATTACAAAGCCATAAATACAGATGTGGTGCTAGCTTTCAGCAAAAAGCTCAAGGACAGTTCAGAGGCCCTGAGGTCAAGCCCCAGGATTGGCACAAAAAAATAAAATAAAATAAGAGAGGAAGAGAGAAGAAGGGGCTGGGAGTTTGACCTAGTGGTAGAAAGAGAAAAGAAAAAAGCAAGAAAACGCCCCTGTACATTTTGTGTCTGGATTCTTTTAACTCAGCAAAACGTTCTGCAATGCATCCAAGTTATAGCTTGTATAATAAGTTTACTCATTTTTGTTTGCTTATATCTACATAATCTGTTATATATAACACTTCCAATTTGGGGCTGTAATTATTAGTATAAACAAAAAAGAAAAGCTTGGAGATTGTGAATTGTGGACATTTGTTTTCATTGCTCTTAAGTAAATACCTACAGAAAGGAATCACCAGGTCACTGAACAGGTGAATATGTAACTTCTGAAGATACTGTCCTCAAAAGGGGTACTTTCTTTGTTTCTATCAGCAACAACTGAGCCTCAACCAGTGGTTTTAACTTGAGTTGTTCTGGAGGTGAAGTACGCTGGTATTCCATCACGATTCACATGTGGTAATTCCCTATTCTTATTTCTTCTGTGAAGTGTCTTGTTTTTCCCTTCTTTCCCTTTCCTTCCCTTCCTTATCTTTTCTGCTTCCCTGAAACTTGCTACAGTGTGTGTAATGTTTTTGAAACATCATTTTATTTAAAGACTATCGAAATATGGGTCTTAATGGGCATGTACTAATGGCCCATTATAAAAATGTGAAAGTATATTACAAATATATATATGTGTGTGTGTGTGTGTGTGTGTGTGTGTGTGTGTGTGTGTGTGTGTGTGTCTAGGTGCCAGTGGCGGCTCATGCCCGTAATCCTAGTTACTCAAGAATGTGCGATCAGGGGCTGGGAATGTGGCTTAGTAGTGGAGTGCTTACCTCGTATATGCAAAGCCCTGGGTTCAATCTCTCAGTACTACATAAACAGAAAAGGCCAGAAACTTCGCTGTGGCTCAAGTGGTTGCGTGCTAGTCTCCAGCTAAAGAAGCTCAGGGGCCAGGTGCTGGTGGCTCAGGCCTGTCTGTAATCCTAGCTACTCAGGAGGTTGAGTTCTTTTTTCTTTTTCTTTTTCTTTTTTTGCCAGTCCTGGGCTTGAGCTCAGGGCCTGAGCACTGTCCTTGGACTTTCTCAAGGCTAGAGCTCTACCACTTGAGCCTCAGCACCACTTCTGGGTTTTCCTATGTATGTGGTACTGAGGAATTGAACCCGGGTCTTCGTGCATGCTAGGCAAGCCCTCTACCACTAGGCCACACTCTCAGCCCTGGGAGGCTGAGATCTGAGGATCACTGTTCAAAGCTAGCCCAGGCACTAAAGTCTTACCTCCAGTTAACCACCAGAAAACCAGAAGCAGCACTGTTACTCAAGTGGTAGAGCTCTAGCCTTGAGCTAAGAACTCAGGGACGGTGCCCAGGCCAATTGGCGTGCACACACACGTACACACACGTACACACACACACACACACACACACACACGAAGACCCTGAGTTTCAAGTCCTATGACTGACAACATACATGAGTAAATAAACAGAACCATGTCATTTTGGAGAGTAAACAACCTCTAAGATCTTTCCCAACTCTAACAAAATAAAATGATTATAGAAGCAACTACTGTGTATCAGTATTAAGTTGGTTTGGTTGTTGTTTCATGCGTGGCACTGGGGATTTGACCCTGGTTCACCTCACACATGCTAGGGGTGTGTTTTACCACTAGGCTACACTGCCAGCCCTTAACTGTTCTTGTGGCTGATAAAATAGGTTGACATAGCCAACATCTGTTCTCAATTACTTCCTCTTTTCTTCTCCTAACTTGTCCCCTTTTCTCTCCTTCAGCTAGGAAGCCCATAGCTCTCCCTGTGAACTGGACCCAAGATGGTAGGAGGTCCTCTCCCAAGTCAAAAGACATTCTCTTGCCCTTCTCTGTCCCCCAAGATGGTCAACAGGAGGCCCGATTAGGACCTGGGAAAAGCACACAGACCGACCAAGCTCAGGGCAGGAAGTAGAGCCTGCCTCCTCAGGACAACGCTGCCCTGCTGGGGCAGCCCTGGACTTCCTGCCCTTGTATTGTGGGAGACAATAAGGCCTCATCTGCTGCAGCCAGTGGAGCCAGCTTTGCTGAGATTTGCTGCGGAGCCCATTGTCAGCTGATTGCTGGGTGTTTAAAAGACCTACCAAACAAGAAGGGAACTGTTTCTAGGCTGCCCCATAAAGTCTTCCCTGAGCCTGGCTTTACTCAGGACACGCCGGGGCCTCTCAAAGAGCTTTGAGTACTGAGACACAATTATATATCCACATACGCAGAAGGGCTTAACATTTCCACTGTGTCAAGCCTTCCGAGAGCCACTTTATACAACACTGATAACCTGTTCCAGTATTCTTCTGCAGTTATGGAAATGCTAGGCAAGCACTCTATCACTAGAGCCACGCCCTGGCCCTTTCGGCTTTAAGATGGGGTTTCAATTTTCCCTAGAGTTAGCCTTGGACCACAAATCCTATGCCCAGTGTGCAGAGCTGGGATACTAAGGCATACACTGCCAGGGCCAGGCCATATTTGAGATAGTGTCTTTTTCCTGGGCTGGAATCACAGTCCTATTACCTTCGAAGTCTCAAGTATGTGCGACTACAGGTATGAGCTACCCCTCCCTCCAATCCTCCCCTCCCTCCCCTTCTCCCTTCTCACTCTCCCCAGTGACACAAAAACACAAGTATAGATACTGCAGTCTTTGCCTGGCATGAAGTGAAACCCTATCTCAAAAAACAAAAATAAAAAAACCCAGCAATGGTACTGGTGCCTCACACCTGTTAATTCCAGCTTCTCAGGAGGCTGAGAACTGAGGATCATGGTTCAAAGCCAGCCAGGGGCAGGAAAGTTTGTGAGACTATCTCTAATTAACCACTGGAAACAGGAAATGGAGCTGTGTTTCGAAGTGGTAAAGCACTAGCCTTGAGCAAAAAAAGCTCAGGAACATAGCCCAAGACCTGAGTTCACATCCCATGGCTGACCACAGTAACAATAATAACAACAATCAACACAAAAATGGGCTAGAGATATGGCTCAGGTGGTAGAGTACCTGCCTAACAAGTGTGGGGTCCCCAGTTCAAGCCTAAATACTGAAAAAACAAAAGCTAAAACCAACAAATCAGAGGCAGGGACTGTGGCTTCGTGGCTGAATAATTGTCTAGCATGCATGAAGCCCTGTGTTCAATTCCTCATCACCACATAAGCAGAAAAAGCCACAAGTAGAGCTGTGGCTCAAGTGGTAGGAATAGCCTTGAGCAAAAGCAGCTCAGGGATAGCACCCAGGCCCAGAGTTCAAGCACACAGCCAAACAGAACATCATACTACCGCAAAGCGTACTCTCTCCTTCTCTGAAGGGTTTATACAAATGAAAATTGCCAGGTGCATTAAAACCATAATGATAGCCCCAAATCAAGTGGTCAGAGCATCTACCCTTAAACGCCTATCTGTAAAATTTCAATTATATCTTTCTACAAAGATGGAAAGTCTTCAATTAAAACTAGAGGTCAACAATAACCAAACCTTTTCTTAGCATGCTATCTGAAAATCACGTTGAATGAATGGGTTAGGAAACAACAGTTGAGTCAGGAAGGGCTCAAGCATTGTTTTCGGTAACTCATGAGTGCTACACATAATCTAAGTAGACTGAATGACAATTTAGCCTTTCTTAATCTTCCTTCCCTCCCCCACCCCCCGCATTTACAAGTTTTCAAAAAGAAAATCCTATTTGTAAACAGGATGCCAAGGCAGAAAAAATGCTTACACCAATCTGCTCTAGAAGTTCACGCTACCTATAATGCTCCTTACTGAATCAAACGGAAACATGGCATCCACCACTAACTTTCGTGTTGGAACCCATGACTGAACACTAGGCCAGAACGCTATGACCCCAACTTTCAGATGGCTGCGCAGCTGAGCTGATATCACCCCAGGGCAGGGACATGAAGCTGGAGGACGAGCACGGCTTTGTGCCTGACCGCCCCCCTCCTCTGCCCTCACATGCTGGCCTGTAACATAAGTGGGGCTTTGTTCAGAGGCTAGCCTGGAGCTGTACGGGGGTGGGGGTGGGGGGAAATCAGGGCACCACTGCCATCCACATTCATCCTCGTTGTCACACTGGACTCAGGAACCCACATTAAAGATTTGCTTCTCGTTTTCTGGACAGAACCTTCTAGAAAGCTAAAACAAACACACACACACACACACACACACACACACACGCACGCACGCACGCACGCGCAAGAGTACCACACAAATGACCTCACACTGGAGTATCATCATTTGTTCAGGTTGAAGTAACATAAACCTTCCGGAGAAAATAGGGTCACAGAAAGTAACCTCAATTTTCCCTGGGGGGTGGGGGGAGCTCCCACTCTCAGGGTACTGAGACTGAACACCTGGCTACTGTGAAAGCTAACCTCTGTGAACCAAGCCAGCCCCCTGGGCATCTTCATCGCTCAGTTTGTACTTTCTCCACAACGCTGCGTGTGGCACTCTGGACTGCATTCACAAGCAAATGTGGCTCAAGTGTCACTTCCTGGCCTCTCATCCCTGGCTGGTCGCACCGTGGCTGTGGCGGTGGTGGGTTTAAGTCATGTGGAAGCTGTTCATCTTCCTCACCCAACACTTCACTGAAGATATTTTTTTTTAAGGAAAACATCACCTTTGCATTCTTGCTATTTTCCTCCTCCAGTTTTTGAGCTTATCACGGGCCACGTGAACTGGTGAGCTGACAAAAGCTTTGTTGGGAGAAACATTTGTGAGCTTCATTGCTCCATGTCTTCTGTATTCTTCTTCCTGTGTGGTCCCTCGCCCGGGTGTCATTTTACCTGAGTCAGGTTCGGAAGTTCTTCCAGATGAAGACTGAAGGGCTGGCTGGGTGGCCTCCAAAGACAGCACCCCCATGCCTCACCCTACAGGACCCATTTTCTCCACTGTTAAATATGTGCTGAGCTGCTTTCTTACTGAGTTTCCTAAGTCATGCTTTACAGGAAGTGCCCTGTGAGGGCCACAAAGTATTTCCAGAAGTTTAAACCATAGTGAAACTTTTTTTTGGTCCATCATGGAGCTTAAGCTTAGGGTCTGGGTGCTGTTCCCAGTTTTTCTGCTCAAGGCCAGTGTTCTGCCACTTTGAGCCACAGCTCCTCTTCCCTTAGTGGAAGCACATTTAAAGATGTGACCAGTGTGGGGGGAAAAGTAGTAATATGACTGTGTAGTGACGCAGGCTAACACGCAGGAGGACCTTGAGTTCCAGGCCAGCTAGGCCTTGCCACTAATAGGATTTATCTGAATTCAGGAATTTTCCTCCTTTATTTGTGCCTTTTGAGTAGCTAAGATTACAGGTGTGATCCAACTTTACCCATTTTTTTCCTATTGTATTTTAGGACATTCTGATATGATTAAAAACACTCAGACTGGGCGGGAGTTTGGCCTAGTGGTAGAGTGCTTGCCTAGCATGCACAAAGACCTGGGTTTAATTCCTCGGGACCACATACATAGAAAACGCCGGAAGTGGTGCTGAGGCTCAAGTGGTAGAGCTCTAGCCTTGAGAAAGTCCAAGGACAGTGCTCAGGCCCTGAGCCCAAGCCCAGGACTGGCAAAAACAAAACAAAACAAAAACAACAACAAAAAACCACTCAGACTGTATTTGTATGTCTTTGGGAGAGGAAGCGGGGGCACAGAAATGGAGGGACAAAGGGTGAGTGGTACACACAAGGAACTGTGTTGGAAATGAGCTATACTGTGGGTGAGCCAGGAGGGAACATGTGGAAGAGGGCGAGAAAAGGGAAGACACTGTCCAAAAACGAACGCATTTATGATCTGACTTATGTGACTGCAACCCCTCTCTACATCACTTCTACAGCAATAATGAAACTTTGAAAGAAGACTCAGATTGGCCAACTCTGAATCTGTGGGTGTTGAATTTGCCCTGTAACTTCAGGACAGAGTTTTAAAAATGATATGTGGTCCACAACTTGTCACACGATTGCAATCCTGACATAAGCGCATAAATTTGAAGTGTTTTTCTCACACATATTTGTTTCCTGGCAATAAACTATATATCTGTCACAGAGGAAAGAGCACATCAAGTTCTTCACATTAGTTGACAAATTACTTTATTAGGTTTAAGGCTGAACATGAAATTCTAACAACTCAAGGTGAACAGAATAAACCATTTATTAAAACACCGTGTGATAAATCTTTTGGCCAGTGCTCCCCGGGGAAAGTTCCCTTCACTGATACTTTGCTGGAAATCTGCACCAAGCTGAGCAGCCCCAGATGGCCGTCCATCTACGAGCAGCAGGTCCCGGCGCTCTGGTGAATCGGGACTCTCTCAAAGGCAATCCCAACTGCAGCCTTGCAGGCCCAAATTACAGTTGTTTTCCCTGTTCACTGGTCCAGGAGTAAAATTCTCACTCACATCAAATCCACGTCACAGTTTCCCTCTCCCAACAAGGTGAGGACCTGGATGGGCTTTAGATTACACTCTTTTGGCTCTGGTGCGCTCTCTTTTTCTGAGTGTTGGGCTAGCACAGGGGCAGCATTCGGGGCACAGAAGATCCCGTAAAGCCTTCTGCACATGAGAACCGACAGGGTCCTTCTGTCTGCACTTCTCTTTTTTATAGCACTTCTAAGCCATGTGTGACACACACAGAGGTAGGAAACAGCATCTTTAATAAATTATCTTCTTAACTGTAGAGAACTTATGAAATTAAGCCAACAAAATGGTAAGCCGTGCCTCTGACCAGTCCCAAAGGCCCACAGGCCCACGGCGTTGTTTGAAGAGTGACTCTCTGGAGGCTGGCCTCAATCCTGCCTTGAGCAGCAAGATCTCCAGGGGCAGCAAACACTGCCAAGGACGGCTGGAGGCACCCTTACTTGCCGATTCTCTGGACCACCCAGTCCTGCTGGCACAGAGGGCAGCGATTGTTCTGTTTCACCCACAGGGACATGCAGCAGTTGTGGAAGGAGTGGTTGCACTCTCCCCAGACCACTGAGAAAGAAGAGCAGGGGACAGGACAGCAAGTTAAATCACCACACTCAGAAACACAGCCATAGTTACAGCGTGAATGAAGATCCCATCAACAAAACACACAACACTTATATGCATAAGTTGTTACATTTAAGAAACATGTCACAGGACCGGGAGTTTGGCCTAGTGGTTAAAGTGCTTGCCTAGCATGCACGAAGACCCAGGTTCGATTCCTCGGTACCACATACATAGAAAAAAGCCAGAAGTGGTGCTGAGGCTCAAGTGGTAGAAAGTCCAAGGACAGTGCTCAGGCCCTGAGCTCAAGCCCAGGACTGGCAAAAAAAAAAAAGAAAAAAAGAAACATGTCACAGGTGTGTGTGTGTATGTGAGAGAGGGAGAGGGAGAGGGAGAGGGAGAGAGAGAGACTTGCCCTGCTGGAGAATCTAAAGGGCTCCTTAGTCTTCCCTAAGCATTCACATGAAAGGACCTGAGACAGCTTTGGATATGACTTTATTGATTTTATTTACCAAGATACCATGCGTCTTTCATGTTCAGTTCTGTGATTATAAAAAGATGGCAAGCTTGTAAATGCTATCAGTTATACTTCTGATACTGAGCTCTAGTCTAATAGCCATGAGCAGGAACAATTACACACCTACCAAACAGTGATAGTGCAAAGGGGCTGGCTGAAGAGAAGTTTCTAACACAATTCTCCTTTGTTTGTTTGTTTAACAAGCAGCATTAAGAACCACTGAAGTTGGTCAGGAGTTTGGCCTAGTGGTACAGTGCTTGCCTAGCATGCACAAAGACCTGGGTTCGAGTCCTTGGTACCACAGACATAGAAAGCGCCAGAAGTGGTGCTGTGGCTCAAGTAGTAGAGCTCTAGCCTTGAGAAAAATCCAAGGAGGACTGGAAATGAACCACTGAAGCCAGTGAACAGTGCGAGGTGAGTATCACTGCCCCCAGGGCTGTATGAGAGGGAGACAAGCACTTCTCCTGGAGGTGGAGGCAGCTGAGGTGGGTGGCGGGAAGGAGGGGTGCAGCCAAGTCCTTCAGGAGGAAGGCGTGCGCTGGGGCCATGGCTGCCTTCTGCTCTGCCTCGACTGTGGGGTCGGGAGGGCTGCCATGCCCGCCCTTCCCCACTGCTTTACCTTCCTACGCTAAAGAGACCTCAGCCAGCTGGCTTAAAAAAGAGAGAGTGACAGACACATCTAGAAGTTAAACAGTGGCCTAATTACTTCATGAACATTTTTTTAGATATCCAAACTTGCTGACCTAAGTTCTCCTTCAGTAGTTGAGCCTTTTTTTTAACCTGTGTGGCCCATCAAGTACAGTTTGGGAATGTGGCTTAGGGGTAGAGTGCTTGCTTAGCATGCCATGAAGCCCTGGGTTCAATTCCTCAGTATCACATAAACAGAAAAAGCCAGAAATGGCCACTGTGGCTCAAGTGGTAGAGAGCTAGCCTTGAGCAAAAGCAGCTCAGGGACAACACCCAGGCCCTGAGTTCAAGCCCCAGGACTGGCCAAAAAAAAACAAAAAAACAACGCAACAATGAGGACACAAAAACCTTTAAACTGCTCAAAATATGGAGCCAAAGGCAATTTTTGTATTTAAAAATCTAAGACCATAAAAAGAATTTTATAGATTTCAACATACAAACCACATTCTTTAAAAGAAAGCCTGGGGCTTGGAATTTTTTCTCCCTTCGTTAAAAAGTTAATTACGACATCATAAAAAAACGTTGAAAACTGAAATGCTTTAGTGGAATCTAAACTGACCTGTAACATACCCCAAATCACAATGTTATTTTGGCAAATTCCTTGTTTTATAATTTCCTTAATGGGAGGTAATCTGATTAGCAAAATGTTTTTCTACAGCCAGTCTGGAATATGCAAGCAGCTCCTAATGACAGCAATAAAGACAGCAGAGCCACTCCAGGAAGGGCTTTCAAGAACCAACCTTTTATATGGATAATAGGCCATGCTTTTCAGTTTATTTTTGTGTACTGGCAGAGTCAACCTTCACTGTACTTTTAAACATCCCACCCTGAGCTCGGGTTGAAATGCCAAAGACAGCCATTGGAACATACCCACACAGTCCTCTTGTTTGTTTTCCGCTTGACATCTGAGACAGGCATCTAAAAGCAAACAAACAGCCTTTCTCATTCTCTTGAGCAGAATGCAATTTATAAAATCCAGAAAGACCCTTCAAAGTCAAACACAAGCCCTGGGGGTTGTAAAAGAAGGGAAGAGATGCCTGGGATTGATTTCTCATCAGGAAAGTAACTATTTCAAGAGAAATAAAAGCATGAGGCATTCTACTAAGTTAATTTTGGCCAGAAGCAATTTCCCAAGGGTTAAGGACCCTTCACAGGCTCTGATGAGCAAGTGGCTTGGCAGTACTGTGCCCTCACTCACTTACTATAGATAAGTGCACCTTTATGCCCACCTAGAGGTAGATTATCTTCCAGATGCCACTTTAAACAAGCCACAGCACAATCTAGAAGATAATCCTCAAGTCTACTGGAAGGGGTTTTCACCATTTAGCTTCTTAATTTTTTTAAATTATGTGACCATATGATCTACATAAAAAAAATTAAGGCATTTTCCAAGTTGCTTCATAAGCTAATTTTCTTGAGGCAGCTGCACTTTAGTGACACAAGAACCAAACACACTGTGAGAGCTTTGCAAACAAGCAAACACCAGGTATCCCTGAATACTAAGCTCTAACTAAGAACCCCTCCCTCCCTCCCTCCCTCCCTCCCTCAGCCCCCCCTCCCCCCCTCTCTCCAGGTTGTCTGACCTCTAACATCTGCCTAATAATAGCAAAGTCTTTTCACCAATTACCCAGGAGTATAAAGAAGGGCTGGGAAGCTAAGGGCCCTGTTTGTGAAGTCCATTTTCTAGTATAATTTGCCAGATTTTTTTTCTTGAGGGGGTAGTGGTAACAGAGTACTTTAGAGACCAAAAAAATGTATTCATTCAATGGTTCCAAGTGGAGTCAATGTTGAGTAAAAAGAAGCTCAAATCAACAGAAAAAAAAAGTTTTTATTTTTTAATTTTTTTGGGGGGGTGTCCTCAGCTTGGTATTTTTTTTTGCATTTTTTATTGTAATTAGTAAAAGGGTTACATGATATTTGCCAGATAGAAGGTGCATTAATTCACATACATTGATAGCCTTTCACATGTCTTGGTACCCATTTCCCTCCCCCCCACACCCCCCCCCCAAAAAGTTTTTAATATAGAGAAAATAAGTCAGTAAAGACAGCAGCAGTGGAATGAGTGAATAGCAATGCTGGCTTCTTTCTGCACAGGCATTTGCTTGCTCCTCTTGCAAGCGCTGACCCCTAAAACAACATGGCCATCTTGACTCCAGCCACCCTCAGAGCCATTCTGAAATGCCTGACTCGCTCAGTGTGGACTTGCATGTACCTGGTACAGCAACCTGAGCGCAAACCACTTCTCCGGAATTCATTAGCAAAGAGGTAGTAGAACAAGTTTCAAAAAATTCTACTCATTTGTCTTTGTGCTACTACTGAAGCTTGAACTCACGGCCGGGACTCTGTCCCTGAGGTGTTGTGTTTTTTTTTTTGGGGGGGGGGGGGGGAGAATGAAGATAGGCATGAGCCATGGCTGCCACAAGGAAAACAAACAAGCAAACAAAACTTGAACACTGTTTCTAATATCTAAAGCAGCTTATTTCTTTTTTTCTTTTCTTTAGCTTTCTCAAGATTAGTGCTCTACCACTTGAGCCACAGAGCTCCTTTCTCCTTTTTCTGTGTATGGGGTTCCAAGGAAACGAATCTAGAGCTTCCTGCATGCTAGTCAAGCACTCTACCAGTAGGCCACACTCTCTAAAGCAGCTTATTTCTAAGGAGTACAGCAATAACACCTTACAGAATGTTGCTAGGTTGGGAAGTTTTCTGTTGTCACCTGACTATTAAAAGACTACTAACATTTATCTCATAAAGTACTGTACAAAGGTCTAGTCCTGAACTCTTTTCTAAACCCAAAGTACAGCTGCTGTACATATTCTAGATTCATCTTGCTGAAGCACAATCTCTCCTATAATTAGAAGGTTAATGAATGAGTCATTTATAGCCCATACTTTGACCTACTTTAAATAGCCCAGTTATGTTTGTTGCAAATTTTTAATATTATTTTAGGTTTTTCCATTTCCAGTTACTATTTACAATTCTCTCCCTAAAGGGAGAATAATCCTTTAAAAATGTCCTATTGGGTACATTCTTTTAGAAACAAAAAACGAGCTACAAGTTTAGCATCCTTTAAACCAAACAAGATTTAGAGGATAAAATTTTCCTAAAAACAAGATAAAAGCCTCTGGATTAGCTGAAAATGACTCTCAAAGGCAAACATGTGATTATTCAGTATATGCTATGTGAAAAATGACCAATGTGGCTTGTGGGCAGCGATAGGAGGGGGAAACCAGCCCAAGAAACAGCTGTCCAAGCAAAGAAATATATTCATTACCTGATTTATGAAATGGTAACACCTCTGTACAACATCTTAGTAACAACAATAAAATTATATATTAAAAGATGATTCCCGGCCGGGAGTTTGGCCTAGTGGTTAAAGTGCTTGCCTAGCATGCATGAAGACCCAGGTTCGAATCCTCGGTACCACATATAGAAAAAAGCCGGAAGTGGTGCTGAGGCTCAGGTGGTAGAGCTCTAGCCTTGAGAAAGTCCAAGGACAGTGCTCAGGCCCTGAGCTCAAGCCCAGGACTGGCAAAAAAAAATAAAATAAAATAAAACTAACCCTTCTCAAAAAAAAAAAAAAAAAAAAAATGATTCCCACTGGGGCCAGGAGTTTGGCCTAGTGGTGCAGTGCTTGCCTAGTACGCACGAAGCCCTGGTACCATATAGGCAGAAAAACCCGCAAGTGATGCTGTGGCTCAAGTGGCTGAGTGCTAGCCTTGAGAAAGCCCAAGGACAGTGCCCAGGCCCTGAGTTCAAGCCCCAGGACTGAAGGGAAAACAATAACAACAAACAAAGACTCCCCCACTAAAAATTACCATTCTAATTTACAGTAGATATAGAATTACAGACAAATAATGCAGATACGTGAAAAAAGTGAACTAGGTGTAACATACTTAAAGAAAAAAGTGAATTGTGTCCACCACAATCAAGATCTTTCAAGTTGAGGCCGGGAGTTTGGCCTAGTGGTAGAGGGCTTGCCTAGCATGCACGAAGACCTGGGTTTGATTCCTTGGTACCACATACATAGAAAAAAGCCAGAAGTGGTGCTGAGGATCAAGTGGTAGAGCTCTAGCCTTGAGGAAGTCCAAGGACAGTGCTCAGGCCCCGAATTCAATCCCCGGAACTGGCAAAAGAAAAGAAAACAAAACAAAAAAGAACTATTCCAAAAAAGAAATGTACTCTTTACCTGACTTAACTATAACCCCTTTGCACATCATCATTACAATAACTTAAGAAAAAAAAGCAACAAAAAAACAATTTGAATACTAAAGCAACCCTTATGAGTAGGAGACATGGAGAACTTGATTCTGGTAGATTTGATGTCTCATTCCTCAAGAAGAGATAGGAGTAATTCTCTACATTTCTTCCCGTTGGATCCTTTTTCAGGGCAGGCTACAAAATCCTCAAACTAGGGAACCAGTAGTTTTTTCAGTGATCCTCACGACGCTCTCTACATGACTTCACGGGCTCTAAAGTTCACTGTGTGGCTGCCAGGGCCCTACCGTTCACTAGACGCCATCCCGCCCTCCCCACACAGGAAAAAACCCCAGCAGCAGCACAAAGCCTGGTGCAGTTGGCATAACGCCAGCCTAGTAATTACGGAGTCCAAGAGTTCAAACACCTGCAGTGCCAAAACTAAAGACACAACTGGAGTAGTCTTTCAAGGAAATGAGCCGGCCGTAAACACCTGAAACCCGCTGAAATCAAGCTGGTTCTGGAATAGGCACTTGAGTGGTTTTTCCATGGTTTGGGTGAACTTATTCTTTTGGTGTCCCCCCCCTTTCACGCTTATCTACTGTGAATGTCTTAGTGGAAGAGGATTCGCGCATCACCATCGTGGGGTGATCAGAAGGTGTGGTTTCTCCCACCACCACCCCTACCGAGGCCCGTCTGGAGCCTGGACGCGGCCGGCTGCCTGGGGCCGTCCCCGGAGTGTCCCGCGGAGGCCCCGCGGCCTGGCGCAGCGCGCTCGCCCGTCCCCCGGGCCCGCGTCCAGGGCCGTCTCCGGAGTGTCCCGCGGAGGCCCCGGCCTGGCGCAGCGCGCTCGCCCGTCCCCGCAGTGTCCCGCGGAGGCCCCGCGGCCTGGCGCAGCGCGCTCGCCCGTCCCCGCAGTGTCCCGCGGAGGCCCCGCGGCCTGGCGCAGCGCGCTCGCCCGTCCCCCGGGCCCGCGTCCAGGGCCGTCTCCGGAGTGTCCCGCGGAGGCCCCGCCGGCGCCGCGGCCTGGCGTATCGCGCTTACCCATCACCTGGACCCTGCAGATGGCGCACGTATCGCACTCCACGTCCCAGCTCCACATGGCGACTGCGTTCCACTTCTTCAGGGAGAACATTTTGTCGCCCCCGGACTTGGAGCCGGCGCTCCCGGAGTGAGAGGACAAGGCGCAAGAGTCCTCGCCGTCCTCCACGTCGGCCATGGCGACGGCGCGGAGCCGGCGACGAGGTCGTTGGGCCAGGGAGGCGGTGGGGATGGCGGCTCCGCGGGGCCGCGCGACGGACCGCAGCGCCGCCCGCAGGCCGCCGCTCGGGCGGAACTCGGACGCCCGCGCGGCCCGGGATTGGCTGGCGCGGGAGAGTGACGTCACTGGCGCGCGGGGGCGGGGCCGCGGGGGGCGGGGCCGCGGGGCAGCGCCGCGCACGGCGTCGCCCGTGACCCGCCCGCGGGGGCCTTCGGAGGGGCCCGGGTCCTCCCTTCGTAAACGTCCTCGCGGTCTGAAGAAAGCCCGGGGGCGGCTCGGGCCTTCCGAGGACCTAGGATGACGGTGCGAGCCGGTGGTGGTGGCGGCGAGCCTGGCCTACACGTCAAGACTCCAGAGACTTCAGAGGCTGCCCGGCAGGCAAGGCCTGGAGACGTCACCTCCGGGAGCGCAGAACAGAGGCTGGCCGGGGAGGGGAGGCCAACTCAGAGACAGAAACATAAACACGGATACAGAGCCACTGCCTGCTTTTAAGATATTACTTTTAACGTGTTGTGCAGGGCTACCCTTTCCTAAGTCCTATAATAAAGTGTTTTTGTGGGGGTTGTTTGGATGCAATGTCACCCCTTTCTTGGCTTTTCCCTACATTCCCCCATTCCCCTCGCAGTCTCTGCCCACAAATTGCATACTTCACTCATTGGATACCATGACTGCATTTATTCACCCTACTCCTTTTTTTTTTTTTTTTTTTGGTGGGTCATGGGGCTTGACCTTGGCCTGGGCGTTGTCCCTGAGCTCGTCAGCTCAAGGCTACCCTCTACCCTTGCACCAAGCCCCATTTCCCTTTTCTAGAGGTTAATTGGAGATGAGTATCAGATTCTTTTGTGCCAGAGCTGGCTCTGAGCCTTGATCCTCAAGACCTCAGACTCCTGAGTAGCTAGGATTATAGGCATGAGCCACCTCAGCCAGCCACCCTTTCTACTCTTTCTGTACCCTCCATCACCCTCCTAAAAAGACAAAAGTAAAACCAGCCAGGTGCTGGTACCTCATGTCTGGTATCCTAGCTACTCAGGAAGCTGGGATCTGAGGATCTCAGTTCAAAGCTAGCCAGGCAGGAAAGTCCATGAGACACATCTCCAGTTAACCACCAGAAAACCAGAAGTAGAGCTCAAAGTGGAAGAGTGTAAGCGTTGAGCACAAAAGCTCAGGGTCAGTACCTAGACCCTGAGTCCAAGCCCCACAAGCAAAAAAAAAAAAAAAAAAAAAAGTCCTGCCTAGCAGGTTTTTTGTTTTGCCAGTGCTGAGCTTGAGCTCTGTCCTTAGACTTTCTCAAGGCCAGAGCTCCACCACTTGAGCCACAGCACCATTTCTGGCTTTTTTTTGTTGTTTTGTTTTTTTGGTTTTTTTTATGTATGTGGTACCAAGGAATCAAGCCCGGGTCCTTATGCATGCTAGGCAAGCACTCTACCACTAGGCTAAACTCCCGGACCCTGCCTAGCTGTTATGATGTCTCTCCTATTCCATCTTTGTAGTTCAAAGTATGATGTACATAATCTCTGATCCACTCTGAGTTGACTTTGGTGCAGGATGAGAAATAGGGATCCTATTTTAGTTTTCTACACATGGCTATCCAGTTTTCTGAGCACCACTTATTGAGGAGGTTGTCTTTTTCACACTGTATGTTTTTGGCTCCCTTATCAAATGCAATTGCTGGGTCTTCTAGTCTGTTCCATTGATCGTTAGGCCTGTTTTTGTTCTATTACCAAACTGTCCCCCCCCCCTTTTTTTCTTTTGTTTTAACTTTGCTTTATTTTATTGATCAGGAGTAAATCCTTAGTTTTGGTCAGATATTCCTAATCCTACACACACACACGCGCACACACACACACACACACACACACACACATACACACACACAGTGGAGCAAGACAACCTTGCTGGAGAATTCTTTAAGTCCTCCAGGCCTCCTGTGTAAGGTGTCAGAATCATCATTTGCACAGTGGGGTTCAGCTGCACGTGTGAAGAATTTCAGATTGGATGGGGAATGACAGAGAGAGACCCAGACCAGAGTGGTGTGGTGGCCTCTTTAGAAACCTGACCACTTTCTCAAGCAAGGTAAGCTTGGGCAGCAGGTTCTTTACTGAGGATTCCTGTTTATCCAACTACCTTGTACAACAAGATCTCTTCCGGTCCTATCACACATTCAACTATCCTGTGTCATCCATACCACCCTCTACCTTGAAGGGTTGGGGGGAGCAAATCTTATTAGGAGTTGGTCCTGGGGCATGATCTCTGGGCCTGCTCAAGGCTAGCACTCTACCATTTTGAGCCACAGCACCACTTCTGGTTTTCTGGTGGCTAATTTGGAGATAAGAGTCTTGTGGGCTTTTTTTTTTTTTTTGGTAGGTCGTGGGGCTTAAACTCGGCCTGGGTGCTGTTCCTGAGCTCTTCAGCTCAAGGCTACCCCCCTACCCTTGAGCCCCACTTCCCAGGGCTGGTTTTGAACCATGATCCTCATATCTCAGCCTCCAGAGTAGCTAGGATTATGGATGTGAGCCACTAGCGCCCTGCCTAAACATTTCTATTAACATCATATATACTTATAAAAGAAAGTACTGGTTTTTTTGGATAGAGTATGTATAAATTGTGTATTCCCAAAAGAACACACACAGATCTACCTGTAAAACATTTTAGAGAATGACAAATGCAATAGACAGCATCAACACTACTTCCAACTTTCACAAAATAGTCATTGATTTTTAAAACTTGTTAGGAACAATGGAAAACACTGCTGCAGAAGAAACAACGTCTTTGTGGTTATGCCTGCTTGACCACTGGAAGGGAAGGCATCCCAACAGAAATATGGCTTCTGTATTCAGGTTTTAGCCTGTGGAATGACAAACAGGAAGTCGTAAGTTAAGGAGCAGGAAGCTCCTCTTTACAGAGTGGAGAACAAACATGCATCAGTCTCCCATCCCACAAAGGGCAGCATGGGCTTTGTTAGGGTCATCACTTTCCAGGTCCACAATCTGCCTCTGAGAGCTGGGATTTGGGTAAGGGAGGGGTGGAGGAGGGGGAGAGTTACACATCTTTGATGGAACAATGCTCTTTTACTCTGTGTGTGTGTGTGTGTGTGTGTGTGTGTGTGTGTGTGTGTGTGTGTGTGTGTGTACACATCTTCATTCACATATATGCTGCTTTGTTGGAGATAATCTCACAGTCTGTCCTGTCCTTGGCTAGCTTTGAAATGTGATCCTTACATCTCAGCCTCCTGGGAGCTAGGGTTGCAGGTGTGAGCTGCTGGTGCCTGGCACTGTTTGTCTGTCTCGTCCATCTGGATGAGACAAGAGTGTGACCACAACCTAAATTCCCCTACAGTTAAGTGCAAACTCTGTGCCACCTACCAAAGCTGAGGCCCCAGCTCCGTAGGGCGCCCCCCGGTGGCTACCTTTTGTCTACCCATGTTCCAGAACATACCTTTTTCTTCTTTTTATGGATAGTCTTAGTCTTTGATTTCTTGCTGTTTTTCCAAATAGATGTGAAGGTTTCAGAAGAGATCTGAGGAGTGACTGTAATTTTTAAGACAGGAAGTTTTCCTGTGAGGAAGAACAAAATCACAAATTGGTAGGACAGATCACCACTCCTTTGGGGGCACCGGGTTTCAGGCTTTCTAGCCACCGTTGAGGGCAGGTCATCAAGAACTCCCTGGTATAGCTATTTTTTGACCAAACCATGGGTACTGTTAACCTTTTATATACTGCATGTGTGTGCATGGTTTGTGAGTAAGTATGTGTGTGTGACTTATAATTGACAAAGGCATATGGAACTCTAGTTGAGATTTAATTCTTCCCTTCCCTTATTCCTATTTTTGTGCTGCTTGGATTTGATAAAATGCACTGACTACCATTAAAAACAAGCTGGAGAATCTTCTCTGTAGGCAAATAAGCAATCTCAACCTGTTAATTTGTATTTCATGATCAAAATGGAATTAGGGATTAGTTTGTTAAATTGCAAATGATAAGGACACAAAGACAATCAATAGAATCTTACTTCTGTCATCAGAAGTACTGCTAATTGTTCTTTAATGTGTTAAAATGATTCCATTAGAGCTGAGTGGCAAGGGATATTTCCCTGAGGAATCCAACCAGTTAGACCTGTGTGGAAGTCAGACTATAAAATGTGACTCGAGTGTTCCATTAGGGACATCCCATAATTACTTCATTTCAAGAGATAAATGCATTAAGGCCTCTCATGATTTATCCCACTAAATTTCAGTGGGGGGGGGGAGGGAAGAACTGATTTATGGAACTATCACTTACTTTTTAATGCTTTTAAAATGACTACTTGTGTTTTGAGGTGGGTGTTTCATAATTACCTTCTCATTTATGTAAATTAAAACATTTCCCAAGCAAGCAAAGTGTTTTCTAGTTCCAAATAGGTGCTCAAGGATAATGGTTTCCTGTCACGACATCTGAATGTCCACCATTAGCCTGCATTACGGTAATGGTGAGACGTCTTAGTAGAAAAGTCATCATGGCGCCAGGAATACCCACACCACGAGCCTGCCATCTATGTGGACTCAGAACTAATTCTGAATTAAATCCAGCACAATCAATCCCGCTTGAGCACGGTGCAAAGCAGGTCTAGCTGTCCAAAATGTCAGGGTAATCATGAGCTCGGGAACCACTGACTGGCCATTAAAGTCAGCAAACGTTGTAGTTCAAAAAATGTCAGTATTCAGACAGTACCATTAGAAGTCTCCCTCAGACATGGCCCATATTTAAAAGACAGTGCATTCTTCTTTCTTTCACAGCACATTCTGTCTCTTAAGATCATTCTACTAAGGAAACGGTAAAATCGATGCATGCGTTGCTGAAATCTCTACACTTAACCACATGGAACACACCACGCGCTCCCTCTGCTTTTTCTCCCTGCCCTATTCCCCCTTTGTTTCTTTCTTTTTCTATTTTGAGATAGAGTCTCACTACATCAGGATGGCTTTGAACTCGCTTTGTGGACCTGGCTAACTTTGAACTCATGTTCTTCCTGCTTCACTTTCCCAAATGCTGGGATTACAGGTTCTTCCTACTTTCTTAACTTTGAATTTCATTTGTTTATGGTGTCTTCCATTGAGTTATGTCTAACATGACATCTCTTTTTTCCCCCCCCAAGAAAAGAAGAGGCTTTATTTCAAGGGGAAAAAGGCAACAGTTTGTCAATCTGTTAGAGATACACCAAAGTTCCCTCCATAGGGAAAACTCTTTGGGCAATAACAAAGGGAGGGGCTGGCTCATACAGAAGTCCCACCCAGATGCCCAGTCATTCTACTTATGCAAATGAGATGTAAATATGCTTTGCTGGGATTAGTTTTAAGTAAAGGAGAGCTGTAGCCACGCCCATTCCTGGATTGGTTGGCATTTGTCATTTAGAAGGACATTCTTCTCTCCTAGAACAGTCATTACTAATCTCAGGCATGTGTATTGGTGAAGGAAAGGACTGGGGTGGCCACATCTGTCAATCACTACTAAACCCCTCTTGGATGGCACAGAAAGTACACTGTCCTCATGGGAGGCCTTACTCCAGGCTCCCAGATGTATCTGGAGAAGTCACTGCTGGTCAAGCCAAAAGGACAATAGAGAATGGGAGGAATTCCTTGGCAAATAGGTGAGCAGAAAAGAAAAGGCAGTAGAGAATCACATTCATGTTGCCTGGGCAACCCAGCAGGACTCCTCCATTTCTTAATCTTTACTTAGATCCAAGGCTTCACAGGACATCATCCAAGATCTGGAACTCTGCCCTCCCCAGCAGCGCTTGCGATTTAAATGCAAAGAGCAAGGATCCTCGATTGTGAACAGTGCAGGGGAGTGGGAGTGGGCAGTGAAGTTTTAAAACTGTACCTGTTTTTCTGGCCCTGAGTGCTTGCAGGATATCGGCAGCAGCCATTTCTCCCAGGGCATTGCTTCCAAGGTCAATTTCCCTTAAATGGGCTGAAAATCTGATGAGGCTGCCCAGAGAAGAAGACAAGAGCAAACTATCATTGCACCAGGCATGGTTACTGGAAACAGGTCAGGTTTTTTTTTTTTTTTTTTTGCCAGTTTTGGGCTTAAGCTCAGGGCCTGAGCACTGTCCTTGGCTTTTTTTTTCCCTCAAGGCTAGAACTCTACCACTTGAGCCTCAGCACCACTTCTGGCTTTTTCTTTTTTTTTTTTTTTTTTGCCAGTCCTGGGCTTGAGCTCAGGGCCTGAGCCCTGTCCTTAGACTTTCTCAAGGCTAGAGCTCTACCACTTGAGCCTCAGCACCATTTCCGGCTTTTGTCTATGTATGTGGTACCAAGGAATCGAACCCGGGTCTTCGTGCATGCTAGGCAAGCACTTTAACCACTAGGCCAAACTCCCAGCCCCACTTCTGGCTTTTTCTAAGTATGTGGTACCAAGGAATTGAACCCGGGTCTTCATGCATGCTAGGCAAGCACTCTACCACTAGGCCAAACTCCCGGCCCCCCTCCCCTTTTTTTGTCAGTCTTGGGCACTGTCTTTTGGTTCAAGGCTAAAGCTCTGCCACTTGAGCCACATCAACACTTCTGGCCTTTTCTGTGTATATGGTACAGAGGAATTGAACACAGGGCTTCATGCATGCTAGGCAAGCACTCTACCACTAAACCACATTCCCAGCTCCATTTTGTTTCCAGCTGACCTAATATTTGTAATATAAAGGTGTTTCTTGGAAGGGGCCGGGAGTTTGGCCTAGTGGTTAAAGTGCTTGCCTAGCATGCATGGAAACCCAGGTTCGATTCCTTGGTACCACATATATAGAAAAAAAGCCGGAAGTGGTGCTGAGGCTCAAGTGGTAGAGTTCTAGCCTTGAGAAAGTCCAAGGACAGTGCTCAGGCCCTGAGCTCAAGCCCAGGACTGGCAAAAAAAAAAAAAAAAAAAAAAAAAAAGTGTTTCTTTGTTTCTTGGTGCTACTTCTATATATACTTACAGACACTTTGAAAAGAATTCACCTCCTCTACCATAGTCCTGTTCCTCCCCTCTCTCTTCCAACAGCTGGTTTTCATTATGATGTATGTGTGTGTACATGTCACTACTGTCATTGTCCTCCTTTTTCCTCCATGTAGTCACTATTTTATTTTAAAAAAATTTGGGGGGAGGCAGGAGTTTGGCCTAGGGGTAGACTGCTTGTCTAGCATGCATAAAGACTTGGGTTCGATTCCTCGGTACCACATACATAGAAAAAAAGCCAGAAGTGGTGCTGTGGCTTGAATGGTTGAGCACTAGGCCTTGGGAAAGCCCACGGACAGTACTCAGGTCCTGAGCTTAAGCCCCGGGACTGGCAAAATAAATAAATAAATAAAATTTTTTGGTCAGTAGTGGGACTTGAACTCTGGGCCTGGGCATTGTCCCTGAGCTCTTCAGTTTAAGGCTACCACCCTACTCCTTGAGCCACAGTGCCACTTCTGGTTTTCTAGAGGTTAATTGGAGATAAGAGTCTCATGGACTTTAGTGCCTGGACTGGCTTTGAACTGAGATCCTCAGATCTCAGTCTCCTGAGTAGACAGGATTACAGATGTGAGCCACCGTACCTGGCTTGTCGTCACCATTTTAAACCCCCCAATCATTCACTTCCTTAAAGAAGGGGGAGTGATGTGGTGATGACTTCACAGCCATTCACATTTTACACACCAGTAAGATCTCAAAAGATTTGGAGGAACTTGCGGGGGTGGGTGTTAAGTGCCTTAAACAAATAACTCCTTCTTAGCCATGCTATAAAGAAAAATGTTCACCTAAAACGGGCAGAGTCTTAAAATCAAGGAGAGCTTTGAAAAGCAAGTAAGGTTAGATTTATAGAAGACACTTAAGTTAGCCTGGCCTTGGGAGCTCTTCTTTCTCAGGCTACATTGCTTATAGTATGGTTTTGTGACCTTAGGGAAGAGAACTCTGGAGGTCAGGGCTCGTGTCTTGGCTTAGTGAGTGCCTTCTCACAGTGAGACCCCTTTACAGGCTCACGCAACAGTAGGTAGGGATTGTGTGCTACTCCCTCTCTCAGAGCCAAGACCCAACTAACAAGTGCCAACAAGCTGAGATTTCCTTGTTGCCATGCGCTCACTCCTGCCAATCGAATCTCTTACTTTGCTACTCACCATGTTAGAATCCGAGTGAACTCCACCAAGTGTTCACTTTCTTTGCCATCTATGCCATTGTCTGCCAAATGCAGCTTCACTAGCCAAGGGCCAGCCTCTGCCAAAGCTGTGGCTTTTTTCTTGATCCCTCCAAGAAGATCAGAGTATTAGGTTATTCCTACGTAATGATTCCTTTTTACTAGCAGCTGAGTAACTGGGTTAGTGCTAGTTGATTGCCTCTGTGAAATACTGTCAAAGAAATACTATGTAAGTCTTTTTTAAATTTAAATTTCTGTAGCCCAGGCTGGCCTGGAACTTGCTATCCTCGTGCTTTTTGATTTCTGGGATGGCAAGCATGTGGCCCCCACACTGTATGTAACCTTAAAAGTCCTCATTTTATACTGTCCCTCTTTTCTTAGTGATCACAAAACCAGAATTGCTCCTTATGAAAGGAGACTCCATGGTAGATTTAGACAGTAGCTTTTCATCTAACCATGGAGGAAATGGATGGGTGAGTTGCCTGCTGATCTTGGCATATGGCAGCCCTTACTTGGCCCAGTACTTGGCTCTGAGAAAGGGATTCGTGTGTCTGGATAGAAATCCAGTCTAGGGGCTAGAAGTTTGGCCCAGTGGTAGAGTGCTTGCCTAGCATGCACGAAGACCCGGGTTCAATTCCTCGGTACCCCACATACATAGCAAAAAGCTGGAAGTGGCGCTGAGGCTCAAGTGGTAGAGCTCTAGCCTTGAGAAAGTCCAAGGACAGTGCTCAGGCCCTGAGCTCAAGCCCAGGACTGGCAAAAAAAAAAAAGAAATCCAGTCTAGTGGTTTATTGGGTGAAATAGATTTAACTTTCCAAACACAGTTGGGGGAATGGAAACTGTCCTGTCTTTTAGTGTTCCTGGGGATATGCCTAGTTTGTGTGGGTGTGTGCATATGTGATGGTCCTGGAGCTTGGACCATGTTCCTGAGCATTTGTTCTCACTTTTTTTTTTTTTTTTTGGTGACCAACTGGAGATTAGTCACAATGACTTGCCTGACCAGACTGGCTCCAAACTGAGATCCTCAGATCTCAGTCTCTTGAGTAGCTGGAATTACAGGCTGAGTCATCGGTGCCCAGCTTCTCTTAAATCTAATAGCCTTTACACGCAGGGGACAGAATAACAGCAAGTGACAGTTGCCATGAATAATACAAGTAACATGCTAGAGCAGTAGCTGGCACGTGGGACATTGTGGATAAATGTGTGTTGAACAAAGGAGGGAAAGAGCGAGGACAGACAGACCAATGGAGAAGAGTCCAGTCATATTGTGGTTTCTATTGTGTTCATTTTTTTTTCAGGTCATCAGTTCCACTCATGAGCAAGTATTGTTTTGTTTTGTTTTTGTTTGCCAGTCCTGGGTCTTGAACTCAGGACCTGAGCACTGTCCTTGAGCTTTCTCAAGGTTAGAGCTCTACCATTTGAGACATAGCACCACTTCCAGCTTTTTCTGTGTACATGGTACCTTGGAATTGAACCCAGGGCTTTGTACATGCTAGGCAAGCACTCTACCACTAGCCCACACTCCCAGCCCTGAATATGACTTTTACATCTATGCAGTCTGTACAAATGTAAATGCCATTACAACGTTCGGTGGAGATGTGGACCCTGTTTACATGTCCTCATTTCTTTTGCCCCCCTTCTCCGCCAGAAAACAGGTGGCTGACACAGGAGCCAGTGTGCCCAGGGTGGAGGCCGAAGGCTAAATTCCCACCCAACCACGCAGCTTTGCCAGGAGGGAAGCAGCCTAAGTCAGTCTATTCCCTCTCCCACTCCCCGCCTGCCTGATTGTCCCAGCACATTAGCTTTTTCTTGAGATGGCAAAATGGAATTGGCATTTGGAGGATTCACTGCCCTGATCATGGAGCCTCTCCAAGGAGGTTTCCACTGTTTGGCTATCACCCCAACGTGACCCAGAATAAAATGGTCTCAGGATGAGAAGTTGAAATGAATAAAATTGTCCTGAAGATTATATCTTGGCTTTGAACTGGTCCTTGCAGTCATTAATGCTGTGGCGTTTCTGTGTCTAGGGTTACCACCATTTGAGCAACCATGCCTTGTTTGGGGAAATGAATTTGCTCCAGCAGGTTGTGGTTCCTGCAGTGAGGCATCTGTCCCAAGCTTGGGAAGACCACTGTAGGGCTGGATGCTTTCTCCTGCACAGAGCATCCTAAATCCTCCAGAAAGAATTAAAGCAGCCCTGGTATGAGGGAGGCTCAGCTTCAGAAATCTTCCTACCACAATTCTACCTCTGCCTCTTGAGCAGTGATGTGCCAGAGGCAGGGCCAGGGTGGGCAGCCGGTCTCCCTTTGTGAGCACACACATGGAGTGCTGCACTCAGTCAACCCAGACATCTGTACAGGCTCCACATGCTGGGTCCCTGGATTGATATATGGATGACTCCAAAGAGAGGAGCAGCGGGGGGTGAGGAGGAGGGCCTGGGGCTTTGACTCAGATGGCCTTGCAGGCAACCACTTTCGAAGCCAAGGCCCAATGCTTTCTGTCCACAGGGTGTGTGCACAGACTAGTTGGTTGTTTCCAACTAGAGCCAAAAGGAAACCATCTGAACTTGTCACCCAGGAGGGTGATGTAAGTCAGCTCCAAGGGACCCTGAATTTCCAAACACAGAGATGATTCCTCCAGAAGGTGCCTCCCAGAGAGCTCTCGAATGCAAAACATTCCCTCCTGTGGGAAGGTGTTTTTTAACTTTGCTTTGTGCATGCTGGAAATGTAAGTGCATGCTGGAAATGTAAGTATCCTATGTAACACTTATTTCTGTGTTCAGGCAAAGGAGTTTTGGGGAGACCAAAGGCTGAGTGCCTTTCCTTGTCTCTTGGTGTAAGTCCAAACCCTAGGCCTCAGGGACAAGGTCTGGGGAGTGGCCCTGCCCCCCTGGCCAAGCCCACCCTTCCATGGCTTGCCATTGGTAAGGTCCTCCTCCCCCTAAGTCCTCTCTTTTTTCCTGAACCAAATCAGGGTATTCCTAAAGGCTTCTGTACAATTGCACCCTCAGGAGAGAATGCCTTTCTCTGAATTTCCAGAATCTTCTAGCACTGTCCAGTGGAAAATGGCTTACTATCGGACAGTGGAGACAGGGTCTAAGAAATGACTCAGTTTTACAGTTTCATTTGGCTTTTTATATCATATGGGTTTGGAATTTTCTAGTGATATTTCACAAGAAATACCAGGAATTAAAAAGGCCACACAAGAGCCAAACACCTCCCCACACCTGTGATTTTAGCTACTTGAGAGGCTGAAATCAGGACTGTTGCAGCTTGAAGTTGGGCTGGGCATACAGTACGGGACCCACCAATAGCTGAGCACAGTGGCCTGTGCCTGTCATCCCAGCTGACAGGCTAGGAGGCTGAGAAAGGGAAAATCAAGACTCCAGGACAGCCCAGACAAGAGTACATCACAACAGAAAGAAGTTGAGCATGGTGGCATGTGTCTGTGATCTTGGCTACAGCAGGAAGCCTAAAATATGTGGAGAGTGGTGCTGGCACATTCCCTGGAGAGGAAACAAGTTCCTATTTCAAGAATAACCAGTGCAGGGCCGGGAATTTGGCCTAGTGGTTAAAGTGCTCGCCTAGCATGCACGAAGACCGGGGTTCGATTCCATGGTACCACATACATAGAAAAAAGCTGGAAGTGGTGCTGAGGCTCAAGTGGTAGAGCTCTAGCCTTGAGAAAGTCCAAGGACAGTGCTCAGGCCCTGAGCTCAAGCCCAGGACTGGCAAAAAAAAAAAAAAGTGCAAAAAAAGTGGCTGGCAAACACAAGGTCCTAAGTTCAAATCCCAGCAATGAAAGGGAGGGGAGGGAGAAAGGAGCCAAAAGGGCAAAAGGGCTCCCTTATGAATAGCACAAAAACCTGTGAAATGGTCTGAGACAAGGCAACATAAATACAGGTTAGCATCCACGCAGATTTCCTGAAGACTGTTATGACAGATACATTCAGTGATGACCTTGCTTAAGGCCCTCCTTTTGCAAAAGCCAGGCAGAGATGGGGTGAGGATGGACTGTGGGCCTCTGCGTTCCATGGTGCCATGAACCCTTAATCCTTGGACAGCCCCTAATTCTGGCAACTCTGCCAAACCCTGGGTTTGTGATCTGTTAACATTCCTTCAAAATTGCCCCATTACTGCTTCTAAGTAACAGTCAGAGGAGATGAGTCTCCAGGCTGCATTTATGAGGTCTTGCAGAGCTGTTCCCAAAGCAGCCTCGGCCCCATAGTTCTTTGCTAGAATGCTAACTGGGCCAAGGATGAAGTCCTCTGGCCACCCAGTGGGGCCACACTGGTTGGGTGTCTGTGATGCCCCTAACATGGACTTGACCTCTTCTTCAACCTGAGTTCTCTTCTTTGTCTCGGGTGATTACATGTAGCTCATGGAAAATGGAAATGGACAACAACAAAAATACCTTTTTTACTCTTTTTCTTTCCTGAAGTAGTTTTTACTGCCCCAGCCTCAGAGGATTTTGCAGTCTGGCTCAATGCTGAACTTCCTCTCTGGCTTACTGGTTTAAAAAAAAAAGGAGAGAGGATTTAAAATGATGGGTTTGTTGAAGGACAACTAAATGGGGTTTTGGTACAATTTGTTGTTAGCTATCACCTTTGTTTTATGTGTTCTTTGGACAGAGTTATTTCCCATAGAGAGCAGAGCTGTTGGGGTCACTTTAGGCCTGTCATTTCTGCATTTTCCCCCCTCAAAGCCTTGAGGTGAACATGCAATCCAGGAATCTCCTCGGCTACCATCCCACCAGACCCTGTGTTCATTCTCCCATCCAGGCCAGAACTTGTGCTCTATAAAAGTGTTAGGGCTGGGAGTGCTGGATCACACTTATGATGATGGGATGATCACTGTTCTAGGAAAGCCTGCATAACAAGAATTAATGACACCGTATCTTAAAGAACAAGCTAGATAGGGTGTTCCTGTCTGTAACCCCCCTGAGTTGCTAGGATTACAGGCCACCAACACCCAGTCCCAGGCTGTTTTTGAGATAAATCACTTCAGCCCTAGCTGGGATCAAACTGCAATCCTCCCATTTCCCATCCTTGGCACAGCCAGGACTACAGGTGTAAGGCACCACACCCCTTCCACAGAGGACCCCTTGTAACCACAAAGCAGTTTCCCCCAGGCCTCTGAGACCAGGTTCCCTAGAACCTACTCTGGAGCAGCGAGGAAGACGCTGCAGTGTCCTGGGAGGCCGTGGCTGGCCGGTCCTTCTCCTTCATCTCTGCAAACTCCGCGATGGGTCTAAGGAGGGCCAGAGCTCCAGAGCACAGCAAGCCGTTGCCGTCAAGGTGAAGCTCACTGGGGAGGATATGCAACGTGACTTACCGGATGCTCTGCTTCATGCTGGATGAAGGTAACAATCTTCATAATCATAGGTCGTGTTATAGACCCAGAGACAGGCCAGTGGGCCACATACCTGCCTTCAACATGGCCCCCTTAAGCTTTCGCTTATGTTTAAAAGAAGGCAAGTAAAAATGAACGTCATAATGAACAGTGCGGTGTAAGTGGAAACGTAGGTGAGCAGGGGACCTGGGGCACAGACTCACCAAATGGTGCTCCGGCTGATGAGAGCGCCCAGCCTCGGCCCGCTCCAGGGGCCCAGCCCGCAGAAACGCAGGCTGAGGCCGTATAGCCTCTGGTTGTTCTCCAGACCTGACAAAACACTCTCCATTTCTTCATTTCCAAATCTGAAAAGAAACAACAGCACCAATTTGGAGGTTCAGAAACCTGTGTCACAGAAATGCAGAGACAAAGGGGAACAAATGCAGCAGTGGTTCTTACTAGACACTATGGTGAAAATAAACTATACAACTTGTGGATGGGGATGGGAGGGAAAAACTAGGAGAGAGCCAGGGAAGGGGTGACATTATCTAAAAAGAAACGTATTCCGCCTGACTTATGTAACGGTAACTCCTCTGTATATCCCCTTTATCATAACAACAGAAACAAACCTGAACGTATGCCATTGACCTCATGACTCAGAGTATAAAATGCTTGCCAGAGCAATGAGAAGCAATTCACAGGGGGATCTGGAATGTAGTGATAAGACTTAAAGTCTCCCTTGGGGCAGAAGATGGTTTGAAAGACCCATTCAAGGCTGGGCTTACTGGTGCACCTCTCTAATTCCAGCTACTCAGAATGCAGAGAATGGGAGGGTTATGGTTCAAGGTTAACCCCCGGAAACAAGTGAGATCTCTGCCAACAAGTTAAGGTAGTGGTACGTTCCTGGGATATGGCTCACGTGGAACAGAACACGCCTAGAAAGTCCAAGGCTCTCAGATTAGATACTCAGTACTGCCAAACTACTCCAAGGCAGGCACAGTCATCGCACTGGTAATCCCAGTGGTGAGGAAGGTAAAAGTAGGAGGTCTAGGGTCTGAGGCTGACCGGGGCAAAAATTGAGACCCTATCTGAAAAAAAAAAAAAAAAAGTCCACATAAAAAGGACTGGGGATGGGGCCGGGAGTTTGGCCTAGTGGTTAAAGTGCTTGTCTAGCATGCACGAAGACCCGGGTTCGATTCCTTGGTACCACATACATAGGAAAAAGCCGGAAGTGGTGCTGAGGCTCAAGTGGTAGAGCTCTAGCCTTGAGAAAGTCCAAGGACAGTGCTCAGGCCCTGAGCTCAAGCCCAGGACTGGCAAAAAAAAAAAAAAAAAGGACTGGGGATGTGGCTCAGAAGCAGGACACTTCTGCTTAGCAAGGTGAGCTCGATGGCCTGAGTTCAAAATTTTGTGTTGTTAAAAAAAAAATAATAAGGTGGTAGAAACAGGCCAAGCTTTTTGCCCAGGCTGACTTTGAATCATAGTCCTCCCATCTCTGCATCCTGAGTAGGTGTGTGCATAATACCCTAGCTCTTCAAGGTACTTTAAGTCTCTGGACAGACCCCAGCAATCTAGTGCCAGATTTCAGAGGTGGGCTCTGAGTCAGACAGTGGCTCTGAAAAGTCCTACATCCTCTGAGGTCTAGGAATGGGTATTGCATGAGACTGGAGTAAAAGCTAATCCATGGGGCATGTTTGGCACACAGTAAACCCTCAGTAGAGTTTAGCTGATTGTTGTGATATCATTATTATTACTATTTTTGGTCCATCTCCTGACGGGCTTAGACCCTCGGCCCTCGGAAGGACTTGTTCTGTCTCTCCCTACTACCTCACCTTTCTCCTCTGCTGGTGAAGGGTGACCCACCACCAAGGAGGTTCTGCTCTCTCTCTGAAGAACCACAAAACCCACCTATAGACACCTTTTGTGATAATCTGACTTTCTACCTTGTACACCGTCACACCTAAACCTCCTTTACCAAACAGCCTGACTCTGTCTACATTTCTGCCTTCCTTGGCAGTGAGCCCAGTGTCTTGTAGAAACTGGTCTTCCACAGTATTTGTTGAAGGAGCCACTGAGTGAGAGCCCCGCCATTTCCTCAGGAGCATCCACTCAGGGGAATGTGGAGGGCCTCGCCCTGGCCAGAGGCTCCTGCCCGCAGCTCCACCAGCCCTGCCAGGCAGAGTTCCCTTGTCAGCCTCACTTGCAGTAATCGAGGACCAGAGAACGCAAATTGCTCAACTGCAGAGCCTTCCCCAGGCGTTCCAGAGACCACGGGTCCATCTTGCAGTCCACAATCTCCAAAGTGGTGAATGGGCAGGTGGTGTGCCCCTTTGATTCCAGAAACAGAGCCTACGAGGACAAGGTGAGAGAAAAGGTTGAGTCAGGATGGCCACGCAGGCGCTGTCCTTTCCTGTGTTCATTACAGCAACACGTTCACCTCCACAGGGAGTTTTCAAACTATCTGGATAAAGCCTCTTTTGTTTTCCTGTCAGTTTTCTGACTGTTAATCTTACCAAAGGGTTTTTACCATGGCATTTCAAATGTACCTATCTTGTCATGAAATATACTCAAAACCATCAGCCACAGCAAAGTACAGCTGGAATACAGGGTGTCAGCTGCTTCTGCCTGGTCTTGTGGTTTAAAGCCGTGACTCACGAGCCTGGCGATCTCCGGGTTGCTCAGCTGGAAGCCCCAGATGCACATCTCCTTCCCCAGCTTGTAACACTCATCTCGGATGGTCATGAGCAAGGGCTCCAGGGAGATGGGCGGGACAATCCGAGAGGAGGCAGGTTTCACCAGCGTAAACTGCAGAGAGAGGAGATGACAGGCAGGGATCGTGAATGTGGAAAAGGGGCCTCTTGCCATCAGATTGCAGTGGGAGAATGGTAAAGACCCAAAGTTTAAAACCACAGTACCACCCACCAATCACGTAAGACAAATGAGGACTGCCCAGGCCACTCAGCCATCAACACAATCCTCAGGAGGGAGGATGCATTGTCCAGTGACATTGATAACTTTAGAAAGTTTGGAAAATACTGCTGCAGGGACTAATCGGAACAAGACTTATGACTAAATAGGGGAGTATAATTATAACAAGTGCAGTAGGAAGAATTAGAAATTATTTTACAACACACATACAAAGATGATGATGGTCTCAGCTCTGGTGGTCACACTTGTAATTCTAGCCCTAGGTGGGATAGGTGAGGGAAGGGGAGGTTGGCCTTCCAGTCATGGAGTAAAGGCTGTAGCCCTGGCAGGTAGGAGAGTGAGAGAAAGGCAGGACATGTGGCAGGGTCGGGAGGGGCAGGTGCACAGGGGGAAGCAGGAAGGCAGGGGGAGAGCTGACAGGCCCTGGTGCTCAGGGAACACGGTTATCAGCTGCAGTCAGAAGTGCAGAGGTGATGATCTGGCTTGAGGGAAGGGAGCCCAGCCAGTCCCTTCCAAGGGAAATAAGGGCTGGGGCTGGCTGTCCATTCACCTTCTTGAGGACACGCTCACAGTCAATGCTTTTCTTCAGGTCCTTCTTGATGGCTGGGCACACAGAAGTTTGGGACTGCGCACAGTGCTTCTCGTAGGTTTTCAGGAACTTTTGAAGAATAGGGACGGGCAGCAGGGCCCCTTTCGTTTTTCGCTTTCCTTCCTTGGCTTTTGGCATGTTTTATAGCGGTAGATTCCACTTGATTCTGAAAAGAGTGACTTGCCATGAAACTCAGCATGAAGGTCTTCGTGAGCCCAGGACCTGCCCCTCCTGCTAAACACAGTGACTACAGCTCTCATGGGGGCCAGAGCGATGACTGAACCATGCTGTGCAATACAAGCACTGAGGTGCTCGATGAACATAATTCACTGCTTACCCGGTCAGTACTGATCTTCTCACCTGCCCAGCACTGGCAGCTAACACCTGTAGTCCTAGCTGTTCAGGAGGCTGAGATCTAAGGATTATAGTTTGAATCAGCCCTGCCAGGAAAGCCCATGAGATTCTTATTGCTAATTAATCACCAAAAAACAACCCAAAAGGTCTCCTGGTTAAATATCTCCCATAGACTCCCATCACATTTATCTTGACTGGACTATTTATTTTGGTGATACTAAGGAACTCACAACCTCATACTTGCTAGGTAAGCATTTTCTGCTTGAGCCACACCCTCCCTTTCCCCATCCCAAAGAAATTTTGAGCTGGGCACCAATGGCTCACGCCTGTAATTCCAGCTACTCACGAAGCTCAGGTGTGAGGTTGGCAGTTCTAAGGCAGCCAGAACAGGAAAAGTCCATGAGACTTAACCACAAAAACACCCAAAGTGAAGCTGTGGCTCAAGTGGTCTAACACTAGCCTAGAGCAACAAGGAGCTCAGGGATATCACCAAGGCTGCAAGTTCAAGCCCTGGTACCTGCACCAAAATTAAAAACAAACAAACAAACAAAAGAATGTATATGTGACTCAAGACTTGTGCTCCAGGCAGCTCTGGAGCCACAGCTCCGCTTAGGGCTTTTTTTTTTTTTTTGGCAGGTTAATTGACTGGAAATAGAGTCTCACATACTCTCCTGCTTGGGCTGGCTT
Source organism: Megascapheus bottae (assembly GCF_031878675.1). Taxonomy (NCBI): domain Eukaryota; kingdom Metazoa; phylum Chordata; class Mammalia; order Rodentia; family Geomyidae; genus Megascapheus; species Megascapheus bottae. The sequence continues at coordinate 2,551,438 of NC_143540.1, forward strand.
CGAACCAGGAAAGTCAGATCCCGGTCTCCCGAGTAGCTGGGACAGTGGAGGCTCAGGTGGGCCAGGGCATGAGACCCGAGGTAGCCGAGGCCTCCGTTAGGGCACGAGGCGGGGAAAAGACACCAAGTTTCCCAGCTGGGAAGGGGGCTGGGCGTGGGGTCTCTGGGGCGGCGCCGTGGAGCGGGAGGGGGGCGGGGTCCACCCCGCGGACGCTGGTTACCGGTGCGGGTCGGGCCGAGGGCTGGGGCGCGAGCGCACGGCGGGCCGCCGAGGGGAGGCGTGGGGGGCCGGGGGTCGGGGACCGGGGAGCGGGGGCCGGGGAGCGGGGAGCGGGGGGCCGGGGGGCCGGGGACCGGGGAGCGGGGGGCCGGGGGGCCGGGGACCGGGGAGCGGGGGCCGGGGAGCGGGAGCCGGCGCCCACCCCCACCCGCCCTCCCCACACGCCCCCGGGGAGGACAGCACCGAGCCCTGCCCACCTCAGCGGGGCGGCACGGAGACCTCCGGGGCTCAGCGGGCCGCGCAGTCCCGTGCAGGCCGCCGCCGGACGGCCTCGGGGCCCCGGGGCCCCGCCGGTTTCCCGCGTCGTCGGGCGCCATGGAGACGGCAGGGCGGGCCGGGCCGGCCGCGCGGCGAGGCCCGCAGCCGGGCGCGGGGGGCGGGGGCGGAGGCCGGGCCGTGCCGTCCCGCCGCAGGACTAGCGCGTGACGGGCCGGTGGAGCTGCGAGGGTGACGGAGAGAGCGGAGACAGCGTCCGCGGGCTCCGAGGCCTCAGGACGCCTCAGGACGCCCGAAACGGCGGCGCGTTCCCGCCCTGCCCGCGTTCCCATAGAAACGGTGACCGGGGGGGGGGGGGGGGGGGAGGCGCATGCGCAGGGCCGACTTCGCCGGCGCGTTCCCTTAGAAACCGCGTCACGACGCGCTTCACCCAGGAGAAAAAGCGCATGCGCAGGGCTGAAGTCGCGATGGCGTTCCCATAGAAACCGCCTACTCCAAAGCAGGACGAGGGACGCATGGCGCATGCGTGCGCCAACCTGTCTGCTCTGGAGGAAGGAGACTGGACTTTTCTGGACAACTTCCAGGACAAAGGTGCAAAGCAGTCCTGGTGGAGAGGACCATGCTTATGATCATGCTCAGATGGCTGAGATTTGAGGATCGCGGTTCAAAGCCAGCCTGGGTTGGAAAGTCTTCCTCCCCCCCGCCCCCCCCCCCCCCCCCCGCGGTTAAAGAGCCTCACAGACTTTCGGGGCCTGGGCTGGCTTTGAACTGTGATCCTCAGATCTCAGCCACCTGAGTAGGTAGGGTTATAATTGCGAGCCACCAAGCCCCAGCTGGAATATTTAATGAAAACAAAAGAAAAATTGGAATCAAGTTTAGTGTAAGCATGACTCAGTGGGTAGAGCACTTGCCTAGCAAGTGAAAGGCCTTGAATTCAAACCCCACTACTGAAAGAAAGGAAGAGAGAGAGGATTCAGGGACAACACAGACAATCTCAGTATCCAGTCTCCCCCAATTGGGCTCTACCTTTCCATTTCCAGACTTCTAGTGTGTGTGTGTGCGTGTGTGTGTGTGTGTGTGTACATGTGCATGCCAGTGTGTGTGTGTGTGTGTGTGTACATGTGCATGCCAGTACTGGGGCTTGAACTCACAGCTAGAGTGTTGTCCCTGAGCTGCTTTTACACAAGGCTGGCACTCTACCACTTGAGTCACAGCTCCACTTCTAGCTTCTTGGTGGTTAATTGTGGGTAAGTCTCGTGGGCTTTTCTGGTTAGACTGGCTTTGAACTTTAATCCCCAGGGTCCTGAGTAGCTGGAATTACAGGTATGAGCTACCAGTGCATGACTGGAAAGTAAAGATTTAGGTTGGAGGTCTTCTTCCTTAGAAGGGTATGTCTGTCTGCTTTCTTTACCTAGGGAGCCCCTGCTCCTTGGGGTCGGAACATCAGTTCTAGAGTTCTACAGTCACATACAAAATATTTCCACCATTACAACAATCCCTGGAAAATAAATATCAGCACCCCCGGAGATGTTTCCTTATTTGCTGAAGGAAAAAGAAGACAAACACTGTTATTGTGATTCACAATATTTGTGTAAAAAGCACCACACTAGAGGCTTCCTAAGTATTCCCAAAAATAATATTTTGGGAACTTTTAATTTTTTTTAAATCTTTGATAGCTTCATGCCACATTGAAAAGCCACATGGTTCCCCCCAGTACTGGTACACACACACACACACACACACACACACACACACACACACCCCCAGAAGTCAGTGGAAACTGACTGGTGGTGATCTGAGGATCATGGTTTAAAGTCAGCCTGGGCAGGTAAGTCCATGAGCCTCATTTCTAACTACCTAAAAAGCTGGAAGTGGAGCTGTACCTCAAAATGGAGAGTGCTAGCCTAGAGCACAAAAAGCTTAGGGGTAATTGCCCAGGCCTTGAGTTCAAGTCCCAGGACTGGCACACATACACACAAAAGCCCTGCAGCCATTTACATGCATCTCTCCAGCTTTTGTGTTCTTGTCACGGAGCCTTATTCCTTGCCTTGTCCCCTTATTTACTGTCAGGCCAGGTACGGTCATTTTAAGAACAGAAATCCCTAACCAGTAATTAAGCACTTCTGAAGAATAGACAGGCTTCTTGTCATTTATTTGAGTTATTTCCAAGCGACAGTTACAAAAGTTTTTAATTTTTTATAATACTCTTGATAAGAAAATAAAATTTAAATAAAAATACATTCTCAACAATACAACATGGTTACACAAATTTACTATACTAAGTTTTGGTAACTTACATTTCCAAACTGGACACTGTAAAAACCAGTTTTTAGCAACATATTAATTTCCAAGTTAAAAATGGAAGCAGATGGTATCAATCAAGATTGGTAAAGTCTAGAAATGAGTCTTGTATTTGTCACATACTGTAAATAAACCTGAAAAAGTTTGCAAATTCTCTTTATAGGATGTACCGTTAGAGTGAGTTAAAGGTGCTTTCACTAAAAAAAAAATAAAATAAAAAAAAAATCACTTTTTAAAAATGTGGCCTGAACTAGGTTTTCTGGTAAAAGGAGGAAATCAGGCTTCAGAAACAAAACCCACATCAAGTTACCACATTTTTTTTTTGTAAAATTAAAAAAAAAAGCCTCTTTTTGACACTTAGCTATTACCCGTGATGGTGAAAAACATAGTTCTTTGGCAAATAAAATAGCTCACTTTGATAAATTATACTCCTGGGAATAAAAACTTTTGCTATTGTCTATTATGTTATTTAAAAAAATTATCAAAACAGGCTAAACAACAGAAAAGAAAGTAAGCAACAGATTGCCATGGCCAACTTGAAGAATGAGAGCAGGCATGGGGGCAGGAGTGTCCTCCATCTCCCTTTCTGTCCTTCTTGGGACTCCAGGACCTGGGGGGGGAGAGCGAGCTGCCATAGATATTGTTTTTCAGACTAACTTTAGGAAGAGGCAGAGAAAGCTGTGGAAGGAGTAAGACTCATATAGTCCATGGGTAATAGGCTTTCTACCTGGACCTTAGGGTCTTATTTCAAAAGCCTTTCCAATAAAATCAGCTTAATTTCATATTTTCTTCTAAACTGTAAGGAGTGATTTTTAAAATAACTGTAATTCTGGATTTGACATTAGGAATGTAATGTTAGTAAAATGTTTCTTTTGTCTTAAAAAAAAAATAACAAGCCAGTGTGGTGGCACACTCCTGTAATCCCTGCACTTGGGAGGCAGAGGCAGGAGAATGTTTACCTGGGTCACATGGTAAGATGCAGTCTCAAAAAACAAATCCCTCAAAGCTCCAAATCCCCCAGACAACAGGAGGAGAGTGAAGTGATGGCCCCCTGCCTGCCTGCTTCGGGCAGACGTTTTAGAGACTCTTCATGGGAACTTGCATGTGAGTGGGTGCAGGAGAAGTCTAGTGTGGCTTAGGAAGTCTGAGCTGATGGAGCTGAGGGACTAGTCCACCCCACTGGAGACCAGAGCTGACCTTTCTCATCATGCCCAGACACAAGCACCGAGGGAGTAACTCTGCCTGCCAGCAGTCCTGAAAACAATGCGAGTGATGTCACTGGCAAATGTCTCGCAAAACATAGCTTATGCGCAAGAAAACAACAAAAAGCACTACTAGCTAGAATTACATGAGTAGGTCACAGTTTTCAAACGGGAACATAAGTAAATACTCCAAGGTTCAAAGTACCACATTTAGAAAATGCTCTGAATTTAAAAAGGATGAAGGAAGAGTACCATGGTTTTTAATACTGATGAAGCAGTGTTCCTCCGCCCGGAGGCGGCCACTCGCTTCTGCTGCGGGCTGCTGCTGCTGCTGCACAGCTCCGGTTCTGCGCACAGGCAGGATTCTGACGGCCGCTGCCCATGGTGCATCTGGCTAGCAGCAGGCGACAAGGAAACAGCAATGGAAAAGAAACCTTTTCGGCGAAAGCACATTTCTACTTACACAGCGATCATTCAACTGATCGTAAGGACAGATACCACGCAGTATCTCAAGGCTAACCTGGGGCAGGCCAGATTAGTAAAGTGCGCCAAGTGACTGGTCCCGAGGGGGCTGGGACGCCCCACTGGGAGGAGGCAGGCAGGCAGGGGCGGGCAGGGTCCTGTGGGCGCCCCACCTCCTTTCACTGCTTGCTCTCCTCAGCAGTCTCCTCAATCTCCACTCACATCAAGACAATGAGTACCTAGTACTTCTACCAACGCCAAGTTTTGGCAGTCTTGGCGGGGTCCCCCATGTAAATCGGATCCAGCCTGCTTCTCCCCGGAGCTGCAGGCGGACACTCCGGCAGTTCCCCAGATCGGTAGACACGCCTGTGAATGAACCCAAGGGAATTCCTTTTGCTCTTTTTCCCTTTTTTGAAAAAGAGGGCAGGTCCAGGTCAACCAAATGGGTAGCTGTAAAGGGACGTGGAATTTTCTAGAAGAACAAGGTAGGTGGTGGAAAGCAGGCACTAGTGGCAGTGAACAAGTCCCACGACAGGGAGGGGGGCGGGAGGGGCTGGCGCCCGGTTGGAGGGCTGCTTCGGGAAGCTTCTTCACAAGATCCTTTCTATGGAAAAGCCGCAGAAGCAGGGGTGTGCACACACAGGTATGAAGGAAATCCTTGGGTTTCAAATTCTTTAGTAATATGTCAATATCAGGATTCCCAAAGTTAAGTTCAGTTATTAAATATTAAATACAATGTGAATGCAGGTGATACTGAAGCCAATGTTCATTCTTAAATACTATAAACAAAACATATGGATTGAAAAGCTTCAAGAAAAAAGTATTTTCCAGTTCTTCTGAGTCAGTTGGTCCAACTCTTAAGATGTTTTCCCAACAATTGGGTTTTCCCTAGAAAACAGCAGAAAAAAAAACAGCACGTTTTTCAAAGAATCATAAAAATTTCCACACTAATGTCTCATGGGATGCCAGTATATACTTGGCAGTGTTTTACAGAGAAGAGGAGAGCTGGGCAGGTGCATCGTGCGAGTGTACAATGAGGTGGCTGTTAGAAGAGAACCAAGCACTACACTAATGGGGAAAAGACAGAATTAAAATGAACAAATAGTTGTCCCTATCAAAAAAAAAGAACAAATTTGAGTGTTCATAAATACAAACATATTAATGTACACAGTTTGCAAGAGTATTTGAAAATCGTGGGAGCAGCATTCGGAGCCTTCTCATGAATCGGCCATCAGCAGCAAGGCATTTAACTTTGCCGTGCCTCAGTTTTGCTGATGAGAGGCTCAGGGAGTTGAGCACCTGGTGGTTGAGGCTCAGTGTCAGTGGGCCGCAGTCTCATCGGAGACCATCTTGTCCTCATGTTGAGGACAGAGCCATCCTGGTGCGGATGGCGAAGCTCTGCACTGACCTCCTGTGGAGGATTCTGTTACCTGCTCCTAGAAGTCCACCGGTCCACTGCTCCATGGTGCCCCCGCCTCTGCCAGCACTAGGCATTCGTGCAGAGGCTCCCAGCCCTGCTCCCAGCTCCCCATGTCTCCTGGCACACTTACTTGCTCCCATATTTGGCACTGCTTGATCGTTTCTTCTGATACTTTTCATGAGGTTCATCCAGCTTCTCTATGATGCCTTTTATTTGCTGGATTGTCTTGAAGGTTGTCACCGAGTCCTCAATCACAAAGCTGGCATGGTCCTCAGGCTCCTTCTGTGGCCCTTGGTAGACAGCTATGGTCCCACACGCCTCTACGAGGAGTAGTGTGACATCACATCAGAAACTATGTCCCCCAATGCAACTGTGCCAAGACAAAACTTCCCACGTCTCAAGCTAGGGAGATGTGCTTTGGCTGTGCTCATATGATGAAAATATACCAACTATATTCAGGTCATTATTATTTATACAAAATCTGTAAGTTTGCTTCATAAATATAATCTGATAAATGCCTCTTTTAAGCATTTAGGAACTTCTTTTTACCTTTTGGTAAAACTGAGTAGTTTTTGGCTCTGGTCTTAGGGCCTTATCTCAGGGCCTAGATGCTGTCTCTGAGCTGCTTCTGCTCTACCACTTGAATCACATCCATTTCTGGCTCTTGTGGTTAACCGGAAGTAAGAATCTCAACAAACTTTCTTGTCAAGGCTAGCTTTGAACTGTAATCCTCAGATCTCAGGCTCCTAAGTAGCTAGGATTTCAGAAGTTAGCTGTCAGGGCCCAACAGAGTATTTTCAATTTTTTAATAATGCTACAGTAATCAAATACATGGTTTTATAGAAGTAGATTATGTAGGGCTGGGAGTTTGGCCCAGTGGTAGAGTGCTTGCCTAGCATGCATGAAGACCCGAGTTCAATTCCTCAGAACCACATACATAGAAAAAGCTGGAACTGGTGCTGAGGCTCAATTGGTAGAGCTCTAGCCTTGAGAAAGTCCAAGGACAGTGATTAGGCTCTGAGCTCAAGCTCAGGACTGGCAAAAAAAAAAAAAAAGAGATTGTGTACTTACCTTCCATCTTCTGCAGCTTAAGTAAACTGAGGGTGAAAAGGGAATAAATCCTTTCTGTCTCTCTATCTTCATCGATATCTATTTGGATGTCTGCTGGGACCCCGCTATAGCAAGAAGAAAATTTCAAACATTGGAAAATTTTTGTCCTATTGGTAATGATAAAGACTGTCGATGGTTTTAAGTTAAAAGCAAAATTAGAATTTTGCAAATGGAACTTCAGAAATTTAGTTTGATTGCTAACTAAAAAAATGGGGCCAAGAGAAGTTTGGTCTTAATGTGACTCTAAAACTAAGGTGGGGGAAATTTTTAGTCACATAAAAGTAAAATCACAAAGGCAAATCAACTCTTCCCTCGTAGACCACGCCTGCTGCTTCACAGACCAGTGCTCGCTCTGTACTGGAGACCAGGTCACTGCCATGCCTGGCGATACTCCATCCTGGAGCCACAACCACCCAGCCCTCATAACTTCCCTAACAGGTTCTTCACTCCAAAGAGAAGCCCTGCATTCACAACACTAGTCACTCCCCTACCCAAACTCAGACCTTCGAATAAACATGGCGTGCATGTAGTCCTGGGTTTGAACTAAGGACCTAGAGCTTTTTTCTTTGTTCTTTTCTCTCAAGGTTGGAGCTTTACCACTTTGAGCCACAGCTCCAATTCCAGTTTTTGGTAGAGATAAGAGTCTTAGAGATTTTCCTTCCCTGGCTGGCTTTGAACTGTAATCTTCATATCTCAGCCTCGTGAGTAGCTAGGATTACAGATGTGAGCCACAGCTGGCCTTCATTATTTTTATGGCAAAAAAAAAAAAAAATTCTATGGAGCCAGGCGTGGTGGCTCACCCTGTATTCTAGCTACTCAGGAGGCTGAGATCTGAAGATCTCAGTTCAAAGTCAGCCCAGGCACTAAAGAACAAGACATTCCTATCTCCAATTAATCACTAGAAAACAGGAAGTAGTGCTGTAGTTCCAGGGGTGGGGTGGTAGCTTGAGCTGAGGAGCTCAGGGACAGTGCCCAGGCCCAGACCCACCACCCCAAAAAAATATGTAAGTAGAAAGTATTTTATGGATTTCGCCAATTTTGACACATTTGCCTTTTTGATCAGAAGGAACTTACGCGGTGCATGGCTTGCAGCCCGGAGTGTTCTCACTGCTCTCCTGACAGCAGAGCCAGTTCCCGTTGAGATAGGCGGCAGGATGGTAAGAACTGAGCCGGTTCTGATTGCAGCGGCTCACCCTGCAGAGCACGTCTATCCATTCATTCGCTTCCACACAATTATTTGCCTGCACGTAGAGTGGCTTCTCGGTATGTATCACTTGGAACATCTTCATGGGCAATTAAGGTAAGAGAGAGTCTTAAAAATGGACACAGTACACATAGCAGAAACAATACACAGTGGAAAACTAGCGGGCTTAGGAGCTAGGTGGCTGCTACTCAGGTACTTTATGAACAGTCACTTTTCAAGCACATCAGACCCCAGACAATAATGATAAGCAGCACAGCAGAGGGGTTTCTAGAAGCCACACCTGTCTGATGGAATGGAGCACCATGAACCTAACTAAGCATAAGGAGGCAGGGCGGAAAGCGGGGAGACACTGAGGAGCTGAGAGCACTGTGGGGCAGTGGACAGCTGGGACCCCATGGTGGCCACAATGGACCCTCCAGGATGGAGCTTGAGATCATTATAGGAAACATTAAAATTCCTTAAAAATCTTCAGCTAAGTAATGCATACAGCTCCACAGTCTTTATACAACGTACATTTTTCTTATTGAAAGAGCTTTCTTCCAGTTTTTCCACCGCGAGAATGTTTTTTACTGGAATTGTATAAATGGCATCTTTGCCTAAAATGAGAAGACAAGATTAAAACTTCCATGCTACCACAACTGTATGGATTATTTCATAAGGCGCTTTGTGTGATTTATGATCTAAACACTTGGTATCAGAAGTGCACGATGGTCTTCTGTAGATAAAAGCTTTACCCCAAAGGAATAAAACTGAAAATCAATATTTTAGTATACTAAGGGACAGATGCTACTTCTCTGCTAACAAATTACATCATAGGCAGATGGCTTTTTTTTTTTTTTCTTTGTGGGTCGTGGGGCTTCAACTCTGCCTGGGTGCTGTCCCTGAGCTCTTCAACTCAAGGCTACCACCCTACCCTGGAGCCAAGCCCCACTTCCCATTTTCTAGAGGTTAATTGGAAATAAGAGTCTCAGGTCCTTTTGTGCCCGGGCTGGCTTTGAACCTTGATCCTCAGATCTCAGCCTCCTGAATGCCTAGGATTACAAATGTGAGCCACTGGGCCTGACAGGCAGATGGCTTTCTTTACCCTAACAGCTTATTTGTGACAACATGCTTTTTGGGAGAAAAGCTATGGAGTCTTCCATCTTTGGCGTGGTTTGCCCAAGTGCCTCAATGGAGCTGACAGTTATACAGAGATCACAATCGGTGGCAGGATGGAGGTAAACCTTGGATGGGATTTCCAAACTACAGAAATATTCTCAGTTATTAGACAGCATCCTAACTGAGCTGATGGTTAAATACACTTTCAAGTTCTGAAGGACTGACGGAACTCCTTCTATACTAACTACTCAGCGGGTCTCACCAAGGAGTTTTAGAATATAGCACACAGTGAGTGGCCATTTTAACATTACAAAGAATCCAGTGCAAAACAACAATATTACAGTTTACTTCTAAAATATTTCTAAGTAATACTACTGTGAGAAATTATATACTATTAATAATATCATGACAGGAGTAATACAGGCACATTAACACACACACACACACACACACACACACACAAATAAAATAAAGCATAAACACAACTACCTGGCTGCTTGTGGTAGGTGAGCTCTCTGCTTGTTAGGCAGAACCATCGTTTCTTGAAATTCTTTTTTCCAATCCGAGTTCTTCCCTGAGCTCTTTTATACATCTCACTGCCAAAACAACAGATGTAAAGAGTTAGCTATAAGGACAAAGCCAGCTCATCTTAAAACAGAATTGTCCTTTGATGTTAAAGGGCATACATGGATATGGGAGGATATATTAGGTATATCCAAGTTTCCAGAATTAAAGGATTCATGTAGTATTTAAATTGTGCTCTTGAATAAAAAAAGGGTTAACTAAGTGGTTCCTTTTTAATTTCTAATAATAACCACTCTATAAATGAATACATATTGCTGCCAATTTTCTAAGTACTCCCTTGCAAGACAAAAAAGCGACTGTGGGCAGTAAGTCCTGTCCCTCTAATGTGAAGTTTTTATGATAGTGAAGATGACTTACTGGACAGAACAAAAACTCAGGCTTGCCTAACATTAAACCCAGACTCGGGGTGCTTCATGGCTTCCTATCAAGTTTAATTGCATTACCCTTCTTTCAGATGCACAGGCTCACTCGTACCACTGGACTCTTTAGTTTCTGTAGATGAAATTTCATCCAAGAACTGCAAGGAGGAAGTGAAGAAATATTACACTGTGCGGTTTAGGTAAAATATAACCAAAAATTTGTTTCTCTTCCATTGTCACTGATTACATGGACAAGTCTTCCATTCACTGATAAGGAATACACATAATACATCCAAAATGCTTGGCCTGAAGTGTTTTGGGCTTCAGGTGTATGCAAATATTTAGAATCCTACCCATAAAATTTTGAGAATATCTTAGGGATGGTAAGCAAGTCTAAATATAAAATTCACTGTTTTAACATATACTTTATATACAGCATTTTTTAGTGAACCTGAACTTTGACCTATTACATGAAGTAAGGTGTGGAATTTTCTACTGTGTCATCATGTCAGCATTCACAAGCATTTTGGATTAAGGATATCTATCCTATAAAACAAAACACATTTAGCTGCAAACATGTCCCATCAGTCAGTACTTCATTCAAGCCCAGTTTTGATATACTTCAAAATGAGTTCTCTTTACAAGATTTCCAGTTCTACTGAATTGCTATAGATTCTGTTTACATGAGTCAAGAAATTAAATATCATTTCAAAACATCCTCACTTTGGGAGCAGAGTCGTTTCTGTATGCTGTAGGTCTCATGTTAGGGTAATATATAGTATAGACATAACAGAACATTTTTAGTAACTTTCTTCTACATAGACAGCGTTCAGCACCTCTCATGGTGTTTTCCTATGGCAACTGATCTCTTACTATATAACAGGCATTGTAACTCGGAACCAGGGGTTCTAAACTGCAGGCAGTTGTGTCTTTCATAGGAGACTCAGCAATGTCTTCAGGCATTTCTGGGTCAGACTGAGACATACTACAGGCATTTAACCCAGCGATGCTGCCAAATACCTTACTATACATAGAATCGCACTTCACAGTCACCTATAATTCAGACTCAAATATCAACTGAGTCGTAGATAAAGACACTAACATAGCAGCTGTAGCTAAAACTAATTTCTATACTTCTACAGCTGAAATGTTAATAGCTTTGTAAAGAGAGAGAATGTGAGATGTAATGTTGTATCTACCATGCTGTATGATAGAAATGTTAGCATTTGCAAAATAAAACAACCATACCTTTTTTTTTTTTTTTGCCAGTCCTGGGCTTGAGCTCAGGGCCTGAGCACTGTCCTTGGACTTTCTCAAGGCTAGAGCTCTACCACTTGAGCCTCAGCACCACTTCCGGCTTTTTTTTTTCTATGTATGTGGTACCGAGGAATCGAACCCGGGTCTTCATGCATGCCAGGCAAACACTTTAACCACTAGGCCAAACTCCCGGCCCCCACAACCATACCTTTTTAACTGCTATAATGTATCCTTCTTCTTGAAACATTTTGAAAAATTCACACATGAATGTCTCTTTGAAGCTTGACTAAAAAAAAAAAAACAAAGAATTAAAAATGTTACATAGATCACTAAGGAAATAATGTCCTTTGTGTGTGTGTGCGTGCGTGCGCATGTGCCAGTCTTAGAGTATAAACTTAGGGTTTGGGCGCTGTCCCTGAGCTAGTAGGCAAGTGCTCTACCACTTGAGCCATACCTCCATTTCCAGCTTTTGGTGGCTAACTGAAGATAAGAGTCTCATACGCTTTCCTGCAGCCTAGCTTTGAATCTCAATCCTCAGATCTCAGCTTTCAGAGTAGCTAGGATGATAGGCTGAGTGGCACCAGGCTCTATATTGTGTTTTTTAAGGAAAGGAATAAGGGCTACAGATTCGATCACATAATCCACAGCTATAAGGTTTGCAGTTCAAGCCTTTTCAAAGCAATGTGGTGATTTTGCTGGTAAAGATAACTAGATGGATCCCACATCTCCTTCTTAAGATGCCTCCCCCCCCCCCGCCTGCCTCTCACCCCACTTTTGGGTACATCAGGTTAAGGAAATCTATCCTCTTTCACAGGTGACTAAGATATGACATCTGCCTAAAGGACAACTACAGCATCTGCACAGACACTCTATTCCAAAATACAGAAGCACTTAAATGAGGGAGAAGCATCACAGTGTGAAGGTAAAGTTAGAAATGAAGAGACATACCTTGCATTTGGACAGGCTCCCCCAGCTTCCCATAGTCTGAATTGTTTTTGAGATGAGAGTTAATGTCCGGATTGTCTGTGCATCCTAGACAATGTGAAAAGAGACCAAAATTCTTAAGTTTTCAAGAAACAGAATCACACGGTATGTAATAGAATAGGCTAATGGCTCTAAGAGTGACTCAAAAATACTTAGCCAACAGGTGGGGAATGTTGGCCTAGGGGTAGAGTGCTTGCCTAGCATGCATGAAGTCCTGGGTTTGATTCCTCAGTATCACATACACAGAAAAAGCTGAAAGTGGTGCTGTGGTTAGAGTGTTAGCCTTGAGCACAGAAAGGCTCAGGGAAAGTGCCCAGGTGCTGAATTCAAGCCTCAAGACAAGAAAAAAAAAAGTGCTGTTAACCCCAAATAGTTGTACAAGGGGTTACAATTTAACATGTCTGTCATTCTCCATCCTCCCAGATCCATTTCATAACATTACCACTGACAAGTGTAACTTAATACCACATATATACTGTTTAGTCATACTATGGCAGCTGGGATTACTGGGCAAATATAAATATAAATATGTAATTTTTTTTGGTATGGTGCTGGAGTTTGAACTCAGGTTCCTGAGTTTTCTAGGCAAGGCACTTGAGCCACACCCCTGCCTCCAGCCTTATATTCACTTCTGAAATGGTAGTGGTAGCTTTTTCTAGTTTGTAACTAAAATATGAGTTCAACATTTTTTGTGTTCAAGCTGCTTGTACAGCATACTTTATGTACCTTCTGCAGTTAGCTACTTTCAATTATGAAAAATGTAAACCTAAATTCAGACTGAGAAAGAAGCTGCCACACTGGCCACCTAGGATCTTACCAGAGGGGAACTCTGAGACTACTGCACATGTAAAGAGAATTTACAAGAATGGTCTCTCCCTGAGTCTCATAGACTTTAGTGCCCGGGCTGGCTTTGTCTCTTCTGTTAAGTTACACCATGCACAAAGCCTCATCATTTCAGCTCTTTCTCTAGAGTACCATCCTGAATTTCTCTAACTCTTCTTGAGCTCTCATTTGTCCTAGAAACTGTGTCATGTCTCAGAACACAGGTACCGAAAAAGATGCAGCCTTGCTCGTAAGGTGCTGACAGTTCCACATGCAAAGATTATTTAGTTATTTATTTGCCAATCCTGGGGCTTGAACTCAGGGTTTGGGCACTGTCCCTGACCTTCTTTGCTCAAGGCTAGCACTCTACCACATGAGCCACAGTGCCACTTCCTTCTCTTTCTGTTTATGTTGTACTGATAAATCAAACCCAGAACTTCATGCATGCTAGGCAAGCACTTTACCACTAAACCACATTCCCAGCCCAAAGTAGTGTTTGTAGTTAGAGAATGAATTAATTTCAACATGTTATAGGAATAAGGAATTCCAAGTGTACACACAAGGCAGAGTGGGAATTCTATTTATGCAAAAAAATACTGCTACCAAGCTTTCTCCAATCCAAGGTCTGGACGGCTCATGAACAAGAGGACACTGGTCCACTGCGGTAGCTGCAGTGGAAGAGAGAGTGCTGAGGTTCTGCTCTGTTCTGCCAATATGTGCAGCTGACCACTGAGGTAGACACTTAGAACCCAGCAAGTCCCCCACAAGCTATGATGCAATGGAGCAGCAAGTGTCCTCAGCAGTTACCCCAACACTGGCATGCCAGGGCTCAGCAGCATGTGGCAGATGACCAGCTCTTTGGTATCTATCTGCTTAGGGGATTGGAGGGCCAAGGATCTGAAGATGACCAAGTTTAGGATCCCACTTCAATCCTCCTCCCACGGAGTAGGGTTGTAATGGCCAAACTGTGTGAGTCTAGACGTCACTATACTGCCATGTCCTTCCTTATCTGTATATGGGATGACAAGAGAATTTGCTCCTACAGTTAACTATGAGGACTCAGTGAATTAAACATGAAAAGCAGAACCGGCCCAGAACAAAGCAAAACTAAAAAGATGGTGCCTGTTACGTTTTGTTACAGAAGTCATCAACTGAAAGCATTAGGAAATATAAAATGTGGGTGCCAGGAGGGTGGCCTAGTGGTAGAGTGCTTGCCTAGCATGCATGAAGTCCTGGGTTCAATTCTTCAGTACCACATACACAGAAAAAACCGGAAGTGGTGCTGTTGCCCAGGTAGAGTGCTAGCCTTGAGGAAAGCCCAAGGCAGTACTCATGCCCTGAGTTCAAGCCCCAGGATGGGGGGAAAAAAAAAAAACAGAAACATAAAACATGAAGTCAGCAAAAATAATTTAAACTATCAAGAGATAAGCATATAAATATATACAGTGGAAATTTAGATTTACGTAACTAAATGAGACTTCAAAACCAAAAGATTAGGGCTGGGAATGTGGCTTAGTGTTAAGAGTGCTTGCCCAGAATGCACAAAGCTCTGGGTTCAATTTCTCAGTACCAGATAAACAGAAAAAGCTGGAAGTGGCAATGTGGCTCAAGTGGCAGAGCGCTGGTGCTGGCCTGGAAAAGAGCTGGTGCTCATGCCTATCATTCTAACTACTCAGGAGGCTGAGATCCGAGGATGGCAGTTTGAAGTCAGCTGGGGTAAGAAAATCTGTGAGACTCTATTTCCAATCAAGTACCAGAAATGGCACTGTAGCTCAAGTACTAGAATGCTAACCTTGAGCAGAACAGCTCACAGACAGTGCTCAGGCCCTGTGTTCAAACCCTACAACCATACAACAACAAAATACAAAAAGCAAATTTCTGAGATTTTTAAGAGTCACAGAATGAACTACTTAGTAAACTAGGAAAGTAGGTTCTGTTAAATACTGCTGCTATCACAAACCTCTAACTAAATAAATAGAAACAAAACCAACTAATCAAAAAACAACAAAAATAGCAAAAGACTAAAACAAAACAAAAATTTAAAAAACCCTGTACTATGGAAATTTACAACATAATAGGGAAGAGATGATGAGCTCTTTTGTGCTCATCACCAGCTGTCAACCCTGCCAACATTTTCTCATACTTGTGAACGCTGGGCTAGCAATGAATGGAATTTTAGCCCTAAGTGAAGGTTGATACAATCAGGGAGAATGCCAAGAAAATCCAAGTATGAGTAACAAGAAAATACTGGCAAATAAAACTGGCTATCTTGTCTTCATTCTACTAACACTGAGAATGGAATAAAGCTTTGAGAAGAACACTTACTGGATGGTGAGGTCGCAAATGAAAAGTATGAGGTGACACTACGGCTACAGCAAAGAAACGCAGAAATACAAAGCTGCTCACGGCAGAATACTGAACATGAGGGTCATCTGCAGGAAAAAATGGTGAAATGTCATGCACGAAGATGATAAAGTAAAAAAAGAAATACCGAAGAAAACCAAAGCAAAACAACAACCAAACAAACAAAACAAAACAAAACTCCAAAAAACCAAAACAAAACATGTAAACCAAGGAGAAGCATATAATTTGTCTAGTAAGGACTGAGTTGATGAAGTGACAGTAATGTTTATAACTAAATCAAAAGAAAAAAATGCTAAAGAAAAAAAAACCCTAAAAAATGTAAGAAATGAAATGAAAAGCAAAGCTTGTAGGCTTTCAGAAATACCTTGATTTGAAAAATATCTCCTCATCTACAAGAGACAACCACAGAAGTGGCTCTAGCGCTACCCAGCGGCAAATGGAAACCCTCACAATAGGATGCATAGGATGCAGCAAAGTTGCCTTAGGTTCTTTTTTCAATTCCCCCCCTAAAAATCTTGATGCTCTTGAAGACTATACTGTGATGGTTATGCTGGCTGTCAACTTCATGACCTAGATAAGGTAGAATCATCTCCTGGAAGGCAGTGCCACAGAGATTAGCTTGTGAGGACATCTTACCAATCAACACATTAATGAATTCACAATGGGAATATACTGGGAGGTGCTGGGTCTGAGGGCGGTGGGTGCCATGAGAGAAGCAGGTTGCTGGGGCTATGCCTCTGAAGGGCTATCTTGGCTCTGCTCCCTTCCTGTCTCTTTTCTATGGTCCCTGGCTGTCATTAAATAAGCAACCTCATGGCCCATACTCCCACCATTATATTCTCCCTTGCCTCAGGCCCAAAGCAGTGGACTCAGCTGACCGTGGGTTGAACTTCCCAAACCATGAACCAAAGTAAATCTTTCCTCCTTTTAAATGGTTTCAGCAACAACAACAACAACAACAACAACAACAACAAAACTACTGTGCTATACAATAAAAACAATTGGGTAGACATCTCTCCTTTTCTAAAGCTCTCAACATTTCACACAAGATGTGCATGAACTGAAGGCTATGTGACTGATCACTCACCAACAACAGCTGCTACAGACTATAGAGTGAACACTTAACCAGAATTAGATGGCAGAGAAGCAGGTGATAAGGAAAAGAAACTCTGGATTTGCTTTGAGTTTTAACTTTGCTCACAGCTAGCACTCTACCACTTGAGAGCAACAGCTCCAGTCTAGCTTTTTAGCTGGTTAATTACAGATAGTCTCTTGGACTTTTCTTCCAAAACTGGCTTCAAATCCAGATCTTCAGATCATAGTCTCCCGAGTAGCTAGAATTAAAGGAGTGATACACCAATGTCTGGCTTGCCAATTACCCAATAGGTAACCAAAACAAAGTTACTTATTACTTTTGTTGTTGCTGTTGTTGGTTGTGGGACTTGAACTCAGGACTTAGGTGCTGTCTCTGAGCCTCTTTGTGCTCCAGGCTAGTGCTCTATCACTTGAGCCACAGTGCCAGTTCTGGTTTCTGGGTGGTTAATTGGATATAAAATTCTCATGGGGGGGCCGGGAGTTTGGCCTAGTGGTTGAGTGCTTGCCTAGCATGCACGAAGACCCAGGTTCGATTCCTTGGTACCATATACATAGAAAAAAGCCAGAAGTGGTGCAGACTCAAGTGGTAGAGCTCTAGCCTTGAGAAAGTCCAAGACAGTGCTCAGGCCCTGAGCTCAAGGCCAGGACTGGCAAAAAAAAAAAAAAAAAAAAAAGAGTCTCACAGGGACTTTTATGCCTGAGCTGACTTTGAACTGCTATTCTTAGATCTCAGACTCCTAAGTAGCGCCTGGGTATATGTGTTATTCCTTATAATATTTGCTTCTTGTTGGCTATATTCATACTCCCATGGTAATGAGAACAAGTGATAGTATATGCAAATAATTTATGGCAATAAAGTTATCAATAGTCTACTGAGGAGATAACGGTTAAGCCAACAAAAAGATAATTAAAGAAATACAGCTGAACTTATGTGTGTTAGATCATTTATAGAAATTAAAACAGTTAAAGTATATTGAAGGCCAATATCATTTGGATGTATTGAGGGCAATGACTTGTACTTGGGCATGGGAAGAGGCCAGGGTCTGAGATCCAGCTTACCTTGTAGCTGACCATGGTAAAAATTCAATCTCTTTCTCTATTTCTTTCTTTTTTTTTTTTGGCAAGTCCTGTTCCTTGAACTCAGGGTCTGAGCACAGTTCCTGAGTTTCTTTTGCTCAAGATTAGTCAACTAAGCCACAGGGCCACTTCTGGCCTTTTCTGTTTATGTGGTACTGAGGAATCAAACCCAGGGCTTCATGCATGCTAGGAAGCACTCTACCATGAGGCCACATTCTCAGACTACTTTAGTTTTATTCATGTCTTTTCTCCTTCTCTCTTCCCCCTTCCCTTCTTCCTTCAAAGCTGGAGTTTGAGGGGAAGTGGGGAAAAATAAAGGAAGGGGTAACAGTGAGCAAGAAGCTCACAACCTGACTTATGGAACTGTAAATGTTTTTGTATAACTAATCATCATCATCACCATCATCATCATCATCATCACCATCACATCATCATCATCACCATCATCACCATCATCATCATCACCACCATAATCATCATCTACATCATCATCATCATCATCATCATCATCATCAACACAACCAAGCACTTGCTAGAAAGGTACTTTACCACTTGAGCCTCAGCCCACTAGGTTTCATTATGCACTAAAGGGAGCAGCCATGACCTAGAGTAGAGCTGAAGATGACCAGGCTGAAGCAGCACTTGTCTGCGCAATGTACTTGATGTGTATATCATGGTCTAACTTGCTATTTAAAAATACGTTTTAGCTGGGTTGCCGGTGGCTCATGCCTGTAATCCTAGCTACTCAGGAGGTTGAGATCTGAGGATTAAGGTTCAAAGCCAGCCCGGGGAACTAAAGTCTCTGAGACTCTTATTTCCAATTAACCACTAGAAAATCAGAAGTGGTGCAGAGGCTCAAGGGATAAGGCAGTAGTAGCCTTGAGCTGAAGAGCTCAGTGACAGCACCCAGGCCTAGAGTTCAAGTCCCATGATGGACCAAAAAAAAAAACAATTCTTTTTATCAGCATTTCCTTTTCCTATAATGTTTCTGCTTTTATTTCTGCCATAAAGACTATAGTTATTTATAGTTAAATGGCTATATATCTTCAGTATAGCTAGCCCAAAATATCTAGATCTCAATTTGTAAGTTGCTTATACCATTTATTTTCATACTGAGTAAGTTAGGCAGAGGAACATATAGAAACACACATTTAGAAGAACACAATAATACAGTAAAATTTCTTCTGGTGGCTACAAAGATAAACAGTATTTCAGACAGCTGGCCAAAATGACTAATTTAAGTAGCTGCTTTACCCTTCCCCCTACTTTGATAGAGGAAGATCTAGAAAGATAACTATAGCATGCTCATTTACCTACCAGAAATATATTAAAATTAAGAGCAACTGTGGCAGTGATAGCTATCTTGCTTCATTAAAGCACAAGTTAGGGGCCAGAAGTTTGGCTTAGTGGCAGAGTGCTTGTCTTGCATGCACAAAGACCTGGGTTTAGTTCCTCTGTACAACATACAGAGAAAAAGCCAGAAGTGGTGGTGTGGCTCAAGTGGTAGAGCTCTAGCTTTGAGAAAGCCCAAGGACAGTGCTCAGGCCCTGAGTTCAAGCCCCAGAACTGGCAAAAAAAAAAAAAAAAAAAAAAAAAAAAAAACCCAACCCCCCCACCAGTGAGCTTTCCCTCAGAATTCCATGTACTGTACTGAAAACTATCTAATATTTAAGAATATTTCACAAGACACTGGCCTTCTAAGCTGCCAGGTCTAGTAAAGTGCATAGAACTAAACACTAACACTACTGGGATATATACAATTGGAAAAACAGCTGACACAATTAACAAAGACATTTTAAAAATTGTATTTAATAACCCCAAGCATATGATATGATGCCTTATGGAAAAGCTAGTACCATTTTGAAAAACTGTTGCAATACTAAATGTTTCTTTATAGAAACAATGTTCCTTATACAAACATTTCATATAAACCAAGCAGAATTGATCCCTGTATTGTAGAGAAAGTAAAGAGCAAGGTACTTACTCGGAAACCTCTGTGCGGCCATCTGCCTCAGAGAGTAGAAGATGTCACACATTACCGTAGGGCAGCTCATGCTAGACTTCACAATTGTGCTGAACAACTTGTCCACATAATAGCGCAGATTCTCCTGAAGGATTTAAAGAAGCAAGCATTAAGATCCTGACTCTACACACCTTCAACAGCCTTTATGGGGAAAAAAAAATTACAAAGCTACTCTCAAGAAATGTAACATGGCTTCCCCTTCCCAAACTCATTCAGTTCCACAGCATTGTCACTCTCTTCTAATGTGATTACATTCACATCAGCACCAACAGAGAATACGTGGTAGAAAGATAATTTCTCAGACACAGGGGCACCAGGACACTGTAACTGGTACCTTGTTGTCTTCACACTAAGGCTTCTCTCAGAGACAACTAAAAGTACTGACTTGAGAAAACCTCTATGCCACCTAACATGCTCAGAGGGATGGCAGAGGGAGAGTTAAAGGATCTGACTAGATATAAACAAAATCTATTGTTATTACTGCAGCCAAGAACGAAAAACAGGTGAGGTTGTGGAATATGCCTATATTCCTGGCTACTTGGGAGGCAGAGGCAAAAAGGTTGTGGTATGAGGCCAGTTTGGGCAAAATTCGTGAGACATCTTAAAGGGGGAGGAGGGATAAAAGAGAGAGGAAAAGGGCCGGGAGTTTGGCCTAGTGGTTAAAGTGCTTGCCTAGCATGCATGAAGACCCGGGTTCGATTCCTTGGTACCACATACATAGATAAAAGCCAGAAGTGGTGCTGAGTCTCAAGTGGTAGAGCTCTAGCCTTGAGAAAGTCCAAGGACAGTGCTCAGGCCCTAAGCTCAAGCCCAGGACTGCCAAAAAAAAAAAAAAAAGAGAGAGAGGAAAAGAAAAGGACTGGGGCTTCAGCTTAATTGGCGGAGCACTTGCTAAGCAAGCCTAAATCCAGAGTTTAATCCCCAGTACCACAAAAAAAGCTTTTTTAAAAAAGTGAAACCATGGGCCACAGGCACGTGGCCTAGTGGTAGAGGGCTTGCCTAGCATGCATGAAGCCCTGGGTTCGATTCTCTGGTACCACATACATAGAAAGAGCCAGAAGAGGTACTGTAGTTCAAGTGGTAGAGCACTAGTTTTGAGAAAGCCCAAGGACAGCGCTCAGATCCTGAGTTCAAGCAAAAAAAAAAATAAAGTGAAACCACTTAGTATGTAACATGGCCAGGATCAGCTGGACAGGGGAGGCTGAGGGCTTTCTCCTAACAGCAGCGTGCATACAGTGTGCACAGAGACCTGGACAACACTGAGGTCAATTTCAGGGCAGTTATAACAGGAACATACCTTGTTATTTTCTACGTTATCTCCCTCTTTTAATTTAATAGGATCAATTTCACAGGATTTTGAGGATTCACAGATCTGGAAAATACATGTATTTCATTTAATGACAAAAATAAAAAGAACTTTTTATCTTTCTGATGTTAATTATAATTAAAACTTTACTACTCAAGTTAAAAAATCCTTGACCACAGACAGTATGTATAAAGTACATAATACATGCAGATTTCTAAAGAACTCGCCAAAAACCATTTCTCATACCCTTAAACCTGTAAGACAGAAGGGGTTTTGCTAACACATGAATGGAGACGAGGCGCATCACCACCTGGGAAAAGCAAGACTACAAGATGCCACCGATTCCTTAGCAGCAGTGTTATACCTCGTCTAGAGTAGACTTCAAAGTCACTTTCAGGTAGTGACCACCCACCACTTTCATCATCTCATCCAGACATCGGGTAGCCAGAGAATTTCCTCTAAAAATGGTGTTGGCATCTCTGAAATAGACACAGAAATGTTGACAGTGAGTGCAGGAGAAAATAAAATGGGAAAGGCCCTTGGCTTTGGTGAGATAGTTTTAGTAACTTTTGCCACTGAATTAGAAGTATTACTATTAAGTTTCTCAAACCTACCAAAAATAGGTGGAAATGTACATTCAGTGGGATGTGGAAGCCCACACATGGGGGGCTGAGGCAGGAGGCTCTTATGTTCAAGATACTGTCTTCAAACAAAAACAAAAGCCAACACCATAATACCGTACTTTCAGAAACCAAGCAGTATTCTTTTCAGAGGGTCTTACGTGAAATTAGTATTTGTTTCAGCCATTGCTTTGTTTGCCAAGTTCATATAACTGATAATGTGATTTACAAGATAATGATCATGATGAATGCTGGAGGCTCATGCCTGTAAACCTAGCTATTCAGGAGGCTGAGATCTGAGGATCACAGTTCAAAGCCAGCCTGGGCATGAGAGTCTATGAGACTCATCTCCAATTAACCACCAGAAAACTGGAAGTGGCACTGTGGCGTAAAATGGTTGAGCGCTAGCCTTGAGCAAAAATGCTCAGGGACAGCAACCAGGCCCGGAGTTCAAGTCCCATGACCGACCCCACCCCCGCCCCCAAAAGATACAGATCATAGAATATCCTCCCCAAAGAAGCTGTTTTTCCTCCTCTTCCTCTTCATCCTCTTCCTTCTCCTCCTCCTCCTCTGGTCACGGGGCTTGAATTTGGCCTGGGTGCTGTCCCTGAGCTCTTCAGCTCAAGGCTACCACCTTACCCTTGAGCCAAGTCACACACTTCCCCTTTTCTAGAGGTTAATTGGAGATAAGAGTCTCAGGTCCTTCTGTGCCCAGGCTGGCTTTGAACCTTGATCCTCAGATCTTAGCCTCCTGAGTAGCTAGGATTACAGATGTGAGCCACCTCGCCCTGCACTATTCTATTTTTTAACAAATAGCCTGGTATATTTTGATAAAAATAAATGGAGCATCAGGAAAAAAAGGCACTATCTTTAGCTACCTGCTAAGTAGTGCTATAATATAGCCTACAACATGTTCAGTAAGGTAGCTGACACAACAGAACTCAAGATCAGAAAACAGCTGTAAAACTAAATTCCACTTTGACAACAGAGTCAACATTTAATAGGATACAACGCTTACTGGGTATCCTTCAAGTCTAATTCAGCCACAGCGGTGACAAAAGGAACAAGTTTATCATGGTGCAGCAGCAATCGTACAAGGGGCAAAACAGCGTCATTTTTATCTCGACATATTTCACCCAAAATGTAAGCAGCTGAGGCAGATATTGGCTAGAATACAGAAAAGGAGAAAACAAGTACAGAATTAAAGAAACATGATTATATGCTCAATCACCAATCTGCAAAAGTAATTCATGTATGCTTATCATTTATGACTTATATGAAATATTTCATCTTCAAACTTCCTATTAGAGATCAAGTATATAAGTATATAATACTCTGGCTTAGAGAGATTGAATACACAAACAGTTCTAGTAAGATTCGATGCTCTAAAATCTTCTTTATTGGTTATAGAATGATTAGCCTTTTTGTATTAAATCATCCACTTGGAGAAGTTTTCAAGTACCTGAACATCTGGTGATTTTAGCAGCACGGTTTTTAAAGGACCATAGTACTCCGAAGGCAGCACATAATCTTCTGTGTAGCATATGTTCAATCGAAGAGATCCCAAGTCGTCACTTTTAGATGACTTGTTGCCATTATCTCTAGGCTGTAGCAAATACCTAAGTAAAGACAGAACCGATTTCCTGTGATGGGCAGCAAATATACAGCCAATGGAATAGATGACTAAATACGTCATCAAAAAAAAAAAAAAACAACAAAAAACTGGGGGGCCAGGCGCAGTAGCTCACATCTGTAATCCTACCTACTAAGGAGGCTGAGCTCTGAGGATCACGGTTCAAACCCAGCTGGGGCACTAAATAACGTGACACTCTTATCTCCAATTAATCACTAGAAAACAGGAAGTGGGACTGTGGCTCCAGGGATAGGGCAGTAGCTTTGAGCTGAAGAGATCAGGGAAAGCGCCTAGGCCCAGAGTTCAAGACCCAGAATGCACTAAAACAAGAACAAAAACAAAAACAAAAACTGGGGGACCAGGAGTTTAGCCTAGTGGTAGAGTGCTTGCCTAGCATACACAAAGACCCGGGTTCAACTCCTCAGTACCACATACATAGAAAAAAAAGCCAGAAGTGGTACTGTGGCTCAAGTGGTAGAGTGCTAGTTATTCCTCAGCAAATTTAAAAGATATTCACAGTAAGCATTTATTTGCATATACACTGTATTGAACAGGATTAAATTATAAAGTTCACTAGAGTGTTATTTCTTTTTACCAGGCTTGATGAGAAGAATCATTTCTTAACACATTCACAGGAACCTTAATCTCACCCAGGAAAACATCTTGGACCAGATTCCCATTATTCCACAAGTCGATCCTGAAAAACCAAGCCCCAGTTTTATTTTTTTTCTTTTTGTAAGCAATGTGTAAGAGAAAAACTACACTGACAAATAGCTTGAAAATACTTTTGATTACTAAATTAATTTTACATGCTTCAAAGCAAGAGATGTTAGCATTGTCATATACTTCCCTTTCCAGACTAAGGAATCAAAACACTACTGGTAGCTTTTATTTAAAAAGTTTTGTTTGAAAAGCAACAATTCTAAATACTATAAAGGAAGGCATTTAAGTTTTAGTGTGAAGTCTAGGCTTGTTTTTTGTTTTTTAAGCCCGAAGCAATAAGGACAACAGAGCTGTTGTGCTGAATATGATCAAAGAAATCAACAAGACCACAGTTGCTCTCTTGATTAGAAATCATTAGCATGTAGACATAGGGGATTTTCAAAAGCAGATCACCTGACTACCCCAAGCACATGATTAATATGCCCTTTAGATGAACACACTGTGAACACCACACCTACACATGCATTTGCAAAAAAAATTTTACTTTCCAGAACAGCATAGATATTTAAGGCCTGGAAGTTATCACAAACTTCAAACGCATGCAGCCTGTTGAATTATCTTCTTACCTCACTGAAATTTCTGATAGTCAGCAGATATGTTAAGGAGAATAGAAAAGTTATTTCTAAATTGGCTTGGATGTCATTGTTTTTCTGTTCATTATAGTATGATCCAAATATTTAAGAAACAAAGAAAAACTAAACATACAACAGAATAGGTGAAAATGAAGTTGGTTTTTACAAAATAAATTGACTACTTCTGCACAGAAATGGAGGTTTGTGAAGGGACAATTTGGATCTAACACAGATCCAAGTTTCACTAATCAGCTTTTTATAAAAACCCTAAGGTACTTACCTAATTTCTAGCTTTTCAATGTCCTCCTCTTCTACCTGGAACTGAGACTTTCTGGTATAACTACTGGATCGCGTAACCTATAAACAAAATACTTTAGCAAACAATTTTTAAAGTAGTTTTTTTCCCTACATGAATGTAAAAATAAGTATTCCTAAAATATTCAATTATAAACATAAATACAGTAAAGTGCTGCAGTAATATTTTTACCTAAGACTAATAAGCAAAGTATGCTATGGAGGTTGGCAGGAAGGTAGAAAAAAAAGGTAATGTGAAACTACTTTAAAAGCATCCTCGTTGCTGTCCCATCCCTGTCCTCTTGGCAGGGAGCAACACCAGGCTCTCTTTGTTGGCCATTCATGGAACTAAAACACTGTATTTCTGTGCAGTTGCACTTGCTAAAGATGTTTTAAACACTTCGTTACATTTCCTAAGACAACAGTACTACTTCTGTTTCCTCCTTGTGTAGTTGAACACAGCAGGGC
Organism: Megascapheus bottae; assembly: GCF_031878675.1. Lineage (NCBI taxonomy): Eukaryota > Metazoa > Chordata > Mammalia > Rodentia > Geomyidae > Megascapheus > Megascapheus bottae. The sequence goes on from NC_143540.1 coordinate 2,576,912, forward strand.
CACTGACAGACAGTTCCCCATTGCCATCCACCTGAACACACTGCCTGCACCCTCAGTGAGCTCCGTGAGCTGCCTCAACCTCTTCTTAAGCAGGGGATGAGAGGACTCTCCTCTTTTTCTAAGACTGCCCACAGTTAGTATGTAATAAACATGCAGTAAGCATTCAATCTATTTTAATTACAACTTTATCAGCTTGTTTACCTCATTCAGGTCTAAGAAAAATCATCCCTTTAAATTATGGTCCTCTTATATCACTTTTTTCCCTCAGATAAGTAGCTTAAAATCATAATTCAGCCCACAGCTTATACATCCCCACTGCCCACTCATGGCAGGAATTCCTTCTATCTGGCTACTGCACAGATCACCTAAAACCTCTCTCTACATAACCAAATCTGATGATCAACTCTTACTTCTTACCGTCTTCAATCTCTTTCTCTAACCCAATCATATACTCTAGGCTCCTTTCCCAGAACACTTCTTGCTAGCTTTACCTGGGGATTATCCTGCCAAGTTTTTGCTGCTGTTTTTTTTTTTTTTCCTTAGAACTTACAAAAATGGGTATCCTCTAGGCTATCTTTCAGTTTGTACTAAATAACAAGTTGGAGATGCCCAGTGCACTAAGGTTACACAGTACCCTCACGGCCACTGTTGTCTTGTTCACTAGGATGTTGCTGTGGGCCAGGCAGGGCTAGTTTATTTTCCTCATCTTCAAAATGATGAAACTCAAGTACAGAAATGAAGTGACGTTCGCAAAGCAGAATACTTAGGAGCTGGCTAAACTTTTCCCCTCTACTTCTTTGGCTTTCCCGACTCTTTGTAAAAATATCTTATATCTTATATTTCAGTCTCTAAGGAGGTTTTAAACTTATTCAATTTTAAGGCCCAATCTCAACCATTTTCTTCTTCTTAATCCTTCCACTAGACCTATCTCCTTTTCCTCTATATTTGGTCTCTTGCAGTATCTTTATCAGCCTTCTCTATTTCTATCTTTCTTTCATAGATAGATCCCTCGAGTCTTTTCTTTTTTTTAAACCCCTACACGGCAGCTACCTCTTCATCTCAGCTCTCGCCCCAAGATGTCTGGCCCCACGGATCGTGGACTCACGCTTCCCACAACATTGCATTTACTCTGATCATTTCCTGGTTCAAAAACATTCAGTGGTGAAAATTAAAGACACTCCAGCCACGCACTGGAAGGGTTTATCAGCTGGTCCTATACCAATCTAACCTAGTTCCTTTTATTTTGCTTTTAAAAAAGCCTAGTTAAACCACTAAACGAATAAAAGTTTATTCTTTGCACATAACATTGGTTTTTTTGTTACTTGTTTGTTTTGTTTTTGTCTCTGTGCCAAAATGTACCTTCTCTGTAATATTCTCTTCCCGCTTAAGAAAATATAAGCTGGAGCTGAGCTCAGTGGCTCATGCCTATCTATAATCCTAGCTACTCAGAGGCTGAGATCTAAGGATCAAGGTTCAAAGCCAGTCCAGGCACAAAGACTTGAGACTCTTTATCTTCAACTAACCTCTAGAAAAGGGGAAGTGGGGCTTGGCTCAAGGGTAGGGTGGTAGCCTTGAGCTGAAGAGCTCAGGGAGAGAGCCCAGGAGGAGTTCAAGCCTCACCACTAACTTAAAAAAAAAAAAAAAAGAAAGAAAGAAAATATAAGCTGGGCGCTGGTAACTCTTGCTTATAAGCCTAGTTATGCAGAAGGCTGAGATCTGAAGCCAACCGGGCAAAAAAGTCCAAGAGGCTCTCATCTCCAATAAACTACTCAAAAAGGCTGAAAGTGGCACTGTGGCTCAGGCAGTAGTGTTAGCCTTGAGCAGAAGCAGCTCAGCGACAGTACCCAGGCCGTCAGTTCAAGCCCCAGGACCAGAAAAAAAAATCTAGTTTTCCTGCAATCCCTCCAGCCCTTCCCTAAGCACCTCAGCTCTAGTCATAGGGCACGTTAGTGACATGTACACAGGCGTACATGTTGGGCTTCCTGTCTCTTGCTCTGGCTGCACTGAATCCTATCTATTTTCCTAACCAGACCAACCAAGGGCATACTGAATAAATGTGTTACGGCCTAATAGGTTCTTTTGGTAATAAAGCAACCAGGTCAGGCCTAGATTTTCAAAAAGCCATCTCCTTGTTACAAAGCCCAACAAAACGTAGCAGATTCCATCTCATCTGAGGTGTAAAAGTATATAGACCAACAGGAAATGTGATTACCTTTGGTCAGTAGCTCTTTGGTCAGTAGCTGCCTGGTTTTCTCCAGGTGAGAAGTAATAGTCCTTGGTATGTATAGAACAACCTCATCAAGTCCTCAGTCAGGAAATGGAAAAGTCTCACTTGGTACATTTTCTTTTCTTTTTTTCTCCCTTGCTTCCACCCCCACAGTTTCCTATTTCACTTTTGGCATTTTCTTCAGCCTGCACTCCTTTATTAAAGTACAGTGATCAGGTATGCCTATAGAGGTAACCTAGTGTTTTCTCTGCACTAAAAAACACAAGGGAAACATGCATGAAGAAAAAGCGTAAAAGGCAACTCCTCTTTTGTCAAACTTTTTTTCATCTGTTAATATCAACTATGACACATTCCACGATCTTGAAGGACTTAAGAAATGCTCTAAAGTAAAAAAATAAAAACTATTTTGGGGATAACTTTGAGGCAGCTGAAGAGCTTCTTGAAAATCAAAACTCTTTGGGTGATATCAGTGGCTCACTCCTGTAATCCTCAGGAGGCTGAGATCTGAGGACTGCAGTTCAAAGCCAGACCAGGCAGGAAACTCCATGAGACTCTAATCTCCAATAAACTACTAAAGCCAGAAGTATGGCTCAAACACTAGAGTGCTTACCTTGAGCAAAACAAGTTCAGGGACAGTGCCCAGGCTCAAAGTTCAAGGCCCAGGACCATCCAAACAAACAAAAATAAAAGCACGTATACATGTATCTACAGAGTTAGACTGAAAAGAACTTAGTAATAAGTCTCTACACATATATTATTTCATATTCTCAAAGGGTTCTCACATGTTTGCATCAGTATAAAAACCTTGGGTTGGGTATGGCTGCTACTATTTTCCCTTCCAAGATCTACCCATTTATAAAATAAGAAATCTGAACCTCACTTTTAGTGGTTTGATTCAAAGTCAACTGGGACTAGCTCTCAGACTTGCCCCATCTAAGGCTTCTTTCCCTAGTGAGCTTACATGGAGTGCTGCAGGGACCCTGTGGTCCATGTGTACTGGGTGGGGAGGGAAGAGTGTGAAAATGGGAATGGCTGCACAGGGATCCAACCCCAGTCTCTACTTTCACATCAACCAAATCTTCGTTCGTTTTACATGCATTACACCATGATTCTCTTGATTTCTGGAAAGAAGTATTTAGCTGATGGAATGATTACTATGGCCATGGTTTGGAGAAATGAATCAATTAAAATTCACTCTTAAATTATCAATGCTAACATTTATATAAAATGAGAAATTACCTCAAAATAAAAGATTTCATTAAACTGCGGATTGCTTGTTTTCTTCTTTACTTTTGTCTTCTTTTGGTCATTCCTGTTCCAATGTGGTAGAGTTTTACTTGGTAGAACTTAATAGTACACAATTATAAAACATGCTATTTCTTACTAGGGAGGCTGATCTCTGTTTACATGTTACGATGACTGAGGGAAGACGAGTTTTAGATATTACTTGGGAAAGAACCAAGGTGTCCTCACATCCTAAGAATATCCTCTATATGATAAATTCGGTATATATGTCAAGATTATATTTTTCTCTCTATGGTTCTAAGAGACCAACTACTAACTTGTCTTGAGGGCTTTAAAATATATTCTGTTATATAAGCAACTCAGAATAAGTAATGGTAAGCAAGGCAGTGGACTGTATAGTGTCTTTATATCTATGCTGAAAAATACCCAAGGGACATAAAAAGCATTCTTCACCCATTTACTTCCTGGGCTTCAGTTTCGACAGTGACTTCAAAAATAGCTTCCCAGGCAAGGAATATAACTCAGAGGTTGCTTACAGAGCTGCTTACAGAGGGCAATAGTCTAGGTTACTCGTAGCACCACATACAAAATTTCTACAAACTCAAAACAAACCACCCCAGGTCATTTAACAGGGTCTCACTATGTAACTCTATTCTCAAGTGGTAGAATTGTAGATATGAGCAGCCATGCTCAGCTAGTTTAAAATAGCATTTAATGTTAAATGTAATAAACTGCTTTTAAATAAAAAAAAAACATTTGTAATAATTATGCCATTAGTTGAGCATACATGATATTATGTATGACATGGCTTATAGTACTCTAGATATACATATAAACACATTTTTCAAATAACAATGCAGCTCCCCCACACCCTCCCAAAAAACAACAACTTCAGGCCAGGAGCGTGGCCTAGTGGTAGAGTGCTCGCCTGGCAAGCACGAAGCTCTGGGTTTGATTTCCTGGTACTACATACACAGAAAAAACCGGAAGTGGAGCTATGGCTCAAGTAGAGGAGTGCTAGCCTTGAGAAAATGCAAGGAAAGTGCTTAGGCCCTGAGTTCAAGCCCGAGGACTGGCACACATAAAAAATAGCCAGGTGCCAGTGATTCATGCCTATAATCCTAGCTACTCAAGAGGCAGAGATCCCAGGATCACGGTTTGAAGACAGCCTGGGCAGGAAAGTTCGGTGAGACTCATCTCCAATAAACTACTCAAGAAAGCTGGAAGTGGCATTATGGTTCAAGTGATAGAGTGCCAGCCTTGGGCAAAAGCTTAGGGACAGCTCTGAGGCCCAGAGTTCAAGCTCCAGGAAGGGCAAAAAAACAAAACAAAATAGAACAAAAGCCAAAGTAACCCAGTGATTGAGAAAACAACAAGCTCTTAGGGATGATGAGAAGTGTGTGTGTGTGTGTGTGTGTGTGTGTGTGTGTGTGTGTGTGTGTGTGTGTGTGATAGATATTGTGGTTTTTTGTTTCCTGATTCTAAACCTTCAAGACATCAACAAATTGTTCCTAAAAGAAACTAAAGTTACACTACAAAGTGCTGTTAAGTTTCTTCATAAAAGTAGCACAAAACATTTATATCAATGTTAATTCTACATACTGGAATTCTCTCTGTAGAACACATATTTCATAAATAATAAAAGGCCAATTTTCAGTTCTGAGCTGTTTTCCAGATGACAGTACAGAAACACTATTCTCAGTTGGCATCTATTAGAACACAATTTTACCTGGACATTTCAAAGTAGGAATGCTCAAGAGTGAAAAAGTCCAAGTTTATGTTTTAAAATATGCTTTAGAAATATAGGACAAGGATATCCTCATAACCTAACTGCATACAGCAGATAGAAATGGCATCTATTTCTTTCTGTAAAATGACACCCCACTTTTTTCTGGAAAAGTAAAAACTGGCTGCTTACTTGCACAATAGAATGCACCAAAGATTAGCTGCTTTCAAGGCATCTATTACTTTGTGCCAGTCATCCTGCATTTTCTCCAAGAACCTTTCATTTCCTATTTTAAATCCAACTTTAAGCTGTGAAACGCAGTAGCAGTTCCATAAGCATTACCTGGAAGGACCCACTAGAGACACCGTTGCATAAGGATCACAGCTCTGTCCATTTATGAGCGGCAACCCATGGCAGGCCTTGATGCTGAGGCAGATTAAGAGAGATTGGACATCTGAGAGTCAAGTAAAACAAAAGACTGTTTTTCTTTTCTTTAGTTAAGATACATTTGTAGCATGAGGTAGTTTCATTTCTATATGTGAACACAATGCACACTGAACAAAATCCCCATCAGCATGTGGCCACTGCTTTCTCCCGCTTTAAAATTGCTTGGTGGGTTTCATTTCTCTCAAGAGGGAGCCAGGGGAAGCCAGGCACCCCGGCTCACGCCTGTCATCCTAGCTACTCAGGAGGCTGAGATCTGAAGATCACGATTCAAAGCCAGCTTGGGCACTACAAAGTCGCCATGAGACTCCAATTAATCACTAGAAAATGGGAAGTGGGGCTGTGGCTCAAAGGGAGGGCGGTAGCCTTGAGCTAAAGAGCTCAGGGACAGTGCCCAGGCTGAGTTGAAGCCCCATGACGCACCCAAAAAAAAAAAAAGAGGGAGAGAGGGGAGAGAAAGGGCAAAGAAGCAAAGAAGGGAGAGAGGTAAAGAGTAGAGGGGGGTGGAGAAGAGAGAAGGGAGCGTCCCCCCGCCCCCGGACTAGGGGTTAAGCCCAGGGTTTTGCACCTGCCAGACAGGTGGCTCTACCACTAAGCTACATTCCCTGTTTTAAAACATTAACTCGAAACTCAAATTCATTTATTCAAAGGGCTCTAAATTGTTTCTACAGGTCTGCATTTGTCATATCTACATGCCAGCTACCCCAAATGTATGTGTGCATTCGTTCATTTATGTTGTACTTTCAAAAGAAGACTAACCCAGAGTTCCACAAACAATACTGAGACAAACAATGTTAACACGTTTCCTCCTACCAAGTACCCAAGAAGGTACATTTTGTGGTTTGATAATACATCAAAACTGTTGTGGCTTCTAAAAAGGAAAAGAGACCGGTGCAACCCTAAATGAGAAACTACAAACCAAGCTAGCTTAATGGCATCATATCCTCTGCTACAGCATGAATGACATACAAGGAAACAATTGCGGTTGCCACTCAAAATCTGATTCATAAATATAGGGCAAGTCTCACATAACTCTGTAGCCTTTTATTCTGGGTCTCAGCAACAGTTCCTGCATCATTCTGTAAAAAATATTCTGGACCATAAAAACTACCTAATCGACCTCATGGTTAATAGTCCCAATTTACAGAGTAGAACATGATTCTGTAATGTTCCTCAAACATTACACATTCTTCCAAACTTTCACTGATTACTATTGAGCTAATGAAGTTAGCGTCTAAGCCCTTCATTTCCTAATGAAACTTCAGTAGTGCTGAAAATTACTGTCTATCTAGAGATTCATCTTTAGAAAAATATACATTATTTCTTTCCAAATCTAACAGGTCATGCGAAGATGAACTACATGGAATTCAATACATTCCATACTGGTGATCTCAAAGCAAGCATTTTTAATACCCCGCAATGCCCCTCCCCTAAATCTCTAAAGCTTGGTGGGATGAGTTTCTAGGAGGACTTTTTCCAAGTCTCCACTGCCAGGAAGTGAAAATATCCTTAACTGTGATCTTGTCATACCCTGATCCTTTAACCCACATTCAATAATGTTTGGTTTAACCAATGAATAAATCATAACCTAAATAAACAAGATGAGAAAAGTAAACTGAGCTATCAACTTAGCAAAGGAATGATATTATCAGAGTATTGTTTTTGAAATTAATTTTTTTAAATTTAAAAATATAACATTGACTTAAGAACAAAAAATGGAGAATTATTTCTAGTTCATTTGGTAAAAGAAATCATGCTTACTGTACAACAAGCTGTTGGCACACAGTTCCATTCTCTGTTATCAGTTCATTCAGCTTTAATTCAAGATGAACTTTACCCTATGACAAAAAAAAAAGTTACATACTGAGTAGTCTATTTTGCCAACAAAACATTAAAGGATGCTCTTTTAAAAATATTACCAGTGGGGGTTGGGGGAGTTAAATGGGGACCAAGACATGTGAAAGGGTATCAATGTATGGGAATGAATGCACCATCTATCTGGCAAAATCATGTAACCCTTCTATTAATTACAATAAAAATATATGAAAAAAATATTATCAATATTTATTTACTAACCACTAACAATACAACTTTGTCTATACTAAGTACTTGTTAAGTGAATAAACCAACAACATAGATCAAAGTTCTGAAAGAAAATAGTTTATGCTTGTTGTCAAACGTATTTAAATTTAAGAATCTTATGCCCTGTTGAGTGAGCATCTCAATTATCATAAATTAAAAAACAAAGACAAGAACTTGTGTTTTAGGAAAATCTTAAATAAAATTATAAAATGTAAGGCACTTTATCAGAAAGGATAAATCAGCAAGAACAGTGGCAATTTCACTAAAAGAGAAATCGTAACAATTCTAAAAAAATAAAACTAACTTAAAGCCAACGAGACTTGTTATTATAAGACTCAACTTGTTATTATCTACTTTTAGCAGGTAATGAAGATTTATGAGACATTTTCTATGTTTTAGGAGGCCTTGTGGGAGTGGGCAAGAATCTAGATATGCCTAAGACAGGGTTTCACTATTTACAGAAAACTCACAATCTACCTGGGAGGACACGTATCAAAAATATGGTCAAGAACACAGGTAGAAAGATAAAAAGAAAGGAGTGAGGCCAGGAGCATGGCCTAGAGAGAGTGCTTGCCTCAGTACTACATATACAGAAAAAAACAGTAGTGGTGCTGTGGCTCAAGTGGTATAGCTCTAGCCTTGAGAAATGCCCACGTGCATTTGATCATATTAAATAAGTTATCAAAATGAACTCTGGGAAATGGATTATTTAATTTAAAAAAGTTAAGCCAGGCACTGGTGGCTTACACCTGTAATCCTAGCTACTCAGGAGCTGAGCTCTGGGCATGAAAGTCCCATGAGACTTTTATCTCCAATGAACCACGAGAAAATTGGAAGTGACGCTGTGGCTCAAATGGTAGAGGGCTAGCCTTGAGCTGAAGAGCTCAGAAATAGCGCCCAGGTCCCAGAGTTCAAGTTCCATGACAGACAAAAAAAAAAAAAAAAAAAAAAAAGTTCAGTCAAAGGCTTAGGAACTGTATCATGTAGAGCTAGCTATTGCCTTCCAAGGTAGATAGACTGGGGGAGAAGGGGACAGGAGGGCAGGGGGAAGAAGAGGAGGAAAGTAGATGAAGATAATTTCCCCAAATTAATGAAAAACATCAAGCTACTCCTGGGAACACAAAAGTGGGATAAATACAAAGGAAACTAACACTAAGAAGACAGCTAAAAACAAGAAGAAAAGAAAAATCCTAAAAGCAAATGCAGCAAACAGACACTACCAACAAAGAAGGAATAAGACCACGGACAGGGAAGCACCTTAAGTTTGATAAGAAATGTGGTCTGCAGCTGCTTTCTCATTATTCCATTTCCTAAGAGAGACCCAAAGACGGTACTAGTATTTGGGGATACACATGCCAGTTAATATAAAGCTGAGGTATCAAACATCAGCCAGTCATATCCTCCACCTGACCCCTGAGTCACCAGGCCTCCCAGGGCCCTGCTCTACAATGACTGTATGTCCAACCATGTCAAATTCAGACTTCAGTGTGCGTCTGACCCAAGTTTAGTCACATTCTTTAAACTCTGGGTCACATCTTACAGAGCAAGGAGCCTGCTTCGAGGGTATGGCATTTTTTAGTTGATAGCCAGAGAGACCATTTAGGGAGAGAAACAGAGGAAGAGACTGTCTCAAGAGACATACAAAATAATGCACGAAATTTTTATCTTTAAATGGTCTCTTCATTTTGCAAATGAAGTTATTAAAACTGAGAGGGAAACAGAAAAAGGAAACCGTATTAACCGTATTCAGTCTGCAAAATCAAAGGGCAAGAAATGAATCAGTGGCTCCTGGTTCTCATCTATTTCTTGCAGTATGTACTGCTGCACTTGAGTCTATAGTTCAATGATAGTGTATCAATGACACGGTGTACACTTTCCTTCTTAAATTTTTAACATTTGAGTAGTTGTGCAAAGGTGTTTTACTTCAACGTGTCAAATAGTACACAATTTTCACTCACCATAGCCTCAAATGTAAGCCACTACACTTTATATGACAGCTAACCAAAGCCAGCCGACTTTAATACACCTCCTCAATAGTGCAATGCATCTTCTCAAAAATATTTTTTTCTTAGATAAAATTAGTCCTGTTCTCCGCTAACCTCTATGAAGATGCAGCACCTCCACAAAAGCCTAGTAACTTCCTATCTCTTGTTGCTCACAGTGAAGCTCCATAATTGTATTCCAGGAAGCTCCCTAGCAACTTCCTAATGCCCCCTCCTTTCATCTCATGTGGGTAGGCTTCTGTTCCTCCTTTACAGGTGGTGCTGCCTGGGCTCGGGTCCCAGCCTCTAGAGTAGGCAGGGTTACAGGTGCGAGACACGAGCACCTAGCCGGTCCTCAGATTTTGATGCTCCCACTGAAGGCTTTTTAAAAAATTACTCACAGGAGAGAGTAATGAAAGGTGGTACAGCATCATGGTATAGAGTCTTACAATTCAACAGACTTCTGAAATTCTGACCCCACCACTTAGCTCAGGATCTCTCGAAGAAGCCAGTGACTCCATAAGCCTTATCTATAAAATAGATACACCACCTACCTTGTACTGTCTCTGTGACAACCAAATGGGATAATGGATATTATGCTATTACCACTGCCCTGATGTAACTGTTGCAATCACTGCAAGTAATCTCTAGAGTGAAATCCTGTTGCGTTCAGACTGTCTCGTGGCTTTCTTCTTTTATCATCACTTGCTCTTATTTTTTCATGGTATGTGTGTAAAGTTTTAGAGAATATAAACAAATGAGGAGTATTTGTGAAATTTTATAGAACATATACAACTAACTACACATTAACTAACTAGGATCTGGTATTCTCTCTGTTCTAGACACACTAAGTTAATTTAGTATTTCCAAATCAGTGCAGGAGGCAAAACAACAACATTCTCAAATGGCACCCTATTAACTTGAAAAATTGTATGCATCTTTCTCACCTCTACCATCATCTCCCTTTTAAAATCAATTTTAAATAGCTTGGAAATCTTATTATTAAGACAAGAGATTTCTAACAATGAGTAATGGTCAGGAAAATAATCTGTATCAAAGTTTAAAAAACTAATACTATATCTAGTAAGTAAACACCATTACCAGAATCCTCATGCTTCATAAAAGCCTGTGTCCAGTATTAATTCCATCTCTAATAATTATGCAAAGGATATTCTATATGGATTTCTATATTTTCAGAACTGGATCCTTAAATCCCTTAGCACATTTACATGAAACTTAAGAAGAATGTACTTAATAAACTGTACCTTAAATGAATCCACAAAGTTCAGTTCAGATCAAAGCTGTTTCTTATCTTATTGTTAAAATATTGGAAAGATTAGGTGGGTGTGCTGGTACATGAATATAATCCCAGCACTTGGGAGGCTATAAATCTGAGGCTAGCTTGTGTTACACAGCAAACCTATGCAGCAAAAAAGGAGGGGGGGGGGTTTTGAGAGGGAGAATAGGAAAGGGGAAGGACAAGGAGAGGGAGGGAAAGAAGGGGATGGGGGAAGGAGAGGAAAACAAGACAAGGCAAACATCATACCAAGTTTCTCATAGTGGAATTTCTATGGAAAAGGTACTAAATTATGCATCAAAATTTAAAAATAAAAATTAGTATTAAATTTTTTATATCTGCCTTTTGATTAAAAGTACTAGCGGCCTGCTACTTGAGTCACAGCCTAACTTCCAGTTTTCTGGTGGCTCACTGGAGATAACAGTCTCACGGACTTTCCTGCCCAGGATGGCTTTGAACTGTGATCCTTGGGTCTCAGCCACCTGAGTAGCAAAGATTACAGGTATGAGCTACCAATATGCAGCAGAAATCAACCATTTTTCAAGTACTCTGAAGTCCTCACACTGTATGATTAAAACATGGCAACTGTGATTCCATTTCAGAAACACAAGATCAAAGTCACTCAAATAACCACATATAAATGTGACTTCTAAATCAAGCCCTTTCTTCTTCTTTTTTTATTTTTTGCCAGTCCTGGGCTTGAGCTCAGGGCATGTGCACTGTCCTTGGATTTTCTCAAGGCTAGAGCTCTACCACTTGAGCCTCAGCACCACTTCTGGCTTTTTTCTATGTATGTGGTACCGAGGAATCAAACCCAGGTCTTCATGCATGCTAGGCAAGCACTTTAACTACTAGGCCAAACTCCTGGCCCCTTTCTTCTTTTTTACACTATTTCTCAGCTGGCTAACGGTACTTGAACTGGAATCTGAATAATGTTTTTGGTCAAATGGAAAGAAAAGAACACTACAACAAGGAAAAGTGAAGCATCAGTCACACTGTTTACTTAAGGGGTTTTTAGTACCCAAATACAAACATTTGAGAATTTAATCAAGGGAGAGCTATGTTTGAGATCATGAGGAAATGGAGGCTCACTGTATCTGCGAATTATCGGTGGTTGTGGTTATATTAGCAGCACTTTTTCCTTGTCTTAAACCTCTGTTTGAGTCACAGGAATGAATTAGAACTTTTTTTTTTTTTGCCAGTCCTGGGCTTGAGCTCAGGTCCTCAGCACTATCCTTGGACTTTCTCAAGGCTACAGCTCTACCACTTTTAAGCCTCAACACCACTTCTGGCTTTTTTTCTATGTATGTGGTACTGAGGAATCAAACCTGGGTCTTTATGCATGCTAGGCAGCACTCTACCACTAGGCCAAACTCCCAGCCCTAGAACTTCTTTTAGAGAAGAAGAATCCTGCTTGCAGTTTACAACCTCGGGAAATGGTTTCACAATCCTTACCATATTTTTATAAATAAATAAGGTTACCAAAAAAAAAAAAAGATGATTCCCTTTAATAGAAATAACTGACTGCATAGACAGCTCCACTTTTCCAGAAACAAATAGAAAGTTCAGCTATATGACTAACACACATCTTTGTTCACATACAGGACCTGTAAAAGGCCTATTATTTTGGCAAGGGGAAAGAAGAGATTAAAAAAGAGTAATGATACCCCTTCAAACAAAAAGAAAGAAGAAGAAAAGGAAGGGCGGGTCTAGAAATGAAGCTTCTGCCTAGTTCAAATGAAGACCGTTTTCCCAAGCTTAGTTTATCAGAGAAAGGACAGAGCATCCTGAGCAGAATGAGCAACACTGCAGACTGTAGAGGTCCTTCTCAGAGTTGCATTTGGGAGGCAAAGAGAGATGGAAGGATCTTAGGTCAGCCTGGGTTACCTAGGGAGACCCTAATGAAAGAAAGAGAAATAAAGAAACAGAGGTGGGGGAGTGTATGAGGGAGGGGGAGAGAGAGAGAGACCTAATATCCCATTTTAAAACTCACATGTATATAACCATGTGCATTTTTCCATGTTTATAATTATGAACATATATTAATGAGTTTTACTGTGATATTTCTAGATGTACAAACAGTCTATGGTGTTATCTATATTTTGTCTCCTAAACTGCCCTCTCTTTTCTCTTATATGTGCGTTATTTCATTATTTTCTAATTAATATGGCAAATTGCTAGGTTTTACTTTTCTGCTCGTTTTACTCAAAGGTCTGTACTTACTGCTGGAATTTAAAATAAGGAACAGTAATCTCTAACAACATGAACTAGAAAAAACACTCATTTTCTGAATAGGAAATTATTTAGGCCTTAATATTTACCTGAACCTCTGAATTAGAGTCAACAGGCTGTAGTGAAAACCAAGTTTCTTTGCCACTGTGGTGACACAAGTCTTCTTTTTTGATGGCTACTTTTCCTATAGAAAACAAGTAAAATAATATGAGAAATTCTATTTTGCATTATATTGAGGCTCTTTAGCACTACTAAACAAAACTACAAACTTTCAGAATATTTATTCTATTTATTTTTATAAGTTTGGGATTTTTTTTTGTTGTTGTTTTGTTCTATATTTAAGATGACATGTCTCCCACAACTGAACCCCCCACCCAAAATAAATAAATAAAACCACCATGTGATAATCACAATCTTACACATGGGAAAAGATAAGTGTTCAGAAATGCTGAATATTTGTTATTCACTATTAAGTGCTGAAGACAGATTCTAAAACTAAGGTTTGCTGCTGTTCATGTTCCAACACAGATACTAATTTCATAGCCTACCATCAATTCTGTCATTTATTAGTTGTGTGACTGTGGGTAAAGTATTTCAACTTTCTACATCTGGTTGGCTTCCTGCTCAATGGAAATGACATTCAGCTCTAAGATATATAAAGTTATTCTTTGTTAAGCACTGGTGGCTTATGCCTGTAGTCCTAGTCAGTGAGGATGATGGTTTGAAGACAATCTGGAAAGGAAACACCATGTGACTCTTCTCTCCAATTAGTAAGCCAAAAATAGAGTTATAATACAAGTGGTAGAGCACTAGCCTTGAGCCAAAAAACAAAACAAAACAAAACAAAAAAAAACCTCAAGGCCCTAAGGTAAAGCTCTAGGAACACACACACACACACAAATTCTATGCCTGCAATGGTCCCAAAATTGTTCTACTTCAGTGTTTCAATCTTTGCTTCAAAGAAAATTAACTCATTATTTCACTAGTCATGAATTACTAACCAGGAACAAATTTCCCAACAAATCATTTAAAGGTACAATTTCATTTCCCCATTGTCCCAACACTCATAGACAGAAAGAGCTGAAACCAAATATACACGCAGCAGATACTCTATGAGTTCCTTAAAATCCAACCAGGACAGGAAATACAAAAAGAAATAAAGGAACTGTGGATAAAAGGAACCACCTTTGTCTGTAAGTCAAAAAAAAAATTATTCTTAGCTTTCTAATACAACTTTTAAGCAGCATTTTCTTGCCACTAATTTTAATTACCACATATTCTTAGAAATATCAACCTGATACTGTTTCTACTAAGAAATACAAAAAATGGTTGAAAGAGTGGATAAAAATACAAAAGAAGACCAGATGACTGAACACACTCTGGCAAATACTCAACATAGCTCTGAGCCAGCGGCAGCCCTGTAGGAGCCCTTAGACGTGCACGAGGGTTATGGTGGACCCACGCACTCTGGTATGTGTGGCCACCAACAAAACAGACTTCCTAGTCCACTGTGTAGTTTTCTCCAGCACTGACTCTGGTTAGGAGACCTGCTTTAGCTCATGAGACATCAATGTCACGTAAGCAGAAGTTTAATAAACTCCTGTGTCAAGGGGCTTGACCTCACAGAACCCAAAGGTAATATAGAAGGAGTAAGAGCCAGCGAACAACCAGGACCGACAGACAGCCATGGATCAGACCACACAGACCAGTCAGCTTTCCAGACAGGGAAGGATTACAGAACTATCCAACTAAGCTCACTCTAGACTGGTAACTCACTCAATGCGGGGTGATCTGTAAATAGCAAAAAGCAACTGGTACAACTCTGCAAACAGATACCGAAGTGTAGTCACAGGTAACTTTAAACTAGGATATTCAACTGAAGAACCAAATGGGAGCAGAATTCACAATTGAAGACCCAACAATTTTGAACATAGCCCTATCTTATAGTTCAACCAGGCCTTAGAAAGTGAATTGGCTTGTTAAAAGTCACAGCAAGCACCAGGAAGGTGGCTCACACCTGTAATCCCAGCTACTCACAAGGCTGAGATCTGAGGATCAGGGTTCAAAGGCAGCCCAGGCACAAAAGGACCTGAGACTCATTTCCAACTAACCTCCAGAAAATGCGAAGTGGAGCTTGGCTCAAGGGTAAGGCGGTAGCCTTGAGCTAAAGAGCTAACGCCCAGACGAGTTCAAACCCCATGACCCACAAGAAAAAAAAGAAAAAAAACAACAACACTGGCTTTTAGCAGGGCACAGGGCTCACACCTATAATCCTAGCTACTCAGGAGGCTGAGATCTGAGGATCTCAGTTCAAAGCCAGCCTGGGCACTAAAGACACTAAAGAACTTGAGACTCTTATCTCCAATTAATCACTAGAAAATGGGAAGTGGGTTTGTGGTTCAAGGGGTTGGGTGGTAGCCTTGAGCTGAAAAGCTCAGGGACAGCATACAGACCCAGAGTTCAAGCTCCATGACCTGACCCCCCCCCCCAAAAAAAAAACCCCTGGCTTTTATTTTGTAAATCCAAATTACAGCTTTCAAGTGCGAGATTTTTCAAGAAGTGCTATCTGAAGATATACATACAGAGACAATGAAAATCACTAAGGCAAACAAAGTTTTCTAGCCTCTCTCACTATAGCAGTGGACATTAAAAGATGTCCCAGCCTTCCCAGACATTGATCTCTTATCTCTCTTATTTCCCTGATAATAATGCCTTACTGATGTTCCCAGAAGTGCTTTATCCCTGCAGCAGTCCTTATCTATTTCCGGGTAATTTTCACTCATTCCAGCACAGCCTTCACTTCAGGCTCATGGTTCTCAAGTCTCCAGCTCTTCTGTTCTCTAAGCTTCAGATATGTGACTCAGCTGTCAACAAGTGTATCTACCAAGAGGTCCCCTAGGTAACACAGCCTTAACTTCTTTGAAATAAGAGCTTCTTCCCCGCTTTTCCCATGTCCCACACCAAATGAAGGTGCCTCTGGTTCTCCTGTTACAGTTAATGACCAGTGGTGTGGTAGACAATCTCATTGTTACCTCTCCACCATGTCACATCTACTTCAACCTCTTGTTCCCCGAGTTCTACCAGAAACTTCTGAAGCAAATTCCCTCATCCACATTTTCACCACCCCAGTTAGGCAGAGTACTTACCTAGCTCACTCGATAAAAGCCTCCTTACTGGGCTGGGAATGTGGCCTAGTGGTAGGGTGCTTGCCGAGCAAGCATGAAGCCCTGTGGGTTCAATTTCTCAAAACCACATACACAGAAATAGCCAGAAGCAGTGCTGTGGCTCAAGTGGCAGAGCACTATCCTTGAGAAAGCCCAAGGACAGTGCTCAGGTCCTGAGTTCAAGACCCAGGAATGGGGGGGGGGGAAGCAAAAGCTTCCTTACTGCTCCCCATGGCCTAATTTCTCCCTGTCACTGTTCTGAATCAGCAACTTCCTAGACCTACAACTTCCAAGCTATCAACTCAGCACATCAAGATTTCATCAAGTGTATTATATGTCCATCAGGTCAAGATCAGCTTACACCAAAGTCACATCTGATTTTTTTTTTTTTTAGTAAAAAGGGGGTGGGGGACTGAAGTGGTGGCTCATGTGTCCACCAAGTACAGGCCCTGAGTTCATAGTACTGCCCCCTCCCCTGCAAAAAAGAAATAAACATATATTTATTGGTCACCAATACAGACAGGAAGAAAACCTATAATTAATTTTAATTATTCCACTAGAAAAAAAATTAAAACAATTTTTTGAAAGGTAGATCATTACTATAAGCTTTGGATAAAAACATTTGACACATTTACCAAATGCATTTTGAACTTTTACCAAATGGGACACCCTGTGAGACACAGCCTCGTCCTTTGTAAGAACTAGGTTTATCTTATCTGGACCTAAATAGCGAACTAAGGAGCAAGTACAGCAAGCTGAGGGGCTCAGGGCCTAGCAAGACCCCTTGAAGAGGAACACCTAAGCTGAACACACAAATTAAAAATCCAAGGCACGAACAAACAGCAAGTCTGGAGAAGAGGATTAGAAATGGCGAGCGTACATCATTCTGCAGTTTAACATGCCATAAAATAAAAATAAAATAAAAATAATGATCAATCGTACCTACCTATACGAAGGTCTCTCTGTAAAACGTTCTTATCATAAACATAGAAAGACAAATATTGGAAAGTTCGTGGAATCTCAAAGTAAAATTCTTCACTGAAAAATGGGCTAAAGAGAAAAGGGGGAAAAGCTCACTATTTCAGATAGTATCACCATTAACAAATCACACTTACTACTGGCTACCAATATTAAAATCACCTTCAAGTATCATTTTCAATCACAAAAAATTACAGACCAAAATCTCAGGGGTCTCAACCAAATCCTATCTAGAGCCAGCCAGCTGGCTGAATTCTGAGGATTTCCACTGACAGGATACACTCCACACAAACAGTTCCCCCGATTTCGGCGGACAGAGGTGCAGGGCCTGGCCTACCCTCATCTACTCACCGTTAGCAGACTACTGCGAGCACAGGACAGTGACCTTCACACCACTGCCCTGGAAATACGGAAATACCATAATGATAGGTGACACCCCAAGTAGGCACTGTTATATAAAATACTTTAAAATGTCTTTAAAGAATTGAAGCAGGGGCCAAGGCTTTGGCCTAGTGGTAGCGTGCTTGCCTAGCGTGCACGAAGACCCGGGTTCAATTCCTCGGTACCACATACATAGAAAAAAGCTGGAAATGGTGCTGAGGCTCAAGTGATAGAGCTCTAGCCTTGAGAAAGTCTAAGGACAGGACTCAGGCCCTGAGCTCAAGCCCAGGACTGGCAAAAAAAAAAGAATTGAAGCAGGCTATTTTTCATCAACTTTAAGGTATGAATTACATACAATCCAATCCAATTTAGAGTAAAAGGTTTGCTGACTTTTGATAAACGTAAAAGCCTGTGTGATAACTCACAGGCTTGTGCCCCTTATACAATTACATCACCAGACTTGCTACCGGCAAACCATGATTCCATTTCTATCACTGTGGATCTGTTCCACAGCTTCATATAAATGGAATAATGTAGCATGCACACTTGTGTCCTGCTTTCCTCCTCTGCTTAATGTCTATGAGGGTTTTTTTTTCCTATATCGTTGTACAGTTGTTTCCTCTGAATACCACAATCTATTATCCTAATGAAGTCATTTCAAACTGTTATTCCAGTTTGGACAAGTAAAAGTAAGTCTGCTCTGGGCTTATAGCCTTTTCTGGGCATATAGTTTTCAATTCTTCTGGGTAAGTAGAATTACTGCTAGATTAGGGGAAATGAATGTTTTGTTTTGTTTTGTTTGTCCTTGTGGGGCTTGAACTCTGAGCCTGGGCGCTGTCCCTGAGCTCTTCAGCTCAAGGCTACCACCCTACCCTTGGAGTCACAGCACCACTTCCAGTTTTCTAGTGGTTAATTGGAGATGAGTCTCATGGACTTTAGTGCCTGGGCTGGCTTTGAACCATGATCTCCAGATCTCAGCCTCCTGAGTGGCTAGATGACAGGCGGGAGTCTACTAATGTATTTTTGATTTTACATAATGCTTTTCTTATGAAGAAAATGATACTCACACCTATAACCCCAGAGCTCAGGAAGCTGACACAGGAAGCTCACAAATTCCCAGCCAGACTGGGTTACACAGTGGATCTACTACCTCTCTGTTCCTCTACTCCAGTCCCTCCATTCTCCCTTCTGTCTCAGGAGAAAGAGAAGGGGGAAGAGCAGGCAGAGGATGTGGAGGTAGAAGAAGAGAACATAAAGGAAATGATTTCCCTGAATTATAGTATTTCATCTACAGTGTCTTTTTTCTTTTTGCTGGTCCTGGGGCTTGAACGTAGGGCCTGGGCACAGTCTTGGAACCTCTTTATGTACAAGGTTAGCGCTCTACCACTTTCTGATTAGTTTATTGGAGATAAGAATCTCACAAACTTCTCTGCCTGGACTGGCATCAAACCACAATCCTCAGATCTCAGCCTTCTGAGAAGCTACTATGACAGGTGTGAGCTACGGCGCCTGGCTTTACTATATCCTTCTTTCAACAACTCCCCAGCCCCCTATTTGGACGCTTGTCTGAAAATTACTATGTTCTTCCAGCATGGCTGTGCTAGAAATATATCCACAAATGCTGCTACATTGTAACTATACTGTCAAAAGTGCAATGATACTTCTAAAACTGAAAAGGCTGGGGCCCCGAGTTTAGCCTCGTGGTAGAGTGCTTGCATGGTTTAGCCTCGTGGTAGAGTACTTGCCTAACATGCACAAAGACCAGGGTTCGATTCCTCAGTCCCACATACATAGAAAAAAAGCCAGAAATGGTGCTATGGCTCAAGTGGTAGAGCTCTAGTCTTGAGAAAAACCCAAGGACAGTGCCCATGCCCTGAGTTCAAGGCCCAAGACAGGCAAAAAAAAAAAAAAAAAAAAGGCTAAGAGTTCATTCCTGGAGAATGCACTAATAATTAACTTGTAAGAGGCTTATGAGCTATTATGATTTGGAGAAATAAAATAATGAAGTCTCAATAAAAACAAATTAGCATTTGCTGGCTTTGAGGCTAGACTGAGGTATATGATGAAATGTTACATGTGATGAATTTACCTTGCTCCCAAAAATCCAATGACAGAATAAGAAACCATTTTATATCATGAGGTAATGGAAAACCATGTAAAATGCAAGCAGTGCATCTATCT
Source organism: Megascapheus bottae (assembly GCF_031878675.1). NCBI lineage: Eukaryota > Metazoa > Chordata > Mammalia > Rodentia > Geomyidae > Megascapheus > Megascapheus bottae. The sequence continues at coordinate 2,596,851 of NC_143540.1, forward strand.
TGTTCCTGGACGTTTAGTAAAAGGATCTTATTTTAATAACCATTAACCAAATAAATATAAGCGTTTTCTAAGAGTCAAAAGAGTTCAAAGGCCAAACAGGCTGTTTCAGGAGTCAGTGAACTACTAGTTCACTGGAACATAATTAGGCAAATGCTATGTGACCACTTGTCAGAGCTACTGTCAAGGAGCCCAGCATAAGGTTAGTCTGGCTCAGTGAACATTCAATTCTTTCAAACTCCATTTCAGAAATTCTAAAAATAAATTCTAGGGCTGTGGGCATGACTGAAGCTGCACAACACCTGCCTAGCAACTAAAAAGCCTTGAGTTCAAATCCTAGAATCATCGAAAACAACTTCTAATGTAAATAAAAATAAATTACTAATATAAATACAAGTTTCAAATGAAAGTCTTCTAGGTGATAATAATCTAAAAAACAAATGTACAACAATGATCCGTCAATCAATTGATAAGGGGTAATTTCAAATTTTTCTACCAACCTTAAAGATTTTTCAACAACTTGAGTACGATAAACTTCTTCCTGGTCCAAATTTATTGTGCAGAAACAATCTCTCATTTTGTTGGGTCCAAGATATGGCAATAAATTTTTAGCTTCACCTGTGGGATAAGGAAGGTAAATATTATCAGTTACTTCATGCTAAGCCTTGTGTATCATGAATTCATCATGAAAGAATACATTACATGTGGGCCAGAAAAAGCCAACAACTAGTCATTACGGAAAGATTAACTTCATCCACGGGAGGCTTAAGGGGTGCATTTTTGCACCCCGGTCCCCCCCACCCCCACCATCCCTACATCTTGGCAGTCAGTCACTGCTGCTCCCCACCCATCTGGCACTAGGACTCAAGGACTTTGTCCCTCTTTCCTGAATCATCAGTACTTCTACCGGAGTGTTCCCACTGGCACATAAACATGTAAGTGTGTGGAAGTACTAGAAGAGGAAAAAACTCAAAGAAAAACCTCTCGATTCCAACCCTCCCTTCTCAAAGGCATCCTTCCTTTCCAACCCTTTCCCACTTCCTATCCACTCAGCTCTAGACCCTCGGAGGCATTCGCTGCTCCTCCTGGCTAAGGTCAATGGCGTCTTTCTCCTCAGACTCAACTCTGCCGCACCATTTTACACAACTGAATGTTGTATTCCTAAAATGCTTTCCTCTTCCATGGCACAAAACCGTTTTTCTGGTTTTCCTCCTGTATCACTGGCCATGGCTCCTCGACTTCTCACCTCTAAGGCTGCAGTGGTCTCAGGGCCCAGTAATGGACCGCTTCCTTTTTGTCCTCTAAGGAAATCCTTGCAGAATGGCCAGGGCTTACCAGGCCTGAACTGCCATCTGCTCTATTTGTTAATACCCAACTGTCTCTCTCCTTAGAATTCCAGCGGGCATCTCAAATTTAGTAGGGCCCAAACAAGCCATGTGATTGCCTCCCTAGAACGTGTTCTTTCCCTAGCCTCCCTCCTTCTTCCTTTCACCAGCCCCCTGAGATCCACCACCCCTGACCCTGTCCACCAGCAAATCAACAGAACTCCCAATAAACCCAAATAACCCGACAGCTCTCCTTCACTGCCATCATCCAAGCCATCACGTTCTGTCACTGGACAAAACGTTTCCTTTGACTGCCCCCTCCTGCAGTCATTCTTCATGAAGCAGCCAGAGCTTTTACACGTCTGAAGACGTTAGCCACTCCTGTGCTCCAAACCAAGTCTCATCTCCATACCCCACAGTTTATACAGTCCCAGTGGGTCTGGCTGTGTTCTTCTCTTATCCTCTTCAGTGTCTACTTTGTTCCGTTCATCAGCCATGCCAAGTTTGGTCAAGCTGAGGACCTCTGCCTGGAACACTTTACTCCTGGATACTCAGTTTGCACTTTCTCATCATTCAGTTCTCAGCTCCAATGTCAATTCCTCAGAGAAACCATCCCCAACCACATTATCTATAGATAGCAATGGAAACATTCTATTTCTCTACACTGTCTCCTTGATAACATTCACTCACAATGATCTAAAATCTGTTAATTTTTTTACTGAAGAATTTATTAACATTGATTTTTACATCATATTCCAAATGACATGTTTAACAAACGAGTGTTCAAGAAGGGAATCTCTACATACAATCACTGGCACTTAGTTTTTAGAACATAATCAAAATTAGGCTAAGGATTTGTATATCATAGATACATATTAATTTATATAATAAAACATTATGTCTATAGAGTCATAGATTTTTATGTCTATGTAGTTGTGTTTATATTTCCAATACCATGTCCATAGCATTGAGTATGCAAATATTGAGTCCTCACTCTTGTACTGTTGGGATCTAATAGTCACATATTAAGGATATCATGCGCCTTTTGTTCCTTTGGTCTTGACTTGTCTCACTCAACAGGATTCACTCTAGATTCATCCACTTCCCTGCAAATAAACCTGTTAATTTAAAAAAAATTTTTTTTCCTTTCTGGTTTTCCTACAAGGCCAGAGAACTTCAGATCATTTGTTAATTCTTTTTTTTGTTGTTGTTTTGGTTTTTTTGGCCAGTCTTGGGACTTGAACTCAGGGCCTAGGCACTGTATTTGAGCTTTCTCAAAGCTAGCACTCTGGCTGGGAGCATAGCCTAGTAGTAGAGTGCTTGCTTAGCATGCATGAAGACCCAGGTTTGATTCCTTTGTACCTATACATAGAGCTCTAGCCTAAACAATAAAGCTTAGAGATCGTGCTTCATCTCAGTTCAAGTTCTACTACCTGTGCAAAAATAAAAATTGGCTTATATCAGTTATATTAGAGAAGTAAATTTCATTTTACATTTCCACCCATGTTTATACTGTATTCTAATCAATTTTAAAGATTTTTTTAAAAACTCTGGAACATACATTATTCCCTAAAAAAAAGCATCAAGTCAATGTTAAGGAATAAATTCTATCGCTCTTCTTGAAAATGTCCCGTGAGGTAAGTAGCCAGTCATCAGTGGGAGTCTGTGAACATAATTAGGGACTGGTTGTGTGCACACGTCAGACGTATAATAGCCATTCTGTAGTTATCTATAGCACCATCATATTAATCGCGTCTGAATGAGCTTGGTCTAGAAGTGAGGAAACACTGCACACGAACACCAAAGTTTCACAAGGTAGTGCAGGAAGTGCCCGTGGGTTTGTAGAGGTGTGTCCTGAGTGAGCACAGGATCTTCCTGTGGTTTACTTTGCCCACTTCTGCTGTCAGTCTCTAAGCACCGCATAGGCCCCTTCTCAAGGTGAGAGATCAAATGGAAACACATTAGGTGAGAATCTCTGCTGGGTTTGGCTAGGCCAATGATTCCTATAGCTCCTGAGACTTTGCCAGGCTCTTATGATAACCAAGCTTCCTTGGTTACCATATGACAAGCAAAAGAAAAGTCCCTAACCAGATGCTGTCAGAACTCAAGGCTATTCAGATAGTTGTGGTAAAAAGCTTTCAGGGAGCCAAATGAGATTCTGATCTACTCCAATGCATAAAGAAAATGTACTTTTTTATTTATTTTTTTTTTGAGAGCCCTGGGGCTTGAACTCAGGGCTTGGCCACTGTCTTATAAACGAGCATAGAGTATAGGACTTTTATTACTCGAGAAAACACTTAATCTCAATGTCATATAATTTCATTAAGCCTATTAACAAAGAAATAGGATTAGCATGCATGATTAAAGGATAAAATTATAGTTTTATTCTAGCTACATTAGTTCCAGAGTCACTTAAGAGTCTATTCAAAGAGTTCTTAGTTAAAAAAAAAAAAAAAACACATCAACAACAAAAAAACTCTATGAACTCATTGAGATTCAGCTCCTGCCTTCTGTAGACAAGTGACTAGCAGACTTCTCTGTGAACTTTCTACAAAGAGCCCTTTTACTCTAGGTTCTATCCGTCTCAAAGATAGATTTCTCCATTCTAAATAACTCATCATCCCATTCCAAATTTCTCACAATAATAACTTAATAAATAACACATTTCAAATATTTGATAATAATCAATTCTTAGCATGAATAAACACTTTTAATCTCTTCCTCTTCTATCAGCTGGGCAGTCAATAAAATGTTTGGATTTTTACCTTATTATCACCATATTCAAACATATCCTACCAAATAAAAATAATAATGGGTACAGTATAAATTTTCTGGTCCATGTTTCAGAACCAGTTAATAACCAAACTCATGAATACTGTCATGTAAAAATCTTCACACATTCTAATAAGTCTCCAGAACATATACCAAAACGTAATCTTTATCCCTAAAGAGGCAACTTTGGCATAAGTTTGAATCTAAGCTTAATGAGCACTGATTCTGAAAGATGACCAAGTTCCTAAGAGACGCACCCCGCCAGTCCTTAGGCATTGTCATTGAGCTCAAGGCTAGCTAGCACTCTACCAGTTGAGCCACAGAGCCACTTCCAGCTTTTCTGTTTGTGTGGTACTGAGGAATTGAACCCAGGGCCTCATGCATGTTAGGCAAGCACTCTTTACCACTAAACCAACTTCCTAGCCCATGGTTTTCTTTTAATACCACTAACATCAAGTTTTTCCAGCTGTATAATTTACAAGACACTTTCACATCCAATATCACAAGCTTCCCTCAGGATAACATTTCAAGGTAGGCATTTTCTGAAAGCTGGCTGTCTTCTCAGTCAGATGAAAAACAACACTAAACTCTATCTTGGCAGAACTCACAGTATAATAGAGGAAATACACAAATGATTTCTATGAAATGTGCTATAATAAGGAAATGGACAGAACTGTAACTCCCCAGCAGCAGAAAGGCCCAACCAATTCTCTCTAGCCAGAGAGAGCAGGGTGTGCTCTGAAGGAGGATTTGGGCAGATCACAGACAGCAGCTTCTGAAGATGGACAGAAGTTCCCTAACATAAACATGAGTTGGAGGAAAGGAGAAAGACAATTCCAGACAGAAGAAACAACCAAAGTTCAAAGGTAAATGAGCTGCCTAAAGTCAAATGGATACTAACAATGTATAAAGGCAGAACACAAGCCTACTTTTAATCAGCTTTGTACCCAAGGAAATGCCTGTACATGTTGGTAAGAACATCAGATAATGATGAACTCATTTTATCTCCTATTCCTCTCCTAAAAGACCGGGATCACAGGAATCTCATGGAAGAAGTAATAAGTACACTCTCCACTTTACACAACAGTATGGAGAAAGTTAAAATTGAAGATCCAGGTGACTAACCTCGGAAGGTTTCTAAGCTCAAGTACTTAACCACACCCAAGGGATCTTGGCTACTTTGTCTAGCAGCTCTAAGCCATTCTTCCTTGGAAAATACCAGGACTACCAGGTTAAGTTCAACAAGACACCTGTGGGATCATTATCCTACAGGTCAGATGTGTGCAACACATCTCAATATTCACACGCACCTTTATATTTGCTTCCCTTAAGAATCTGATCTCTCTTGAGTAAATAAACCCATTTATAATAGGACCTTGGGCCCCCTTCTCAACATTTTCTTTTTTTTTTTTTTTTTGGTGGGTCTCAGGGCTTGAATTCAGCCTTGGTGCTGTCCCTGAGCTATTCAGTTCAAGGCTACCGCCCCACCCCAGGGCTTGGGCGTTGTCCCTGAGCTCTTCAGCTCAAGGCTTCTGCCCTTCCCGTTTTCCAGAGGTTAATTGGAGATAAGAGTCTCAGGTCCTTTTGCTCCCTTGTTCCTGGGCTGGCTTTGAACCACGATCCTCAGATCTCAGCCTCCAGAGTAGTTGGGATTACAGGAGTGAGCTACCTTGCTGCTCCTCTTCTCCAGATTTTCATAATCTGATTTGATGGAACAATAGCAAGCTGCACAGACAAGTGCTAACTGAAAAGGAGAGCAAGAAGCCTGGTGATATACAAACAAGAAGCCCAAATTACACTAAGTATAGCGTTTGGGGAGTAGTGGAGGCATGCAAACGTGCTTCTGGAATGCTAGTATTCCTGCTAACCACTGCTCGGGAGGATCAGATCAAAAGACAAGAGTACCCTCCTAAATCCTTTATCAAGGAAACTCCTGGATACCCAACAACCAACCCTTGAATACATTTAAGAAAGCCGACCTTACAAAACTGTTACGGTTTCTCAGGGCACTAAAGTGACATCCGAAAGCTGGCACAGCCAGCACACATTCGCTTCACTAAAAGCAGGTTAACTAAATGAAAATGACTATGAATTTTTTTGTGTGTGATGCCAATCTGATACTCTATAACTTGTGAAGCATACAGGAAATTAATTTTAAAATACGAGACTGAAATCTCTTTAGAAGGTTGTGGGACATATTTATCTCCTAGAACTGTACAGATCTATAAAACAATCCATCCTTGTTTCTTGGGGCCCATAATCTGAGTGGAAGCTGCCTACCTATGTCCAGAAATAAGAACATTTCCTTTCAGGGTGACTTTCAACCCATGGACTATACTTTTCCAAGAAGGTAAGGGTCCGCAATGTGATTTAAGAGTGTGCCACCTTTCTGCAGGCCAGAGGGCCCTCTAAGGCAGAAGAGGAGAGGTGACATAGGCCCAAATGTCCACAGGTAGGTAACTCTTCACTGTCAGTCCACTATCATTCCACTTCTATGACTTTAGTACTTGTTGATGACTGGCCACACTTCAGCTCCCTAGCCCACAAAACCCACACATCAGCTACAGGAAAACAGAAAATTACACTTCCCAAGGTTCTCAAGTTCCATCAACTCTAGATTAATGCAGTTTAAAAGAAGGGCAAAATATCAAAACTATATATATATATAGAAAAATATATACACATATGTATATAAAATGGTCAAAAATTTGTAAACCTGAAAGTCATGCTGGTCCATTTGTTTTCCAAAATATTAGAAATGCAAATATTAAAATATAATATTTAATATAAGCTGAGTGGGCACTCAGGAGGCTGAACCCATAGAACCATGGTTCAAAGTCAGATAGGTAGGACAGCTGAGTCCAAAAGACTTCATTCCTAATTAACTAGCAAAATGCCAGATTAGAGGCATGGCTTGCCAGCTATACGCGAGCCAAATGAGACCAGAACCCCTGAGTTCAAAGTTCAAACTCTAGTATTTCGATCTTAATTCTGAAGTATGTTTTATGCCCAGGAAAGAAGCTTTAAAGATGAAACTTAAGATGGGCAAAAGAGATACTTCTCTGCTAAAGGACTGTCATCTCTTAAGTCCCAGGAGTATGTCAGGAAATAAAAATGAGAAAATTTGTTTCAGTTTTTGAGGCTTAATAAAATTCCAAATCCTTGAAAAGAAACTCATCTGAAAAGCAAGGAACTCCAAGATCAAGTTAGTAACATCGCTAAAGAGGAAAAACTGTATAGCAAACTGTATATTTAAAAAAACTTACACGTAACATATATAGAAAAACGTATAGATTATAAAGAAACATGTATATCCTGACCAAGAAAGGCATGATTAGCCATTCCGAAGCATTCCAGTTTTTTTTCCTCCAAAGGAAACAGTGTCCCCCATAATTATTTATGTAAGACATGAAACCCGTTTCCAACCTGAGACTATTAAATCAGGAAAATGTTGGATTTCTCACCAACTATCCCCCAAATTGATCTTTGAAATAGAAAAAAAAAAAAAAAGGAGGGGAAGTAGGAAAGAAAAGCGGCTTGTGTGACTCGCGGTGCGGGACCGGGTCGTGTTTTTCTTCTTTTAAAGCGACTATCCACCAAAGTTAAGCTGGGAGCCCGGGCGCCGGGCGCCGAGGGTGCAGAGCAGGTCTCCGCGGCAGGGAGGGCTCCGGGTTCGAATCCCCGCTGCCCGAGGTCGGGGTGGCGGGGTGGCGCGGGCGCAGGTGTCCGGCGGGGCTCCGGGAGGGCGGCCCGGGCGGAGGGGGGTCGTCTCCCCGGCCGCTGCCTCCCCGGGCCGCGCCTCCCGGTAGCCAGCGCCCGGCTCCCGCCGCGGGCCGCTCCCCGGCGTCCGCAGCCTCCGAAGGCCTGCGCGTGAGGGCGGCCGGAAGCGCCTCGCGCCCCCGGCTCCGCGCCCCCCGGCTCCCGCGTCCGGGCCGCGCCCCGCCGCCCGGCCCGTCCACCCCACCCCTCCCCCGTCGGAGGGCGGCCCCGGCCCCCGCCGCCGCCTCGCCGGGGCGACGCCTCCCTCCACACCCCCTCCGGCCTCGCCCGGCGCGCGGCCGCCGCCTCAGCCGCCGCCGCCGCCGCCGCCGCCCGGGAATCCCCGCAGCCCGGTCGCCCGCTTACAGATTTTGCCCCGCAGGCTCTGCAGTACCCGGACCTCCCGACTGTCCTCGTCTCCCGCCTCGGGTTCGGCCGTCGCGGTCGCCGCGGGCGCTTCGGAAGAAGCCGCCGCAGGAGCAGCAGGCTCCGCCGCCGCCATGGTGCCCGCCCGGCCCGTGCCGCAGCCCCGCCGCCGCCTGCGTAGCCCGGCGAGGCGGAGCCCAGCGCCGACTAGGCCCGAGCGAACCGCGCTCCTGGCCACGCCCCCGAGCCTCCGCCTAGCTCGCTCCGCCCCGCGCCGGGAGGCCGCGCCCCGGGCCTCCGAGGCCCCGCCCCCACGACGGGAGGCCCCGCCCCGGGACTCCGCCCAGCTCACCCGCCCTCCTAGGCCACGCCCCCGAGCCTCCGCCTAGCTCGTCCCGCCCCGCGCCGGGAGGCCGCGCCCCGGGCCTCCTTCTGGAGCGCCTCCGACCTCCGAGGCCCCGCCCCCACGGCGGGAGGCCCCGCCCCGGGACTCCGCCCAGCTCACCCGCCCTCCTAGGCCACGCCCCCGATCTCGGCCTGGCTCGCCACGCCCCCCGGCCTCTGCCTAACTCGCCCCGCCCTCCTAGGCTCCGCCCCCGAGCCGCCGCCCAGCTCGCCCCGCCCTCCGAGGCCACGCCCCTCCCCTCCGGGTCCCCTGCGGGAAGCCTAACTGGTGGCTTGAGGCCCTGACCGATGGTGGAGCTTGGTCCACGCTCCTAGGGGCCTTGGAACGACCCCCGTACCCAGAAAGGGGAGAAAAACTGGTCTCCCCGTGATCCCCACCTCCTCTAGGGGTAGGGAAGAGAGACTCCTTTCCCCGTCAGGGGACACGGGGCATTTTGATGGCCATCAGAACTCCCTGGTGGGGCAAAAGGAGCCGAGAGCTGCTTCCCCACCTCCCAGGCGCGCACCGAGCCCACACCGGCCCGCGGCCCGCCCTCCCGGGGAGGCCAGGGTTTCCCAGCAGCTGTGGGAGCCTTCGGGACGCTGATTGGCCCCAGGCAATTTGTAAATCTTGGACTAATTGTTTCAGGGAAAGTTTACTCTTCACTGTGAGTAAATTGCGTGAATAATACCTTGGTATGTGGTGAGGAAGATGATTTCCTGGTCTTGAGGTTAATAACTGGGCCGGGGAGGAGGAAGAAAGTGACCCAGCAGGGCTTTGATAGCAGTGAGCAGTCAGCAAGCTGCTTTTGTTGTTCTCTTACATTCATAGCGGTGGTGTTAGGGACCAGGTTCAGATCAGGAAAGCCCAGCCCCTCCGGCAGGTCAGGCTGATGGGAGACTTGGAAAGGGGCTCTGGGAAGGCTGGACAGGAAGAAAAGCCTCATGACTAGCTCTGCCCTGGCTGCGATCCTCAGATCTCAGCCTCCTCCTTGCTGTTTGTGAGACAGGATCGCCAGTGGGGAGCCCAGGCTTACCTTGGACTTGCAGGGCCAACCACTGCATGGAGTTCTAGCAACCCAGGAGGCCGAGATCTGAGGATTGCCCTCCAGAGCCAGCCCAGACGGGAAAGTCCGTGAGATTCCTAAAGCTGACATGGAGCTGTGGCTCAAGAGGTAGAGAGCTTGGGGACAAAAAAGCTTAGGGACAACATCCAGGCCCTGAGTTCAAGCCTTGGTACTGGCACAAACGCATAAATATAAGTATATCCCAAGGAAAGCCTAAGGGAAAAATGAAGACAAGACAAGACTTTTTAGAATCAGCTGTGGAGCCTAATTCCACCCATTTACAAGCAAGATACTTTGACATTACTCAGCCTTCCTGCATGTTTCTTGAACAGTAGAGTCAGAACACCATACTGGCTTTTCCTCCTTGGAGGACTGTCATTGGGCTTAAATAATTATTGACAATTAATAGGATTTGCTCAGTAGGTGTCATCTGATTCTCTTGATCTGACCCTTCTTATGGATCCCCATCCTCCTTCCTCTCACCCAGCACTTAATCTTCCTAAAGGACAAAACCCGGAGCTTCTTATCTTTGTTCTCAAAAACAAAACAACACAAAAAACATCAGTATTAAATCACCAGCCAGCAAGCATGTACACTCTAGAGGTGATGAAGAATGCTACCAATGTTTTTTTGTTTATTATTTTTTTAACCCAGGGCTTTGAACTTGCTCTTCTGGTGCTCTACTACTTGAATTACAACTCTTACTAGCATTTTGCTAGTAAGGGAGTGTCTCAGACTTTTCTGCCTACAGTGGCTTTGAACCGTGATCTGGATCTCAGCCTCAACAGTTCATTCATTTTGACTCCCTCAGTATATTAAATAAATGAATGTATAATAATGTCATATTAGCTGGGCGCTGGTGGTTCACACCTGTAATCTTGGCTACTCATGAGACGAAGATCTGAGAGTCGTAGTTTGAAGCCAGCCTGGGTATAAAAGTCCCCATGAGACTTTTATCTCCAATTAGTCACTCAAAAATCAGAAGTGGTGTTGTGGCTCACGTGGTAGAGTACTCTAGCCTTCAGCAAAGTTGTTTAGGGACACCGAGGCCCCAAGGCCAAGCCTCATAAGCAACAACAATAACAACAAAACAATAATATATTAGCTCACTTCTCAGCAGACTAGAAGATTTGTAGAAAAACATTCTGACTTGTATTTATTTTTCTTCATTATCATCTGTCAAAATGATTGACACAGATATGGAACGCCTTAATAACACCCTTTCGTTTGACATTAAAAGCTACTTTTTAAAGACTTGTTCCTTTCTTTAAAATATATTTGTGCCAGCATCTTCTAATTTCCCTCCCTTGAACCCAAATACATAACTCTACTACTAAGATATTTTACAGAAAGTGTTTTAAAAAAAGTATTTTTTTCCTTTTTCTCCCAGCCAATTTCTGTACTGCAGATTTCAAAATTTATGTGTGGAAATGCACGGGTCTCCCCCCGTCAGCACTAGAACTAACCAGGTTATTATTGTTGTTCTCTTTCTGAATAAAGGTTTAAAGACGTAAGTTGTTTGAACTGATCTCTGCTTACTTTGAAGAAATCTTTTTATGAAATCAATGTCTCCTTAATGGAAGATTTTTGGTAACGCCGTAAGACAGTTCTTCCATGTCTCCCTCCTGTGGCACTCACCCTGAGCCTGAAATTCATGCAGAGTTCTTATTTCTTCATGATGTTTAGTAACTGGAACAATATTGCATCACACAAACCTGCGCTCACTTCCTTCCTCAAATTATTAATGAATGTGTTTCAAGACTAGCACGCCAGCTCTACCTTCTCCATTCTAAACAAGCAACCATTCACGACTGTCTTCCTATTTCTTCACCATTCATTCTTTGGTTCTCTTTTTTTCTTTTTTCTTCTTGTTCTTCTGGGTCTGTATTGGGGCTTAGATTCAGGACCTGGGTGCTATCCCTGAGCTAGTTCTCTACCACTTGAGCCATGGCTTCCCTTGTGGCTTTTTAGCAGTTAATTGGAAATAAAAAGTCTCATAGCTAAAAGAAAAGAAAAGTCTCATAGCTATTCTTGCCTCAGCTGGCTTTGAACTGGGGTCCTCAGATCTCAACCTCCTGAGCAGCTAGGATTACAGGCATGAGCCACCACTGTCCAGCTTGAAAATAATTCTCTCGATTTGGCAGAGCAGAGCTTTCATTATGGAACCCTGGAGACACACTCCACTCAGTTAGTGAGAGACAGCCAGAGGATCATGGCCAGCTGATTTCCAAGCTCTGAAGTTTCTGCCAAGGTGTCCTGAGGCCAGGAGACTCAGCCTGGTGGCACACATTCACAGTGACACATCCAGAGGACAAGGGTGAGTGGCTCTCATAGCAGGATGGGGCCCTGGGAGAACAGTTGGCTGGCTGATGTCCTTTAGTTCTTCCTAAGCCACAGGAAGAAAGAAGAAGTCTTGAGTAGAACTAAAAAATAGCTCACCCAAAGGCCTCTCTTGCAAGAAAGCTCAAGGCAGGAAGAAATTTTCAAGATTGAGGATTGAGAGTCAGGAATTTGGCTCAAGGGCAATTTGTCTCAAGATTCTCTGTCCTTGGCAAAACACAGGCTGGCTTTGTGCTAGGTCTACCTTTGAATGGAGGCAGGTTAATGTTGCTTTGTGTTTCCAATACTTCTGAGCACAGAAAGACTAAGGGACCTTTTATTTATTTATTTGGTGCCACTCGGTTTTGTTTTTTGCCCAAAGCTAACACTTTTGTTGAAAAGGTTGAAAGTGAACTCAACCCCAAAGCTGCAAGAAAGCCATGTGCAAAGGAGAAGTGTGGGAGAATGATGTGTGAGCATGTTCCGGGCTGCTGCAAGGGGAGAAGACATGGAGCAGTTCCATGGTCCCATTTTGTGCTGTCAACCAGACTCTATCTGCTACAATGTTATTTCCCCCTCCAAAACATTTTCTCAGCCAGGCAAGGGCAGCTCACGCCTGTCATCCTAGCTACTCAGGAGGCTGAGGTCTGAGGATTAAGGTAGTTCAAAACCAGCCACAGTAGGGAAAGTTCGTGAGGCTCCCATCTTCAATGCACCTGCAGAAAACCACAAGTGGATCTGTGGTAGAATACTAGCTTTGAAGTAAAAGAGTCCAGGGACAGCACCCTGGGCTCTGACTGAGTTCAAGCCCCACGACCAACAATCAAATCAAATCAAATCTTGGGCCAGCCAGCAGTGGTACATTCCTATACGCCTAACTACTCAGAGGGCGGAGATCTGAGGATTGTGGTTCAAAGTCCACCTCACCCAGACAAGAAAGTCTGTGAGACTTTTATTTCCAATTAACTATAAATTAAAAAAAAAAAAAGCTAGAAGTGGCGCTATGGATCAAGTGGTAGAGTGCCAACCTTGAGCAAAAAAAAAAAAAAAAGCTCAGGAACAGCACCCAGGCTCTGGATTCAAGCCCCAGGATGGACAGACAGACAGACACATGCACGCATGCACATCTTCTCAATAGCATATCAAATATCCAATGAGATCCATCTCCTTCCTTTTGTTTTCCAGAACCTCATACTGTGTCCCCATCCTTCCCTTCTAAGCCTACACCTTTTTCCCCTCAGTGCCTCTGAATGCATGGCTGACCTGAGTCTCCCAGACTCTTGTGAGAAAGGCTTGCTTTTGCTTCTTTCCCCTTGAGAATCTACGGATGTGGCTTATGCATTCCCCACCCCCTACTAGTCTCTTGATTTTGCCTCTAACCCCCCCCACCCCCAATCCAGTCTGGTCTTTCCAAGCTCCTCTTGCACAGTTGCGTGTGGGCAGATGGGAGGAGCGGAGCAGGCCCCAGCGGTACCCGATTTAGCTGTGGGGAGGAGGATGGTAAAGGCTGGCCGCACGCCCGTGTGAGGAAGGGTGCAGATAGATGAAAATATCTTACCCTGCTTGACAGATGTGCGAAGGAGGTATGGCATCTTTGTGATTCTTTTTCTTCCTCACCTCCAGCCACTGCACAGAGGAGACACAGCCTGATAAAACAATCTCAATAGATGGGTCTGTTCATCAGATGGCTTGCCTTTTTAGGTAACAACAGCAAAGCCACAGTGTCAGAGAGACTGGAATTTTCCATCTTTTGGAGGTAGTGTCTGGGTCTGTCCTTTCTATATGACCGCACTGTAGCCAAGTACAAGGTAACCCTGCCTCCTCAGTCCCAAAGATGAAGTCTTGAAATGCTGTAAGCCTTTCTTCTGCCATCTTCGCTTGAACTCTGGGCTCAGGTGCTGTTCCTCTGCTCTTCAGCTCAAGGCTCGCACTCTACCACTTGAGCCACAGCACCACTTCCAGTTTTCTGGTGGTTCACTGGCCATAAGAATCTCACGGGCTTTCCTGCCCCAGCCGGCTCTGAACCACTGTCCTCAGATCTCAGCTTCCTGATCAAATTGGCTTTTGATATGCCAATAAGGGAAAGACATCTAAAAATGTTTCCTCACTTCTCCCTCCCCACCTTCCACCCTCTCTCTGCCATCCCGAAGCTTAAACTCAGGATCTGGTAAAGTCCCTGAGCTTTTTTTTTTTTTTTTTCTCAAGCACCTCAGCTCTGAGTTCAAGCCCTATGACGAGGGGGGGGAAGAAAAGCAACATAGGGTGATTTAAGTCCTAGATACTGTGAATGCAGCCTCTGACGGAATTACTACCTTCCAAGAAGGAGTCTTGATTTCCTGTTATTTTAATAGAGCAAGCTGCTTAAAGGCCTCAGTCAAATATAGCCAGATGGAAGCTTTGCCTCAGCAAGGGGAAAATGGGAAGTGGAGCCGTGGTTTCGGGTGGCATGGTTCTAGCACGGTGCCACCTGCTGGATGCAATGGAAAACGGCGATGTTCTGTATAACCAAGTGGTTCCCTTTACAGATAAAACACCAGCCATCCCAATCTTACATTGTTCAGGTCTAGAATGTTCTGTGACATTTGAAACTTTTCTTTTTCACACTGGGCTTTATTTCCTCTTCATTGTTTTTCTTACTCTTTCTCTCTTAAACACTAGCTTTGTCTCCATCGTACATATTCTAACTGAAGAATCACGTCTTGCCTGGGGACTGGTGGCTCACGTCTGTCATCCTTGCTACCCAGGGGGGCTAAGATCTGGGGATTATAGTTCAAAGCCAGCCTGGGCAGGGAAGTCTGTGAGACTCTTATCTCCAATTGACCACTAGAGAAACAGAAGTGGCACTGTGGGGTGAAGTGGTAGAATGCTGGACTTGAGTGGAAAAAAAATAAATTAAAAAGCTCAAGGACAGTGTCCAGGCCCTGAGTTCAAGCCCCATTTGCCAAGGTACCAATCCAGGACACACCTGCTGTGCCAGCCGGTCGGGACTGTGGCTCCTCGGCTGTGGGAGGGAGGAAGAGGGAAGAGTGTGCCCTGTGCTCCATCTCAGCGGGGGTAGTTCTTGGCCTGCCAGTTCCTTCCCGCTCACACACAGGTGCAGCTTCTCATTTCTCCTCTTCTTCCCTCCTCTTCCCCCTCCCCTCACTTCCCTCCCCTCTTCCTGTTTCCTCTCCCTTCCTTCCTTTCTCCCTTCTCCTCCTCTCCCTTCTCCTCCTCTCTTTCCCTTAGTTCCTCGCCCTGTCTCTCCCTCTTCCTTTCTTTCCCTGTCTCCATTTCTTCTCTCTCTTTCCCTGTCTTCCTCCCTCCCTCTCCCCTTTCCTCTCCCTCCGTTCAGGGTAGATGTAGTCCTGTCTCCTTCATTGCAGAGAAAGGGCAGGAACAAAAGGCCCCTTGTTAGGGCAGGCGGCTCTTAGGTGACATGCTTGGCACTTCCTGGGAAATCACCCTGTGTCCTCACCTCTGCCCCTTTTGGGGTCATTGCCCTCCCCCCAGGCCCCTCCCCCCAGAGCTATGCATCCAACTCCCCCAGGCTCTCAAGGTGGAGCTAGCAAGAGCAGGATCCTCTTCTCTGCTCCCCGCCTCCGGATTCGCTGACAGGGAACAAATGCTGACTGTTGTCCGGAGCCAAACAATGAGCTGCTTTCTCCCTGGACCCCCGTGACCTTTCCCCAGGAAGAGGCCATCCTGCCCAGTCAAGTCTGTGCCTCCATGGGGGATGTGTGGTAAACAGAGCAAGAAGGCCTTCATTGTTATCCAGAGCTGCTCTAGGCCCTGGGGTGTGCACCCAGGGGCCCTCGGTTGCTATAATCCAATTGCACTGTGGAAAGGGGCTACCTAAGAAAATAATCTACTCAGTTGGCCTTGGATTGGGTGACAGCCAGCGACTCACCAGTGTGGCCACCACGTGGCTGCTCATTCACCATGTGTGTCTTCTCCACACACCACGCCCCAGTTCATAGAGCCGCACAGTGATCCGGAGCCTGGCTCTGGGGATGCGCTGACCTTTCTCGCAGGCTCCGTTTGCTGTGAATGGCTGGAGGGCCTTGGAATACCACAGCACACTTGGCCGCACTGCCCTTGGCCTTGGTGAGGGCCTGCTGCCTCGCTGGGCCTTGCTCCTCTTTAACGGTGAGGTCAGACATTGGGTTCAGCCTTGATGGGTGCCATTAAAAGACAAGAGGTGATACAAATGAGCTTCAGAATTGCCTGCTCTGGGGACACCCCATTAAGCTGATTTTTCTGTGGGTAGTAGTCGAAAGCATCCCAACTCACATACAAACTCTTTTCCCAGCTGATCCAGGAGGGTCAGGCATAAAACAAGCTCTCCAGCAGACTATTTATTTGTTTTTGTCGGTCATGGGGCTTGAACTCTGGGCCTGGCTGTTGTGCCTGAGCTCTCCCAGGCTAGCGCTTGAGCACAGTATTTTGGTATTCTGGTGGTTCATTGGAGATAAGTGTCTCACAGACTCTGCTCAGGCAGGCTTTGAACCTTGATCCTCAGATCCCAGCCTCCCGAGTGGCTAGGATGACAGGGTGAGCCATGGGCACTCAGCAATATTCAGGCATTTAATATACACATACTTATTTTTTTTTCACTCTGAAAGATTTGGAACAGAGCTTCATCTACCCATCTGTCTATCTCTCCATCAACCTGTCCAGCTATCGTCCATCATCCATCCCTCTCGCTCTCTGTCCTTCCCTGGGGGACTTCTCCACAGGACCATTTGTGAGTGTGTCAGTGATGTGTCCCGGGTGCCCCGTGTGCTGGGAGGCCTGTGGCGGTGACTGGGCTGAGAACTGTGGGTTCTCTGACTCACAGCCTCTTCCTGTCAACGGTGGGCTCTCCTGGACACAGGGTTAGGAGGAAGTCCTGGAAGAAGCTTCCTCCAGAGCCAATGCCGGGGCCTCTGTAGGTGGGTAGGTGTGTGGCCATACTGCCACTGTGTACCAAAAGCATGCAGAATGATATCACTCACTTGGAAGTTTCTGCCAAGAGACAAGAAATGCCGGCTTGGTTGACAATGAGGACAGCCAGCGAGGTTAATGTTTTATGTATGTTAAAATCCAGCAGGGCCCAGGTGCTTGGCACCCTAGCTACTCATGGTTCAAAGCCAGCCCAGGCAGAAAAGTCTGGGATACTCTTACCTTCAATTAACTTCCCCAAAGCCAGAAGTGGTACTCTGGCTCACGTGCTAGCCTTGAACAACGATGCTCAGTGATGCTGCCCAGGCCCCAAGTTCAAGCCCCAGGATAGGGACCAAGAAAAAAAATCCATTAAGCTGTGCGCATACAAACTGTACACATATCTTGTATACCGGATTTGTACTTTCAATAGAAAAGATGAAAGAGAACAAAAAAGACCTTAATTTTTAAACCATCATTAAAAGAAACAAATAAAGGCAGTTATGTTGAATAATGATATTTTTAAAGATGTTAAATTTGTTATAATAGGAATGGTTCAGTTTTTTTTTTTTTTTTGCCAGTCCTGGGCTTGAGCTCAGGGCCTGAGCACTGTCCTTGGACTTTCTCAAGGCTAGAGCTCTACCACTTGAGCCCCTGTACCACTTCTGGCTTTTTTCTATGTATGTGGTACCGAGGAATCGAACCCAGGTCTTCATGCATGCTAGGCAAGCACTTTAACCACTAGGCCAAACTCCTGGCCCTGGTTCAGTTTTTTTTTTAATGTCTTTCTGATTGGAAGCTCTTCTCAATCTTAAATCAGTTTCAACTCCAGTTTCCATGAGCTCTGTCTAAGGATAATTTCCTGTAGATGATGCGCTGTGGTCATGTGTTTTCTGTGCTTCTATTTTGGGGTTTGGGGCTGCACTGGGGACTCAGTTCAGGGGCTCATACTTCCTGGGTGAGTACTGGGCCACCCGAGTCACATACTTTAGTATTTTGCCTCTTCTGGTTTGCTTTTTAGATAGATGCCTGGCCTGCAACCATGATCTTATCTCTACCTCCTGTGTAGCTGAGATTATGGTTGTGCCCCCATGTGCCTGGCCTCTGGGTTAAAGTTCAGATTCAAGTCTTGCAGCCTCAGCTTTCCCCTGTAGGTCACAAAGACTCAGGATGTTTCAAGGAAACAAACTGTGGGTGCTTTGAACTCAATGAAACTAAAGGGTCCAACCCAGAGCTGAAGCAGAAGTGGATGTCTGTTTGCCTGCTAGCCTGGGGAATATCAGGGTGGGTACTACTGAAAAATTCTGCTGGTGGAGGGCATCCTGAAGAAAAAGGCCGAGGAGAGCCTGGGAGACAGGCAGGTATCAGCTTGTTGCTTTGGGTCATCTGGGGAGTGGCATGGGATGCTTGCCGGCCCGGCAGCGCCCTCTGCTGACAGGATTTCCATCTCTGCTCTGCACAGAGGTAAGGCCGCCGCCCAGTGTTCTGAAAAATATGGAGAGTTCCATGCCCACTTTATTAGGAGAGATGAGCATTTAACTCAAAATGCCCCATACAAGCTAGGCAGGCGATTGACCACCGGGCTACATCTCTAGCCTCTGTAGCTTTTTGTTCCTTTCAGTACCAGATCCAAATCCTTACTCTGCATGTTGTGGTTTCTGTCCACCAGCCTGACCTTGATTCTTGTTTTCTGGCCAGCAATGCATTCAATCCACGGCCACTTTGACACCTCAGCTGAATTGGCCTCATCAGGCACAGCTTTCCAGAGCTTCCTGGCACCAGCAGATTTCCCCATTAGAGGTCCCTCTAGCCCCGCACAGCTATTTCCTTTCCAGCTGTGGGTACTTAGTTTGGAGTGTTTCTCCCTAGATCAGCAGCTTCAGGCAGGGACTCTCTGCCCTGCCTTCCTCCATCTCGTATTCCCAATATGTAACTCAAATATGGTTAAAATGAAGGAAACACAACTCTCAACTCCATACCTTAACTCCGTCCCCTCTTGTGAAAAAGCTGTCTGCTGGCTACAGCATCCTTCCAATTGCTCAGGATCCAACCTTGAAGCTTCCCGATTCCCTTCTTTTTTTCTTACCTCTGGATACCTAAAATATCATCAAAATGCATCAAGTCTAAATTCGAAATACGCCCAAATGTCTCACTCAAGCATTCTATGCTTCCCAGTAGACAAATGTCGCCCAATCTATTAGTTGTCTTCCTACTACTAACACTGTGAGTAACCTGATTTCTTTAAAACTGAGTTGAGCCAGGTACTGGTGGTTCATATCTGTAATCTCTAGCTACTCAGGAGTCTGACGTCTGAGGATTACAGTTCAAAGCCAGCCTGGGTAGGAAAGTCCATGAGACTCCAATCAACCACCAGAAAGCAGCGCTGTGGTTCCAAGCATTAATGTCCTAGCCTTGAACAAAAATAATTCAGCACAGTGCCCAGGCCCCGAGTTCAAGCCCCACAACTGACCAAAAATATAAAAAAATAAATATAAAAAAGGGCTGGGAGTCTGGCCTAGTGGTAGAGTGCTTGCCCAGCATGTGCAAAGACCTGGGTTTGATTCCTCAGTACCACATACATAGAAAAAAGCCAGAAGTGGTACAGAGGCTCAAGTGGTAGAGCTCTAGCCTTGAGAAAACCCAAGGACAGTGCTCAGGCCCTGAGCTCAAGCCCAGGATTGGAAAAAAAAAAAAGTAAGTCTCTTATCTCCAGTTAAACACATGCATGTGCACGTATGCGCACACACACACACACACACACACACACACACACACATCAGAAGTGCAGTTGTACCTCAAGTGGTAAAGAACTCGCCATGAGACAAAAAGTTCACAGAGAGTGCCCAGGCCCTGAGTTCAAGCCCTAGGACTCCTCCATAGCTCCCCCACCATCTTACCAAAAAAAAAAAAAAAACTGAAAAGGAGGAAAAGAGAACCTGTAGATTTATAATCTACCCATGCACCAAAATCATATAATGAACTTTCATTGGATTCTGATTCAAATTGAAAAAAAAGACAATTTAGAGATTTTAACTTGATATTAAGGAACTATTACATTTATTTATTTATAATTCCCATAGCCCAGGCTGGTCTCAACTTGAAATCCTCCTGCCTTCGCCTCTTGAGTGTTGGTGTTACAGGCACACACAATTTTGTCAGTGGGTGGGACTTGAACTCAGGGCCTGGGCACTGTCCCCGAGCTTCTTTTGCTCAAGGCTAGCACTCTACCACTTGAGCCACAGCACTACTTTTGGCTTTTTCTGTGTGGTACTGAGGAATCGAACTCAGGGCTTCATGCAAGCTAGGCGAGCACACTACCACTAAGCCACATTGTCAGCCAGGCATGCACAATTTGATTATTAATTTTTTTTAAAGAAACATCATTTATTGATCCAAAAAACAGTTTAAAGAAATTGGGAAAAGGTTTTCATGGTACAATTTTGAGGGCAAAGTGGAAGAAATGAAATTAAAAGCACCATGGAAAACCATAGCAAAATCACAGAGAGGCACATAAGTTCATATTGATGGAAGATACTAAAACTTATACATAAAGGAAAACCCAAATTGTGATCATTATTTCTAACAGTAAAGAAAAGCCATACAGGAATTTGATATTTATGAGAAGTTACGTAAGGACAGGGCTCACACGTCAATACATCATAACAAAGATCACAGTATGTATGTGGCATGTGCTCTGTACTGTTCTTCATACTACTTTGAATAGGCTTTGAAATGGTCCACGTGGCCAAAGTGAGCCATGTTTAAGTCTCAAATGACATAGAGGCTCACAGAAGACTGTGACTGTGGTATGTGCTGAGGGAGGAGTCAAGTAAAGTGTTTCTCACCATTATCCATGACAATATGTCCCACTGCTCAAGCGATGAGCCAAAGGGTGATTATTAATTTTTAAGGCTTGATGAGCTACCACCCACCAGTCTCTCACTTCCCCTCTGTGACTAATTATACCCATTTGAATCCAGATGATCAGTTAAAGTTAGGAACCTAGATCTGATAACAGGACAGATTTTTTTCCCCCTCATGTGAACAATTACTAACTGAAAATAGCCTGACAGTAGAATTTCACTCCCTACTCAAACACAAAGCAAGGTTAAAAACTTTGAAACTGGTTTTCTAGGGCATTATCCTCAGTGATGAGAGAACTGGGAGTGAGGTAAAACAGAGTCTAAAGGTATCCTCCTCCCTCAGGCCTGCTGCAGAGCTATCCCAAGCCCCGGGCTGGAATCCTGACCGTAACGTCGTCAAAGTCACCACAAAATGTAAATAATAAGGTCCTTTTCGGGATGGGGACACTAAAAACAAAATTGTCTGTGGGAAGTCAGTGACAAGCTTTCAATATATATATATATATATATATATTTTTTTTTTTTCTGTTGGTCAGGGGGCTTGAACTCTGGGCCTTGAACACTGTCCCTGAGCTCTTTCACTCAAGGCTAGCACTCTATCACTTAAGAGCCGCAGCACTATTTCTGGTTTCCTGGTGATTCATTGGAGATAAAGCGTCTCCCAGATTTTCCTGCCAGAGCTAGCTCTGAACCTCATTCCTCAGATCTCAGCCTTCTGAGTAGCCAGGATTCCAGGCGTGAGCCACCTATACCTTGCTCTTTCAACATTTTTTGTTGTTGTTGCCATTCCTGTGCCTTGAGCTCAGGGCCTTGGGCTTTCTCAAGGTTAGAGCTCTACCACTTGAGCCTCAGTACCACTTTTGGCTTTTTTTCTATGTATGTGGTACTGAGAAATTGAACCCGGGTCTTTGTGCCCTAGGCCAAACTCCTTCAACATTTCAAATGCAATCTCTTGGTTGAGTGGAACTGAATACTTGCAAGAAACTATTTCACTCTACTGTGCACAGGATTGGTCTCAGTCCAAACACCCAACTTCTAGAAGTGATTTATGTCTCCTATTCCATGTCTTGAAATACCATAATCCATTGGTGCTCACACATGTAAGCAGGTGCCAGGAAATGTAAACAAGAAAACAGAAAATGCCAAACGATACATGTAACAAAGCTGTGATGCTCACCGAGGGAAGAGAGACATTTACAGAGAGACTTCAGGTAGGAATAAGCTATTTTAATCAAGCAGAAAACAAAATTTGTATTCATTATTTCTAAAAATAAAATTAGACTTTTCCAACCCTTAACACATCTGCATTTAATAATATCTTCTAACGTGGCAAATGACACTATATCTTGTACAGCATACAGTATGTTCACTGCTTACACTTACTTTAGTTCTACTTGATCATTATATACTCAATGCAGACTTAAAACATCACTCATAGAAGTTTCACAATTAACAAATGAACAGAAAAAAAAATGTGACCAGGTTGTCTTAAAATGGCTCTGCTATAAATTGTATAGAATATACAGATTACAAAGTCAAGTATTTATTTTTTTTATCAAAATATACACCCCTCCTGAAACTAACACAAACTATCAACATTTTAAATGAAGAATACAATTGTAGAAAATATTTGCAAAATTATTTTTTTCATGTATAAATATTCTGCCATATTTACTTTGGTCTAGAATTATCAGCATACAAGTCCACTTAAAAAATATCCACATATAAGGGGTGTGAGACTCACTACATAGAATTTTATATTTGTAGTTAAATCAAAAATAACTAAAATACATATTTGATAATCCTAACTGCGATCAAACAAATGAGTGGATCACAAGATTATCTAATTTGATTTTCCTAATGATCCAAGGTGATTTTTCATAAGCCCTTTTCACTATGTCCTTAACAAACCCAAGCAGATACTTCGGGCATACATATATACAAGGTATCATGTTGAATGCGCTTGCATTTTCCCCCACTTTTCGCTACTATATAATACTGCACGTAAGTGAAAGTAGATGAACAGAAGACAGATGTGAGTACAATACTGGGGGTTACTTAACAGCAAAGTTCTACAGTATAAAAGGTCAACTTGAATCGTGTCCTTCCCTTTCTGGGTCTTTCTGTGGTTTTTCTGCCCACCCCGGTCTCCATGCAAAGTCTTCTTGACCGAGCAATCACATTGTGGTTGGGAGCAATCGAAGTCCTCTGAGCAACTCTGTTACGGGCGCCCTTCCCTCTTCCTGTTCTACCCATTCCATCTCTTGAATGCGGTGAACTCGGATGATGCTGACAAAAGGCGGAGGGGAATCCCTTTCCTTCTTCGTCCTGCCATTCCCGCGGGGAGGAGCTTGCACTTCAGTCCCGACGACAGAGTCTCCGTAGGGCAATTCGAGTTTTTGAGCCAGCATCAGTCGTGCGGGTCGGTGGAAGAGCCCATCAGAACACGTTAGGATTTTAAATTAATTGTAAAATTTTACTGAGGGGGAGGAGGTCGGACGTCTGCAAATGTGAAGACAAAACATCTGGCTTTGTTGATAGATTTCTAAGGCGGGGGTTGGAGGCCCTCCCCACCTGTGGTGCAAGGAAGACGGTTACTAGTTCTTGTCCTGCTGTCCTTCTGTCCGTCCAAGACACATGGGCCGCACAGTCCCCGGGAGGCTTAGTAGTGATAAGGAATGGGCTGTCAGCATTGCAGGGGTGTCTGGAGCGACGGGAAGGGGGGGTGTCGGGTTTACCCGAACCCTCGAGTCTGTCTGGAAGACTGCAGAATTGTGGAAGTGTGCACCCTTCTTTACTCTTGGAGGCGCAGGTAAAAGTCCGGGAAGGCGTTCTCCCACCGGCCGGGCATGGCCTGCGTTTCCTGGGATCTGAGTAGCGAGGCTCTCCCGGCAGCCCAGCCGGGTCGGCAGCCGGGTCGCCGGGACGCACGCGCTCTGAAGCCACACGCCGAGAGCTCCCTGGACTTTGTTACACCCGTTCTCATCGCAGATCTATTTGCTCAGTCAGTTCAAGTCTCCACAGTTGACAGTTATAGATTCATATGCGTGTATCTTTACAGGGTTTATGCGGCAGAAAAATACGGTTCAAGGCGGTGGATGGACGTCCCACTCTGCTCACCTACGCTCCATCTAGTGGAAGTCAGATGCCGCGGAAGCTGGACGGGAGTAAATGCTGTCGTAGCCCACCTACCGTTCAGCTTGACGTACTTCAGAGACCCGGCACGTCCGCGCCTGGCTCGGAAGGCGAAGGTCCGCACCGGGCCACCCTCCTCTCCTCCCCCTCCTCTCCTCCCCCTCCTCTCCTCCCTCTCCCGCCCATCCCCCAGCCGAGAACTGGGCTAGCTTTCCCGAGCTGCTGGCCATGCCGGCCGCCCAACCGAGGTGTCGGGATCCTTTCTTCCCGAGACTCAAAAAAAGAGAGAGAGAAAAGAGAGCCCTGAAACCTATTCACTCCTTCACGACGATTAGACAAACAGAGCAAAACCGCGCCGAAGGAAAAGGACGCACAAGACAGAAACCGAGACCTAAAAACAAACCAACGGAGGGACGCCGCCCCCCCCCGCCGCCCCCCTCCTCGCCCCGCCGCGCCCCCCACCTCGCCCCGCCTCGCCCCCGCCTTCTCAGCACGGGGTCCGGGCGCCGTCGCCCGGGTCGCGGTGCCCCGGGCTCTCGCGGGGGTCGGGGTCGCCCGTCCGCTCCGTCCGGGCCGGGGTCTTGAACAGGTGCTTCTTCTGGTGCATCCCGAGCGCCGCGGCCGTCTTGCAGATCTTGGGGCACTGGAAGCAGGCGAAGCCCTTGCCGTCGTGCTCGCGCACGTGCCTCCGCTCGTGGTTCCTCTTGGTGGAGAGGTACAGGAAGCCCTGGAGGCAGAACTGGCAGTGGTAGCGCTTCTCCCCGGTGTGGATGCGCTCGTGGATCTTGAGCGTCTCGTTCAGGGTGAAGGCCTTGCTGCAGTACCGGCAGATGAACTCCTTCAGGCCCAGGTGGATGCGCTCGTGCTTCTGCAGGTTGCCCTGGATGGAGAAGCGGCGCCCGCACGTCTGGCACGCGTACGGCTTCTCGCCGGTGTGGCAGCGCATGTGCATCCGGAGCGTCGAGGGGCTCTGGAAGGGCTTGGCGCACAGCTCGCAGACGTGCGGCCTGGGGGCGAGGTGCTGGTGGGCCCGGCCCTGGCCGCCCGCCTCGGCCGCGCGGCCCCCGTGGCACAGCTCGCACTGCAGCCGGGGCATCTCCTGGCTCTCCGCGTCCTCGGGCGCCCGCTCCGGGGCGCGCTGGCCCGGCGCGCGGTCCAGCTCCGCTGGGGACCTGCACCGGCCGCCGCCGCCCGAGCTCCTGGGCGCGGGCTCCTTCCTCCAGGTGATTTTCCTCATTTTCCTCAGCTGTCTGGACTTCTTCTTGGGCTTGTAGTTGTAGTAGGGGCGCCACGGCTTGTCGGTGGAGTCGTGGTCGCTGGCGGCGTCCTCGAAGGCCTCGCCGGCGTCCGCGCCCTCGGCGTGGCCCGGCCCCGGGGGGCTGTCCCCGCGCTCTGGCGCCTCGGGCCTGGGCCGCCTTCCCCGTCGGCAGAACAGCTTGGACCCGAGGATGTGCCGCTTCACGATGGCCTCGCTCCCGATCCTCACGGTGATCTGGCAGAGGGGGGCCACGCTGCTGTCCGCGGAGGCCCCGGGCAGCGCGGGCTTGGCGATGTACGTCTCGGTTTTGCCGGTCTTGGCCCCGGGCTCCGCGGCTGCGCCCTGGGCCCCGCCGGGGTCCGCCTGGCCCCCCGGCGCGCCCTCGGCCGGCTCCGCCCTGCTGGACGGAGGGCTTTTTTTCTTCTCCCTGGGGACTTTGGGTCGGCCGGCGGGTCGGGTCCCCCTCTCCAGCTCGGCCCTGCTGGCGTCCTCCGGGGGCTGGCTGGCCGCGGGCTCCGAGGGGACGGCGGGGCCGCCGCGGGCCACGGCCGCCGCGGCCGTGCCGTGCGTGATCACCGAGGAGAACTGGCGGCCGTGCACGATGACGGAGGGCGCCGGGGCCCCGTAGCTGATCACCGACGCCGGCTTCTCCCGCGGGTCGAGGCCCGCGGCCTCTTCTTCCGCGGGAGGCACGGGCTCCTCCCCTGGGTGGCCGGGGCCGCGGGGGTCCGCCGCGGACGTGTCCCCTCCCCGTGCGGGCCCCTCCCGCTGCGGCCCGGCCGGGGAGGCGGCCGGGCCCCGGCCCGCGGGTGTCCCCAGCGCCGCGCCCAGGGCGCCGGCCTTGCCCCCCGCGTCCTGCGGCGCCGCCTCGGGGGCCGCCTCGGGGGCCGGCCCGGCTCCCCCGCTGCCCTCGTAGGGGGCGCAGCGGAAGCCCTTCAGGGGGGCGCGCTTGCACTTCATGGGCAGGAGCCGGTAGAGCTTGTACGGGTAGACGGCCGGCTTCAGGCCCCCGTTGGCGGTCTTCTTGCTGATGGAGAGCCGGTGGTCGATGGCGTGGAAGGACTTCTGGTGGTTCTTCAGGATGTAGTAGGTCATGAAGGTCTCCAGACAGAAGATGCACTGGTAGCGCCTCTCGCCCGTGTGCCAGATCTCGTGCCGCGTCCTGTACTCGGCCAGCGCGAACACTTTGTTGCAGTAGTGGCACGGGTAGGTCCTCCTCCACGAGTGCACGTTCGCGTGTCTGCGCAGGCTGGACAGCGTCACGTAGCTCCGCTTGCACACCGCGCAGCTGTACAGCATCTGCCCGTCCACGAACTTCACCAGGTGGTCTGCCTCTGGCAGGGCGCCGCCCGGCCCGGCCAGCTCCCTGGGCCTGCGCTGGCCTAGCAGGGTTTCCGGGGCCGGGAAGGACCCCCCGTTTTGCCCTATCGTGGGGTACTTTTCTAGAAAGCTCGCGTCCTCCCCGGCGGCGGGCAGCGGCCCGGCCCTCATGCAGATCCGCTCGTGGCGGTCCAGGCGGTTGAGCGTGGTGAACTGCTTGTTGCAGTGCTTGCACACGAGGGGCTCCTGCGTGGGCCTGTGCAGCTGCATGTGGGCGCTGAGCAGGGCGCTGCTGTCGAAGGACTGGGCACAGCAGCTGCAGTTGTAGACGAGAGGCGGGACCTGGGCCGCCGGTGGCCCGGCGCGGTCAGGAAGGGGCCGCGCGGCCGCGGTGCCATCTTCCCGGGCTGGAGGGCCGTCTTCTTGGTCGGGAGGCTTGGCTTGCGGGAGGGCTGCAGCGGGCGGCGGGCTTCTTTCCCGATGGGCCTGTGGTGGGCCGGTCACTGGAGGGGCTGCGCGGTCTTCGGGGGCGGGGGCGGGGTCCTGGGGTGTGGACAGGGTCTTTGGCTTCGGGCATGTGCCGGGCTGGGCGGCGGGGCCGACCTGGAGGTCCCCGCCCGCCTTGTCCGGGGAGGCGCGGCCCTGCTCCCTGGAGGCCTGACCCCGGTAGGGCTCGGGGATGGAGGACACGGCGTACGAGTGCTCGGCCAGCGTGCGCACGGGCTCGGCCTCGTGGCACACGTCTGTGCGCTCCAGGCACAGGCCGGCCGTTCTCACCGAGTCGGACATTTTCTTGAAGCTGGCCCTCAGGTCCAGGGGGGAAAACATGCTATTGCTGTTCTCTGTCTCGATGATGGAGAACGCGTTGGTGATCCTCGGCCCGTTCATGGTGGCCGGCTCTTCCGGCCGCCTCTCGTTCTTCTCCTCCTTAACGGCGCCCTTCTCGGTGATACAGAACACGTACGGGCTGGGGGAGCCGGCAAAGCTGCGGTCACTGAGGTCCTCCAGGAAGGCGATGCCCAGCTTTCTCCCGGCCGCTGCCAGGTCTGTGACCGTCTCCTGGGTCCTGACCACCACCGTGGAGCTGTAGATGTAATTGAGGATCTCTGTAAACACTTCAGCTTTGAGGTCATCCAGCTCCAGGACGTGGCTGGAGATACAGATGGTGTGGCTCCAGAAGATGTTCTTGAAATACAAGCTGGAGGCGGCCAGGACATTGCTGTGGGCTTTGAACTTGGTGTCTTCCACGATGATGGTGACATCGCACAAAATGCCCCGGATGCGCTGCTCGTTCAGGATGGAGAGCACTGTGTCGCTGTGCAAGTCGTCCTTGAGGTCCCTGGAAAGGGACATGACTGTCATCTGAAACGAGAGGAGAGACATGGTCAGGGTCCCTTCCACCAGGGGCTTCCTTCCTTCCAGGCTATTGGCGAGGGCAGAGAAGATCGTTCGTCCGGGGTGGTGGGGACAAGAGAACTCAGGTCTCTTCCATTGGTTCTTCCCGAGACTCGGAGCCAACTTTAGAAGCTAAAACTGTTGTCCTCACCCGGGAGCTGCTTCTCCTGCCACGGCTCGCTTTCCCCTGCACTCTCCAAAGCTGTGGAGAGATAACGCACAGGCTCCCAACTCGGGGGTCGGGGAGGGGTTTGCTGCCCCAAATGGGAAGGGTCTCCCCATCCCTCAGGGCTGCTGCTCCTGGTCCCTCCCCATGCCTCCTATTTGTATCCTATTTTTCTTGTATTTTTTGTATTTATTTTTCTTCACTTTTGGGGAGTGTGAGGGGGGTGGAACCCGAGGCCTTGCACCTGCTAGGCAAAGCTCTACCAGGAAA
Organism: Megascapheus bottae; assembly: GCF_031878675.1. Classification (NCBI taxonomy): domain Eukaryota; kingdom Metazoa; phylum Chordata; class Mammalia; order Rodentia; family Geomyidae; genus Megascapheus; species Megascapheus bottae. The sequence continues at coordinate 2,625,149 of NC_143540.1, forward strand.
AGGCAGACCTTGCCCTCCTGTCTTCACCATGGCCCTGATGATCACAGCCAAACGTAGAACCGAAAGGTAAGTTTTATAAGTTTCCCTTAAGTGGCATGTCAGACACGTGAGAAGCAGCTAGCATGGCAGAGGGCTGTAACTCATGGAGATCCACAGTCACCCAGGTGGACTGCTGGGGACACCCCGTTCTCCACACTAGAGGCCCTGGAGCGGCCGGTCCCACGCCATGTCTGAGGCCTCCTCACTGCAGCTTTTCAAAACCCCCTCTGTGAGGTACTGAGATGAGAGAGAAAGGAGTTGGAGGGGGCCTTCCATGGGTGGCAGATAGAACAGGGAACCAGGTAAATAAGCAACTCACAGGATGAAAGGTGCTCTCGTTTCAGAGGTGTTGGTCAGGCATGGAGGGGAGGACATGGCGCGGGAGCAGCTTGCCCCATGGTGGCCAGGAAGGGAGATGAGGACATGCCTACATCCACCACTTCTCTGTTTTCAGCCCTTGTATTCCGCCAGGGCCCCCAGCTTGTGGGACAGCGCAGCCCTCCTTCAGGGCAGTCTCCCTGCTTGGTTATTCCCCTCTGAACGCTGACACTCCCAGAAGGGATGTGTGCTGTGCTCATCTCGAAGAAGCAACTTCAACATTTCTTCAACTTGACAAGATGAAACTGTCACATTCTACACACACACACACACACACACACACACACACACACACACACACACACACACGGAGTAGTTGGGACATCATCTTGTTCTTTCCATACTGTGAGCCTGGGCCAGAACCCTCATGGACTCCTCCAGTTTGAATGACCAAGGCAGCAGCTTTAGGAACATGCGGTGCTCAGTGACAGCTGCAACGTGAACGCCTGACCGTAGTGCATGTCCTCTCACAGCTCCTCCCTGCCATTATGAATGAAACCACCCAGTGTCCACAGATGGACTTTCCACTGTCCTGGGCATATGGTCTCTGGAAAGCTACAGGTTCTGCTAGACTAAAACTGCCAGTGGTGCTTTCTTCCCAGCTCTAGAGGCAGTATAGCATTTCTTTCTTCTTCTTCTTCTTCTTTTTTTTTTTTTTTTTGCCAGTCCTGGCCTTGAGCTCAGGGCCTGAGCACTGTCCTTGGACTTTCTCAAGGCTAGGGCTCTACCACTTGAGCCTCAGCACCAGTTCCAGCTTTTTCTATGTATGTGGTACTGAAGAATTGAACCCGGGTCTTTGTGAATGCAAGGCAAGCACTCTACCACTAGGCCAAACTCCCGGCCTGAGTACAGCATTTCTTGCAAGGCCTTTAGTCTGTTGGAAAGGCCAGACAGCCACACAAAAGAACTTCTTTGTACCTTTCTCTAAAGTTGCTATTATAAGCTGGCCCATTATACTATTTAGCGTCTTTTACCCAAGCATCCGTCTGATGAGTTCTTGTATCACATTCGGCCAGAGGAAAGGATTACCTCTCCACTCACAGACCCTTCAGTTCAGACCAAGAGGACAAGGCACTCGCCACATTTCCCTAACTGTCATCCACTGTTGTAGCCATTCGTAGTGTGGTTCCTGGTGTGGCTGTCTCTCATTTTCTTTATCTTATGGTGGGGTGGATATTTACATTTTTATCCTAAGGCTTTAAAAATGTTTATTGAATGGTAGAAAGGCAGTTTTCCTTGGGATAAATGCTTACCCTGACCCCGTATTTGGGGAAAGGAAGGATGTCCAAACACTGTCTCTCCCTGGAAACCTTTAACGCCGTTCAGTTACAGATTTCCCCCTCTCTCCACTCGCACAGGTGGGGTGAGGCCTGGATCCTTGTACCTCAACTTGCTCTTGAAAAGGCACACGAACAAACAGAAGCGTCTTCTTTACCACCTGGTCCCAGGAGGTTTTTGATCAACCAGCCAGAAGCAGGCCTAGCCATGGGGATTCCAAAACTGCCCTCAGAGGCTTCTGGGGACTTGAGGAAAACACTCAATCAGGCCTGCAGGGGGCAGGTCAGGGTGCTGGGGGCGTGGCTCAGGAGAGGCAGGGCTTGGGAATGGTAGGTCAGCCAGGCCCTTCTGTAAGAGCCCAGATGGGTAGGGTAGAACTCCACTCTAGACAGCAACAGAGGGAGGAAAGGGAATCCAGACACACAAAAAAAGGAAGGCAGAGTTTCAAGCCCTGGAGAAGTTTATCATCTTGGAGTCAATACAGTGACTTCAACTAAATACAAACTGGTAGAGGCAAACTGTCAAGGCGGTGAAACCTGTTAAAAAATGCCATTTGGTGACTAAAACAAACTTAACACCCAATCAGTCCTACAAGGGGGAAGTTTCCCTGGGCATTCCCACACACGTGGACTATCTATATCCAGCCAAACCTCCCCTCATCACCTCCTGCTTCTTAGAATACCTTCAACATGTTTCACTGTTCTGTTTTCATAGGCGCCAATAAACTACCTCGACCATGTTCGTTCTCATTCCTTCCCCCAGTCACCAGTTCCACTGCCACCCCCACCACGAGAACCAGCTCTTCTTTCCTGCCATCCATTTTCTTTTTCAGCATGTTCACTGCGGTATTACAGACATGTGTATGTTACATATTGCTCAGCCCTCCGTATTGCTCTTTCCTGCTTAAGAGCTCTCCACACACCCTCCACTGTCTAACAGTGCACTTGTCCTAAATCACCCCCACTACGGGTGACAGGGCATATTTCATTCCCAAAGGTTTTGTTCGAAAACCTGGCTAACCATTGATGAGCTGCTCTAGAATTTGGAAATCAGCACAGGAAAACCAGGAGGACCTGGCATTACCGGGGTTGCTGCCTGTCTGACGAGGGCGGGCACCAGATACCAGCAGGCTTCTCTGTAGCAGGGCAACCACTGCTTCAGCAGGCTCAGTAGGTAACCAGCCAGGACAGGAAGTGAGGGGACCCTGGCCAGAAGCCATCCTGGACACACCGTTGGACTGTCCCCAGATGAAAACTGCGATGTCGTTCTCACTCAGACCCACTCTCTCCCATACTAACAAACGTTCAAGCAACGTTTTCTGCCACTTTTCTTCACGGAGGGTTACTTAAAACAGAAGCCTTAGGAATAACCAAGTACGGAAAGCCCAGACTTCAGAAATAAGAAAAAAAGAAAAACTTAACTTTTGAAAGATTTAATTTACATGCTACTTTCTAGAATGTTCTCCCAAAAGGAAGTTTTGTGCAATAAATTCACTATTCTTAGTATGATCGAGATGGGAAAGGTACGCATGAAAAAGAATAATGAAAATCTTCTAGATGAGAAAACTGTAGTGAGCCAGTAACTTAAAACAAATAGGAATAAAATAACAACAACAACAAATAGGTAGCCTGGCACTGGTGGCTCATGCTTGTAATCCTAGCTATGCAGGAGTCTCAGAACTGGGGATTGTGGTTCAAAGCCAGCCTGGGCAGGAAAGTACAGGAGACTCTTATCCCCGTTAACCACCAGAAAACTAGAAGTGGAGTTTTGGCTCAACATGGTAGAGCAGCAGCCTACCACGAAGAGCTCAGGGACAGAACCCAGGTCCTGAGTTCAAGCTCCATAACCACCAAACAAACAAACAAAGCCCCCACAAATACGGCTGATAACCAGTAAGAACATACTCACGAAAATTCTTACTGGGCCGTCTCCAGGAAATTATTTTATTTTACTCAATAGGATAAGTTGTAGGTAGGCCTGAAAGGACTAAAGAGAAAGCGAATGTAAGCATGGCAAACCCGAAGCAGAAATCCCAGAGGGAAATGAGAGCACTGATGAGGAGACGTGGGTGTTCATGCCGAGGCGGTGTACCCTCAGCCACCGCCTGGACACATCCACGCGACCGCCGTTCCCACTCCAACCTTGAAGCCATGTCTCTGGAGCTTGGGCATGGGAAGGCAGGAAGAACCGGGATGCTAGCTGTCATCCACCGGTGAGAGTCGCTCTCTGGTTTGTACAGGAGCTATCGCTGCTGCCATCCTTATTTTCTAGGTCTCGGGACTAGCTGGGTCACAGCTGGCTATTTGTCCGTAGGCTTCTGGCCATTTGCCCACTCAGCCCTCTCCTCTTCCTCCCCCTCCCCCCTCTTCCTCCTCCTCCTCCACCTCCTCCTCTGCTCCCTCTCTGGGACACTGCGGTTAGATAGGCCTGTGGTTCACTCTGTCTGGATCAGAATTGGAAAACGGGGAGATAATTTTTTTTTTTTGCCAATGATCTGACCGGTACTTCTCGCCTAAGTCTTCTTCCCCTCTGATTAGATGAGGCAGCCTTACTGAGCTACACGGAAATATAAAAATTTAACAGTCGCCACATAAATGCTGTGTATTCATTCTGTGCGCCTTTGTAGGGCTTCGTAATGAAATCTGGTGTTTTGTTTTTTTTTTTTTCATCAGGAAATCTTGAGGCCATGGCAGAGGAGTGTGCCCCGCCCTACGCTCTAGGGCCCAAAGGAACCTTGTTTTTCTAAATCCTCTGATCAGAGGAGTAGGCCAAGTGCCCTCTTCCCCGGCATTTATCTGTCCACTCGGTTCCTAAGATAAACAATAAAGGTGAACTGACGGAACGACTTTCCCCTCTCTGCTGCAAGCCGTCTTCTATAAAAAGAAACTTTGATAAACCCTAACTAAAAAAAGAACGCGCTGTGTTAGGATACTGACCTGCAGTCCTGCAGAAGCCCAATCTGCAGCCCCTATCAGGCCCGTGTGGGGCCTGCATGGATCCCCAAGTCCCCGTGCAAGTTTGCTGACAAAGGACGTCTGGCTGCGGGAGACAGCTCTGCCATCCCACACACAAACCCCGCAGCACATTTGCTCAGTCATATGGGGCGTCTACGTCAGACCTCACGTGATTGGAGGTATTAGAAACAGACACGTCAGATCTCGAAAACAGATTACAAAACAGAAGCCCTTCAGAGATCTGAGCTGTGTCTGTGGAAAGGAAAAATCCTCTTGATTTTGTAGTCTAGAGGCAGCACCCCCCGGCCCCCCAGGGGCACAGATGGGTTGCAGTTGTACGACTTTCTGGCATCTAAGCCATCAGACTTTGAGGTGGCACGGTGTCACCAGTGGAGTTGTGTGTTGGTTTTTTAATGGAGTCCGGCTGCTGTGGGAAGAGGCTGGCTGGACCAGCTCACCCAGGGTCAGGGAAAAGGTGAAAGCTGGTCTCCAGCTAGCAGCGGGGTGTGTGGACTGTGAGAACCAAGACCGTCAGAGTCATGAACAATGCAGCCCGTGTTTTAGGTGGCTTGTTTGGAAAGAGGAAAGGGGAGGAGAGACCCAAGGTTTCTTTTCTTCTACTGGAAACTCAGCAGGATTTCAGGGTGGCCTGCCTTGCCCGGACACCTGCTTGCTCAGGAACCCCGTGGACACTCGTGCAGTCCTGGTCTCTCAATACGGGGCTGGGGGCGGGGGGGGGTCACTGCAAAGGCAGACCCCAGTGCCTCCTCCTCAGGCAACCAACCAATGGCAAGGCTCAAATGGCACGGGGACCTGCACTCACAGGTCAGGACTATGGCACCAGTGTATACAAACAAACTCCCCGCAGGAAGCTGTGACTTTGAAACTGGCCACCTTCAGGCTAGATCAGCGTTTGGGGACCGAAAGTCTGGCCAGGCCTGTATTTGTATCCCTAGCACACAAGGAAGTCTTCGTGGCTTACAAGGAAAGGGGTATGGTGTCTTTTTGCTTACGTCGGGGCTAATGTCAACAGTCCTTTCAAAGGTTAAAAGTGACACCCAGGTCTCCCACAAATTCAGCAAACTGGCATTTTGACCTAACCCACTTAGCAGGAAGAAAAGTTCGCAAATATGACAGCCACCGGCTGTGCGTGCACCCGCTCCCACGCCTGTGCCCTTAGCCAAGGTCACCAAACTAGTACGTGATGGAGCGGCCCATCCAAAGTCAGGCAGATGACTCAGAAACTATATTTCAGGCATAGTCTGGGCTATGTAGTGAGACCCTTTCACAAACACCCCCCCCCCCGCAAACCCTTCCATTTCAAGTTCAGGAATGCCAATATATAATGAACTGAGATTTCTTTTCTCTCTCTCTCCTTGGTTGTGGGTGGTGAAATGTGAAATACACATGAATTAGAAACCAAACTACGAAAAGCTCGGACAACATCGCCACTGCCTACTCCCCACCGTGTAGCTGCCAAGACCAGAGGCTGGACTCAAGCAGGGCTGTCATGTACAGGGCATGGTCAGCTGAGAGCAGCCTCTGCCCTGTGAGGTGGGCCTGTGCCTTCCAGCAGAAGGCCAAAGATACCACGTGGCCTACTCGAGGTGGCTCTGAAGTGAACACTGAAGAGAAATTCAGTACTTTACGTAGAGTACTTTAGATTCATTGCAAATTCGAAAGCACTCTATGACACACAGTAATCCTATCTACTCAGGAGTCTGATCTAAAGCCTGACCTTGGGGTCAGGTGGTCTTCCTCTGTCACGACCTTGAGTCAGTTTCTCCATCTGCCACATGGCGTTCAGAACAGTGGTGTGTGGCCTACATGGCACTTTATTAATGCTTGAATCCAAGCCCTACAAGCACAGGAACCGTTAGTTGTGGACATCAGCACGAATAAGTGCTGGCTGAGGCTGGGTCCCAAGTCAGGGAAATGGGAAGTTCTGGAGGGGGCGGGGAGGGAAGGTGTCAATTCCTCATTCCCTGTGTGCTCAGGACTCTCCCCCACGCCCCGCACTGCCCTGCAAGGTACCCAAAAACTCACAGGGGCTCATCGACCACCTGTGTTACCGAAGGTACTTAGTGACAAACATCTGTTTTCTTTCTTTAGAAGTACAGTTAGCATTTCTCCTAAGCCTATGCAAAAAGGCATGAACAATTTAAATAAAAAGCTTTCACAGGCAGGCCAAAAATAATCTGTTTATGACACATATTTAGACCATTGATAACTTTCCATTATGTGTTCTTTTCCTTCTCTATTAGGGGGCGACTCAACTCTAAATTTATGAATAAAAACAAAGCTAGGATATTATCTGCTTATCGAATTATATGTCTGCTTCAGATGGAAACATTCTTTTTCAACACTCTGCCTCAGAACGTATATCTCATTTCTTCCCTCCCAATGCCCCCTCCCCTCCTGGCAATGAGGCTGGAATTCAGAGCCTGAGCAATGTCCCTGAGCTTTTCCCACTCATGGCTGACACTCTAGCACGAGAGCCACAAATCTGCTGGCTTCTGGCAGATAAGCATCTCACGGACTGTCCTGGGATCCTCAGATCCCGAGCAGTTAGGATCGAAGGCATGAGCCATGGGTACCAGCAGCCCCTTTCTTCACGAGCTCCTGGAAGACCACAGCTGCTCCTTTCTCTTCATGTAATGTTATGGGGAACTGCCGAAGAATAAAAGACCAAGGTGTCAACCTCTTGGAACTGCTCTGTGGTCCTTGGCTGGTCTTCACTTACTGGTGACAATGCAAAATTGTAACCAGTTCCGCTTTCTACCCGGAGGTTTCCCTACCCTGGACACTTCGTTTTCTATGCATTCTTCTTTCCCTGGCAGTCCTAAATAGCTCAGCGTCTCTGTTTGTCTCAGGCTCAGGACGGCACCCATTATGCTCCTCCCGGTCACGGAATTCCAGCCGCTTGTGGTTATTCCAGTGCGGGGCTGCCCAGCCTGCGGGCCAGCCACCCCTGCTCTGACCCAACTACTTCCCCACGCCAACTGCATCCACACCCAGAACAAGGACAGGAATGGCAGCTTTATTTCTGTGGGTCCTCTACAATTTACCACCACTGTCACACCACCGTCCTTCTCATGACACCCCATGGGTTTATGAGCCAATGCTTCCATTTCAAAGATGGAGTAATCAAGCCAAAGCCGAGTACCACGTGGCTCAAGATTCACAAGGAGGGGATTCTAATCTTGGTTTTGTGATATAGGGCTTCAAACGCATCATTCACATGCACAAAGGGACGGCTAGCTTTGTGTGATCTCAATATTAGTACATATAACCCATAACCTCATCTTTGGGTTGAATTGTTTAGTGTCTACGCTTGCTTTCTGTTAAAGTCTGAGTCAAACATATATTTACCACCCCCAACTACATATCACTAGCTATATTTACTAAACACAAAACCAGAAACGAAGTTGTTCCTGGTGAGTGGACGCCTGTCAGCACCCTGCTGGCCAGAGGGTCTTTTATTCTGCCTGTGTTGTCTTTAGAGCCCCAAGCCCGGCCGTCCTCTGCAGGAAAGACAGTGGGTGTGATGGGTGCTGGCTTCATCGGTAGCCCAGCACAGGGTCAGAGTACTCTGAGTGGACAGTGTCATGCTCCCCTGTTGTGTCACACAAATAGGGCAGTGCCAGGAGGTGGGTCACAGGAGTGGAGTAGGTCCCTCAGGGCTTCCAAATGAGAAGTCAGCATGGTCAAGCATACTCGCCGAGATCCCAACACCCACTGGGAGCCCTCACTGGTCCACGAACAAAGGTGGCCGGCTCTGGGAAGCTGGGCTCTGCTTTAGAATTGTCACAAGGATCCCAGCTGGCCCCTCCAGGCTGGAATGTGAAGGTCTGTCATGCTGACTGACTGCCTGGAGGAGGCTCAGGCACCTCTGCCCTCACCCCCTCTCCACAGACAGCAGCGGCTTCCCACCTAGCTCCAACAAGAAATGCCAGCATACAGAGATCACCGCGTGGGCCCGGGCCCGGGAGGCTTGCTTTGCCAGGTGTGGATTTTCCCTGCACACGTTGCTTCCTTGTCCCGGATCCCACGTGTGCAGCCGGAAGGCACTGCGGGCCGCACTGCAATCTCTGGAGGGAGGCCAGGCTCAGTGGCGCAGCCCTCAGCTCGGAGGCCAGCAGGACTGGGGAAGCCACCCCTTCCTGGGGCTCAGGGGAGCAGAGGGCAGATCAATCGATCGGCAGAGCTGCCCCACTGGAAGGCATGAAGGAGGGAAGCCTGGGGATCTTCCACCACGGGAAGGAGGGCTCTCCTATCATGGGAAGGCCACACAAACCGGCAAGCCAACGGATGCATGATTTAGACAGAAGAAACCCACTGAGTTTAAAATGGCTGGGAGCGGAGAAAAGAAAAGGAAAGAGCTGAGTTCCACTCAGCATTTTCCAGTTTCCCCCCTCACATTAAAAGATGATACCAGTTGCTGATGAAACAAGGGAATCCAGATAATTTCCCTGCTCATCTGTGGACTTACCTGTAGTTTATAAATTAAAACAAAAAACAAACAGCAGCAACAACAACAACAACAACAAAAACAACAAATCTCAAATCCACCACTGAGAAAACCTCTACCACGGTGGTTAGGAAGAGGATGCTTTAAAAACAGTCATCTAGAAAAATGTCAAGAACAGACAGCTTGAGCTAGCTTTCATTTTGGAAAACATGCTGCTGAGAAGCGTGGGGGGGGGAGGAGGAGCCTAGCCTGAGCTTGGCTCTCAGAAAATGGCTACCGGGTTAAATGGAGCCTGCACAGCCAGACTAGGAGCCCTGAAACCTGGAGACACCTCACACTGAAATCGTCTGGAGACACACAGAACCTTCTTTTTCCACCAGTACCATAACGCGTGCCTGCAAAGTTATCTCTTCACTGACTTACAACAATGATTACGCATCACAAGTTTCATTATTCTGAGCAAGGAGGGAGAAAAGTACGTCATGTTTAATGTAAGATAGTTGATAGGGTTGGGGAGAAGACTCTTATTTAAACTTCACAAAAGAAGAAAGAAAATGAAGGAAGGAGAAAGAGAGAGAGAGAGAGAGAGAGAGAGAGAGAGAGAGAGAGAGAGAGAGAGAGACCTTGATAAGTGTTTCTTAAAATAGAAAGGAGATACATCAGCTTACCAGAAACTCATTATAAATAGAAAGTCTTAAAATAGATTATTCAAATGTGGCAAAAAGCACTTAATTGGCTCCCTGAAAATGTCCCCAAAACAAAAACAAATATTGAGAAATTAAACATATAGCAGGGTCAGAAGTTGACTTAGAAGTGTGTTTCCCTTTAGGAAAACTAGGTCGCTCAGGCTTTATGACACGGGCTTCCATGCAAAACCCCACTTTACATTGCGGTGGCTGAAGACACCCAGAACTGCAAAGCCTCAGACAGGAACCAGGGAAAGGTCAGGGTCTGTTGGCATGCAACCCTGCAAGTGGGCCAGGTCTCGCACCTCTGGGAAAAACCCCAGCCAGGGCTTCATGTCCCATGTCAGTTAGTTACAGCGGCTTCTGCAGTCTATCCTGAATGTCTTCACTCTCTCAGAGTGGACCTTCTCTCTCCTCCCTGAAAAGCCAAAGGAAGGGTGAAGACGGCAGGAAGGTGTGGGTCGGCCACAGGTACACATGCAGGCCCCGGAGCAGCCCCTTCTACCAAGGAGCGTCTAACAGAGCACTGGTTCTGAGCTCAGGCCAGGCACACCACGACAGAGCGCACGCAAAAGCAGGGACACACGGCCCAAGCAAGCTTTTAGAAAGGAAATCCTCACCTGCCTCTAGGCACCAATCATCATCCTCATCAGAGCTGGCCAGCTATCTGCAGGCTCACCCCCAAAGGTACTTGAAGCTGGGGAGTCCATTCTAAACACGGGTCTCCCTTGCCTGGCACGATCACGTCCTCAGCTTTGTTTTTACCCAATTGGTGATCTTATTACCTAATTGGAACCAGCCCTAAAAATAGTCAGATGTTGTTCGAACACATGAACCAGAAAAAAAAACAACCACCACCAATAAAACAGGGCCTAGAAATAACACCCAACTCACAAAACAGGAAGCTGCAGCCCACATCTGTCCCACCTTGCACAAGCACCTGCCTGTCTGGGCTGCGGAGGGCGTCCCGGGTGCCCTTCCAGGACTTTGTGTGGCCACTGAGTGCTGATAGGAGGGTGCTGGGATGGACACACATGTGACAGTGGCCAGACTCAGGGTGTGCAAAATGGAAAGTCCGCTGATCGGTACTGGGGTTTGAACTCAGGGCTTCACATTGGCTAGACTGGCCCTGTGCTGCTGGTTTTTGTATGGTTATTTTTGAGACAGGGTCTTATTTCCTGCTGTGATGGGCGCCTCGGAGTCCTCCTCTTTCATGCTTCCTTCCCACCATGCCCAGTTATTTCCCGTTGAGATGGGGTCTCTCTGACTTTTCAGCTCTAGGTGGCCCTGAACCTCAGTCCTCTCAAGCTCAGCTTCCCAAGTAGCTAGGATGACAGGCATGAGCCATTGCCCTTCTCAATAATAATTGACAGCACAGCATGGTAGTTTTTGTAAATATAGGAGGGGGAAAATGGTTTTATTTTATCTGGGAGTAAAAGCCAAGGCTTCATCTATGTTAGGCAAAGGCTCTTCCATTGGGTCATACATGCTGGTTCACAGAAAAATGCTTTAAAAAGAGGGGGGGGGCTAGGGCTGGGAGTTTGGCCTAGCGGTAGAGGGCTTGCCTAGCATGAACGAAGGCCCAGGTCAATTCCTCAGTACCACATACATAGAAAAAAGCCGGAAGTGGTGCTGAGGCTCAAGTGGTAGAGCTCTAGCCTCGAGAAAGCCCAAGGACAGTGCTCAGGCCCTGAGCTCAAGCCCAGGACTGGCCAAAAAAAAAAGGGGGTGGGGAACAGTCTCTTTAAATTGCCTCTCCCGATTATTTTTAAAAGCATTTTCTTGACTTTTTTTTTTCTTGGGCTTTTTTCCCGCAAAGCTAGCACTCTGCCACTTGACCCACAATACCACTTCTAGTGTTTTTTATGCATGTGGTACTGAGGAATCAAACCTGGGTCTTTGTGCATGCTAGGCAAGCATTCTACCACTAGGCCAAAAAAAGAATTCCAGTGTGCCAAGGACACCAGAAATTTTGCCTCCTGGTACCCTACTGTGTGCCGGCTGGAAGCTTAGTAGGTGCTGTTGTCAGCTTTCTCCAAAGCCAGGTTTCAATGCAGGTTGTGCCCTCCAGTTCTGGAAGCAACAGCAGCCTGGGGGAGGCGCCTTGGGTGGGGGCGGGGGTGGGGAGGACAAGCTGTGCTCTGTGACTAGAGCTGGTCGGATCTTTCTATTGTGAAGAAGTTGGTTGGGTGGGTTCTCTCCCAAAGATCTTTGTAGCCATAACTTTGAAAACCCCACCCACGTTCTCCTCCCCATTTTGTTGTCAGTGGATTGACTCTGTCAGAATCTTCATTTCTTTCAAAGTGGATAAATGCCACCCCACCCCTTCCTTAAATTCATAGTTTCCTTGCAGAAGCCTCTGGCTTCTGACCTTTCCCCAACCCACCTCTGCTCCAACCTCTGGATAGAAGCAACAAGCAGGAACTGAGGGCCTCTGAGTTAATTCCCTAAGGAGTATCTCCATACACAACAACCTGGCCACCGAGACTGCTCCACAGCTGAGGGATCCTGGTGCAGAAATCTACCAGGGTTTGCACAGTTGAAAGCTTGTCAGGCGGCACCTTGAGGTCAGATGAGGTGGTGAAGCTGTGGTGGGCCAAAGCTGAGCCCTCGTAAGGTACTGGGCATACTGCTGGCATGCAGTCCATACTCACGGTACAAATTTAAGGGTGCACTTTATCTCTGCCTTGCTTCTTCTAAAAACAAAATTCTCAAGTTGCAGTAACGAGGGATGAGGGTCTCTAGGCCTCTTGAGTTAAAGTGAGGGACAAAAACCTATCCTGCACCCTCGACGTGTGGCTGGGGAGGCGTCCTGGGGTCTGGAGAGAACCTCTGGAGAGTGTGAGAGCCTCATCTGTACAAATGCGGCTGCAGGTATCTGAAGATGATCCACATCACACACTGTCCTGGATGCATTCAGCCATGTGTGTCCCCAACACGCCCGTCCCCTTTTGTCCCTAGTGGACCACAGGGGATTTCCACAGGGCCTCCCTGACTGTCCTCCCACACCAGGCACAGGAGCGGGTCCTTAAATCACAGCCATGCCGCTTCCCTGTCTGACTGCCTCTGATGACACCCACTGGTGTCATTCCAGTTTTCCAGGTGGCCTTGAAGAGCAGTCTTGTGCAGTTCTGAGCGTTCTCTGGTGTTCTGCGCCCTGCCACCTGTGTGGCCCCATTCTAACTCGGACGGACTCTACCCTTCCCTAGACCCTCTCCAGACGGGTTATCTCCCTTCATTCCTCGTCTCCAATCACCAGAATGCCTTCTCTTTGAATTCACTAGGTAGATATTTCTGGAACCATTTTCTTGCTTTCAACTACATATCTGAGAGGAAGGGGCTGGCTTTTCACTGCAGCATTCTCCATTCCTGTTAGCATTGGTGCCGTGCTTGCAGTAGGTGCTCAGCTATGGAATAGTTACAGAATGGCTGAAGTTCACAGATTCATAAGCAACAGCTCATTTGCTCTTATTTAGGACTTAAGTTTTTAACAGAAGCACTCAGATCTTAAAATCTGGTTATATACTGCTTAGTGCAACTGTCAGAACAATCTCCAGCTTTTGATTTTATACACCAAACAAAAGTATTTCTTCAATTGCTTTACTGTGCTAAAAGAGGAGAGCATTTCTGTATCAAAGAAAGCCCTTGGGTCTTAATTGCTTCCCCCCCACTTGTGGTCTAAGTATATAATACCAAGGCCTCCCGAGGCAACATTAATGAAAAACTATAAAAAGGAGAATTATAAATATTTGATATTTTGAAAATAGCTTTTCTATACCTCTACCTGGAATCTACCAGAGATGAGACTCCCAACATTTTTGGAGCCAACATTCTTACATTTTCATAAGCGGAAAATTGCTAACAGTAGAATACATAATTTCTTGCCAAGAGATTTAATATGACCAATACAATTGTTAAAACACAATAATCAGTTTCAGTACCAAGCTCAATAAATAATTGTCGAGTGGCAAATAAAGGAATTCAGAGAAGACCCTACTGTTATTGTTTTTAACTCAGAAGCCTAACTGTAACAAAGGGATGGGAACAGATGTGAGAAGAAATGAATGGCATCAAGAGGAAAAAAGCCCTGAAATGACGGTGACTCCTCTGTTTTTAGGGACCTGGCCGCTGCCGGACAGCCGGAGAGTCAGGGATGGGGGAGGGGTGGATCTGAAGGCCTGGTCCTGGGGCCCTGTCTCTTTGGAGTGAGTCTGATGGCCAGGCGTACAGAAATCACTCCACAAATACAGGATGAGATGCAAGCACCCCATGGCCTGTCTCCATGTTCACATTTCAGTCATCCTCATCTATGCCTCACCTGTGGCACAGGAGTAAACTGAGCGTATGAAGGGCGCCCAAAGTCCTTTAACACGCTGCCCAGAAGTGCAAAGGGCACACACCGACAAGCGGGCGGCAGCAGTGGTTACTAGGACTTTGTGAGCCCTGGAAGCGTGCGGAGCACATGCCCAGTGGCTTGCACCATGCTTACCCTGCAGCTGGCCCGAGCTGTCTGTCTGACCCAGCAACTGAACCCACATCCCAGCCTTGTTCAACCCCAAGCCTCAAAAGTTACGTGAAGTCCTTCCAGCTATGGGATACCCACAGATGTGTGAAGAGAGTATCTAAAGCTCCCACAGCCTGGCATGAGACGCCAGGTCCTGAGTGGAGTGGGCTGGGGAGAGGGGTTCATTCTCATGAGAGCCTTTGTAATCCCCACACCTGGTGGGTCACCACCATGAATCCCATGCCCTTTGTGGGGGGAGTCCCCAGAGCCTCCCCGCAAACAATAGTTTCTTTTATCACATGTAGGCTAGAAAGAGACACGAACTTAGTTACCTCAGTTAGGACAGACCGGCCTTAAGAGTTGGTTTCCCGTGCTTTGAAAGAAATCACTCGGAAATCCTCGGTTCTGACTCCTCCATCATCTCCACAGCAAGATCTAGACAGTGAAAAGGGTACAGTGTGCATGACTAGCGCCAGGTTTCAATGATATGACTGTCCCCAGTGCCTGCGAAGACGGAAGTTGAGGCCTGCACGAACAGTGCCTGGCACAGGCCAGTCTCACAAACCTGTCCACAGTCACAGGGCTGCCCTCAAACCTGTCCACAGTCACAGGGCTGCCCTCAAACCTGTCCACAGTCACAGGGCTGCCCTCAAACCTGTCCACAGTCACAGGGCTGTCCCTCAAACTTGTCCAAGGTCACAGGGCTGCCCCCAAACCCGTGCACGGTCACAGGGCTGCCCCCAAACCCGTCCACAGTCACAGGGCTGCCTTCAAACCCGTCCAAGGTCACAGGGCTGCCCCCAAACCCGTCCACAGTCACAGGGCTGTCCCTCAAACCCGTCCAAGGTCACAGGGCTGCCCCCAAACCCGTGCACGGTCACAGGGCTGCCCCCAAACCTGGATTCAGCTGACCGGGAAGGCGGGACAGGTAAACCAGTTAGCCGGCAGTTTTCAGAGGCGTGGTATTATCTGAATATGGGGCGTCCCTCACCCCATGTGCGGTGTGTGGATCCCCCTCCCTCCTTGTCCCCCCTGTGCGGTAAACTCTGTCTTCAAACAAAAGGCGGCCGGTGGAAACCCACGAGGGGATTCCACGATCCGCTGGGCCGGCGCCTCCACAGCTCCCCCATCCTCGTCGGCCACGAGAACCTGAGGAAGTGGAGGCGCCTCACTTCTCCTGACCACGGGGCACCCCAAGGCGGGATGGCCGCGGGGGGGGACCCCGGGGCGGGCGGGGCGGGCCAGGTTAGGTCGAGGGGTCGGACTGGGGCGGGGGTCGTGACCCGGGCCGGGGGGGGGGGGGGGGCCGAGGTGTGTGGGGCGGAGCCGGGACCTGAGCGCCGCCCCCCCCCGGCCGGGGCTGGGGCGGGGGTCGTGACCCGGGACGGGGGGTACGTGGGGCGCAGCCCCCCCGTCCCGGCGCCCCCCGCCCCGTCCTGCGCCCCCCGCCATGGCGCGCCGGGCTGTGGATGCGCGGCGAGGCCGGGGCCGCCAGGGCCGCGGTCCATCGGCACCTGCGGGCGCCCGGGCCGGCGGCGGCCGGCGGGGCTCGGGGACCCCGACCCCGCGCCACCCGGACCCGCAGACTTACGGGCTCGGCTGGTCCGCGGCCGGCGCGCTCCCCCCGGGGGTCCATGGCGCTTCCGGACCGGCGAGTCCGGCCGACGACGCGCCAGGCTGCGCAGCGCCGCCCAGAAAATGGAGGCGGACGGCGGCGGGGCCCGGCCCGGCCCACCCGGCGCGGGGCCCGGGACGCGGCGGCCGCCGGGCAGCGGCCTGGCCCGGGCCTCCCGTGGGCAGGACGTCCCGGAGCGGAGCCGGGGCGCGGCGAGCACGGCCCGACCCGGGGTCCCGGGCGCCCCCCCGCCCGCCTGCCCTCCTCCACGGAGCCGGGGCCGGTGGGGGAAGGCGAGGCCCGAGGACCGCGGTTCGAGGCCAGCCCCGGCAGGAAGGTCGGAGACACGGCAAGAGGAGCGGGGCGCGGAGCGGGGCTCGGGGGTCAGGGCCAGCCTCGAGCTCGGCCGCGAGTTCAAACCCCACCCGCGAACAGAGGAAGCGTCCACGCCCGCCAGGCCCCCACCCCGCTTCCCCAGCGGCCGGCGCTGTCCACGGGGCAGGCGCGCCGCCGCTTGTCCGCCCGCTGCCCGCGTCCCCTGCTCTGGTCACGCCGAATGTGGCTCTTCCGAGTTCTTTAGGAAGGATTCCTGAAAGCCCGTGACCGCTTCGGGGGGATCACGAAGCAAGTGTGGGGGAGAGAGAGGAGGGGGCCACGGAAACCAAGTAACACGGTAGACAACACACGAGATCCCGGGAAGCCAGCGAGGGTGGCCCGACACGCGGGCAGCCTGCTGAGGGTGACGGGGGAGCCGTGCGGCGAGGCCCCTCCACCCTCCCCACCCCCCCACCTCTCCCCACCCCACCGCATGCTCAGGAAGGACTCAGCTTCACACTTTTAGAAAACGACTACCAACCAGAGCTTCTGCAGAAGCTGAGGTAACCACACGTCACTCCTGGTCTATAGGTGGGTTTCCATCCCCCCCTCCTCCCCAAGGTTATGGAAATACTGAAAAGCAACCAAGCACCTCCAGGAAAACTGAGGTACAGGAATGGAGCCTCCTGGGGCAGGAGGGGAGGGGTAGGTAGGGGTGTGGGGCAATTAAATTTGGCCTTGGGGTCGGGCCTGTCGGCGCTCAAAGGCCTACTTTCTTTTTCTTTTTTTTTTTTTTTTTTGCCAGTCCTGGGCTTGAGCTCAGGGCCTGAGCACTCTCCTTGGACTTTCTCAAGGCTAGAGCTCTACCACTTGAGCCTCAGCACCACTTCCGGCTTTTTTTCTATGTATGTGGTACCGAGGAATCGAACCCGGGTCTTCATGCATGCTAGGCAAGCACCTTAACCACTAGGCCAAACTCCCGGCCCTCGAAGGGCTACTTTCTTACAAGGCCCCACTTCACTTCCCCAGTCTCCTGGTCTCAGCTTCTTATTCACAAAATGGGGGCACCTTTTTACATATGAGCTTCCTAGAGGCTTTTGAGAATTCTGTGAGATGAAGACATGTGGCAACAGGCAAGATTTACCACGGTGCCGCGCACACACCAAGTGTTCTTTCCTTGCAAGCTGTGGTGAATGTTGCTAGTGCTGAAAATATTAGTGTGTGTGTTACTGGGGACTAAACCCAGAGCCTCACTTAGGGTTTTTAATTTTTAATTTTCAGGTGATGTGCAAGCAGGTGCTCCACTATTGAACTACAAACCCCAGCCCTTGCATTCTGAGTTCAACTTCCTACCATTCCAGCAACAGGATTCACATGGCAGCACGCACTCATGCTCTCCTCTCTATCTGAAACATGTTTTATACTCCAGAAAAATTTCCATGAGTAATCTGCTCAAGTCATCTGGCCAGTGCCATCAGTGGATTTAAGTCCAGGTCTGACTCCAAGGTCACTTCCTTGCCTGGCTAACGTGTTCCTGGGGTACCTTGATCACCAGGCCTGCGTCAACGGCTTGTTGCTGGTGAAATCCGCTCTGGTTTTCCTAAGAGGCTTAGCAGGTGGATGGCTTCTGCCATCCATGTGTTAGGTCTGCCCAGGAGAGGAGCCCCCTGACTCCCCTTCTTTGTGAACAACAGTACAGAGCCTGACTGGTAATCACCTGTATCTGTTAATCACCTGTCAATTACTTGTGCATCAGCAAAAGGACCCCATCCATTGGGGTCACTTCCTAACCCACTGCCATCCCCGCCTCCTTCTCACTCTTCCCTATGTAATCTCACTTCACCATTAATCGAGCGAAGGCATGCTACATGCGCCAGCTAATAAACTCTCTTCTGACTGAACCACTCTTTCGGCAACCTTTACATGGATCACAGACACTGGTATTTCTCCCCCACTGGGACCGACGGTTTCTCCAGAATGGAAGTACATTTCCCCAAACTGTTATTAATAAACATCACAGCAATAGTTCTAAACACCACAGCCTAAAACTTACATAATAATCAGGCGGTATTTCAAAATTTTCCATTCTTCCTTGTAACTAGTCACAGATTCTCCCTCTTAATCATTCTTCTGAGTATGAGGAACTCACTGGAAATTTCCAGAAGTGTCCACCTGGTCGTAATTCTATCCTTTTCTTTAATAGACTCTTTTAAGAATAACTGCATGTATTTTTGTTCCCTATAATAATTTTCATTGCAGTGCATTTGCAAAATAAAAAAATGAAACAACCATCCCAAGACTTTTAAGTTTCTCCTCTCTGAAATAACTACCACATACAAATTCTGACCTCTGCCAGGGGCCTGGTCTAGCAAGCTGTTCTTGTTTTCCACCTCGGTCTGGTTAATTCTCACATGATTTCCGTTGTGCTGCAATGGTCAGCTTGGCCTTTAAGTTTATTGGCCAGTTTCACACCAACTGGCCCGTTTCTTTCTCTGTGGGGCTTTAATGTCATCACGGCATCATATAAAAAGACTGAAGCGGTACATCTCTTTTCGACCCATTTGCTTTCACCACCTGTTTAGAGTCTGCTTCATTCTGATTCTTATACTTGCAGTCTTTGCTATTTTACCATTTACTCACACCAAATTCTCTCAGCATCCCCTCCTCTGGCTGCTCATTTCTTTCACTCAGCTTCAAGCATTTAAGGAAGATGGTAGATCCCCATCTTTTTTTTAAATCTCACTTGCATCACGCATTCCAGGAGGGCTGTGTATGGTGCTCTGTTGACTGGGACCACGACTTCTGAAGAGGCTTTGTCTAGAACTTGCTCTTCCCAAGTGGTGTGAAGTGGGGACTGCAGGACCACTGCTGCCCCACAAAGGAGTGAGAGCCCGAGGTAGGTAGGGTGAGGGGGTTAGGGAGGAGTGCTCTTTACCCAGCCCGGCACGGAACGCTGCTGGCTGGGTCTGAAGAATATTCCAGTGAGGCCTCAAGTCAGGATTTTTATGAAATGTGGAGGAGGAGGAGGAGGAAGAGGAGGCGCCTGAGTGAGTCTGATGCTAAGCCTCTAGACAGTTCCAACTTACAGGAAATGGTTCCTCGATTATTTTTTTTTGTTAGTACGGAGCTTAAACTCCAGACCTTATATTTGCTGGGTTGGGTGCTCTGCCATTTGAGCTATACTTTTAGGTTTTGTTTCATTTTGACACAAAATGCTCACGCTGCGGAAAGAAAGATACACAATGTGCCCACAAAATATCCTCAGAAAGCTAACCCTGGTACCTCCAAAAAATGAGAAAAAAATAAGAGGAAGAAAGGAAACGAGTCTTCCAAGTTCATATCAGTCTTTGAGCTATCTTAGTACGATTTACAATTGAAGACTTGTTTTTACATTTTTTAAATGAATTTTGAAAAAAATTAAGGTATCAAGCTATAAAAATTACATGAAATTCATATCCTTATCCATAGGTGAGGTTTTATAGAGACACAGCCATCACCATATCTCGTATTAAATTTGTGTATCATTACCTTTTCAGTTTCATCAATACATTTGTTACATCAATCCCTATACCCATTCTCAGATTTGCTTCCTCTCGCTGTCAAACAGAATGTATGGGAGGCTCCTGTACTGGAACCAACAGAACAAACCAAAAGTTCCAAAGGGCTAAACTGCCCTCAAGTTGTTTATATGAGTGTCTGAGGAATCAGAAGATAAATAGTCCCCAAAGAGGCCAATTTTTGTGGCACAGGAAGTCCCTGAACTAAGCTTTATAAAGAAAGCAACCTGGTGGGCGCCAGTCCTTTTCTTCCAATGCTTCCTCAATGAACTCTGCCCAAGCTACCTTATAAATAATCCAGCTATTGCCAGATACCAATGGCTCACATCTGCAATCCTTGCTACCCAGGAGGTTAAGATATGAGGACTGTGGTTCCAAGCCAGCCTGGACAGGAAATGGGTGACACTTATCTCCAATGAACCAAGAAAAGGCTGATAATGGGAGTTGTGGTTCAAGTGGTAGAGCGCCCGCCTAGAGGGCTCATGCCTTGAGTTCAAGCCCACAATACCGGTCCCCAAAATGAATTAATTTTAAAAAGCAAACAAACATACTCACTGTTGAAAATGAGTTATAAAATGAGCTGTACAACTTGTGGGAGGGGCTGGGCGGGGAAAAACTGGGAGATAGCGAGAGAAGAGTGACACTGTTCAAAAAGTATATTCACTACCTGACTTCTGTAACTGCACATCACCTTTGTGGTAATAATTAAAAACAAACAGCTGCCGCTGTGCCCCCTCAGAGCACTCTTTTTTTGTCTTACAGATGGGTACTGCCATCTGGAAAAATCTCAAGTGAAAGCTGTAAAGGCTGTGGCAAGGGAGATCTCCACATGATTCTGGCAGAAAAGAATTTACTAGGAGAGCCAAACTGCCAGGCCGCACTCTGGGGTGGGTGTAACAGCTCCAGCGAATGGTGGAGAGAGATTATGCAGGGAAGGGGAGAAGTGGGTGAGGAAGCGAGTGCACAAAACAGAAGGGACCTAGGTGAGGCTTCCAGGTTTCGCATGGAGAGGAAACAAAGGGAAGGGACCATTTTCCCCAGGCCGGCCTAACAAAAGCCAATTCAATTTTTATGTTCAACTTGTTGGAAATTTGTCCTTTGCCACCACAAAACCTTCTGTACAGAGGCAGGTTTCCAGGCCCTGGCTGAGGACTGGGCTTCTCCTGTGGCCTCGGCAGCCTGGTGTAGGGACTGCTGAAGTACGAGCTCTTAGTGCTCGGCCAGTCCCCTCGGTGGGAGAGGAAGGGCAGCAAATGGGGTTGGAATTCTCATTAAGAACAAGGCGAGAAGCGGGGGCACCAGGCAGCAGCAGGAGCCGGCCTCCTGCAGACCAAGAAATGTGGACGACTGGAAGGGTCTCTGGAGATGCTCAGAGAGCTGGGACTGAAAAGGGTGGTAACTGGGGAGGGAGGGAGGGAAGAGGGGCAGGAGGAAGGAAGGTGGAAAGGAGGCAAATATGGCTGCTGTGGACAGGATGGGTTTGGAAAAAATAATTCCCCTCGTCCTCAGCTTCAGCAGGTGTTCAGGCAGACCTGTCTTTACAGAAGACAAAAGCACTCCGCCAGGTGCAAGGCCTGCTTTACCTTGCATCCCACCCAGATTTCTCCCAAGGAGGAGCGGCGGGCGGTGGCGGCAGATGCTCTGGGGCACCTGAACTTGCAGAACGGGTGGGAGCCATGGGATGGAAGAGCTCGGCTCTTCCGGGGCCACAAGGCATAAATCATATGGAATGGCAATAGCCATGTTCTCTGCACAGAAGCCAACGTGCAACAACAATGCAATGGGGCCGTTGTGAACACCACCAGCAGATCCTGTGCTTAGGACCCATCTGAAGACGTGTGTGTGTGGGGGGGTGGCGACCTCTATCTACCTTCTCCTGGCACCCCACACACCCCAGCCCAAAGGTGCATGTGTGCCTCCTTTTGTTCTGTCTGTCCTCATCTTCTGCACCCCATCTCCCCTCCTGCTGGCCAATGTGGCTCCTGGACAAGGGCCTTGGGCTCATCCACAGGTCTTCTCAGCACCCTGCACACTTTAGAGGCTTTCCATCGCATGGTTCCTTTCTTTTCCTCTCCCCAGTTCAAGAAGGAAGGTTTTTTCAAAAGCGGGGAGAGGGTGGGGGTGGGGATCCCAGGGGCACTGCCCTTCTGGGATTTAACCACGTTCTCAGCTGGTAGCTTTTGTTTTCGAGTGGCACCGGCTTGTAAGGCCCCGGGGCAGGCGCCCTGCGTCACACTCACCACTGGGGACCAAGCTGTGAGGCCTTAATTAGAGCAGGGCTTCAGATGGAGTGGGAGATTTTAGCATGCAAAAAGGAAAAGAAATTTCAAAATAGCCTTTTGGCTGCAGTGACCCAGGAGTGAGGAAGCCGGTTGTTGTATTATGGAAAACAAATAATGACAGCCACCACTGCCCCTTCACCAACCCAGAACGAATATGTAGACTGGCATTTCTGAAAACAAAACAGCACCAGAGGACAAACTCTGTCTGCAGGCCAAAGGCAGTGAGGGGCTCTGAGAGATCTAAGGGCTGGTCTCGAGAACAGCAGAAATAGTTGAAGCCATTCAAGGAAAAGAGGCAAAGCCCACTGAAAGGTCAAAAGAGCCATTTCTCAGGATTGCCTCACAAAGGCAAGTGAGTTGCCAACTGGTCTCCAAGTTACCTGCTGCCCAGCCCGCTGGGGAGACCCCCCATTGTCTGCCAATGAAGGTGAAAAAGCAGAACCATTTTTGCCTAGCACCCACAAATGCAAAATTTCATATTCAAAAGCTCAACTTAGCATCTGCTCATGAATTTGTGAGTGACAGCCGCTCCTGAGGTCACCTGGCAGAGCAGGCAGGCCAGCTTGGAGAAGGACATACGGCAGCTTATTAGGTGCCAAGACATCCTGGGGAGGTGAGAGAACAAGACAGAAAGTCCAAGTGGAGAATGGGCTTTGCCATCAGCTCAGCTGCCCCCAGACTGAGGGCCAACTAAGGAAAGGAACAAAGGCCGCTGAGAGAACACATGCCATGCATTTCTTTCTGCACCAGGGACCACACACAATTGTGCCTGTCCATCTCATGCGCTGGTCTGTGTTAAGAGAGTCCCACAGGAATCCTGTTATGCTCGATTCTGCCAGGCAGTGTCTGTCACATAGTAGTAGCTCACCAAAGATTCCAGGAAGTGGGATGAGCTGCTTAAGTCTCCACCCCCCAGTTACTTTTTTTTTTTTTTTAATTGAGAGTCCTTAAGTCTTGCATTTCTGCAAGAGAAGAGACTATGCATGATGCTGAATGAATTGAAAGACTGAAAGCCATAGTGATATTTAGGACAAGAAGTGGGAACACCACCTCTGGAAAGAAAGTGGACAGTCTAGGGCCGGGAGTTTGGCCTAGTGGTAGAGTGCTTGCCTGGCATGCATGAAGATGCGGGTTCAATTCCTCAGTACCACATACATAGAAA